>NC_072429.2:48740000-49365000 GCF_028878055.3 Symphalangus syndactylus
AAGGGTTAGAGAAACCAGGCATGGAAAGCAGTTAGTGCTAACCTGCACGTGCACACACATTCCTAATGTTGCTCAATAAATGGGAACTCCAGCTACTCGGGATGCTGAAGCTGGAGGCTTGCTTGAGCCCAGGAATCGGAGGCTGCAGTGAGCTATGATTGCACCTCTCCACTCCAGCCTGGATGACAAAGTGAGCCTCTGTCTCTAAAAAATAAAAAATAAATGGGAACTCATGATTTTTCTTCTTAGGGCAGTATGGATGAGGTGGTCATCTGCCATTAACTGACCCCTCAGGAAGGTCAGGAAGCCATGGTCAGTATGATATTACCATTGTGGAGATGTGTTTATAGGACCTGGGTCAGCCTGGGACCAGCCTCAGCTTGGAGGGCAGAACAGGAGGGAGGGAAACAGAGGGGCCTGGACGTGGTATCTCACATCTGTAATCCCAGAACTTTGGGAGGCTGAAGCAGACGGATCACTTGAGGTCAGGAGTTCAAGACCAGCCTGGCCAATGTGGTGAAACCCTGTCTCTACTAAAAATACAAAAATTAGCCGGGTGTGGTGTCGGGCACCTGTAATCCCAGCTACTTGGGAGGCTGAGGCAGGAGAATCACTTGAACCCAGGAGATGGAGGTTGCAGTGAGTCAAGATCGCGCCATTGCACTCCAGCCTGGGCAACTGGAGAGAAACTCCATCTCAAAAAAAAAAAAAAAAAAAAAAAATCTGCCTAATAAACTTTTACAATTCATTTATACATTTTTTTCCCCTATATTTTAGGCTGCATTTTTTTTTTTTTTAATTTGAACTCTTTCACTTTACCGACACTGGCTTACAAGGGCTTCCTTTTGTCTGAGTGTGGTGGCTCACACCTTGGACTTTGAAGTCCAAGGCGATGGCTTACCTGAGGCCAGGAGTTCAAGACCAGCCTGGGCAACATGGTGGAACCCCATCTCTATTAAAAATACAAAAAAATAGCTAGGCGCCTGTAATTCCAGCCAGTCGGGTGGCTGAGGCACGAGAATCACTTGAACCCGAGAAGCAGAGGCTGCAGTGAGCCAAGATTGTGCTACTGCACTCCAGTCTGGGCCACAGAGCAACATTCTGTCTCAGAACAAGCAAACAAGCAAACACACACACATACACACACACACACACACACAATAAAAGAGCTTCCTTTTATCTTTTTTTTTTTTTTGGTCAAGGTATAAGATACATACAGTAAGATGTGGAAAGTACAGTGATCTTACATGTATACTTCAATTTTTTTTTACATATATGCACACCCATATAATCACCCAAATCAAGATATAGAACATTTTCCTTTTTTTTTTTTTTTTTTAAGGGACAGGGTCAAGGCCAGCTGCGGTGGCTCATGCCTGTAATCCCAGCACTTTGGGAGGCTGAGGCAGGTGGATCACCTGAGGTCAGGAGTTGGAGACCAGCCTGGCCAACAATGGTGAAACTCTGTCTCCACTAAAAGTACAAAAAATTAGCCGGGCGTGGCGGTGCACGCCTGTAATCCCAGCTACTCAGGAGGCTGAGGCAGGAGAATTGCTTGAACCCGGGAGCTGGAGGTTGCAGTGAGCCAAGATCGCACCATTGCACTCCAGCCTGGGCAATAAGAGCGAAATTTCGTCTCAAAAAAAAAAAAAAAAAAAGATACAGGGTCTCCCTCTGTCACCCAGGCTGGAGGGCAATAGCTCAATCACAGCTCACTGCAACCACAAACTTCTGGGATCAAGTGATCCTCCCGCCTCAGCTTCCTGAGTAGATGGGACTACAGGCATATATCACCACGCCCAGCTAATTTTTAAATTTTTTGTAGAGACTGGGTCTCTCTATGTTACCCAGGTGGTTTCAAACTCCTGGCCTCAAGCGATTTTTTTTTTTTTTTTGAGATAGTCTCGCTCTCTTGCCCAGATGGTACAATGGCACCATCTCAGCTCACTGCAACCTCTGCGTCCCAGGTTCAAGCGATTCTCCTGCCTCAGCCTCCCAAGTAGCCAAGATTACAGGCATGCACCACCGCACCTGGCTAATTTTTGTATTTTTAGTGGAGACAGGGTTTCACCATGTTGGCCAGGCTGGTCTTGAATTCCTGACCTCAGGTGATCCGTGTGCCTCAGCCTCCCAAAGTGCTGGGATTACAGGCGTGAGCCACTGCTCCTGGCCAAGTGACACTTTTACCTCAGCCTCCCAAAGCTTTCGGATTACAGGTGTGATCCTCTGTGCTCTGACAAGATATAGAACATTTCTGACAGTTTACTCTTAACCCAGTTTTATTACTAATAATACTATTTTTTAACATTGACTGAGTTCCTGGTATTAAGCTAAATGCTTTATGTGCATGATATCATTTGATCTTTGCAACAAAATAGTGTGATTATCTCCATTTTACAGATGAAGAAATGGAGACTTTGAGAATTTAAATGGCTTGTGAAAGGTCACACAAAGAAGCAGGTGCCAGAGTGGCGCTCAAACCCAGGTCTACTGGACTCCAAGGCCCATGTGCCTAATCATTGCTATGGCAGTGGGCACCCACTGGAACCGCTTCAAAGTAACCTATTACTTCCTCTATTTTGTTTTATTTTATTTATTTTCTCAGGAACTTCTAGGTTCCCCTTTAAAACTTGGATGGAACAATCTCCACTCTCAGCATACTCCCTCCCATGAGCTCAGTGCATACTTTCTGCCCCCTGAGAAAGATGACAGAGGACTTTCTAACAGCCTGTTGCTTCTGGGGGCCACAGTGTAATCACCCAGTGGGTTCTTCTTGCCTGCTGCATAGATGAAACCAATTCACGGAAACAGTGGTGTTGCAGTAGAGAAAGAGTTTAATGGTCACAGGGCTAGCCAAGTGGTAAGAAGGGAGTTTATTACTCAAATCAGCCTGCTTGAAATTTGGAGGCTAAAATCTTTCTTTCTTGCTTGCTTTCTTGCTTTTTTTTTTTTTTTTGAGACAGAGTTTCACTTTTGTTGCCCAGGCTGGAGTGCAATGGCGTGATCTCACTTCACTGCAACCTCTGCCTCCCGGGTTTAAGCGATTCTCGTGACTCAGCCTCCTGAGTAGCTGGGATTACATGTACCCGCCACCATGCCTGGCTAATTTTTGGTATTTTTAGTAGAGATGGGGTTTTGCCATGTTGGCCAAGCTGGTCTCAAACTCCTGACCTTAGGTAATCCACCTGCCTTGGCCTCCCAAAGTGCTGGGATTACAGGCATGAGCCACTGCACCTGGCTGAGGCTAGAATTTTTCAAGGATAGTTTGGCAGGCAGGGGGCTAGGGAATGGGGAATGCTGATTGGTTGGGGATGAAATGATACGGGTGTGGAAAACAGTCCTTGTGCACTGAGTATGTCTCTGGATGGGGGCCATGGCTAGTTGAGTCGTGAGTCACAGGTCCAAGTGGAATCAGTTGGTCACCAGAATGCAAAAGTCTGAAAAACATCTCAAAAGACCAATCTTAGGTTCTACAATAGCAACATTATCTATAGGGGCAATTAGGAAAGTTATGCATTTTCAGACCATCTCTGACTCCTGAGCAGTAAACAATGACTAGTTATCATTTAACTATGCACAGATCTTAGTAGAATTTAGGCTGCTCTCATAATCCTAATCTTGTGGTCTTTTTTAGTTTTACAAGGTGGTTTCAGTCCCAAACAAGGAGAGGATAGTTTTGGGAAAGCACTATTACCATCCTTGCTTTAAGGTTAAACTATACTTCCCATAGTTACCTTGGCCTATGCCTAGGAATAAACAAGGGTAGCTTCGATGTTAGAAGCAAGATGGAGTCAGTTAGTTCAGATTTCTTCCACTGTCATAAATTTTCTACGTCAGATTTCTCTCACTGTCATAATTTTTGCAAAAGCAATTTTAACAGTGGCCACTCCTTGTGTGCCCTCCCTGAGAAAACAGCACAGCTTTCTTACTTCCCCAGGTCCACAAGTGTAGAAAGTGCAGCTCAGACCCAAGAACGCTCTTTACCTGCAGCGTAGGTAAAGTTCAAGACTAGCCTGGAAAACATAGTGAGACCTTGTCTCCTCAAAAAATTAGCTGGGCTTGGTGGCACATGCCTGTAGTCCCAGCTACTCCAAAGGCTGAGGTAGGAGGACTACTTGAGTCCAGGAGATCAAGGTTTCAGTGAGCCAAGATCACACTACTGCACTCCAGTCTGGGCAACAGAGTGACATCTTATCTTAAATAAATAAATAAATATTTTTATTTTTATTTTATTTTATTTTTTTTTTTTTTGGCCGGGCGCGGTAGCTCACGCTTGTAATCCCAGCACTTTCGGAGGCCGAGGCGGGCGGATCACAAGGTCAGGAGATTGAGACCACGGTGAAACCCCATCTCTACTAAAAACACAAAAAATTAGCCAGGCATGGTGGTGGGCGCCTGTAGTCCCAGCTACTCGGAGAGGCTGAGGCAGGAGAATGGCGTGAACCCGGGAGGCGGAGCTTGCAGTGAGCCAAGATCGCGCCACTGCACTCCAGCCTGGGTGACAGAGCGAGACTCCGTCTCAAAAACAAAAATAAAAAAAATAATAATAATAAATAAATAAATATTTTTAAAAAGAGATTTTTTTTTTTTGGAGATGGAATTTCACTCTTGTTGCCCAGGCTGGAGTGCAATGGCGCAATCACAGCTCACTGCAATCCCTGCCTCCCTGGGTTCAAGCGATTCTCCTGCCTCAGCCTCCCGAGTATCTGGGATTACATGCATGCTCCAGCACGCCCGGCTAATTTTGTATTTTTAGTAGAGACAGGGTTTCTCCATGTTGGTCAGGCTGGTCTCGAACTCCCAACCTCAGGTGACCCACCTGCTTCGGCCTCTCAAAGTGCTGGGATTGCAGGCGTGAGCCACCGCGCCTGGCCAAAAAGAGAGAAACTTTTAAAAATGTAAACATCTCCCTCTTAGGTATCAGCTAGCAGCAGGATCCTCGTCCCCAGTGGAATAAGGATGGAGCTAAGGCAGTCAGCTCAGCTGGGGTCCAGGCTGCCCTCCTTCCTCAGCTTCTGGAACAGAGGGATGGCCTGGGTGCAGGTTTATGTGATTGTTCTGGTGAAATGAGCATTCTGGCCTGCTTGATGGGAAGCCTGCTGAGATCAGGCTCAGCCGATTGCCCTGCAGGGGAGCTCCCACTGGATCATCTTCCCTAGACAGATGAAGAGGCCGAGCAACACAGTGATGTCAGCCCCATCAATTCTCCCTCTTTCTAAAGGTTCTCAGCAGTGACCTTGGAGGTGAGGCATCCTTAAGGGAACTTTACTGAGTAATAGGGATAAAGGACACTGGGAAGGGGGGTTACCAAAGCTGGGCTACACAGGCTGAGAGCCCCTGATGAGCAGAGCTGGCAGTGAGGCCTCCCATTACATCCTAGGGCCATTACCTTGGGGAGATTTAATTGGACAAGCCTGCCTTTCCATTATGCAAAGAAAGGGCTTTTTAAGTAAATTTCCATTTAAGGGTGAGCTTGGATCAGTGAAGATGGGGTCATAATAGCTTTGATGGTCATCACAACTATTAAAAATACATTTTTTCCTCGTGCTCAGCCTGCCTTGTCATCTTCATATTGTTCATCCCCAAAAGACTGTGACTCAACCTTTTCCTAGCTTCTAGGAGGCAAGTTAATGTCCACAGGTATTTTCAACTTTTTAATTTTTCAACATACATAGTAGATGAAATTTACATGCTTGACACGGCCCATGGACGTATCCAGGATGTGATAAAAAACAAAAACTAAAAGTCAGTTTGGGAATGGAGGTGGGTGATGGGTTAAGTACAGCACTCCGCTTTTGGTCATTGTCTATACTGCTGGGCTCTCTTCAGACCATCTAGTGTTGCCTGTTCCCTGCTTAGGTCCTCAGATACATATAGTTCTTGACCTGCTGTCTCTGCTGCCTGAATGCTCTTCCCCTGTGCTCTACCGGGCTGACTCTAGGTCTATTTCCAGGTCTCAGCTGGACTAATTTCTTTTTTTTTTTTTTTTTTTTTTTTTTTTGAGACGGAGTCTCGCTCTGTCGCCCAGGCTGGAGTGCAGTGGCGCGATCTCGGCTCACTGCAAGCTCCGGCTCCCGGGTTCACGCCATTCTCCTGCCTCAGCCTCCCGAGTAGCTGGGACTACAGGCGCCCACCAACACGCCCGGCTAATTTTTTGTATTTTTAGTAGCAATGGGGTTTCACCGTGTTAGCCAGGATGGTCTCGATCTCCTGACCTCGTGATCCGCCCGCCTCGGCCTCCCAAAGTGCTGGGATTACGGGCTTGAGCCACCGCACCCGGCCAGCTGGACTAATTTCTTCAAGGAAGCCTCCTCTGATCCACTCCTCTAGCCCTAGACCAGGTTAGGGCCTTGTATTGGTTGTCTATCACTGCGTAATAACCCCCAACCATGTATTTGCTCATTTTTCTGCAATTCTGACTGGGTTCAGTCTTGCCTGGGGTCACCTCTGCAGCTGCAGTCAGTTATCAGGTTGACTGGGTGCTGGCTGGTCCTGCATAGCCTCACTCATCTATCTGAAGCCTCAGCCGGAATGGTGGGAACCACTGGGACAGCTGGAATATCTGGGACAGCTAAGAGGCTAACCTGGTTCCTTCAAGGCAGCGAGAGGGCAAGAGTTAAAGTTGCAAGGTCCCTTGAAACAGGCTCAGAAGTCACATAACATCTCTTTCACTGCTTTCTATTGGTTAAAGCAAGTCACAGGGCTAACACAGATTCAAAGGCAGGGACATAGACTCACCGCTTGATGCAAAGTCATATTGCAAAGGGGCACATATCCAGGGATGGTGGACTTGTGGCCATCTTTGCCCACAGCCTAGCACAGGCCTCCTATCATAGCTTCTTAAGCTTTTCCTTCACTGCACTTATGGTAACTGTTGTTACATAATTCTTTGTATGATTGTTTATCGTCTTTCTCCCCCACTAGAAAAAAATGTCTGAGTGCAGGAATTGACTGTTTCATTCAACAGTCTGTTCCCAGAGCTTGGCACATAGTAACAACTAGATAAATTGTAGTTACATAAATACATGGACAGCACCCACCTCCTTTCTACCCACTGCCACCTCCAACAAATAATTAACCAGCTCAAAATGTCAATAATGCCTAAGTCAAGAAACCTTGCTGGGAACTGACTGCTCTTTCAGTTCTCATCGGGCTTAGATTTAGTAAGTTCTTCCCGGTAATAGCCTCTCCCTACTTTGGTCTCTGGTGTCTGGTCCCACATAGCTCTTGAGCAAACATGTTTTCTAGTCAAGCCCGTGAAGAGCGGGGAGGGAGGGAATGGTTCCATCTGTCGGACAAAGCTGGGATCACAGGAGAAAAAGGCAATTGAGTTTTTTCCAGGAAGGACTTTAGGTGAGGATCAGCCTTGACCAGACTACAGCCCCCGAGGAACGCTGGAGAACATTCAGTGGGGCAGCACGTGACTGGATAAAGTTGTTCGCGAAGTTGTCATGTGTGACAAACTTGGGAGTGGTATTTAGAAGATTGAAGTGCTTGCTTTCTTATTCTTTTTTTTTTTTTTTTTTTTTTGAGACGGAGTCTCGCTCTGTCACCAGGCTAGAGTGCTCTGGTGCGATCTCGGCTCACTGCAACCTCCAACTCCCTGGTTCAAGGGATTCTTCTGCCTCAGCCTCCAGAGTAGCTGGGATTATAGGCATGTGCCACTACGCCCAGCTAATTTTTGTATTTTTAGTAGAGATGGGGTTTCACCATGTTGGCCAGGATGGTCTCGATCTCCTGATCTCATGATCCACCTGCCTCGGCCTCCCAAAGTGCTGGGATTACAGGCATGAGCCACCGTGCCCAGCCCCTTCTTATTCTTTATTATTTTGAGATAGAGTCTCAATCAGTCATCCAGACTGGTGTGCAGTGGTGCAATTTCAGCTCACTGCAGCCTTGACCTCTTGGGCTCAAGAGATTCTCCCACCTCAGCCTTTTGAGTAGCTAGGATTATAGGAGCACGCCACCACACCTGGCTAACTTTTGTATTTTTTTGTAGAGGTGGGGTTTTGCCGTGTTGTCCAGGCTGGTCATGAACTCTTGAGTTCAAGCAGTCCACCCACCTTGGCCTCTCAAGGTAGGAGTCATGGTGCCTGGCCAACAGTGACTTCTTAATTCTTCATTACATCACTGCCTTTTGATGTATTTATTGTTTTTTATTACAATCTTTTTAATTTAAAAAATTTTTAATCTATTTATTTAGAGACTGGGTTATGAGACTGGCCAATCTTTGTGTTTTTGCTAGAGACAGGGTTTTGCCATGTTGCCCAGGCTGGTCTTAAACTCCTGGGCTCAAGTGATCCACTTGCCTAGACATCCCAAAGTGCTAGGATTACAGGCATGAGCCATCGTGCCCAGCCTGTATTTATTATTAATAAACCAAAAACAAGGAAGTCACTCTCTCCCTTCTAACTTTTTTTTTTTTTTCTTGAGACAGAGTCTCACCGTGTTGCCCAGGCTGGAGTGCAATGGCATGATCTCGGCTCACAGCAACCTCTGCCCCCGGGTTCAAGTGATTCTTCTGCCTCGGCCTCCCGAGTAGCTGGGATTACAGGCACCTGCCACCATGCCCGGCTAATTTTTTGTATCTTTAGTAGAGACAGACTTTCACCATGTTGGCCAGGCTGGTCTCAAACTCCTGACCTCATGATCTGCCTGCCTCAGCCTCCCAAAGTGCTGGGATTACAGGTGTGAGCCACCGCGCCCAGCCCTCTCCCTTCTAACTTTCATGGAGGCAATCTGAGCTCTAGTCTTCACTTGGAGCTTATCAGAGGTAGAAGGAATCCTGGAAGTCACCTTGCTTAGCTCTGTCATTTTACAAGGGGAAAACTAAGGCCCAGTGAGGAGAGGAGTGGGAGATTTTTGCAGGTGTATTTAGATCGTGACAGGTTTCAGCTCTTGTGGATTCCAATCCTGGGCTGCTTCTAGGTGGTTTACTTACCTCTAAATGGGTGGGTGACCCATAAACCATGCTGTCTGTTTCCTTATAGAAATAGTACCTACTAAGTGTACATATCTCCAATTGTCATAGCAACTTTATAAAATAGGTACTGAATTCTTTTTTTTTTTTGTGAGACAAGGTCTCACTCTGTCGCCCAGGCTGGAGTGCAGTGGTGTGATCTTGGCTCACTGCAGCCTCTTGACTTCCCAGTCTCAAGAAATCCTCCCACCTCAGCCTCCTGAGTAGCTGGGACTACAGGAGTGCGCCACCATGCCCAGCTAACTTTTGAATTTTTTATAGAGACGGGGTGTCATCATGTTGCCCAAGCTGGTCTCAAACTCCTGGACTCAAGCGATCCTCCTGGCTTGGCTTCCCAAAGTGCTGGGATTACAGGCGTGAGACACCACACCTGCCTGAATTATTGCTCTTTGAAAAAGAACATAATGTCTATGGCCATACCACCCTGAATGCACCCAATCTTGTCTGAAAAAGGGCATAATGCCTACTTCACAGGATTTAACGGTATAACATTTGAAAATGATTTGTAAATAGCAAAATACATAATAAGAACTTTTTTTAACATTATGAAAACACAGTGGAAGAATATGGGCTGCAGTTGAACAGAACTTGAGGTCACCTCAGTTAAGTTGCCTGAGTCTGTTTTCTACTCTCTAAAATAGGGACAATGATAACCTGCCTTGCAGGCTTGTCAAGAGGATTGGTGCTCAGATACATAAAGTCCTAGCAGGGAGTTAGTGTTCAAGAATAGCTTACATGTATCCAGTGCTTACTATGTGTTAAAAATTGTTCAAAATACATTACGTGGATTATCTCATTCAATTCTCACCCCACCTGAATAACAGGAATTATTGTTATGGTCCTCATTTTATCAATGAATAACCTGAACATATTAGGTTGATGCAAAAGTAGTCGTGGTTTTTGCCATTAAATGTGATGGCAGGCCGGGCGCAGTAGCTCACGCCTATAATCCCAACACTTTGGGAGGCCAAGGCAGGCAGATCACCTGAGGTCAGGAGTTCGAGACCAGCCTGGCCAACATGGCAAAACCCCATCTCTACTAAAAGTACAAAAATTAGCTGGGTGTGGTGGTGGGCACCTGTAATCCCAGCTACTCAGGAGACAGAGGCAGGAGAAGCTTGAACCCGGGAGGCAGAGGTTGCAGTGAGTAGAGATCGCACCACTGTACTCCAGCCTGGGCAACAAGAGTGAGACTCCGTCTCAAACGAAAAAAAAAGTGATGGCAAAAACCGCAATTACTTTTGCACCAACCTAATACAATAAATGACTTTCCCAAGGTCACAAGCTGATAATGGTGGAGTTAGAGTTTGACTTTACGTGGTGTGGCTCAGAGCCGCATTCTCTAGCTCTGCACTCTGTTCTTTCCCAATAAAGAACTCTTACTTGTTGGGAGTAGGCCCCCCAAAATCTGGCCATAAACTGTCCCCAAAACTGGCCATAAACAAAATCTCTGCAGCACTGTAACATGTTCATAATGGCCCTAACGCCCACGCTGGAAGGTTGTGGGTTTACTGGAATGAGGGCAAGGAACACCTGGCCCGCCCAGGGCGGAAAACTGCTTCAAAGGCATTCTTAAGCCACAAACAATAGCATGAGCGATCTGTGCCTTAAGGACATGCTCCTACTGCAGTTAACTAGCCCAACCTATTCCTTTAATTCGGCCCATCCCTTCATTTCCCATAAGGGATACTTTTAGTTAATTTAATGTCTATAGAAACAATCCTAATGACTGGTTTGCTGTTAATAAATACATGGGTAAATCTCTGTTCGGGGCCTTCAGCTCTGAAGGCTGCGAGACCCCTGATTTCCCACTTCACACCTCTAGATTTCTGTGTGTGTGTCTTTGATTCCTCTAGCACCACTGGGTTAGGGTCTCCCCAGCCGAGCTGGTCTCAGCATTACTAATATCACCATTGTATCTCTACAAAGAGAGAAGAAAGGCAAAAAGGTAACTAATGTCGGCTTGGAAATGAAAAACCTTTGAATTAGGCAGAGATTGGTGGTGCTGGAGGGTCAAGGAAGTAGAGTTCAAGGGTTTACAAAGGTGTTGAGGGGTCTCATTAAAGTTGGTAATTATGGCTTTCACTTTTTTTTTTTTTGAGATAAAGTCTCACTCTATTGCCCAAGCTGGAGTGCAGTGGTGCAATCTCGGCTCACTGCAACCTCCGCCTCCCGGGTTCAAGCAATTCTCCTGCCTCAGCCGTCTGAGTAGCTGGGACTACAGGCACGTGCTGCCATGCCCAGCTGATTTCTTGTATTTTAGTAGAGACGGGGTTTCACCATGTTGGCCAGGATGGTCTTGATCTCTTGACCTTGTGATCCACCTGCCTCGACCTCCCAAAGTGCTGGGATTACAGGCATGAGCCACTGTGCCCGGCTGGCTTTCACTTTTTAAACATTTAATACTTAAGATAATTATTTAAATATTTTCCTCCTGAAAAAAAGGACAGTTTAAATCTTGAGGGAATGAGTCTGTGATGCAGTTCCTAATGATTAGACAAGCATGAAACAGTTTATTACTCAGCTGAACACGGGAGGTCTCTGTGGTAATTTTGACTTGATTTTCGTGGTTTTTTTTTTTTTTTTTTTGAGACTGAGTTTCGCTCCGTTGCCCAGGCTGGAGTGCAGTGGCACGATTCGTATTTATTCTTAAAATAAATAAAATAATAAAATAACAATTTAAAAATAGATAACTTCTATATAACACCCAGGGAATGACAAAAATGATTTCAAAAATTTCCCGAGGGTTGGTAAGATAGTATATTATTATGAAAGGATAAAAACCAAAAAACACCGAAAATGTTCATGTAATGTTTAAGAACATTGGGCTTTGGAGTAAAATCTGGTTTATAGTCTAGACTCTCTCCTTGGAGGAGTGATAGAACTTCTCTGAGCTTCCGTTTTTTCTTTTTTGTTTTTGTTTTGTTTGTTTTTTTTTGACAGAGTCTTGCTCTGTCGCCCAGGCTGGAGTGCAATGGCACGATCTCGGCTCACTGCAACCTCTGCCTCCCAGGTTCAAGCGATTCTCCTGCCTCAGCCTGCCGAGTAGCTGGGACTACAGACGCGTGCCACCACGCCCGGCTAATTTTTGTGTATTTTTAGTAGAGACGGGGTTTCACCGTGTTGGCCAGGATGGTCTCGATCTCCTGACCTCGTGATCCGCCTGCCTCGGCCTCCCACAGTGTTGGATTACAGGCTTGAGACACCGCGCCTGGCCGAGCTTCCGTTTTTCTTTCTATAAAATAGGGATGATACGAATATCATAGTGCTGTTTTCAGGATTAAACCAGATTATAGTTGTAAAAGGGCAGAACCTGTTGTAGGATAAGCCCTCAATAAATGTGAAATGTTAACAATTATTGTTATAAATGTTATAGAAAAATGCTCTCACCCCCACCTCCCCGGGCTACCCGGGGTAAAAAAGGGTAGACAAAGAGGAAAAATCCTCCACATGGGGCGATACATCTTCCTATTTTAAGGAAGAATCCAGAGGCTACCATGCATCTTTCCTAGCATACACATCACTTTATCATTATCTAGTACAGAGTCGGCCCTGAAACTACACCCTTTCTATTTTTCATCCAATCACATCACCCCTAAAGTGAAAGGCACTCTCCCTTCTCCACCCTTTCTTGCCCCTACTCCCACCCCTATCTTCCCAGTTTACTTTTCCCAGTCACTCATTCCCTTCTTCCCCGCCCCGCCCAGAGGTCGTGGCTTCTCCCTCGCCCCGCCTATTTTCTAATTTTCCCGCCTCAGTAGCTCTTGGCCATTTGGGGATGTAGTTGTTTCTTTTCCCCCGCCTCTTCGTGACGTTTCAGAATAAGACCTATGATTGGTTTTTCTGGAGCAAGAGCCGGCCAATGACAGGCAGATATTTTTGGTGCAGATGGGCAGCCAGTATTATCGCCGATGATTGGTTGGAGTGGCCTGAGTCGGGAAAATGGCTGCGAGTACCTCCGTAGTCCCGGTGGCTGTGACGGCGGCAGTGGCGCCTGTCCTGTCCATAAACAGCGATTTCTCAGATTTGCGGGAAATTAAAAAGCAACTGCTGCTTATTGCGGGCCTTACCCAGGAGCGGGGCCTACTACACAGTAGCAAATGGTGAGATGTTGGAGTGGGAAGGGACGGGGCTTGGATCCTTGGCCTTGGGGGGCTTGCCGAGCTGATCTAGTTTGTGTGGGTGTTCCAGGTCGGCGGAGTTGGCTTTCTCTCTCCCAGCATTGCCTCTGGCCGAGCTGCAACAGCCTCCGCCTATTACAGAGGTAAGGACATGTTTACAGTGAGCACTCCCTATCAACCCAGGGGTGTGCCTCAAGAGCCACTGAGTGCCCTGTCACTGGAGGAGAGCAAACTGCCTAGCAGGAATGTTTGTAGAGGGAATTCAGGCATTCAAAGAGCTGGGTGTTTTAAATGGTTTTATGCATTTAGTTTTCTTGAGCTTTGAAAGACTTGGTGGTGCTCTTATTTAAAGCTGGAGAGAATTAGTAAACAATTACTGCTTATGATTTTAGCCTTTTAGGGCTAATAGCCAAACCTAGACATAAGAGTGCCTCATAATAGTAAATATTATTATAAGGAATTATTGTAAGGATATCTCCTAATAAATACCCAAAAGGATGAGAAGAATCAAAAGTTTTGGTCTGGCGCGGTGGCTCACGCCTGTAATCCCAACACTTTAGGAGGCCGAGGTGGGCGGATCAGGAGGTTAAGAGTTCGAGACCAGCTTGGCCAACACGGTGAAACCCCGTCTCTAGTAAAAATGCAAAATTAGCCGGACATGGTGGTGCGCGCCTGTAATCCCAGTTACCCGGGAGGCAGAGGCAGGAGAATCGCTTAAACCCGGGAGCCGAAGGTTGCAGTGAGCTGAGATCGCGCCATTGCACTCCAGCCCAAGGGCAGAGCGAGACACTATCTCAAAATAAATAAATAAATAAATAAATAAATAAATAAATAAATGAAGTTTTTACAACACCTACACTGTTGTCTGATCAGCATAGCAAATAATGTTTAAGTTTAGGTGCTGGGTTGAGACGATTCTGGGTTCAAGTGACCTTTGGCAGCTTAACCTTCTGAGCCAGTTTCCTCATCTGTGCAGTGACGATAGTAATAGTATCTACTCAATGGGGATATTGAGAGAAGTCAATGAGATAATGATATAGACCGCTTAGAAGTGTGCCTGGTGCTTGAATCTATATTTCGGTCAAGTTCTTTATTAGTAGCACCAATGTGGGCAAATGATTTCTAAGTGACAGCCTTCTCATCTATAGGTAATGTTAATAATTGCTGGGTTTTCAAGAAGATTAAATAAAGCAATAAGGGTAAAGCATACGGTGTACTCTTAGGTAAATTTTTTGAGTCAATGCAGTTTATATCTGTCTCATTAGCTTTTACTCTTGTGCCCACTTTCATAATGCCTAGGCCCATCGTTGGTCCTGAATAGGATAAATAATTGATTTTGTTGTTTAAATTTTAGATTCAGGGGTTACCTGTGCAGATTTGCTACATGGATATATTGTGTGATTCTGAGGTTGGGCTTCAGTTGACCCCATCACCCAAATAGTGAACATAATACCTGATAGTTTTTTTTTTTTTTTTTTTTTTTTTTTGAGACGGAGTCTCGCTGTCCCCCAGGCTGGAGTGCAGTGGCTCAATCTCGGGCTCACTGCAGGCTCCGCCCCCCCGGGGTTCACGCCATTCTCCTGCCTCAGCCTCCCGCGTAGCTGGGACTACAGGTGCCCGCCACCTCGCCCGGCTAATTTTTTGTATTTTTAGTAGAGACGGGGTTTCACCGTGTTAGCCAGGATGGTCTCGATCTCCTGACCTCGTGATCCGCCCGCCTTGGCCTCCCAAAGTGCTGGGATTACAGGCGTGAGCCACCGCGCCCGGCCAATACCTGATAGTTTTATTTTATTTTACTTTTTTTTTTTTTTTTGAGACGGAGTCTTGCTCTTGTTGCCCAGGCTGGAGTGCAATGGCATGATCTTGGCTCGCTGCAACCTCTGCCTCCCGGGTTCAAGCAATTCTCCTGCCTCAACCTCCCGAGTAGCTGGGATTACAGGCACCCGTCACCACACCCGGCTAACTTTTTGTATTTTTAGTAGGGACAGGGTTTCACCATGTTTACTAGGCTGGTCTGGAACTCCTGACTTCAGGTGATGCACCTGCCTTGGCCTCTCAAAGTGCAGGGATTACAGGTGTGAGCCACTGCACCTGGCCAGATAGTTTTCACCCTTTGCTTTCCTCCTTCCCCACTTTTAGAGTCCCCAGTGTCTGTTGTTCCCATCTTTAAGTCTGCGTATACCCAGTGATCAGCTTCCACTTGTAAGTGAGAACATGCTGTATTTGGGTTTCTATTTCTGTGTTAATTCACTTTGGATAATGGCCTCTAGCTGCATCCATGTTACTGCAAAGGACATGATTTTGTTCTTTTTTATGACTGTGTCATATTCCATGATGTATATGTACCACATTTTCTTCAGTGCACCATTGATAGGCACCTAGATTGATTCCATGTCTTTGCCATTGTGAATAGTGCTGTGGTAAACATGCGAGTGCAGGTGTTTTTTTGGTAAATAATTTATTTTCCTTTGGGTATATACCCAGTAATGGGATTGCTGGGTCAAATGGTAATTCTATTTTTAGTTCTTTGAAAAATCTATGAACTCTGTTAGTTCAGAGGCTGAACTAACTTACAGTTCCACCAACAGTGTATAAGTGTTCCCTAAATAGGATAAATAACTATTGAATGAGTAAATAAAGCATATTTATTGAGAAGTAGAGCCTCAGTAAATATCACCCTCTCCTGAGGGTTCATATTATATACCGGGATTTTACAGACATTGCAGAAACCTGACCATTATTGAATTATTGTAAAGTATTAGCTATTGGTTTGTTGAATAGCTTTCAGTTTGCTGTGAGAATGATTGATTCAGCAGCCGCTTTACCAATTTGTTGTGTACTTAGTGTTTTCAGGTCTTCTTTAGGGACTATCTCTAAAAAACCCCAGAGTAATGTTTTGATCTAAAGTATAAACTAGAGTAAACCTTAAAACTGTGACTTATTTATTTTATTTTGTTTATTTATTTTTTTGAGATGGAATGTTGCTCTGTCACCCAGGCTGGAATGCAGTAGTTTGATCTTGGCTCACTGCAGCCTCTGCCTTCCAGGTTCAAGGGATTCTCCTTCCTCAGCCTCCTGAGTAGCTGGGACTACAGGCGTGTGCCACCACACCCAGCTAATTTTTTGTATTTTTAGTAGAGATGGGGTTTCACCGTGTTGGCCAGGCTGATTTGAGCTCCTGACCTCAGTTGATCCACCCACCGAGGCATCCCAGGGTGCTGGGGTTACAGGTGTGAGCCACCGTGCCTGGCCAAAACTGTGAATTTTTTTTTTTTTTTTTTTTGAGACGGAGTCTTGCACTGTCACCCAGGCTGGAGTGCAGTGGCTCAATCTCGGCTCACTGCAACCTCCACCTCCCAGGTTCAAGCAATTCTCCTGTCCCAGACTCCTGAGTAGCTGGGATTACAGGTGCATGCCACAATACCTGGCTAATTTTTTTTGTATTTTTAGTAGAGAGGAGGTTTCACCATGTTGGCTAGGCTGGTCTCGAACTCCTGACCTCAAGTGATCCACCCCTCTCAGCCCCCCAAAATGCTGTGCTGGGATTACAGGCATGATTCACTGCTCTCAGCCATAACTGTGATATTTAAAGTTATTAAAATTCAAGATTATTATGCGTGCTCAATCTACATAGTAGATGTTTGTTGTAGCTTACTCCCAATTTTTTTTTTTTTTTTTTTTTGAGAGGGAGTTTTGCTGTATTACTCAGGCTGGAGTGCAATGGCGCGATATTGGCTCACTGCAACCTCTGGCTCCCAGGTTTAAGCGATTCTCCTACCTCAGCCTCCCCAAAAGCTGAGATTACCGAATGTGCCACCACGCCCGGCTAATTTTTGTATTTTTAATAGAGACGAGGTTTCACCATGTTGGCCAGGCTGGCCTCACACTGCTGACCTTAGGTGATCCACCCACCTCGGCCTCCCAAAGTGCTAGGATTACAGGTGTGAGCTACCACACCCGGCTTGCTTACTCTTAGTGTTTTATAAACATTACCAAAGAAGCATGTCATATAAGGCTTTAAACTTGTTATCCTTTGTCTTGGACTCGAAGCTTTTCTTTTCTTTTCTTGTGAGTCTAACTCTGTTGCCCAGGCTGGAGTGCAATGGCATGATCTCCATTTACTGCAACCTCTGCCTCCCAGGTTCAAGTGATTCTCCTGCCTCAGCCTCCCAAGTAGCTGGGATTGCAGGTGCTCACCACCACGCCTGGCTAATTTTTTATATTTTTAGTACAGATGGGATTTCACCATGTTGGCTAGGCTGGTCTTCAACTCTTGACCTCAGGTGATCCACCTGTCTTAGCCTCCCAAAGTGCTGGGATTACAGGCATGAGCCACCATACCCGGCCCTGAAGCTTAGCTTTTCTGAATATAAGATGTGAGTAGGACCAATTGTGGCTTCTTGGTTTAAAAACTCAACCTGGCTGAGCACGGTGGCCCATGCCTGTAATCCCAGCACTTTGGGAGGATTGCTTGAGGCCAGGAGTTCCGGACCAGCCTGAGCAACATAGTGAAACCATGTCTGTACTAGAAATACATGGTGGTGCGGTGGCACGCACCTGTGGTCCCAGTGACTTCAGAGGCTGAGGTGGGAGGAGGATCGCTTGAGCCCAGGAGGGTGAGGTTGGAGTGAGCTGAGATTGCGCCACTACACTGCAGCCCAGAAGACAGAGTGAGATCCTGTCTCAAAACGAAACAAAATAAAATTCAGCCAAATGCTAAATGCCTCTAAATTACATGTAATTTTCAGTAGAACATTCCAGATTCTTCCCATAAGCAAGAATGAAACAAAAAAATTTAAGATTATATAATCCAAATAGTAAAACTTTCTGAATTATAAGGATATATAGACTGTTACGAATATATTTTATGCTGGGCTTGTAGTATGCATGTATACATAGTCTTGTATAATCTGAATGCTTTTCATTATAATCCATTTTGTTTTCCTGATGATGCCTTTCTTGATTTTTTTGTCCCACTCAACAATAACGAGTATTTCTTACTCAAAAAGGCATAATGCAGGTGAAAAAGTTGGGGGGAAAGAAATAAACAAGTGGTGAGTGGATATGAGAAAGGCCTCCAGAATCCTAAATTAAATGGTCATATTTAGGACATGTTGATCCAATGAAGAAAGCACTGAAATATGTTTTGGTTCCGGTTTTGCGCTGGTGATATTTGGGGCAAGAAAGATGAGGAAAATAAAGTTATTCAAATTTTAAGTAACTCATCCTTAGAATTTGGAGGATTGGGGCGGGCATGGTGGCTCATGCCTGTAATCCCAGCACTCTGCCGTGAGTTCAAGGCGGGTGGATCGCTTGAGGTCAGGAGTTCAAGACCAGCCTGGTGAAACTCCGTCTCTACTAAAATACAAAAATTAGCCGGGCATGGTGGCGGGCGCCTATAATCCCAGCTGCTAGGGAGGCTGAGGCAGGAGAATTGCTTGAACCTAGAAGGTGGAGGTTACAGTCAGCCAAGATCGCACCATTGCATTCCATCCTAGGCGACAGAGCGAGACTCTGTCTCAAAAAAACAGAATTTGGGGGTTGAATTTTTGTTGTTTTTTTTTTTGAGACAGAGTCTTGCTATGTCACCAGGTTGAAGTGATGTGGCGCGATCTTGGCTCACTGCAACAAGGCTCACTGCTTCAGCCTCCCGAGTAGCTGGGACCCCAGGCACGAAGCACCATGCCCAACTATTTTTTTGTATTTTTAGTAGAGGCAGGGTCTCGCCACATTGCCCAGGATGGTCCTGAACTCCTGAGTTCAAGCCATCCTCTTGCCCTGGTCTCCTACAGTGCTGGGATTACAGGTGTGAGTCACTGTGCTCAGCCAAGGATTGTGTTTTTAACTTAAATGTGACATTATCTAATTTTTTTTACATAGAGAATTACAGCTGTGTTCTGTGCCTTCAGCAATACTAAATTATGACAAAACTTTATTGAAGTACAAAAAATATAAGTAATTGCACGTACATTGCATTTATGTAGGAATTTAAAAGACAGGAGAAGGAATAGAATGCCAGTATTAATGCTGGATATTTTATGTGACTCACATTTTCCTCAAGTCAAATCTGTAAGGTCAGTATTATTGGCTTCATTTTACAGATGAAGAAATGGATGCTAAGAGAAGCTAAGTAACCTCCCTACCAATGTCCTGAAACCAGGAAATCAAAAAGTCAGAATTTGAATCTAGATCCTTAACACCAAAGCCTATTCAACTTTCTACTACATTTGTAGAAACAATACACATTTATGAGTGTGTTTGTTTAGTTTTTTAAAGTTTTCTTTTTTCTCCATCTTTTTATTTTGAAAAAATTAGAAAGAAAAGCTTGGCCGGGTGCGGTCGCTCATACCTGTAATTCTAGCACTTTGGGAGGCTGAGGCAGGCAGATCACTTGAGGCCCTGAGTTTGAGACCAGCCTGGCCAACATGGCGAAACCCCATCACTACTAAAAATACAAAAATTAGCTGGAAGTGGTGGCACACACCTGTTATCCCAGCTACTCTGGCAGCTGAGGCACAATAATCGCTTGAACCTGGGAGGCAGAGGTTGCAGTGAGCTGAGATTGTGCCACTGCACTCCAGCCTGGGTGACAGAGTGAGGCTCTGTCTCAAAAAAAAAAAAAAAAAAAAAAAAAAGAGTTCTGTGGGCTTACTTGGTAATAAAATAAATATATAAAATTATATATATATATATGCGTCTACATATTCTAGGTTTTTAGGAGGAAGAAAACAATCATTTTTCTCTTACATCTTGAAATTAACCAATATACTTTTTAGATTTGAACTTTTATTGTCCTATTCCCAACCACTTACATAAGCTTGTTTCTTTTTTAGGAAGATGCCCAGGATATGGATGCTTATACCCTGGCCAAGGCCTACTTTGACGTTAAAGAGTATGATCGGGCAGCACATTTCCTGCATGGCTGCAATAGCAAGAAAGCCTATTTTCTGTATATGTATTCCAGATATCTGGTGAGGGCCATTTTAAAATGTCATTCTGCCTTTAGTGAAACATCCATATTTAGAACCAATGGAAAAGTTAAATCTTTTAAATAGCTTAGCAATGGGCCACTGAATGAATGTACTTTATACATAACAATAATAATAAAACAGATATCATAAATAAAGTTAAAAATGATGGTACAGAAGAAAATATTCTTAGGAATGACTAACAGGATAAGTAATAACCTGATTATTTACTTTAGGTTATATAAGGTTCTTCATGCCTGTGAATTAATATTATTGTGTAAGAATTAAGTTAAAAAGCCTGGGCTGACTTTTAAATTTATAAATTCATGTATCATTTTTATAGTATATTTATTGTTTTTCTTTCATGACTATTAAAAAGTATGACTGTAAAGGACAATGCAAGTAAACCAACTTAATACTGTATTGAATAATAATTTAAGTACAATTTATTATTTTACTTTGAAACATTATGAATTTACTTTCCTACTTTTTCTTAGCTGTTATCTATATAAATTGATTTAAAAAAAATTTTATATGCTCCTCATTTCCTAGTACAGGCTGAGTATCCCTTATTTGAAATGCTTGGGACCAAAAGTGTTTCAGATTCCAGATTTTTTTCAGATTTTGGTATATTTGCATTATACTTACTGGTTGAAATAAAAAATGCTCCAGTGAGTGTCATTGGTGCTTTGAATGTCATTGGTGCTGAAAAAGTTTTGGGTTTTGGAGCAATGCAGATTTCAGATTTTCTGATTTAGGTTGATCAACTATTAGCGTAGCTTGTATTTGTCAAGCATGGTAAATTCTTGCAGTTATGGACTATATTTAAGTCATCTTTGTTTTTGTTTTTTTTTTTCCAATTTACCATTTTAACATTTTTAAAGTGTACAGTTCAGTGGTATTAAATGCGTTCATAATGTGCAACCATCACCACCACCCATCACTGGAACATTTTTTGTCTTGTAAAACTAAAATTCTATACCCATTAAACAATAACTCTCCATTTTTCCCTTCCCCCAAGGTGGACCCCTTGGCAACCACTATTCTATTTTTTGTTTCTATGATCTGGACTACTATAAGTACCTTACATAAATGGAATCATGCGGTATTAGTCTCTTTGTGACTGGCTTATTTCACTTACCATAATGCTGTCAAGTTTCATCCATGTTGTAGCATATATAAGAATTTCCTTTTTTAAGGTTTAATAATATTCCATTGTATTTATATACCACAGTTTGCATATCTCCATGAGTTTAAGAAAGATATTTTGAAATTATGTGATTTAAAAAGTTAATCTTTCAAATACAGTCTATACCTGTGTAGAAGGACTAATTTGGATGAGTTATGGTAGAATAGAACCAGCATATGCTGAAGTTTGGGATAAAATAAAGTTCCTTAAGGCAAATATATAAAATATAAAAGGAAGCCTGGGCGGCATGGTGAAACCCCATCTCTACAAAAAATACAATAATTAGCCAGATGTGGTGGTGTGTGCCTGTGGCCCCAGCTACTTGGGAGGCTGAGATAGGAGGATCGCTTGAACCCAGGAGGTGGAGGTTACAGTGAGCCAAGATTGTACCACTGTACTCCAGCCTGGGCAACAGAGCAAGACTCTCTCGCCAAAAAAAAAAAAAAAAAGTCTGAATGTTTACTTTGCTTTTTAACCTTTTATTTGAAAATAATTCCAAATTGACAAGTTGCGAGAAAGAATAGTACAAAGAATACTCATGTACTTTTTTTTTTTGAAACGGAGTCTCGCTCTGTCACCCAGGCTGGAGTGCAGTGGCGCGATCTCAACTCACTGCAACCTCTGCCTCCCGGGTTCAAGCGTTTCTCTTACCTCAGCCTCCCAAGTAGCTGGGACTACAGGCGCATGCCAGCATGTCCAGTTAATTTTCTGTAATTTTAGTAGAGACGGGGTTTCACCATATTGGTCAGGCTGGTCTCGAACTCCTGACCTCAGGTGATCCACCTGCCTTGGCCTCCCAAAGTGCTGGGATTACAGGCGTGAGCCACTGTGCCCAGCACTTATGTACTCTTTATACAGATTTGCCTATTGTGAACATTAATCCTATTTGCTTTATCATTTCTCTCTACTTTATCTCTACACAATGTATGCATACACATGGAATTGTTTTACTCTGAACCATTTGAGAATAAGTTGCAGATATCATCGTTCTTTACCCCTAAATGCTTCAATGTGTTCTCTTTAGGATAAGGGCATTTTCTTAAATAACCACAACATAGTTATCAACTTTAGTAAATTTGACACCATATTGTTAAATATGGTATTTGATACCATATTTAATCTATTATTGAATTCCAATTTTTTTTTTAATTTGAGATGGAGTCTGGCTCTGTCGCCCAGGCTGGAGTGCAGTGGCGTGATCTCAGCTCACCGCAACCTCCGCCTCCCAGGTTCAAGCGATTCTCTAGCCTCAGCCTCCTGGGTAGCTGGGATTACAGGTGCTCGCCACCATGCCCGGCTAATTTTTGTATTTTTTAATAGGGACGGGGTTTCGCCAAGTTGTCCAGGCTGCTGTGGAACTCCTGACCTCAGGTGATCCTCGTGCCTCGGCCTCCCAAAGTGCTAGGATTACAGGCCTGAACCACTGCATTCGGCCGAATTCCAGTCTTGTCAGTTGACCCAGCAGTGTCTTCTATAGCGTTTCCCCCTCAGTACAATCTAGAATCAGTTGTCATGTCTCTTTAATCTCCACTAATCTGGAACATCCTTATTTGTCTTTTATGACATTGACTTTTTAAAAAATTTATAAATCTTCCCTCCCTGTTTCTTTTTCTTTCTTTCTTTTTTTTTTTTTTTATTAATAGAGTATTTTTTAAAGCAGTTTTAGGTTCACAGCAAAACTGAGCAGAAAGTACAGGAGTTCCCATGTACCTCCATGTACCTCCTTCTCCGTCTCACAGAGCTTCTCTCACCATCAGTATCCTGCATCAGTGTGATATATTTGTTGTAATCAATGAACCAGTATTGACACATATCAACAAAAGTCCACAGTTTACATTCGGGTTCACCCTGTGTTGTACATTCTGTGGGTTTGACTTCTTTTCCCTTTCCATTTCCCCTTCCTTACTTTTCCCTCTCTCCTCCTTTTTTCACATATTCTTGGTATGTGAATCTTTCCCTTTTGTTAATAGAACATTCTTCATTTTGGATATGTCTGATATTTTTTCACAGGGCATTGCATCTAGTGTTACACAATGCCTATAAGCCCCTCACTGCTAACGTTAATTTTGATCATTTGATGAAGATGTTATCCATTTTCTCCATTGTGTAGTTACTGTTATTTCCCTTGCAACTCATCAACAATCTGTGGGGATAACACTTTAAGACCATGCAGATATCTTGCTCCTCATACAAATTTTTCTCTAAATTTTTTTTTTTTTTTTTTTTTTTTTTTTTTTTTTTTTTGGAGACGGAGTCTCGGTCTCTCACCCAGGCTGCTGGAGTGCAGTGGCGCGATCTCGGCTCACTGCAAGCTCCGCCTCCCGGGTTCACGCCATTCTCCTGCCTCAGCCTCTCCGAGTAGCTGGGACTACAGGCGCCCGCCACCACTCCCGGCTAATTTTTTGTATTTTTAGTAGAGACGGGGTTTCACCGTGGTCTCGATCTCCTGACCTCGTGATCCTCCCGCCTCGGCCTCCCAAAGTGCTGGGATTACAAGCGTGAGCCACCGCGCCCGGCCTAATTTTTCTCTAAATTTAATATTCATTGTTAATTTTTATCTGAAGCAATCTTTAATGTTTCAAAATGATGATTTTCTACTCTAGCATTCTGTCTACATTTACTACTCAACGCTTGGCATTCTACTTAAAGAGCCTTCCCTCCCTTTCCCCATTTATTTATCTATTTAGTATCAGTATGGACTCATGGATTCTTATATTTTTAATTGTGCATAATTCATTACTTATTTTGGTGCTCAGATAACTCCAGATTTGGCCAGGGAGCCCCTGAAGAGTTATTTGAAATTAGTGACCATCTGGGCACAGTGGCTCACGCCTGTAATCCCAACACTTTGGGAGGCCAAGGTGGGCAAATCACTTGAGGTCCGGAGTTCGAGACCAGCCTGACCAGCATGATGAAACCCCGTCACTACTAAAAATACAAAAATTAGCCAGGCATGGTGGCGGGTGCCTGTAATCCTAGCTACTCGGGGGGGCTGAGGCTGGAGAATCACTTGAACCTGGGAGGCAGAGATTGCAGTGAGCTGAGACCATGCTACTGCACTCCAGCCTGGGCAACAAAGCAAAGTGAGACTGTCTCAATAAATAAATAGGGCCGGGTGCGGTGGCTCATGCCTGTAATCCCAGCGCTTTGGGAGGCCGAGGCGGGCGGATCACGAGATCAGGAGATCAAGACCATCCTGGCTAACACGGTGAAACCCCGTCTCTACTAAAAAATACAAAAAATTAGCCGGGCGTGGTGGTGGGCGCCTGTAGTCCCAGCTACTTGGGTGGCTGAGGCAGGAGAATGGCGTGAACCTGGGAGGTGGAGCTTGCAGTGAGCCAAGATCACGCCACGGCACTCCAGCCTGGGCGACAGAGCGAGACTCCATCTCAAAAAATAAATAAATAAATAGTGACCAAAAGTTGATGCCATTTTTGTTGAACTTGGCCCTTTAGGTAGGATGAGGATGCTAGTTTTAGAATATGTTTTAGAATAAACTGAAAAAAGACCTATTTGTTGATTTTCTCTTACAGTCTGGAGAAAAAAAGAAGGACGATGAAACAGTTGATAGCTTAGGTACGAATTTTTTTCTTTTACCTTTTGACCTAAAAAGCAGGGTTGCAAACTTAAATGCCTCCAAGAGCCAGGCAGGTAATATGAATGGTCTGAGGATAACCATTACAAATTGGAAAGCACCTGGCTTATCTCAGCTACCTTGTACCCAGCTACAGCTGAGGGCTGTCTTGGAGGAATCTGGGGTTGGTATTGTGAGGGCTTTCTTCTCTTGGCCCTTCCCTGTTCCCTGCAACCTGAAGCTAGAAATTTAGAGTTTTAGTTGAGGTTTTTGATTTTTAAACATTCATAACGAATTCAAATTAAAAAAAAACAACTGTGTGGGTCTAACAGAGTATGACTATAAACCCATTAGTAGTTGCAATTTCTGGAATACAGTAAATGGGTTGTGTAAGATATCATTGGTACCTTGTGTTTGCTAGAGGTTTCAGGTGTAACTTCCGTTGATGCTAAAGAGAATATCTATGCATATGAAAATGAGCTGGGTACAGTGGCTCACACCTGTTAATTCCAGCACTTTGGGAGTCTGAGGTGGGAGGATCACTTGAGCCTAGGAGTTTGAGACCAGCCTAGGGAACATAGCGAGACCCTGTCTCTAGAAAAATAAATAAATAAATAAAATAAGAAAATGAAAACCAGCATCCTAACCTTAGAACAGAGACTCTGTTTCTTTCCTAGGCCCCCTGGAAAAAGGACAAGTGAAAAATGAGGCTCTTAGAGAATTGAGAGTGGAGCTCAGCAAAAAACACCAAGCTCGAGAACTTGATGGATTTGGACTTTATCTGTAAGTGTTACAGTAATTTGGAACTTTCTGTAACATATTCTCCTGAGTAGAAAGGAGCTGTTAAATAGCATTAACTTCTGTGATTGTTTCTTTTTTTTTCCCAGGTATGGTGTGGTGCTTCGAAAACTGGACTTGGTTAAAGAGGCCATTGATGTATTTGTGGAAGCTACTCATGTTTTGCCCTTGCATTGGGGAGCCTGGTTAGAACTCTGTAACCTGATCACAGACAAAGAGATGGTAAATTGTGATGAGCTATGTGAAAAACCCTCTGCTTCAAGTATAATTATTTTGTAATTTTTTGTAATTCTGTAGTAATATAGGGGTGGGGAAAGTTTTGGCAGGCCTTTGGTTATAGTTCTCCCTTTGCTGTGCCTCTGGTGTCTTTCACTGTTTTGGAATTAAGTCTTTGTTTGAAAGACTGATGACTAGCTCTTTTTTCAGTAGTTGCTGTTGGATTTGTATCCAGTTATATTAGAATATTTTTTTCATATTCATGTTTTCACATTTCAGTTCTTTTTTTTTTTTTTTTTTTTTTTTTTTTTTTTTTTTTTTTTTGAGACGGAATCTTGCTCTGTCACCCAGGCTGGAGTGCGGTGGCGTGATATCTGCTCACTGCAAGCTCTGCCTCCCGGGTCCATGCCATTCTCCTGCCTCAGCCTCCCGAGTAGCTGGGACTACAGGCGCCCGCCACCACGCCCGGCTAATTTTTTGTATTTTTAGTAGAGACGGGGTTTTACCGCATTAGCCAGGATGATCTCGATCTCCTGACCTCGTGATCCGCCCGCCTCGGCCTCCCAAAGTGCTGGGATTACAGGCGTGAGCCACCGCGCCCGGCTTCACATTTCAGTTCTATTGTGACTTGTTTTTGTTTGAGACAGAGTCTTGCTCTTTCATCTAGGCTGGAGTGCAGTGGTACGATCTCGGCTTGCTGCAACCTCTGCCTCCCAGGTTCAAGCAATTCTTCTGCCTCAGCCTCCCAAGTAGCTGGGACTACAGGCACGCACAACCATGCCCAGCTAATTTTTGTATTTTTAGTAGAGGTGGGGTTTCACCATATTGGCCAGGCTGGCTTCGAACTCCTGACCTCAGGCGATCCTCCTGCCTCAAGCTCCCAAAGTGCTGGGATTACAGGCATGAGCCACCACACCCAGCCTACTGTTACTTATTTTATAGACTGAATATTATTATAGTTTCTCCCCTAATCCCAAAGATGGTATGGGAAAGGTTTCTCTGCTATCAAGAATTGTATTAAAACATTATGGCCGGGTACGGTGGCTCACGCCTGTAATCCTAGCACTTTAGGAAGCCAAGGTGGGTGGATCACCTGAGGTCAGGAGTTCAAGACCAGCCTGGTCAACACGGCGAAACCATGTCTCTACTGAAAATATAAAAATTAGCCAGGTGTGGTGGTGGATGCCTGTAATCCCAGCTACTCGGGAGGCTGAGGCAAGAGAATCACTTGAACTTGAGGGGCAGAGGTTGCAGTGAGCCCTGATGGCGCTACTGCACTCCAGCCTGGGCGAAAGAGCGAAACTCTGTCTCAAACAAACAAACAAACAAAAAAAACATTGTTCAGGCCTCTTCTGAGCTGTCATGGATTCTGTAAAGATTCGGAAATTTGCTTATTAAAGAAATAATGTATATTACGTTGTTCTTAAACTCCAGTCATTTTATTAGCCATTAGTAGAGGACATTGTCTATAGTGTTTATTTTGCTGTTCTTCAGTAGTTAATGGAAGCAACAATACACTTCCTTTTTTTGGCCTTAAAGTCTTGTTGATTTCCCCCAGTAATGATTTATGTCACTAAATCTGTATCTGAAATCTTGGTTTACTTTTGTTCACTTACGTGTAACTGCCTGCTAGACTTTCGTTGAAGGTTTGTTAAACAATCTCTGGATTCAAAATAGCAAAACCAAATTCCTTGTCTTGCCTACTAAATTATTTCTCCCAACTTGATAGACTCTTACTAGCATCGCTATTAACGACATCCAGTCTTGACACATTAGAGTCATACTTCTGTCTTCCTTTTCTCTTATCTCCTTTTATCTAGTCTTTCATGAGACATAACCATAGTTACTTTATTGTATACATCTCTTTCTTTTTTCTTTTTTTTTTTTTTGAGACGGAGTCTCGCTCTGTCGCCCAGGCTGGAGTGCAGTGGCGCAATCTCGGCTCACTGCAAGCTCTGCCTCCTGGGTTCAAGCTATTCTCCTGCCTCAGCCTCCCAAGTAGCTGGGACTAGAGGCACGTGCCGTCATGCCCGGCTAATTTTTGTATTTTTAGTAGAGACAGGGTTTCACCAAGTTGGCCAGGATGGTCTTGATCTCCTGACCTCGTGATCCGCCCGCCTCGGCCTCCCAAAGTGCTGGGATTACAGGCGTGAGCCACCGCACCCTGTATACATTTCTCTTGGTTTCCTTTATCATCTCAGTCGTCATCTAAAATGTGAATTACTTATAAGTAATGGATACTTTCTATCTAGGGTTCCCATTTTTATACTTCCATTTCCAAGTCATGTGCATACCATTTCCAAACTATTTTTTTCTTTTTTTTGTTTGTGGAGATGAGGTTTCACTCTCTTGTCAGGGCTGGTGTCAAACTCCTGGCCTCAAGGGATCCTCTCCCATAGCCTCCCAAAGTGCTGGGGTTGCAGGCTTGAGCCATTCCACCTGGCCTGTTTCCAAACTTATTCTTAAAGCTCCCATGTTATCACGTCATTCTCTTACTGAATATTTGTAGTGGTTCCCTATTGTATCCCATTATCTGTTTACCCTAGGATGCACTCTACCAGTTTTTCCGCTACTTCCCAGTACATAGCCTCCCCGCAAACCAAGCTAGTTTCCTCGTCCTATTCACTCACAATCATCATGACTGTTTTGCCTCTCGTTATGCTATTACCTGTGTCCAGACTATTGTCTTCTTTCTCTTCCTCTCCCCTTTTGTATTCAAATCCTACCCATTCTCTAAGACTCACATCAAATCGTGTCTTTTCTTTGGAGCCTTTCCCAACTAGGCTATTCCTCCCTATTATGCTCGTAAGTCACATTCACTTAATTGGACTGCCCTGTTTTCATTACTAGGTGTTCTAATAAAATTTTAGCGATAAATTCCTTTAGATAATAAAGATAGTTCCTGGATGTTTGTTTGAGAGAGAGGTCAAGTTATATTAAGTGTGTCCCTCTCTCTCCTGCTGCCAGCTGAAGTTCCTGTCTTTGCCAGACACCTGGATGAAAGAGTTTTTTCTGGCTCATATATACACAGAGTTGCAGTTGATAGAGGAGGCTCTGCAAAAGTATCAGAATCTCATTGATGTGGGCTTCTCTAAGAGCTCATATATTGTTTCCCAAATTGCAGTTGCCTATCACAATATCAGAGGTGAGTGAATAAAGACAATGAAATACTATCAGACCCTGACAGGTGCATTGTGCTGTTTTCTGAACTATCTTCTTTCTGCAGATATTGACAAAGCTCTCTCCATTTTTAATGAGCTAAGGAAACAAGACCCTTACAGGATTGAAAATATGGACACATTCTCCAACCTTCTTTATGTCAGGGTGAGCTGCTTCCCTTGCTTGGATTTCATTAAGGTCTTTTGTGCACTAATCTCCTGGGTTGGATTGTCACCCACTTGTATTAGCTACAGGAAAAATAATTTAGGGAGTTCTTTTTTCATGCTTATATTGTCTTTTTCTTTTATCCCAGAGCATGAAATCGGAGTTAAGTTATCTGGCTCATAACCTCTGTGAGATTGATAAATATCGTGTAGAAACGTGCTGTGTAATTGGTAAGAGTTAACTACATTTTTTCTTTTAAGATTTATATTTATTATAAGTAACACGTGGAAATAACCACAATTAGCTAGGGATGGTGGTGCATGCCTTTAGTTTCCTCTACTCAGAAGACTGAGGCGGGAGGATCGCTTGAGAGCCCAGGATGTCAGGGCAGCAGTCAGCTGTGATCACGTCACTGCACTCCAGGGCTGGGCAACAGAGTGAGAGCCCATCTCTTAAACAAACAAACAAGCAAACAAAAACTCAATAATACAAAAGTACCAAAGGTAACAATTACATACCGTAGAATGTGAAAGCTCACTGTAATCCTACTCTGAAGATTGTTTGGTGAACATGATTCCAGAATATTTTTCTGTGCAGATATTAAAAATTTATGTGTAGGGGCCGGGCGCGGTGGCTCATGCCTGTAATCCCAGCACTTTGGGATGCCAGGGCAGGCAGATCACGAGGTCAGGTGTTCGAGACCAGCCTCTCCAATATGGTGGAATCCCATCTCTACTAAAAATCCAAAAATTAGCTGGGTGTGGTGGCACGCGCCTGTAGTCCCAGCTGCTTGGGAAGTTGAGGCAGAAGAATCACATGAACCTGGGAGGTGGAGGTTGTAGTGAGCCAAGATCGTGCCACTACACTTCAGCCTGGGCGACAGAGTGAGACTCCATCTCAAAAAAAAAAAGGATGTATTATATGTGTATGTCTATATTGTTTTGCTTGCCAAAACTGTGTCATTATACATAGTGCTATCTAACTTCCTTTTTTTAACTTAATAATATATCTTTGCCATCTTTTCATGTTAGTACATTTAAACTTGTATTATTTTTGATGACTAGCATTGTATAGATGTACTTTTTTTTTTTTGGAGACGGAGACTCGCTCTGTCGCCCATGCTGGAGTACAGTGGTGCCATTGGCTCACTGCAAGCTCTGCCTCCCAGGTTTACACCATTCTCCTGCCTCAGCCTCCCGAGTAGCTGGGATTACAGAGGCCCGCCACCATGCCCGGCTAATTTTTTGTATTTTTAGTAGAGATGGGGTTTCACCATGTTAGCCAGGATGGTCTCGATCTCCTGACCTTGTGATCCGCTGCCTTGGCCTCCCAGAGTGCTAGGATTACAGGCTTGAGCCACCGCGCCTGGCCAGTTATTTTATTTTATTTTTATTTTTATTTTTTTGAGACGGAATCTCGTTCTGTTGCCCAGGCTGGAGTGCAGTGGCACGATCTCAGTTCACTGCAAGCTCCACCTCCCTGGTTCAAGCGATTCTCTGGCCTCAGCCTCCTCAGTAGCTGGGAATACAGGCACCCGCCACCACGCCCAGCTGATTTTTTTGTATTTTTAGTAGAGACAGTTTTACCGTGTTAGCCAGGATGGCCTCGATCTCCTGACCTCCTGATCCACCCTCCTCGGCCTCCTAAAGTGCAGAGATTACAGGTGTGAGCCACCACGCCCAGCCCTGGCCATCATTTTAATTTAATTATTTTCTTTTATTTATTTATTTATTTTTTACACAGCACATTAAAAAAAGACATTTATTCAGCATCACGATCAGACTATTACATTTAGCAATCAACAGCATAGGTGCAAAAAAAAAAAAACTACATTAAAACCCTTTGTTGGAATGCTTTACACTTTCCACAGAACAGAAACTAAAATAACCTGTTATACAATTAGTCACAAATACAGTCCTCGAGTTTTTTGCCCATACACATGAGTATTTATCTAAAACATGTCTTCTTTGTAGCAGCTAGGCCCTGCCACCACTGTGCTTGGCTGAGTTCACAAATCTGTTGTAACCTGTATCTTCCCTGTCACTTCTCTGACTCTCCTCTCCTGCTAAGCTTTGTTTCCTAATTAAAATCTTCTGCCACTGCCATAGCTACTGCTGTGCTGGAACCGCCATAGCCACCTTGGTTTCCTGGTTTGCAAAGTATTGGCTTCCACCGCCATAGGGGCCAGAGCTTCTGCCTCCAAAATTTTCTCCCTTCATGGGTCCAAAATTTGAAGACTGATTGTTGTAATTGCCAAAATCATTGTAGCTTCCACCACCTCCAAAATTGCTTCCATCATTACCAAATCCATTATAGCCATCCCCACTGCCACCATATCCACCACCACCAGGGCTGCCACCAAAGCCACCACGACCACTGAAGTTTCCTGCACTACCAAAGTTGTCATTCCCACCGAAACCACCTCCACGACCACCACCAAAGTTTCCAGAACCACTTCGACCTCTTTGGCTGGATGAAGCACTAGCCATCTCTTGGTTTGACAGGGCTTTCCTGACTTCACAGTTGTGGCCCATTCACAGTATGGTATTTCTGAATGACAGTCTTATCCACAGAGTCATGGTCGTCAAAGGTTACAAAGGCAAAGCCCCTTTTCTTGACACTGCCTCGGTCAGTCATGATTTCAGTCACTTCAATTTTTCCACACTGTTCAAAATAATCTCTTAGGTGATGTTCTTCAGTGTCTTCTTTAATGCCACCAACAAATATCTTTTTCACAGTTAAGTGGGCACCTGGTCTTTGAGAGTCTTCTCTTGAGACAGCTCTCTTTGGTTCCACAACTCTTCCATCCACCTTGCGTGGCCTTGCATTCATAGCTGTATCCACCTCCTCCACAGTGGCGTATGTGACAAACCCAAAGCCCCTGGAGCACTTGGTGTTTGGATCCCTCATTACCACACAGTCCATGAGCATTCCCCATTGCTCAAAATGGCTCCTCAGGCTCTCATCGATTGTTTCAAAGCTCAACCCTTCAATGAAGAGCTTCCTCTGCTGTTCAGGCTCTTTAGGAGACTCTGACTTAGACATGACGGCAGAGAGAAGAGAGACTTTAATGATACTTCTTTGGTGGCATCCATGGGCCAATCATTTTCTATAAATAAGTTGTGGCTAGTTTTTATTAATATAAACATTGCACAGCTGGGTGCAGTGGCTCATGCTTGTAATCCCAGCACTTTGGAGGTCGAGGCAGGCAGCTCACCTGAGGTTGGGAGTTTGAGACCAGCCCGACCAACATGGAGAAATCCTGTCTCTACTAAAAATACAAAATTAGCCTGGTGTGGTGGCGCGTGCCTGTAATCCCAGCTTCTTGGGAGGCTGAGGCAGGAGAATGGCATGAACCCAGGAGGTGGAGGTTGTGGTGAGCTGAGATCACGCCATTACACTCCAGCCTGGGCAACAAGAGCAAAACTCTGCCTTAAAAAAAAAAGAAAAAAAATTGCTTCAGGAAACATCTTTGTACATGTATGTTTATTTTTGCATGCTTATGCAACTATATCTATATAATAAGTTCCTAGCAGTGAAAGACTGGATCAAAGGTGTATTTGTGTTAAACTTTAATATAGCTAAAAAGCTCATAAGAATTTCAAATCTGAAGACGAGACTGCCTGTTTTCCTACATCAGGGTGTCTCAGTCTCAGCACTATTGACATTTTAGGCTGAATAATTTTTTTGTTGGGGGCTGTCCTATGCATCATAGATGTTAGCTGTATTGCTGGCCTCTACCCACTAGATGGCAGTAACTCCTTTCCCCCAGTTGTGACACCTAAAAGTGTTTCTAGCTATTTCCAAATGTTCTCTGGGAGTCAGAATCACCCTCGGTTGATAGCCATGGCCCTATATACTATACTTGGCCACACTATGTGGCCTGATAATCAGTTGACATAGACAGCTGAATGATCACTCCCAGGTGAAAGTAGGTTTGGTTGGTTGTGATTGAAAGCCTAGCTTCACTGGTTCCTGGGTCTTTGGTCACATTACATTGATATCATATATTTGTGCCTTTGTAGGTTAGGATATTGTTAATAAACAGATGGAATTTTAATCCACCAATCATTCAATAAATTTTTTTAGTCCTTGAAGAAGTTATGGTTTAGTATAGGAAGTAAGCATTAATAAAAAATATAATAAATCCTATGAGAACAGGCCAGTCGCAGTGGCTCACACCTGTAATCTCAGCACTTTGGGAGGCTGAGGTGGGCAGATCACTTGAGGTCAGGAATTTGAGACCAGCCTGGCCAACATGGCGAAACCTTGTCTCTACTAAAAATACAAAAAAATTAGCCGGGTGTGGTGGCACATGCCTGTATTCCCAGCTACTCAAGAGGCTTAAGTAGGAGCATCTCTTGAACCCAGGAGGCAGAGATTGCAGTGAGCCAAGATTGTGCCATTGCACTCCAGCCTGGATGACAGAGCTAGACTCCATCTCAAAAAAAAAAAAAGAAGAAGAAATTCTATGAGAACACAGATTAACAAGGAACAAATGATCTTTTCAGTATCAGAGCATTATAAATATATCATAAAGTCCATTATGGTGAGAGTGGGACTCCAGTTTATTCAGAAAGCATCTCTTTTGCATTTTCTGTGTGCCAGGCACTGTGCCTTGTATTGCAATACCTACCCCAGTTGCCTATTGAAGATGACCGGTAAGAAAACAACTATAATTCAATGCATTGAGTGTTACGATTAAGGTAAACCCAGGATGCTTAGGGAATACATAGGAAAAGCATGTAATCAGTCTGAGATTAGGAAGGCTTCTTGAAGAAGGTGATGCTTAAAGGATGGGCAGTATAAAAAGAACTCAAGAAGGGAGAAAGGTTGACTTTGGAAGGGCATTGAAGTGTACAACAGACATTGTGCTTGGGATAGTTCACTGTGCCTGAGGCATGGTGTGGGAGGTAAGAATGTACAAACAGGGGCCAGATCTTGAAGAGCCTTTGATGCCTTTCTAAAGTGGTCAGATTGTCACTTTAGAGTGATGACTGGAGCTGGGCACAGTTGCGTGTGCCTGTAGTTCTAGCTACTCAAGTGGCTGTAGCGGAAGGATTACTTGAGCTCAGGAGTTCGAGTCTAACCCAGGCAACACAGTAAGACCCCAACTCTTAAAAAAAAAAAAATGTTTTATTTAGAAATTAGAAAAAAAAAAAAAAAAGATGACTGGAAACAATGTGCTGGGAGGATTAGAAAGAGGCCAAGACTAGAGACAGAGGCCAGGTAGGAGGATGTTACAATAATCAAGTCCTAGGAATGACAGCCTAAATTGATGTATTGGCAGGAGGAATGGAGAGAGGCAATTGGGTTTGTTTGTTTGTTTATTTATTTATTTTGAGATGGAGTTTTGCTCTCGTTGCTCAGGCTGGAGTACAATGGTGTGATCTCGGCTCACTGTAGCCTCCACCTCCCGGGTTCAAGCAATTCTCCTGCTTCAGCCTCCCGAGTAGCTGGGATTACAGCTGGGATTACAGGCGCCCGCCACCATGCCTGGCTAATTTTTCATATTTTTAGTAGAGACAGGGTTTCGCTATGTTGGCCAGACTGGTCTCGAATTCCTGGCCTCAGGTGATCGCCTGCCTCAGCCTCCCGAAGTGCTGGGTTTCCAGGCGTGAGCCACTGCACCTGGCCGGCAATTGGATTTAGAAGTTATTTAGGAACTAGAACAAACAGGAATTGGTGATTGGGTAACCAGATTGATACCAGTGCCCTTTATTTTATTTTATTTATTTGTTTTTTGAGACTGAGTCTCGCTCTGTCAACCAGGCTGGAGTGCAGTGGTGCGATCTCGGCTCACTGCAACCTCCACCTCCCGGGTTCAAGTGATTCTCTTGCCTCAGCCTCCCGAGTAGCTGGGATTACAGAATGCACCACCACGCCTGGCTGATTTTTGTAGTTTTAGTAGAGATGGGGTTTTACAATGTTGGCCAGATTGGTCTTGATCTCCTGACCTCAAGTGATCCGCCCACCTCGGCCTCCCAAAGTGCTGGGATTACAGGTGTGAGCCACTGCATCTGGCTTTATTTTATTATTATTTTTTATATAGAGGCAGGGCATTGATCATAGCTCACTGTGACCTTGAACTACTGGGCTCAAGTGATCTCCGACCTTAGCCTCCCAAAGTGCTAGGATTATAGGCATGAGCCACCATGCTCGGCCCCAGTACCCTTTACATGATGAAAGGAAATAGAGATAGGGGACATAATGAACAATTCTTTTTTTTTTTTTTTTCCTTTGAGATGGAATCTTGCTGTGTCGCCCAGGCTGGAGTGCAGTGGCACAATCTCGGCTCACTGCAAGCTCCGTCTCCCGGGTTCACACCATTCTCCTGGCTCAGCCTCCCGAGTAGCTGGGACTACAGGTGCCCGCCACCACGCCTGGCTAATTTTTTGTATTTTTAGTAGAGACGGGGTTTCTACTACTATAACAATTCTTTTTTTTAACATATTTTTAACAATTCTTTTTAAAACAGAGACAGTTAAAATCAAAGGAAGCCAGGCATAATTACTAGCATCAGTAGTCTTAGTGACTTGTGAGGCTGAGGCAGGAGATGGCTCGAGCCCAGTGTTCGAGTCCAGCCTGGGCAACCCCATCTGGCTTTAGACAGTGAGACCCTGTCTCTATTTAAAAAAAAAAAAAAAAAAAAGGCCAGGCGCAGTGGCTCACGCCTGTAATCCCAGCATTTTGGGAGGCCGAGGCAGGTGGATCACAAGGTCAGGAGATCAAGATCATCCTGGCTAACACAGTGAAACCCCGTCTCTACTAAAAATACAAAAAATTAGCCGGGCGTGGTGGCGGGCACCTGTAGTCCCAGCTACTTGGGAGGCTGAGGCAGGAGAATGGCGTGAACCCTGGAGGCAGAGGTTGCAGTGAGCTGAGATCGTGCCACTGCACTCCAGCCTAGGCGACAGAGCGCGACTCCATCTCAAAAAAAAAAGGCCGGGCACGGGGGCTCACAGTGCCTGTAATCCCATCACTTTGGGAGGCCAAGGCGGGTGGATCATAGGGTCAGGAGTTCGAGACCAGCCTGGCCAACATGGTGAAACCCTGTTTCTACTAAAAATACAAAAATCAGCTGGGTGTGGTGGTGGGCACCTGTAATCCCAGCTACTCGGGAGGCTGAGGCAGGAGAATTGCTTGAACCCGGGAGGCGGAGGTTGCAGTGAGCCAAAAAGATCATGCCACTGTGCTCCAGCCTGGGCAACAGTGAGACTCCATCTCAAAAAAACAATCAATATATATGAGAAGAATAATTATTTAGAAGCTTATTTTTTCTTTCTTTTAATAATCATTTGAGGTGAACTCCTTAATGAATCGTTATTTTCCTTAATATATCCGTAATGCCCAGTAAAATTTCTGCATACAGTCAATAAATGTTTGTTGAATTCAGCCCACCTACCTTAAAAATCAGAGCAGGGAACATCAGATATGACAAAAAATATACGTTAGCTTTCATGTTATAGCCAGTTCAGAGGAAGTGAAAAGGAGAAAGAAGGATGGAGAGAAGAAAAGGAAACTGAGGACCTGAGAGAATGAGACAATCTTAAGAGTAGAGTGATGGCAAGAATCTCCTACTTGTTTAGTCCTGGCTTCTTTTGCTTTTATGTCTTGATGTGACTTGCTCCCTTCTATACCTGTCAGTCACGGTCTCTACCTGAGCGGCAGCATTTTATTTTTATATATATATATAATATAAATATTATATAATTTATATATATAATATAAATATTATATAATTTATATATATAATATAAATATTATATAATTTATATATATAATATAAATATTATATAATTTATATATATAATATAAATATTATATAATTTATATATATAATATAAATATTATATAATTTATATATAATATAAATATTATATAATTTATATATATAATATAAATATTATATAATTTATATATATAATATAAATATTATATAATTTATATATATAATATAAATATTATATAATTTATATATATAATATAAATATTATATAATTTATATATATAATATAAATATTATATAATTTATATATATAATATAAATATTATATAATTTATATATAATATAAATATATAATTTATATATATAATATAAATATATAATTTATATATATTATATAAATATTATATAATTTATATATGTATAATATATATATATTTTACATATATGTATACTACAGTATAGCACAGTTAAGCTTTGGACTCTGAGCCAGATTGCCCAATTTTAAATTCTGGTTTAGATACCTAGCTGTGTAATCTTGGACAAGTTACCTAACCTTCTGTGCTTTAGTTCCTTCATCTGTAAAAGGAGAATAATAAAATGTGAGCCACTGTGCCTGGCCCTTAAAGGAGATTTTTTAAAGTGCAGGGTTTCTTTTGCTTGCTGTACCTTTCCCCCTTTAAGTTACTTGTGTTAATATGTTCTCATGCCACATTAAAAGGAATATGTATATATACATATACAAGGTTTAATGGGCTGCTTGCTTAACAAAAATAGGATATTATATACATACTCTGCATTTTGGTTTTCTCATTCAACAGTATTTCATGAAAATCCTTCCTAGTCTTGGTGTAGCTCTTCATTCTTTTTTTAAAAAATATAGCTTGGGCCAGTGCAGGGGCTCAGCACTTTGGGAGGCTGAGGCAGAAGGATTACTTGAGCCCAGGAGTTCAAGACCAGCCTGGGCGGGTGGATCACCTGAAGTCAGGAGTTCGAGACCAGCCTGGCCAACATGGTGAAACCCTGTCACTACTAAAAATATGAAAATTAGCCGGGTGTGGTGGCGGATACCTGTAATCCCAGCTACTCGGGAGACTGAGGCAGGAGAATCGCTAGAACCCGGGAGGCGGAGGGTGCAGTGAGCCAAGGTCGTACCATTGCACTCCAGCCTGGGCGACAAGAACGAAACTCCATCTCAAAAAAAAAAAAAAAAACAACACACAATAAAACACATAGTTTTATTGAGGTATAATTTACATACCATAAAATGTTAAGTCTACATTTCAATGAGTTTTTGTAAATTTGTACAGTTGTAACCATTACCATAATCCAGTTTAGAATACTCCATCACCCCAAAAAGTTCTCTCGTGTGTATTTGCAGTCAGTCCCATTCCCATCCCCCAGCAACCACTGCTTTGCTTCTTTATAGTTTTGCCTATTCCAGGAATTTCATATAAATGGATTCTTGCAATATTTAGTCTTATTGTCTGGCTTCTTTCAGTTAGCTTTTTTTTTTTTTTTTTTTTTGAGACAGAGTCTCTCTCTGTCACCAGGCTGGAGTGCAGTGGCATGAACTCCTGCGCTCAAGCTTTCTCCTGCCTCAGCCTCTGGAGTAGCTGGGACTACAGGCATATATCACCGCACCTGGATACTTTTTATTTTTAGAGACAGGGTCTCACTATGTTGACCATGCTGGTCTCGAACTCCTGACCTTAAGTGATCCTCTCGCTTCAGCCTCCCATCCATTAGCATGCTTTTGAGGTTCATCCATATTGTAGCATGTATCAGTAGTTCCTTTTATTGCTGAGTAGTATTCCATGTTTGGATATGCCACATTTTGTTTATTCACCAGTTGATGTAAGACAGATGGCTTTTATACTTTCTTCAGCTGAAATCTTTCACTTCCACTTTTTAAGACCAATGAGAATAGAACTGCTTTGGTTCTTGTGTGAGAGGGAAACTTAGAGCGCTACCTTGTTTTTTTTTTTTGGAGACAGAGTTTCGCTTTTGTTGTCCAGGCTGGAGTGTAATGGCGCAATCTTGGCTCACCGCAACCTCTGCCTCCTGGGTTCAAGCGATTCTCCTGCCTTAGCCTCCTGAGGAGCTGGGATTACAGGCATGCGCCACCATGCCCAGCTAATTTTGTATTTTTAGTAGAGACTGAGTTTCTTCATATTGGTCAGGCTGGTCTCAAACTCCTGACCTCAGGTGATCTGCCTGCCTTAGCCTCCCAAAGTGGTGGGAGTACAGGCGTGATCCACCACTCCTGGTCAGAATGCTACCTTTTTAACCCTTGAGGTACCTGTTTTTTTTTTTTTTTTTTTGAGACAGAGTCATACCTCTTTTTTTCCAGATGTTGTTTTGCTCTATTACCCAAGCTGGAGTGCAGTGGCACGATCTCAGCTCATTGCAACCTCCGCCTCCCAGGTTCAAGTGATTCTCCTGCCTCAGCTTCTTGAGTAGCTGGGACTACAGATGTGCGCCACCACGCCGGGCTAATTTTTGTATTTTTAGTAGAGACAGGGTTTTGCCATGTTGGCCAGGCTGGTCTCAAACTTCTGACCTCAGGTGATCTGTCCACTTTGGCCTCCCAAAGTGCTGGGATTACAGGCATGAGTCACCGTGCCTGGCCTGGGTACCTCTTTAGAAACCTCGGCTCCAAGTAATATAGTTTGAAAACCACCGATGTAAAGCATAATCTAAGAAAATGTGTATATAGGCCAGGTGTGGTGGCTCATGCCTTTAATTCCAGCACTTTGGGAGGCTGAGGCAGGAAGATCGCTTGAGCTCAGGAGTTTGAGACCACCCTGGCAACATGGGGAGACTGTCTCCACAAAAAAATTTAAAAATTACCCCGGCTTGGTGGCGTGTGCCTGTGCTCCCAGCTACTTGGAAGCCTTATGTGGGAGGATTGCTTGAGCTCAGGAGGTTGAGGCTGCAGTGAGCTGTAATTGCACTACTGCATTCCAGCCTATGTGACAAAGTAAGACCTTATCTCAGAAAAAAAGAAAGAAAGAGAATGTGTATATAAATGCTGTATCCAGGTGATATTAAAAGGAATAAAAACTTGCAGTGTTTAAGAATATTTTTTTTAACCAGAATGTGTGACAGATGAAGTATATTTCCCAAGGGAATATTTCCTTTTTGTACAATTTGGATGTTTTGTCAGGACTTTAGAGGGAATGGGTTATGGTTTCATGCCCATTTGGTGGAATGCTATCTATTTTAATGGACTTTTATTTTTACCTTTCTGATTATTCATTTTTTGGTTTGATTTTTAATCAGGCAATTATTACAGTTTACGTTCTCAGCATGAGAAAGCAGCCTTATATTTCCAGAGAGCCCTGAAATTAAATCCTCGGTATCTTGGTGCCTGGACACTGATGGGACATGAGTACATGGAGATGAAGAACACGTCTGCTGCTATCCAGGCTTATAGGTGATTATCTAGAGGTGGTGAGGTAGAGCAGATTGCTGTGGTTAGGAGCTTCTAAACCTGCAAGTTGCCAACCTTGATTCTGCCTTCTTAACAACCTGTCTTTTCCATTTCTTAGACATGCCATTGAGGTCAACAAACGGGACTACAGAGCTTGGTATGGCCTTGGGCAGACCTATGAAATCCTTAAGATGCCATTTTACTGCCTTTATTATTATAGACGGGCCCACCAGCTTCGGTAAGCCTGGTCACTTAACAATGCGTCTGATATGGGAAGGGCTAATGACTTTTCTTTCCTCTTTTGATAGCTATTGACAAATCACAGTGGATGGTTTTGACTGTTGGGGATCTGAGTTTAAAGTTGCTAAATGCTGTTTGGTTATTTTCATTTAGTATATTTCACTAACAGGTTAATAGTATAATTATGAACACAAAGTAATCTATTATATGGAGCATCAGGTTAAAGACCAGTTGTTGCATAGCTTTGAAATAGTGGTGTACTGGTTCCTCAAGGGAGAACTTCAGTTTCTGTAAAAAGTCTTTGCTCAGACTGCCTGTTCTTCTTTCTCAGACCCAATGATTCTCGCATGCTGGTTGCTTTAGGAGAATGTTATGAGAAACTCAATCAACTAGTGGAAGCCAAAAAGGTACCTTAAATTGGGTCCTGAAGAATTTGAGTGGAAATCTGCTGTTTAGATGAAGGTTGGGCTATCTGTGCTGTAATTTTTCACTTATTCTGATCTAAGTGCTTAGGAAAGTATGAATATTTATAGATACATAGTCTGAAAGCAAAGCTGGGCCAAGGTCATCAGTGGGAATGTCAGTGTGTAGCCTAGACCTATCAGAACTAGTAAAAATGTCTTTCATTCTATAAATCTGAACTTCTGGGAGGCTTGCAGGGTCTTAACCTTCATATGATTTAGTTGTGGCACATGGGACAATGGTCAAAATGACCAGTTTGTTTTTTTGACAGTGTTATTGGAGAGCTTACGCCGTGGGAGATGTGGAGAAAATGGCTCTGGTGAAACTGGCAAAGTGAGTGAAAGGAGTGAAATGCTGTTGATACTTCTGTTGGCTTCTCTGGGATGGCAGGTCCTGCATGCTCTAGAGCCTCCCATCCACCCATCATTCTACATGGGTGTAGGGATGTAGCAGGATGTATGAATGCTGGTTTGTGAATGTAGTCATCTTGTCCCTAGAGAATGCCACTTCTGGCCAGGTGCAGTGGCTCATGCCTGTAATTCCAGCACTTTGGGAGGCTGAGGGAAGTGGATGACCTGAGGTCAGGAGTTCAAGACCTGGGAGGTGGAGGTTGCAGTGAGCCAAGATTGCGCCATTGCACCCCAGCCTGGGCAACAAGAGCAAAACTCCATCTCAAAATAAAAAAAATAAAAAGAGAATGCTAATTCTCTTGAAGGAGGGCAGTTGCTTTCCTATTAAAGCAAGAGATCAAGATTGATTTGAAGAAAGGATAACATTTTTGTGTCAGAGCACTCTAGGAAAACTACTTTCAGTATTAATTTCCTGATAAGGGCCAGAAAAATTAGGAATAACTCAAATAGTAGGCAAAGAGGTTCTTAAATGTAAAGAGGTTCCTATCTGGATTCTTAGGAAAAAAAAATTGAGTTGCTTAGTATCTTTTTTCTTTTTTTTTGTAATTTACAGATAGGATCTTGCTGTGATGACCAGGTTGGTCTTGAAGTCATTGGTTTCAGCCGGATTAGAGAGTAGCTAGGATTATGGCCCTATGCCACCATGCCTGGCCACTTGTTATCTTTTTTTTTTTTTTTTTTTTTTGAGATGGAGTCTTGCTTTGTCACGGAGGCTAGAGTGCAACCTCTGCCTCCTGGGTTCAAATGATTCTCCTGCCTCAGTCTCCCGAGTAGCTGGGATTACAGGCGCTTGCCACCACACCTGGCTAATTTTTGTATTTTTTAGTACAGACAGGGTTTTACCATGTTGGCCAGGCTGGTCTTGAACTCCTGATCTCTGGTGACCCACCCTCCTTGGCCTCCCAAAGTGCTGGGATTACAGGTGTGAGCCACCGTGCCCAGCTTTTTTTTTTTTTTTTTTTTTGAGTCAGAGTCTCACTCTGTGGCCCAGGCTGGAGTGTAGTGGTGTGATCTTGGCTCACTGCAACCTCCACCTCCCAAGTTAAAGCAATTCTTCTGCTCCAGCTTCCTGAGTAGGTGGGATTACAGGCACGTGTCACAATGCCCAGCTAATTTTTGTATTTTTAGTAGAGGAGGTTTCACCTTGTTGGCCATGCTGGTCTCAAACTCCTGACCTCAAGTGATCTGCCCTCTTTGGCCTCCCAAAGTGCTGGGATTACAGGCACTAGCCACCTTACTCTGGGTATTACTAGATAATTTTTGCAAGGATGTATTATCTAGCTTAGATACTAATATTTACTAACTCTCCTTCCATCATTAGCAGAGTAATGATTCTAAGCTTTGATAACAGTAACTATCACATCTAATACTATTCTAGTTCCAAGAGTGTCATTTATGTCAAAATTGATACTTATCTATGTATTGTTATTTTTTTGGTCTTACGTACTTTTACTTTTTTTATCAGTAAGTTGCTTTGGGATATCATTGGTACTTAAAGACCAGTTTCTTTTGTAGGCTTCATGAACAGTTGACTGAGTCAGAACAGGCTGCCCAGTGTTACATCAAATATATCCAAGATATTTATTCCTGTGGGGTATGTATCATACCATGAGAATTGTATTGCTGATATTATTACTGTCACCTCAGTCATTTTGCTTTCCCTCTCTAGGAAATAGTAGAACACTTGGAGGAAAGCACTGCTTTTCGCTATCTGGCCCAGTACTATTTTAAGTGCAAACTGTGGGATGAAGCTTCAACTTGTGCACAAAAGTGTTGTGCATTTAATGATGTGAGTATCAGTTCTTTAATAAAAGGTTTGAATTTTAGGCTAGAACATTAGATATTTAAGTGGAAAGCCTACCTTGGCCAGGCGAGCGGCTCACACCTATAATCCCAACACTTTGGGAGGCTGAGGCAGGAGGATCACTTGTGCCCAAGAGTTCAAGACCAGCCTGGACAAAAAAGGGAGACCTTGTCTCTACAAAAAATAAATTTCGCCAGGTTTGATGGTGCATGCCTGTGGTCCCAGCTACTTGGGAGGCTGAGGTGAGAGGATCACTTGAGGCTGGAAGGTCGAGGCTGCAGTGAGCCTTGATCACACCACTGCACTGTAGCCTGGGTGACACAGCGAGACCCCATCTCAAAAAAAAAAAAAAAAAACAAGCAAGCCTACCTGCCTGCCTTGATCTGTGGAACTTGTATAACAGCATCTTAATAACTTGTTTTTAAGACTAGCTTCGGACATGTTTTGAAATATTTCCCTGACTTTGTTGCAGACCCGGGAAGAAGGTAAGGCCTTACTCCGGCAAATCCTACAGCTTCGGAACCAAGGCGAGACTCCTACCACCGAGGTGCCTGCTCCCTTTTTCCTGCCTGCTTCACTCTCTGCTAACAATACCCCCACACGCAGAGTTTCTCCACTCAACTTGTCTTCTGTCACGCCATAGTTGGCTACTCTCAAGCCAGCACATTGTTAGACCCATCTTAAATTAAGCCTTACCTCCATATAAAGAACAGCACGTCTGTTCCAAGGACCTCAGCTCTTCTTGTTTCTACAGATGGCAACAGCTCCATAGGGACAGCTTGTATAATTACCTTCAGAGGCCAACTGACAGAATCCTGGCAGGAACAGACATTATCTTGCCAGTTAGAAGTACTTCTGTCTCACTTATGTCCAAAGAGTGGCTATAGATCTTGGCCTTCTTCCCTGAATACTTTTTTTTTTTTTTTTTTTTTGCCCCCAAGAAAGTCCCTTTTATAGCACTTTAGCACAGGCAATGCTACAGGAACAAAGTTTCAATGCTGCTGAGAGTGAAAGAAGGAAAGTCTGCCACTCTACCCTGAGCTGGCAGTAGGGCACTGAGTACCCTAGGAAGAAGTCAGAGCAATGGATACAAATGACCTTGCTCTTGGATTTGCTGAGCATGATCCCTATTCTGATGTCAGAGATTAGGTTTAAATGGAATAGAGCTATCCATTTGTTCCTACTCTCTAGGGAGACAATCTTCCAAAACAGTTTTGGGGGTGGTCTTCTAAAGCTTTCAAATTGGAAGTAACTTACTAGAGTTGAATAAAAGAAGGGCAAAAATAATCTCGCAGAGCTTGGAACTGCTGATAGCCCTTACTGAGGGCAAAAGATGGCTATATTGTTAGCTATACTCCTACCAAAGCAAGCAAGGAGGTAGGATTATAGACAATTTCACGGACATTTGGAAATAACATTTGTGATTATACAGACAAGAACAAACTCACTTCAAGCTGGTCTGTTTTAATAAATTTTCAATGTAATTGTCTATTTTTTTCCCTCCCATCTGCAACAGAATACATTTTTTTCAGCCTTTATCTAGATGAGGTAAAGGGAATCATTCTTATGGTGCTCTTGGAGAGTTTCAGGCCTGTGCATGTGTGTACAGCAGGAGGTAATATGCTATGTCTGCTGTAATATATTTGCACAGTAGATGCTATGGATCACTCTGAGCTCAGGGTCCAGACTTTATTCTTATTCCCAGAATTTTGTGTTACCTTTTTACCTCCTAACATATGACACTTCATCCTATTAATTAAGGAAGGTTTAGAATATCTAATACAACTTGAATTCATTTGTTACTAAGCCTTCTTAGGCAAGTTGTATACTAGTTACTGGTCTCCACTGCCATGCCTTTTCAAGGTTTCCATGGTCCAGAATGATGTTTGATTCTTAATTTTTCTGTCCCTTTTATAATTTGTTTTAATGATTTTGCTACATTTGGAATTCAATAAAAAATGTGAACAATAATATCTTTAATATAACTGTTTTTGTGTGCACAGAAACCTTATAAGTAAATAAAAAAAACATGAGATTACATAGGTGGTTATAATACAAAAGTGGGAAAAAAGCTAGTGTCTGAGTATTGCATCCTGGATATAATAATTCCTGATATATGGTAAAGCATAAAAGAGACCTATTATTTCTTCAGGAGAGTAGCTGACCCACCTCAGGGCCACGACTGCTCTTCTCTTTCCCCACAGCCTCAGTACTTTTTGCCAAAAGGCCCAGATTTGAGTAAAGGGGAGCGCCGTGAGCGTAGGATCCGGGCATAAGGGCTGCAGTCTGTTGAACTTTGGCAGGTTGGTGTTCGGGGAAGTAAATTTCGAAGGAATGGTTTCTTCCCTGGTGGTTGTTGGTTTGGTTGCTGGTTTTCCTGGTTGGTACCAAGGCGCTTTTTGGCAGAAACCTGGCCTTGGAGTTTTAGCACAGTGTGATACTGCTCAGCAATACATGCTGCCTTCTTCCGAAGGTCCAGTTTCACTAGCACCATGTTGTTCTGCAGTTCAGCCAGAGTCTGGTCCTAAGGAAGATCAATAAGGTTATAGAAAACACTTTTGTCTGGTATATTAGAGAAACGAGAGGGCTAAGGGTAATACATACCATCCATTACTAGTTACTAACAACTGTTTCTTCAAAGATTAAAACTCTTTAAAGTCGGAGCTTATAACTGAATAAGGAGACATTTTCTGAGAACAAAACATAAGCAGTGCTGAATAGGACATCTTCTAACACATAAGGTAGTATGAGCTTGAGTAAATTTAATTTCTAAGTGCCTCAGTCTCTAAATGTCAAATGTTGAGTTTAAGATATACAATTTTAACATTTTAATCTCTCTGGAATCAGGATGCATCTTACTGATGAGAAATATCATATCCAAATTGTTACTTTTTTCTTAGTAGTACATAAAATAATGGTTTCTTATAATCAGTAGCATCTTAGATGAAATATGACAGTAACTACCTCCCTGAGGTGGTTGTGACAGAAAATACCTATAAATTACTTAGCACAGTGCCTGGTGCTTAGTAAATGCTTAACAAAGAATAGTTATTTTTATTTTGCAAATATATTGCTCTCACTATAAATTCAGCCTAAAAATCTTTACCTTTTTCTTCTGGTCCTCTTTCCTTTCTCACATATACACTGGAGTGGGCCGGTAGGAGAGAAGTAGGTATATAGTTTGCCCTAACCTGTTTGATTAAGATGTCATCACAAGTGGTCAAGGCTTGACGAAGTTTTCCTGCCCCAGTGCTGTGGCAACAAGCTCTCTCTGCTGATTGGAGAGACTCACCAAGTTTCTGAAGCTCTGTCCGCAACAGCCTTATATTCTGAAAAAGGAGAAGTAGGAATCATACTGTGGCCAAGAGAACCAGGATAATGATCTAGAGGGGTCAGGTAGCCATTTGAAGAGAAGTAAAATTAGAAAGGCTAGTCAGCTGAGTGAAATAGCCACTCTCCAGAACTGTGCACAAAAAAACATGTTGTCTTCACATGAACCAGTGATAGAGTGTTGGATGTGGGAAATTGCCTTCGGTAAGAGTTTGGTAAACAGAGAACGGTAATTACCTTCTGGCCCTCTTCTAACTTCTTGTCCACATCAATGGTAAAGGGCTTGGCTGAGGGTGGTGGTTCTAACATTTTCTGATACTTATGCAACTCTGAGGGAAGGAAACAGGAAACTTAAAATATGTGGGGTTTTTTTTAGCCTTGGACTAACCTCTTTAACTGAGTTAACAGTAGCTTGCAGCAAATATAAAAAGTGAGGCTATGTGCATCCTAGATTGAAATGTCAGGGGGATGTAGCTTGCAGTTTAGGAAATTATGTTAGAGCAGGAGTTAGAAGGCCTGGGTTTGAGTAACAGCTCTTCTCTGAACCACTGTTACGTTTCCTGCCTGTTTCTTTCCTCACCTTCAGTGGTGGAGTTTAGCTCTGCTTTGCACTGCTGTAATTTAGCTTTAACCTCCTGAAGCTGCTGGGTGGAGGCAGAAGCTGCCAACCTTTGTGACCGCCGTAGGGACAATTCAGACCCTGATTGCTGATGGGCCACTGACTGTTGTCTGGCTTCCTGCAAGAGAGCTTCTAGCTCTTCAATCTTTTCATCCCGCTCCTAAGAGGGAAGCAGAGAGCACAATTCTTTGCAGAGCCAGAAAAATATTGCTAAGACAGATGACTGAACAAACAGAGTACTTGTGACACTGATCCCTTGAAAACCTGTTGTTAGCACTTAATACGATTTCCTGGCCAACTAAACCCTTAATCAATTCACCAAACATAGATTGAACCCAAAGCACTATGGGGAATAGAGAAAAGGGAGTTATAGATTCCTGCCCTTACTAGAGTAGTTTATAAAATCTCTTTACTTCAGGCAAGCTAGTGATGGAAATCTGAGCAGCTAATTGGAGCTGGCTCAGGGAAACTCACTTGAATCTCTTCTTGGTAAAAACTTGTCAGTGACTCCTTGAGGATATTTAGTTTTTCTTCATACATTTCCTCCAATAGTTCCTTTTGGGTGTCCAAATGTTCACTGTCAGAAACAGAGGAGAAAAGAGAAGTAAATGAAGGTTCTGAGGAGTGAACTTGGGGAACAGATCTTGAGGCACAACTCCACCTAACTCTTTACTTCCCACCCTCTGTCCCAGGTGACAGAGCAAGAGGGGTCACTCAGCTAGTACCTGCACCACTGTTCCCGCTGTTGCATCTGTTCTACCATCTCATTGCAAATTTCATCTCGGAGATGCATCTCCAGCTGTAGCTTTTCCTGTCGTTCCTTCAAAAGCAGTGTCTTCATGGCTTCCACTACTTGTAGGAGCTCCTAGGAGAGACACACGTCAGAGGTCATCAGATGCTCATGCCCTCAAAAGGCACAAGCCCACCTGGAAGGCACCATGGAAAAATGTGTAGCTACTAAGCTGCTACACTAAAGCTTTCTTGTATTCTCACCTCTTTGCCATACATGGAGATGTCAGCTTCATTTTCAATATCATCATCAAGGCCTGTGTCTGCCTTAGCCCCTTTCTCTAAGCTGGGGGATGCCTGAAGACTATGTTCCTTGATGAACGAGTGCAGGGATGGGAATCCCAGTTGCATAGGTGGGGCATGCACAAGCTAGAGGGAAAAAAAATATCTTACTTGACTCCATAAGTAGTCCCTAGGAGCTTTCTTAGAGTTACCAGTTCCAAGTGAGCACACCCATCACACCTCTAGCTTCTCACCTGGCTAGCAATGGCTGAGAACTTGGCCACATGAAGAGTTTCATCATAGGTAGATGCACAGGGATTCACATTGACAATCATGCAGGAACGGCCTCGGCCTGTGAAGAAACCTTGGAACACTCGAGTCAACTTGCTGTCACGGAAGGGAACCAGGTTCTGCTTTGACCTGGCAGAGAATCAGAGATAACAGAGCTGTGAGCAGAACACCAGCCCTTTGGGTATCCTAGCACCATCCCCAGTGGTGACCAGGAAGTCTCTTAGCAAATTGCAGAGCCCAGGGCTTATAGTCAAAAGCTCACCGGTTCTGCTGGTTTTGACGAAGGGCAGCAATACAGCGGCCCAGGGTGTGCAGAGAGGTGTTAATGTTTCCTGCTTCCTTCAACCGTTCACCACTCTTCTGATCTTTGCAGCGCTCTGAGCCAGCCAGATCACAGAGTGACAGCCTAGAATGATGCACAGGATCTGACATAAGGGCCTCACATGTTATGAGCCTTCTGGCCCTTTGTATAATTCTGGAGAGGGGACGGCCCACTAAGAATCTCTGTACCCAAAGAAGGAGAACAAGTAGTTCCCCTGAGGACCTCCTCCATGCTTTCCCAACTATCATTTATGGCCAAGAAGCCCAAATTTCTAAATGGATAAACTTACTCGCTGATCTTGGGGACTATATCTCCTTCCCCCTGAAGGTGTAGGATCCTGATTGAGAAGATGCTGTGACTGGAAGTTAAGAAAAACAAAAAGTCATTGCACATTTTCCATGACCAGGCAGAGGACTAATGTTTCCTGGAACACAGTGAAGAGTTTATTCTTACAATCTACTCACCTGCGGCTGGAGTTCTGGTTGAGGTGGGTGCTGGCAAAGCTCTGGTTCTTCCGACCCACTTTCAGGAGTTTCCAGGCCTCCTCAGCATCTTGCACATGAATCCAGTTGAGATCTGGGGCCAAAGAAGAGAGGCGTAAGATGGGAACATCCAACTCTCCCCAGTTGCCCTCCAGGGTTCATGCCAGCTTCCCCCATGTTCCTTTACCTTTCACATAGGGATTGCCATTTTGATCCTCGCATAGCCGCAAAGTCTGCCTCTTGCGCTGTTGGCTAGGTGGTTCTAATAGGTCATAAAGCAGTTCGTTGTAGATCTCAAAGAATGAGATCCAGACAGAGAAGCGAATGTTTGCCGGGACAGGTACTGGGGCAGTGTCTGGCTGTGCCCATCGATGACTTGTTTCTGGAGAAGAAGCCAATGTATAGGGCATCAACCTAGAGCATTTCATCTCTCTTTTGGCCTGCAGGGGCCTTGGAAGGCAGACCTCAGATCGCAACCTCTGGTCTGTACTCCTGGCAGCTATTAGGAACAGGGAGTGAGTTCCTAGTATTTCTTGGCAGAGCCCAGTCATGGTACCTACCATCCAGCTGGCTACTGCTGGTACACTGACTGATAGAAGAGAGCCCAGCAATGCCACTGTCGAAGCTGGTGCTGGTACCTATCCGACTTTCGATGTAGACACTCCTCTTCAAGGAAGTGGACAGCTCCTCCTGGAGGGGCACAGGGAGAAGGTAAGCACAAAACTTCCCCAAGATTTGTACCCCCTACCCCCACTGCCATGGATACCAATGCTTTACCTCTTGGAGGCCTCCATTTAGCAGGGACAGCTTCTTTATTTCCTCCTGTCGGATCTGCTTGCTGTCTAGCCAGATTACCTCATTGGAGAGCAAGGGCTTCAGATCAGGTGTTGGATGAAGTTGGCCTTGGAGGCTATTGAAGATCAGCGCCAGGGACCGGGGGAGAATCCCTCCATCCTTGATGGTACCTAGAGGCATATGAAAGATGGACAGCTGAGGCAAGTGCTCTTCTCCCCCTAACTCAGAGTCTCAAAAGGTAAAAACAACACCATTACCAGCCAATCAGGAATCCCGTGAAGCCTTACTACTCACCTTGAATCGTGTGGGTTTTCCCTGAGTTAGTGACTCCATATGTATAGATGAGCCAGTTCTGCCCTTTGAGTACATCCTTTACCATCTCCTTCACAGTTAGGTTGAAGAAGGACGCCTGTCCCACTTCTGGCCCAAAGATCTAGAGAGAGACCCAGTTTTTTAGAGGCCTCTCCTTCATCTCCCACTTGCCTCCTGTGCAGAGCCAGCAGATATATCCCTTCCTGAGTGGTTGGCTCTGGAGACCACTCAAGCAGCTTCTTCCTGCAGTGCCGCTGGCTGTTTCCTAAACATTGAGGACTCAAGCACTCTCTGCTAGTCCATCTTTCCACCAAATCAACAAACACTTAAGGAATGCTATGCCCTAGGCCTGATGCTGCACACACAATGGGGCAATATAATGGCCCATAAGTGTGGGCTTTGGAGATACATGGATCTAGACTCAGGTCCTAACTCTACTAGTGACTAGCTACATGGCTTCAGCAATATTACGTTCATTGAGCCACACTATCCTTGTGAGGAAAATAAGGAAATAATGATAATAACAATAGAATTTTTCAGAATTGATATACATATGTTACTTGACACATTGACTAACACATAACTAGGGCCCTCAAAATTGTAGGTGTGCATATACAAGGAACTCACAGTCAGGAAGAGAAGCTTTCCCTCTAAACAGGGAATAAAGTTGCCCTTACATGTTGGTCCTTTGTTCACAAACCAGTACCCTCCATACCTGGGAAAAGGTGAACCTGTGTGTGGCTTGGCCAATTCCCCGCTCATTGCTCTTCAGGGCAAAAGAGTCCTTGGGTGCTTGTAGAACAAGAGTCTCCACATTCTCAATACGGACACAACCCTAAGAAGGGAGAAAATACAGTTGTCACAGAAGGCATTCCTGGGAATCTTTTGTACTGCATCATTTCACCTGAAATCCTCCCTTCTCAGACACTTACCTGATCTTCCTGTCGTTCCAACTCTGAAGGTAACAAGGGCCTAACCCTCAAGTATACTTTCACCTTCTCCATAGTGTCCTCAGATGGAACCTGTGGCAGAATTCCAGCCCAGAACCACAGATTAATTTCAGCAGTTACATCTGAGCAAATGGGCAAACAGTAGTTTCTAGGAACTATGATAACACTACCCCATTTCACCTCAAATGTCTTTGTGCAGCTACTCTTTGGTTCCACAATCATTCCAACCCACATGGACATTTTTACTACTTTGTCACCCTTCCCTGTCTCATCATTATCCTGCAAACGTGGCTTGCCACACCAATGATCTGAGTTAGAATTTATTGACTGGTATGAAAATTGCTATGTGATATTAAAGCAAAGCAGAGGCAAACACACTTGGATTTGAGTCCCAATTCCATGACTTAGTAACCATGAGACCTTGAACTATGAGTTCTTGAAATTCTTTGCCTCAGTTTCCTCATCTGCAGAATGGGGTTAATAATAGCACCCATGTCATTCATTCAACAGATACTTAGAGGCCAGGTGCAGTGGCTCACGCCCGTAATCCCAGCACTTTGGGCGGCCAAAGAGGGTGGATCACCTGAGGTCTGGAGTTCCAGACCAGTCTGGCCAACACAGCAAAACCCCATCTCTACTAAATATACAAAAATTAGCTGGGCTTGCTGGTGGGTGCCTGTAATTCCAGCTACTCAGGAGGCTGAGGCAGGGAGAACTGCTTGAACCCGGGAGGCGGAGGTTGCAGTGAGCAGAGATTGTGCCACTGCACTCCAGCCTGGGCGACAGAGCGAGACTCCATCTCGAAAACAAACAAACAAAAAAACCCAAAAAACAAAAAAACCCCAGATATTTAGAGTGCCTACTATGGCCTAGGAACTGTGAAGCTCTGATAGTCCATAGTGAGAGACATCATCAAGGACCATGCTCTCATGGAACTTTATAAGTCTCTAAGAGAAACTCTATAAAAGCACAAAATGTGACAATGTATGTTAATGTTTAGCATAGGACCTAGTACAGTGTTTCTCAACCAGGGTCATTTCCACTCCAAGGGCCATTTAGCAATGCCTGAAATGCCTGAAGACATTTTTCGATTGTCACAAATGGGAAGGCACTACTGACATCTAGTGGGTAGATGCCAGGAATGCTATTAAACATCTTAAAATGTACAGGACAGATCCCTACAAGAACTGTCTAGCCCCAAATGTCAATAATGCTGTGACTGAGAAACCCTGGCCTAGCAGGAAACCTACAACAAACTGAAGCTATGGTGATACTATTAAAACCTGAACATACATTCCACTTACATAATGCCTATATGACCTTGTGCAAATTATTTAGCACAACTGGGCCTCAAGGCAAAGAGAGATAACTATTATTCCCTGAAAGATTAACTGAGAGCATGCACTTGAGGGTATTTCATTAATGCAATGCAAATAATAGTTCTTCTGGACACACAACTCTTAATTTTTTTTTTACTTGTCATGCCCTTAATTTTTTTTCTTTTTTTCTTTTCATAGCCATTTTGTCCTAAATGCCCTTAATTTTGAATTGATGTCAGACCTTTAGGATTGCTAGTCTTTGACCTCATACTACCCTGTATGGACAATTATTGGCCTGAGGATATCACTTTCTGCCCCAGCCACTCCCCAGTTCCTTTACCTGCTGCTTGTCCTCCAGGGAGGTAGAGATGACAGAGCAGTCTGATAGCAGGTTCTTGCGTACCACAGACCCCAAATCTGCAGCTGTGGACTCAAACATGGGAGAAACTACGACATCGTCATCGGACAGCAAGCCCGCTGGCGGAGAAAGGATCCCTTGCGACATGACGGCAGGGGCAGCCTAGGTCTAAAAAGAGACCAAAAAGTGGGCAGGGAGAAGAACCTTTAGGGACAGAAGGGGCCGCGAATTTTAGGTAATAAGTCCCTTGCCCCATGACACCGGGTCCGGCTTCCTACTTCCTTTCCCCTCCAATTATCGGCAAAGGGGAAGGGAATGAGAGAAGTTCACTTAATGAACAATTGAGAGAAGTTTGAGGAGGCATTTCCGAACGCGAACAGAAGTCCACAGAAATCTGGCTCCAAAAGCAGAAGGCCACGCCTTAAAGTAGGGCACCTCGCCCGCCGGTGCTGTGGAGGTGGTGTCAGGATCCCTCGGCTCCTTCTCTAACCTCACCCCAAGGACCACCGTGAGAACACAGATGCAGCATTAAGAGAAAAACAGATGGCTGCAGCTCCGATTTCTTAAAGCCTATTCCGCGCGGGCAAGAGCTGGTAACCCGGGCTCCAGCACAGCCGCACACTCACCCGAAGACGTGCCACTTGCTCCTCCTGGGGTACCGGCTCACTCACACCTAGTCGCCGAAGCTGGACTTTCGCAGCCGGAGAGCACAACTCCGCCCACGAGGTGCAGCTTTGTTACAGATACAATATTTTAAATTACGCGCTGCGTTCATTCGGCCAATCACATAGGGAAGCCTGCAGCTACCAATCCGCGTAATGAAAGGGGGCGGGCCTGACTGGAATTCCAGTTGTTCGCTTCCGCTTGACCTCTCAGATCTAATGTGGGTCCGGGTTATCAACTGTCGTGGGTTGGCAGTTATTTCGCCTGGGATTCTTCCAACTTAACCCTTTTCCTTGAACCTTAGACATTTCTTACCTAAGAAGCCTAAAAGAAATCTTGAGGCTTCAGCCGCCAACTCCTGTCCTTCCTTAGCAACAATCTTAACAGGAGTGCACAAGATAACTGGTTTAGGGTGCTTGCCTTTGTCTTAAGGGGAAAAACGACATTTCCCAGGAGGCACCGCGAACCAACGGCGGTACACTATTCCCCAGAATTCCAGGGTTTCGGCCCTGCCCGACCGTCTCTCCTCGGGGTTCGAGACTTCGGGGCTAAGATGGCGACGGGAACGGGCAGTGAGTATCTGAGCAGGTTTTGCGTGAAAGGCCTTTGTAGATCCGAGGCTAGATACCATATCTTTGTTACACGCTTAGGGAGTGGGAGAAGTGGTTTGCTTGAGAGCCCAGGGTTTTCAGAGACCTGCGCTCTACAGCATCGTGAAGACCAACGTTTGGGGGCCCAGAAATCTGGGATCATGCTTCTCAGGGAGGGAGCGGAGGTGTGAGAGAAGCAGCTTAGTGAATCCTAGTGTGTTAGGAGCTCTGCGGGGTAACCGTGAAAGCACTCTAGAAACTTGGGCGTGCAGACGAAAAGATGTTATGAGCCAAACGGAGTAACCTGCACCTCAAAGAGCCATTCATTTTTCTGTCCGACGTTTGTGAGGCAGTGGAAGTGGGGTCTTTTAACCATGAGCTTTTCTTGCCACTCAGGAAATTGCATCTCGGGGATTTCAGCCATTTTTCTTTTTTTGGACTGAAAAGGTCTTTTATGCCCGACATTTGGAGTAGAGGATCTGAGAGAAGTAAACAAGTTTATGCTAAGAGGGAGGCGGGGTAGTAGGAGGGGCTGGCCGCTCGGGTTCCTGGGAAATAAGCCCTTAGTAAGTTTAAACTGGAATAAAGTCCAGTATTCTTAAAACTGGGCTTTTAGGGAGAACTGCCTAATCTGATATTCCCTGTTTTTTAATAAAGCGGAGCTTCAAGCCATGGCGTTTTAAGAAATAAAATGTTAATAATTCCCATGCAATGAATAGGTACCACGGTCACTGTGATATTTCACTTGGAGAGGTGAAAATCAAGATTTGGTGATAGTAGCTCACTTTCTCCTAACAAGTTGGAATGTTTTGTATTAGGCTTTTAGTCCTCTTTTTGGGGATTTTGGAGCTTAGCACTACAGTCTCTGGTTCTTTCCAAGGCTTCTTTTTTTTTCCCTTTCCCAGAACACAAGCTGCTAAGTACTGGCCCCACAGAGCCATGGTCCATCCGAGAGAAGCTATGTTTAGCGTCTTCTGTCATGAGAAGTGGAGATCAAAATTGGTAAGGTATCTAGGATGTCAGCTTTTCTGGGTCTTAGAAATTGTTAGATACTCTTTCACATTGGTAGATTTCTATAGTTAATCATATTAAGCTGTAAGTAGACTTTCTTTTCTTTTTCTTCTTTTTTTTTGAGACTGAGTCTCCTTCTGTCGCCCAGGCTGGAGTGCAGTGATGCGGCCACACCCAGCTAATTTTTGTATTTTTTAGTAGAGGCAGAGTTTCGCCATGTTGGCCAGGCTGGTCTCGAACTCCTGACCTCAGGTGATCCACCCACCTCGGCCTCCCAGAGTGCTGGGAGAACAGGTGTGAGCCACTGCGCCTGGCCATGCCTGGCTAATTTTGTATTTTTAGTAGAGACGGGGTTTCACCATGTTGGCCACGATGGTCTTCATCTCCTGACCTCATGACCCGTCCGCCTCGGCCTCCCAAAATGCTGGGATTACAGGCGTGAGCCACCGCGCCAGGCCTTTTTTTTTTTTTTTGAGACAAGGTTGCACTCTGTGGCCCAGGCTGGAGGGCAGCGGTGTGATCTTGGCTCACTGCAGCCTCCATGTCTCAAGTGATCCTCCCACCTCAGCCTCTTGAGTAGCTGGGACTACAGGTGCACACCACCATGCCCAGCTAATTTTTTGTTTTTTATTTTTATTTTTTGTAGAGATGGGGGTTTCATGTTTCCTAGGCTGGTCTCGAACTCCTGGGTTCGAGCGATCAACCCACCTCAACCTCCCAACCTACTGGGATTACAGGTGTGAGCCACCAGGCCAGCTGTATTTCTTCTTTTAAACAGCTTTATTGAGATATAATTCACATACTATAAAATTAACCTACTTAAAATGTACAATATAATGGTTTTTAGTATATTCACAGTTGTGCAACCATCACCACAATCTAATTTTAGAACATTTTACTTCTAAGAAAAACCCCTTACTCCTTAACTGTCAGTCCATGTTGTCCCTTCCTCACCACCCCCAAGCAAGCACTCATCTACTTTCTATTAATTAATTAATTAGTTAATTTGAGACAGAGTCTCACTGTCACACAAGCTGGAGTGTAGTAATGAGATCTTGGCTCACTGCAACCTCCGCCTCCCAGGTTCAAGCGATTATCGTGCCTTAGCCTCCCAAGTAGCTGGGATTACAGCCATGTGCCACCACGAGTGGCCTGGCTAATTTTTGTATTTTTAGTAGAGATGAGGTTTTGTCCAGGCTGGTCTTGAAGTAATCCACCAGTCCTGGCCTCCAGAAGTGCTGGGATTACAAGTGTGAGCCACCATACTGAGCCAACTCTCTTGTCTCTGTAGATTTGCCTATTCTGGATATTTCATACAGATGGAATGATATGTGCTCTTCTGGACTTTTTTTTTTTTTTATCACTTGACATAACACTTTTAAGGTTCATTCTTATGTAGCGTGTATCAATACTTAATTCCTTTTTTAGCTGAATAATAAATAATCTGTTGTATGAATATACCAAGTTTTGTTTATCCATCACTTGATAGACAATGGGGTGGTTTCCACTTTTTGGCCATTATGAATAATGCTGATGATGTGCACATTTGTGGACAAGGTTGTGGACAATGTTTTTAATTCTCTTGAGTTTTTTATTCAAGGAGTGAAATTACTGGGTTATGTAGTAACTTTATTATGTTTGACTTTTTTTTTTTTTTTTTTCAGACAGTGTCTCACTGTTACCCAGGCTGGAGTGCAGTAGTGCGATGTTGGTTCACTGCAGCCTCTGCCTCCTGGGCTCAAGTGATCCTCCGGCCTCAGCCTCCTGAGTAGCTGGGACTACAGGCACATGCCATCACCCCTGGCTAATTTTTGCATTTTTTGGTAGGGATGGGGTTTTGCCATGTTGCCCAGGCTGGACTTTTTTTTTTTTTTTTTTTTTAACTTAAATGTTTACGTTTTTGTAGAGACGAGGTCCCACTACATTCCCCAGGCTGGTCTCCAACTCTTGGCCTCAAGTGATCCTCCCAGTTTAGCATCCTGAGTAGTTGGGACTACAGACCCTTGCCACCATGCTTGGCTAATTTTTTGTGTTTTTTGTCGCTTGTTGCCCAGGCTGGTCTTGAACTCCTGGGCTCAAGTGATCCTCCCACCTTAGCCTCCTAAAGTGCTAGGATGGTAGGTGTGAGCCATCACTCCCAGCCTAGAACTATCATCATTTTACCTTGCTCGGTATTAGCCCCCCACCCCCTTTCTTTTGCATCATCCATTATGAATTTAACTCTCTTGCCACATTTATAAACAATTCAGTTATTTGCTGATTGTCGTGCTTCCTAGCATTTTTTGTTCTTTTTTAAATCTAATTTTTGAAGTAATACATGGCCACCATAAAAACAAAAATACTATATAGAAAGAGCAATAGGAACAAATAAATGGGTTAAAAACTTGAGTTTAAGGCCAGGCGCAGTGGCTCACGCCTGTAATCCCAGCACTTTGAGAGGCCGAGGCGGGCGGATCACAAGGTCAGGAGATAGAGACCATCCTGGCTAACACAGTGAAACCCCGTCTCTACTAAAAATACAAAAATTAGCCGGGCATGGCGGCGTGTGCCTGTAGTCCCAGCTACTCAGGAGGCTGAGGCAGGAGAATGGCGTGACCCCGGGAGGCGGAGCTTGCAGTGAGCCGAGATCGCGCCACTGCACTCCAGCCTGGGCAACAGAGCAAGACTCCGTCTCAAAAAAACAAAACAAACAAACAAAAAAACTTGAGTTTATTTTTTGTCACACATACAGGAAGTCTAGGCAGTCCGCAGCTCTCATAGCAACTTCACAGTGACATTAGAGGCTCAGGATCTTCTCTTTCTGTTCCACCTTCCTCAGTGCATAGTTTATCTTCTGGTTGTGTTATGGTTCACAGTGGCTGCTTGACCTTCAGCTATCACATCCTTGTTCCATTCAACAAGAAGGAAGGGGGTTGGTAAGAAAGGTCACATCCCTTCCCTTTTAACAACTTTTTTGTGATATAATTGATGTGCAGTAAACGGCACCTTTTTTTTTGAGATGGAGTCTGTGTTGCGCAGGCTGGAGTGCAGTGGCACAATCTTGGCTCACTGGAACCTCTGCCTCCCAGGTTCCAGTGGTTTTCCCACCTCAGCCTCCCGAGTAGCTGGGACTACAGGCCTATGCCACCATGCCTGGCTAATTTTTGTATTTTTTGGTAGAGATGGGGTTTTACCATGTTGACCAGGCTGGTCTTGAACTTCTGACCTCAGATGATCCACCTGCCTCGGCCTCCCAAGGTGCTGGGATTATAGGCGTGAGCTACTACACCCGGCCACTGCACATATTTAAAGCATAAGACACGGTATTTTTGAAATATATATACATCTGTGAAACTATCTACAGTTAAGGTAATTATTACAGTATCCATTAACAGATGAATAGGTAAAGAAAATATATGTGTGTATATATACACATATATGTATACATAGATATGTATCTATGTATACATATATCTATATGTGTGCATATGTGTATATATACGTGTATATATGTATATATACATATATCTATGTGTGTATATATTTGTACATATGTATATACGTATATATGTGTGTATACACACACACACACACACAATGGAATACTGTTGAGCCATAAAAAAGAATTAAATCCTCCATTTGTGATTCCATGGTTGAGCCTGGAGGATAGTATGTAAAGTGAAATAAGCCAGACACATAAAGAAATACCATATGATCTCAGTTATATGTGGAATCTAGGAAAAATTATAGACCTCACAGAACTAGAGGATAGAATGGGGCTGGGTGTAGTGGCTCACATCTGTAATCCCAGAACTTTGGGAGGCCAAGGCGGGGGGGTCGCTTGAGATCATGAATTGGAGACCAGTCTCTCTACAAAAAAACAAAAATATTAGCCAGGTCTGGTGGTGTGTGCCTATAGTTCCAGCTACTCGGGAAGCTGAGGTGTGAGGATGGCTTGAGCCAGGGAGGCAACATCAGAGACCCTGTTCCCTACAAAAAAGAAAATTAGCCAGGCATGATGGTGCATCTGTGATATCAGCTACTTGGGTGGGGCTGCAGTGGGAGGTTGCCTAAGCCTCAGAGTTGGAAGCTACAGCGAGCCATGATTGTGCCACTGCACTGAAGTCTGGGTGACAAAGTCGGATACTGTCTAAACAAAAACAATGTGTGTTTCGTGTGTGTGTGCGTGTGTGTATACACATACACATGTATATGTATATAAACTGAGCTCATTTTTAAACAAAACAGGTAAACTGGTTTGAAATAGAATCTAATCTGTATATCTATATATTTCCTCACATTTTTATTAGATAAATAGTGTTGAGTCTTTTTTTTTTTTTTTTTTTTTTGAGATGGTGTCTCACTCTGTCACCCAGGTTGGAATGCAGTGGCACGATCTCGGCTCACTGCAACCTCCACCTCCTGGATTTAAGTGATTGTCCTGGCTCAGCCTCCCGAGTAGCTGGGATTAAAGGTGCACGCCACCACGCCCGGCTAATTTTTGTATTTTTAGTAGAGATGGGGTTTCACCATGTTGGCCAGGCTGGTCTCAAACTCCTCATCTCAAGCGATCTGCCCTCCTCTACCTGAAGTGTTGGGATTACAGGCATGAGTCACCACGCCCGGCCATTGAAAAATAGTGTAAGGATACTTGAATAAAAGTTTTAAATGTTATTATTTTATCAGCAGATACTAAGTCATAACATTCAAAATTATATGCAATGTCTTCCTCCCATTACTGTCCCCCATCTACTAGTGTTAGCAGTTTCTTGTGTCTCTCCAGCAAAATTTTGTTCATGTGAGCAAATATTTTCTTTTTCCCCTTCATCCCCGTCATTTTTTTAACACAAACGATTATATACTATACATGCTGTTCTTTTTTTTTGAATGGCAGAGGGGGTGGTCTTACTCTGTCACCCAGGCTGTAGTGCAGTGGCGCGATTTGGGCTCACTGCAGCCTCTTGACTTCCTGAGCTCAAGGGATCCTCCCACCTCAGCTGCCCAAGTAGCTGGGACCACAGGCTGCAGGTACGCACCACCACACCTTGTCGATTTTTTTTTTTTTTTTTTTTTTTTGTAGGGATGGGATCTCCTTGGGTGGCTTGAACTTCTGGGCTCGAGCTATCCTCCCACCTCTGCCTCTCAGAGTGCTGGGATTATAGGCACGGTCCATTGCATACCTTGCATTCATTGGCTTTTTTTTTTTTTTTTTTTGAGATGGAGTTTCACTCTGTCTCCAGGCTGGAGTGCAGTGGCGAGATCTCGGCTCACTGTGACCTCCGCCTCCCGTGTTCAAGAGATTCTCCTGCCTCAGCCTCCCAAGTAGCTGGGACTACAGGTGCATGCCACCACGCCCAACTAATTTTTGTATTTTTAGTAGAGACAGAGTTTCACCATGTTGGCCAGGATGGTATTGATCTCCTGACCTTGTGATCTACGCATCTTGGCCTCCCAAAGTGCTGGGATTACAGGCGTGAGCCACCGCGCCTGGCCATTCACATCTTTTTTATTCCAAAGTTTGAACTCCAAGCCTTGCACTCTCAGCATACCTCTCCTATTATTTTCTGCTTGGTGTGTAATAAAGCTTTCCTCATTTTGTAGGGTATCAGTTAGCAGAGCAATCAAGCCCTTTGCAGAACCTGGCCGCCCTCCAGACTGGTTCTCTCAAAAAGTAAGTTCCCAAGCAAGTGCTCTTTTAGAGCAGTCTTTGGATTGTAAAGTAGGTTCTCTACAGGCCCTGGCTTTTAATTACAAAGCTTTTATACCATGATGTGGGAAAATAGTTGAGAATACCTTTTCCTTTTTCTACTGTTTGCTAATCCATCCATGTATGATCATATTAGACCTTTCTTATTGGTGTTGCATAACAGTTAAGAGCCCAAGCTTGGGAATTAGATCTGGGTTCATTATTACTCCATCTAAAAACTTTGGGCCATGATCCTCTGTTTTTTCGTTTGTAAAATAGAGATAAAAGAGTTGCTTCAGGATTGTTGTGAAGTTAATTGAGGTAATACATGTAAAACATTTAACACAGTGCCTTGCATGTGGTAACTGCTTGGTAGATATTAGCTATAAATATTGGCAGTTAGGTTGCCTTTCCCCAAATGCGCAAACTCCAGTCCATAAGACTCCCTTTTTCTGTGTCTTGTTTTGATTATTTTGAACTGATTTGATTATAAAGTTACTTGCCTTCCTAGTAAACTACTCCCATCTTATATATAGCTCTTTTCTCTAAATCTTACTCTAATCTCTTGAAACTTTGAAAGGTCATTTCTTTCCAGGCTTGCTCATCACATTTTCACTTTTTTTTTTTTTTTTATAGCATTGTGCTTCCCAGTACTCGGAGCTTTTAGAGACCACTGAGACACCAAAGTGAGTACAAAGCCAGGTACTTCAGCCAAATTTCTTTAGTGGAGAGTACTTACTGAGGAATTCTGGTTTATACTTACTTATAATACTGGATGATAAAAAAAATAGCAGAAGTTATCCATGATTAAGTGGTAAAAGCAAGTAGGAGAGGGGATAAATGTTCTGTTATCCGAATATAAATTTTTTTTTTTTTCAATTTTCCACAGACGGAAACGAGGTGAAAAGGGAGAAGTGGTGGAAACTGTTGAAGATGTTATTGTTCGGAAACTGACTGCTGAGCGAGTTGAAGAACTAAAGAAAGTGATAAAGGAAACCCAGGAGAGATATAGGTACTTATCAGAGAGAATGCCAAAAGATTGAGAAAGACATAAGGGGCTGTCTTCTGGTACTGGTCAGAACTTTTAAAATAGCAGATTAAAAAACCCAGTCTACCTAACTCTCTTTCTTCCTATAGACGGCTAAAGAGAGATGCAGAACTAATTCAGGCTGGACACATGGACAGCAGACTGGATGAGCTTTGCAATGACATTGCAATGTGGGTTATATTATATTGTTCTTCTGTGCTTCTTTCTTTTTACCCTCTTTTCCCCTCAAGTAATCTGGCTTATTTCCTCCAACTGCCATCCCTTTAGACTTGAGACAGATTGTGGAGGGGGAAAGCTACAGAGTGGTTTGGTGGCTGGGAGGGGGCAGTGAGTCCTAGAAGGTAATATAATGGAACATTTCAGTATGAAAACATAACTTAGTTCTAACTTAAGAGTGGCTATAGTTTGCCTGGGTGAAGAACTGGGAGTTAGGCAGTATACCCCAATTCAGTGTTTTGCTGGTTAGAATTCCTATTTAGGCCTTTCTTCCAGAAAGTGCTGGCCTGGCAAAAAAAAATTACTTTGTAAGGGTTCTGTGAACTCTGGGGAGGAGCCAGAGCTGTCTAGCATCTAACACTTAATTCCCTGTTTAGGAAAAAGAAATTGGAAGAAGAGGAGGCTGAAGTAAAGAGGAAGGCTACAGATGCTGCATATCAGGGTAAGCTGAACCTAGTATGCCTCTTTAGCAATTGATTGCACAGTACTGCATGCTAATGAGAGTTGGACTGTTTTGTAACATAGAATCCATTGATGTAAATTTACTTGCAGTTTTCTCTTCTACCAGAATAAAAACATCCCTTAATGTCTTAAGAAGAAACTCCTAGAACATGAGTTGTGCTCAGATCTCAATAGACCTTAAATTAACTTCGGGACACAAAGGCTTGATAAGATATTGAACATAATGTTTTAGAAGTCAAGGGCCTGTGAAAAGATTGAGAATAGTTCAGTCATTAGATGAGGGGAGAAATTTAAGCATTTACAACTCTAGGAATACATGCTGTGCGCCAGTGAGGTCTTCCCCTATTTTTGTTTTTGTTTTTCCCCCAGGCGGAGTTTTGCTCTTGCTGCGCAGGCTGGAGTGCAGTGGCGTGATCTTGGGCCGCTGCAACCTCCGCCTCCTGGGTTCAAGCGATTCTCCTGCCTCAGCCTCCCGAGTAGCTGGCATTACAGGCACCTGCCACCACGCCCGGCTAATTTTTATATTTTTAGTAGAGACGGGGTTTCGCAGGCTGGTCTCAAACTCCTGACCTCAGGTGATCTACCTGCCTTGGCCTCCCAATGTCCTGGGATTACAGCCGTGAGCCACCACACCTGGCCTTCCTGTTCTTAAAAGCAAATATTAATAAGTTGCTAAAGAGAATATTAAAGGATGTTTAAACTACTTTCCCACTCCAAGGACCTTTGGGATAATTAAGTAGTTTGAGATTGTTAAAGGAGTTTCTTAGTGTGAGAATTACCCTTAGGAAAAATTAGGCTAAAAAGTTATCCATCTCCAGAAGTGTAAAAGCTTTCTAATCCAAACTCATTATGCTGCTTTAGTAACGCAACATTCCTATTTGTCCTTTATTGTATAATAGCAGAATAGTGCCAAGTTTCATTTATTTAATCTTGAAGATTTGGACATTGTTCTCTTTTATATTCTAGCTCGTCAAGCAGTAAAAACACCCCCCCGGAGGTTACCCACTGTGATGGTTCGCTCTCCTATTGATTCTGCCTCCCCAGGAGGTGATTATCCACTTGGGGACTTGACTCCAACCACTATGGAAGAGGCCACCTCTGGGGTGAGTATATTTCCATCTGTGGGAATTGATCAGTGAAGGGGCAATAAGCCGGCAGAGCGGAGTGATGAGGAAACCACTTTTGGCCTAGAGGCAACTTCTTCTCTTGATCTGAATGCTAAAGATTTAATTTACCATGTTGTGTGCTCTGAGATAAGAACGGACCTAAAAGCATTGAGGCTTTTGACCTTTTTGAGAAATAGGTAAAAAACTATTTTAAGGAATTGTTTCATACTAGTCTTGTGAAATTCCTGCTGAAATAAGGGACAAAATCCTTGTAAATGTAATATTGGTAGTGGGTAAGGAGTTCATAAAAGGCAGGTTGGGTGGGATGGTTGAGTCATTGTGGGTTTGAGTGGATGAAAGAGAAGATTGTGGGGAAGAAAAGTATGGCTAAGAGCAGGAGGGATAGAGGGTTTCTGGGCAATTCTACTCAGGACTAATAAAATAATAGTTAGACACACTAACCCATACAGATTAGTAGGGAACCTTCCATAGTTTGAGAAGTCAGATAAAGGTTCTCTGTTGTCTCTTAGGTAACCCCCGGGACTTTGCCGAGTACCCCAGTCACCTCGTTTCCTGGGATTCCTGACACCCTTCCTCCAGGCTCTGCACCCTTAGAAGCCCCCATGACCCCAGTAACAGATGATTCACCCCAGAAAAAGATGCTTGGACAGAAAGCAACTCCACCCCCCTCCCCTCTGCTGTCAGAGCTCTTGAAGAAGGGCAGCCTCCTGCCTACTAGCCCCAGACTGGTATGGAGACTTCTGTGGGTGTTTGAGAGCTGTGGTGATTTAGTACTTGGAAGGGAGTGCCTGGGACCTAAAATGTGACATGGGGAATAAAAGTTCAAAAGAGGAAAAGATTTCCTAATTAAATGTTAATTTTTAAAAAATACAGTAAGTTGACAGTACCCATGGGTCCTGAGGTATCTGAATCACAATTATTTTGGTTCTCTTCTCCAGAGAACTCTTGTCAAATAAGTTTTGAACATTATAGTTTAGAGTTTCCCTTGGGTCTTAAATTATTCTCTGTGGATATTACTATTAGTTTTCATGAAGTTTGATCAACTGCTGGAGCTTTGTTGGGAAATGGTAGTAAAGGAAAACTTGAGTGTAGCCTTCACCTCTATTCTTCCCTGGTAGGTCAATGAGAGTGAAATGGCTGTGGCTTCTGGCCACCTGAACAGTACAGGTGTCCTCCTGGAGGTAGGCGGGGTCCTTCCCATGATACATGGTGGGGAGATACAGCAAACACCCAATACTGTTGCAGCCTCCCCTGCTGCATCAGGTAAGTTACCGCTTTTCCTTTATCAACCTCAAAGGTGTTGAACTTGACATTGACTGACCTCAGTTTCACTGTTTGTTACTAAGCAGTTGTCAGTCCTAGATTTAAAGCCCAACTTTTTCTAACTTTTTTTTGGAGCTACTTTACCTGGTAAACAATGTAGTCTCCATATTATAAAGCCATCTGTCTTCAAGATAGTGATAGCCCTGATTGACCACAGCATGGATATTGAGAGTAATATTGAGCTGCTTTCTTAGGGCTTGCAAAATCAAGGTTGCTAGAGATACCTAAGATTATAGAATAGTGGAGTAAGATTTGGAACCAGAGAACTGGGCTTGAATTTCAGGCCTGCGACACATTGGTTTTGTGACCTTGGATAGGTAACTTAGCTTTTGAGCCTCAGTTTCCTTTTTCATTGTAACATATATACTTCACAAGGATGTGATGAGAATTTAATGAGGTAGAAAGTGTAAAGCAGGGAAAGAAAAAAAGCTCCATAGAATACCATACAAACCTTATTGGTATTTGAATGGTGTTGAACTTGGGTAGTTTACAATATGCTGAACTTCAGCAGAAGTGACAGATTTATTCATACCAGGTTTTTGTTTCTTGGTGATTAATTTTCCTCTGAGGAAAAATTACCACCCTTGGTTTTGTTTTGTTTTGTTTTGTTTTGTTTGAGACGGAGCCTTGCTCTGTCGCCCAAGCTGGAGTGTGGTGGCACGATCTTGGCTCACTGCAATCTCCACCTCTGCGTTCAAGCAGTTCTCCTGCCTCAGTCTCCTGAGTAGCTGGGATTACAGCACCTGCCACCACGCCTGGCTAATTTTTTTTTTTTTTTTGTATTTTTAGTAGAGGCAGAGTTTCACTATGTTGCCCAGGCTGGTCTCAAACTCTTAACCTCAAGTGACCCACCTGCCTCCTCGGCCTCCCAAAGTGCTAGTATTACAGGCATGAGCCACTGCACCTGGCCTTACCACCCATTTTTTATATATGTTGTGTGTTCTAGTGCTTTGGTTCATTCCTAACTTGGAGGAAGATCTTAAGTAAGGTTAGAGAGAGTAAGGATATAGATGATGAACTTATTCAATGCAAAGTTGCTCTTATCCTTTGAGACCATAAGAATTTTCTTAGTTGAGTCTTCAAGTAGCTATTGCTTCTTATTTATGTGCTTTCTTCTTACTTCATTTTATGTACCTCTTTATATGTTAGGTGCTCCCACTCTTTCCCGGCTTTTAGAAGCTGGTCCTACACAGTTCACCACACCTCTTGCTTCCTTCACTACTGTTGCCAGTGAGCCTCCAGTTAAACTTGTGCCACCCCCTGTAGAGTCTGTGTCCCAAGCTACCATTGTCATGATGCCTGCGCTGCCAGCACCATCCTCTGCTCCGGCTGTCTCCACTACTGAAAGTGTAGCTCCAGGTGCGTCCCTGAGCAGCCACTAGGTCTAAAATTTCATTTTGAGCTTTAGTTAGAGAAAAATGACCAAGAGCATCAGCTCCAATTCAGATGCTTCTTCTCTGTTCTACATAGACATGTGCCATCTTTATCCTTAGAAATAAATATCCTTAGAAATAGATGTGAGAAGAGGTGGGTGGGCATTTATGTATTGCAGGAAGAGGCTAAGTATACAGATGTGAGCAGGCTTGAGAATATGTTCTCACCTTTCTAGATAGAACTGGGGAGAAGAAAACATAGGCACATGTTGATAACTCTTTCCGACCTTAAGTGTTTGGATATTTGACATCTGTCTGTAGCGCTGATGTGATCTCAAGGTGGTCACTTTGTACCCAATAAGCTTCTGAGATGCTTTTCTCTTTCTGTTATTCAGTGAGTCAACCCGATAACTGTGTTCCCATGGAGGCTGTGGGGGATCCACATACTGTGACTGTTTCCATGGACAGCAGTGAAATATCCATGATCATCAATTCTATCAAAGAAGAGTGTTTTCGATCAGGGGTAGCAGAGGCTCCTGTTGGATCAAAGGCTCCCAGCATAGATGGGAAGGAAGAATTAGATCTGGCTGAGAAGATGGATATTGCTGTGTCTTACACGGGTGAAGAGCTGGATTTTGAGACTGTTGGAGACATCATTGCGATCATTGAGGACAAGGTAATTATTCAGCAAAGCCCCAAAGAATCTCATGGGTCCTACATAGGCCTCTCTCTTCAGTCTCACTTTGCTGCTGCTGCTGCTTTTTTTTTTTTTTTTTTTTTTTTCAGACAGAGTCTTGCTCTGTCATCCAGGCTGAAGTGCAGTGGCACGATCTTGGCTTACTGTTACCTCTGCCTCCCAGGCTAAAGTAATTCTTGTGCCTCAGCCTCCTGAGTAGCTGGGACTACAGGCACATGCCACCACGCCTCACTAATTTTTTGTATTTTTAGTAGAGATGAGTTTCGCCATGTTGGCCAGGCTGGTCTCAAACTCCTGGCCTCAAGTGATCCACCCACCTCGTCCTCCCAAAGTGCTGAGATTACAGGCATGAGCCACCATGGTTGGCTGCTTTGCTTCTTACAGTAAGAATTACTTAAACAACTCTCCTACTTTTGCCCATCTCCATCTTTGTAGCCCTTTGGTGCTAACATACTAGTCATCTCCCCAGGCCTACCCATGTTACTGGTTTGCACAGGACAGGTGCCTATTCATTGTTTGCCCCCACTACATGGAAAAAATGGAGCGAAAAGCTGCAGATTCAAGCCATCACATTTGGTGCTAACAAAAATTGAAGGACTTGGGCTTCTTTCTGTGACCTCAATAGTCTTGTGTTTTGTGGGACAGGTAGATGATCATCCTGAAGTGCTTGATGTGGCAGCAGTGGAAGCAGCACTGTCATTCTGTGAAGAAAATGATGATCCTCAGTCCCTGCCTGGCCCCTGGGAGCATCCTATCCAGCAGGAGCGGGACAAACCAGTACCTCTCCCTGCACCAGAAATGACGGTCAAGCAAGAGAGACTGGACTTTGAGGAAACAGAAAACAAGGGAATACATGAACTGGTGGACATCAGGGAGCCCAGTGCAGAGATCAAGGTGGAACCTGCAGAACCAGAGCCAGTCATTTCAGGAGCCGAAATAGTAGCTGGAGTTGTTCCAGCCACAAGTATGGAGCCACCAGAACTCAGGAGTCAGGACTTAGATGAGGAACCGGGAAGTACTGCAGCTGGAGAGATTGTTGAAGCAGATGTTGCCATTGGGAAAGGCGATGAGACTCCACTTACAAACGTGAAGGCAGAGGTACTTAATAAAGATGGGGGCTGGGGAGATGGAGGTTTATACCTTAGGTAAGAAGTGACAGCTTAGGCTTTTTGGTTTTCCAGTTGCATTCCCGAGTTCTGACATGTTTGATGTGTCCAAAGCCCAAACGCTGTGATTAGATATACTTATTCCTGTTAAGGTGACCATTGGAGTCACATTACATGAGTAGGACTTAGAATTTCTTCTATGGTCTCATTATCGTTGAAGAATAAAGTTGTGTGAGCTATAGCGATTTACCAGTACTTAGGGTGTTTTTTCTTTTCTGGTTTTCAGGCATCCCCTGAAAGCATGTTGTCTCCATCACATGGCTCAAATCCCATTGAAGATCCTTTAGAGGCAGAGACTCAGCATAAGTTTGAAATGTCAGGTAAATAAAGTCCTCTTTCACTAACTTGAAATCATTTGCTTTGGCTTCTGAGGGATTGTGGGTTGTGGGCAAGTAGAGGAGGTAGAACAGGTCAGCATGGAAAGGAGAGCTGCAGGGGATTATGGTCCATAGGAAGGGGAAGGCTAAGGTGGAAAAATCTTCAGGTAGTCTTTCTCTCCTCTGCAGACTCATTGAAAGAAGAATCAGGGACTATTTTTGGAAGCCAGATAAAGGTATTTCAGACTTTTCTTTATTCCTCTTGCCATGTGATTAGATTTCCCTATAGCACTACTTTTTAATGAATTTCAGTAAAGTCACATCTTTATTCTCTGATAAGAGACTGGTATGGAGTTGCGTGGGGAAAAGCTGCAGTAGACAGGCATAATGGGAGTACTATAGCAACAGGTGCCTCCCATATGAAACAGCTTGTGAATATCACACAGTCCTTAAGAAGGCTTGATACTCTTAAGAGTGATTTGGAGTGAATAAGGCTACCAGAGCCAAGGAGAACATACAGGAATCAAGTTTATTAATTAGACTATCCAAACAGAATCATCCAGAGTTTTCTTTTTAGAATTATTAAAGCAGTAGTAACAGAGGCTTAAAGAATGTGATGTGAGCTTGCTCCATCAGATGAGACACAAAATAAAAATTATTTTTGATAACTTTGTACCCAGGGTCAGAGTTACTCTCGAGCAAGGGGAAAGAAGGAACGCCTCTTAGCTTAGTCTTAAGTAAGTAGCTTTTTTTTTCTTTCTTTTTAAAAGATCCTGGGTATTATTCTTTGTCCAGGTTCTAAATTACTTAAGTCAGTGTCTGTAAGTAGATGGTAGTATAAGTGATAGACAGCTAAGTCAGGAAACAGCGTGAGGTCATTTCTAGAACTAATTCTAACCCAAAAGACAGATCATGTTTAATGATGCTTTGCTGGATAGCTTTGCTTGCATTTGTTAACTGGAGCATACTGTATCTAAGGATGCCCCAGGTGAGGATGAGGAGGAAGATGGTATCAGTGAAGCGGCCAGCCTAGAGGAGCCTAAGGAAGAGGATCAAGGAGAAGGCTATTTGTCAGAAATGGATAATGAACCTCCTGTGAGCGAGAGTGATGATGGCTTCAGCATACACAATGCTACACTACAGTCACACACACTGGCAGACTCCATCCCCAGCAGCCCTGCTTCTTCGCAGTTGTGAGTATCTGAGATTCTTTCTTTGAGGCTAAGGCAGTGAAAGTGAGAAGGAGAGGATCTTTTCCTTCCTTCCTTCCATCCGTCCGTCCGTCCTTCTTCCTGTCTTTTCTCTTTTCTTTTCTTTTCTCTTCTTTTCCCTTTCCTTTCCTTCTCTTTTTTCTTGTTCTCACTCAACCATGCTGGAGGGCAGTGGTGTGATCTCAGCTCACTGCAACCTCCACTTCTCAGGCCCAAGCAATCCTTCCACCTCAGCCTCCTTAGTAGCTGGGACTACCAGCCTGCGCCACCACACCCTGCTAATTAAAAAAAATTTTTTTAGTAGAGACCAAGTTTTGCCATGTTGCCGAGGCTGGTCTCAAACTCCTGAACTCAAGCGTTCCACCTGCCTTGGCCTCCCAAAGTGCTGAGATTACAGGCGTGAGACACCATGCCTGGCCTTTTTGTTTATTTTTAAATTTTTATTTAAAAAAAAATTTTTTAAGAGACAGGATCTATGTGGTCCAGTCTGGTCTTGAACTCCTGACCTCAAGCAGTCTTCTTGCCTTGACCTCCCAAAGCAGTAGAATTAGAGGCATGAACCACCATGCCTGGCCTGATCTTTTCTTTAGTGTTTCCCTTTTTTGGCCTGGAATAAACAGTTGACAAGAAATAATTAGGGCTGGGCATGGTGGCTCACACTTGTAATCCTAGCACTTTGGGAGGCTAAGGCAGGAGGATCGCTGGAACCCAGGAGTTCGTAGACCAGCCTGGTCGACACAGTGAGACCCCATCTCTACAAAAAAATTAAAAAATTAGCTGGGCATGGTGGTGTGCCAGCTACTTGGTGTAGTCCCAGCTACTTGGGAGGCTGAGGTGAGAGGATTGAGTCTGGGAGGTTGAGGCTGCAGTCAACATGATCACACCACTGCACTCCAGCCTGGGGGACAGAGTGAGACCCTGTCTCAAAAAAAAGAGAGAATTATAATTTTTATTTTTTAACTTGTGCCTAGTGGAATTGCTGTATCTTTGTTTCAGCTCTGTTTGTAGTGAGGATCAGGAAGCTATTCAGGCACAGAAAATTTGGAAGAAAGCCATCATGCTTGTATGGAGAGCTGCAGCTAATCATAGGTGAGTGGGCTTTACCAATCAGTAGGTTCATTTTCTCCTACTCTTCATTGTTGGTGACTGGAAAAAAGTCTGAGTAGGCTTCTGTGGAACTGCTGGTATTGGTTCTTACTACCTTCAGCTACTTAGAGTAAGTTCCCTCCCTGTGCTTCTGGAGAATGTCAGTAATTGCACCTTATTCCTTTTGGACAGGTATGCCAATGTCTTCCTGCAGCCTGTTACAGATGACATAGCACCTGGCTACCACAGCATTGTGCAAAGGTGAGCCATGGTCCACCTAGCATGGTAACTTGCCTGAATTATAAGTTGTCCAGTCTTAGTGAAGTTTTGCTTTCGATAGAAAGGTTAAAGCAAGTAAGTTTATGGTTTTTTTTTGTTTGTTTGTTTGTTTTGAGACAGAGTCTCGCTCTGTCGCCCAGGGTAGAGTGCAGTGGCGCAATCTTGGCTCACTGCAAGCTCCGCCTCCCGGGTTCACGCCATTCTCCTGCCTCAGCCTCTCCGAGTAGCTGGGACTACAGGCGCCCGCCACCACGCCCGGCTAATTTTTTGTATTTTTTAGTAGAGACGGGGTTTCACCGTGGTCTCGATCTCCTGACCTCGTGATCCGCCTGCCTCGGCCTCCCAAAGTGCTGGGATTACAAGCGTGAGCCACCGCGCCCGGCCATGATTTTGCTATAAGGGGCACTGAGTGCTAAACTGATAATTCCAGTGGCTGGATCACCACTGATAGCCTAAGAGAATAAATCTCCACCAGGAGCGGTAGCTCACACCTGTAATCTTTGGGGATGCTGAGGTGGGTGAATCACTTGGGCCCAGGCATTCAAGACTAGCCTGGGCAACATGGCGAAACCCCCTCTCTACAGAAAATACAAGACTTAGCCAGGTGTGGTGTTGCATATTTGTAGTCTCAACTACCTGGGAGGCTGAGGTGGGAAAGAGGCTGGAAGTTCAAGGCTGCAGTGAACCATGATTGTGCCACTGCACTACAGCCTGAGTGACAGATCCAGGCCCTGTCTCCAAAAAAAAAACTAAATAAACTCCCTTTATTACCTTTCTCAATGCTGATTATATAGATTGTTTCTTGGGTTAAGTGCATGTTTTGGGATAAGGGGTTAGCATTTAAGTCCTGGCAGCTGAGAATTAAGGTATATATGAGAAAGTCTGTATGATAATGTATTCAGAGATCTAGGTGAGTCCTCTTTCCACCCCCACTGCCACTTACCCCTGTTCTTTTTTTTTAGGCCTATGGATTTGTCAACTATTAAGAAAAACATAGAAAATGGACTGATCCGAAGCACAGCTGAATTTCAGCGTGACATTATGCTGATGTTTCAGAATGCTGTAATGTACAATAGCTCAGACCATGATGTCTATCACATGGCAGTGGAGATGCAGCGAGATGTCTTGGAACAGATCCAGGTACTTTGAGGATCCTTTGTGTTTCAGCAAGGATGAAACTAAAATAATCAAGGGGAGGATTCATATTGATGCCAAGAAGGGTTGCTGTGGCTTTTACTTGGATAGCTATCAGGGACACAATTGAAAACATAATATTTTGTTCTTATTTTTATTTTCTTTGGTGTGAAAGAGTTGTGATACAATATTCTACCTTTCTTGGGCAATTAATTGCAGTTTCATAAAGTTTTTAAATTTTTTTAAAAATCGCGAATGTATATTTTTTAATTACATTAAGTACCTGGTACATAGTAGGTGATCAGCAAATAAGAGTTTTTCCTTTCCTTTTCCCTGCTTTTATCCTGTGATTGCGTTACCAGGTACTTTTTGGGGTGTTGAACTTGGAAGAATGTTGCAAATCTTTGCACGATTTGTCAAATTACTTAAATTGCTGAATGATCTTTGGTTCATTCTAGTTTTATTCTTTTTCTCATTCCTGGAAGATAGAGATTTTGATCCTATATTATAGCAAAAAAAAAGTTAGGGCTACTTGATTCTTTAGCATCCCTATCGCAACTAAAATTAAAACTTAATATGCTAAACTTCCAATCAGTCAAAATATATTTGAGCCAGAGGAGTACTATACAAAGTTCTATTTACAATGCTTAAAGTGTACTTAATTTGTCCCTACTAAATCAGGTCTCCATGGCCTACCCTATTTCTTCTCTCTACAGCAATTCTTGGCCACACAGTTGATTATGCAAACATCCGAGTCTGGGATCAGTGCTAAAAGTCTTCGAGGGAGAGATTCTACCCGCAAACAGGATGCTTCAGAGAAGGTGAGGCGATCAAGAAGGAACCTGTGTGCCAGTGTTCCAGTAGTAGAAGTCTGAAGCATCCAAGGACCCTTATGTTACTACTTGGTATTGGGCTTCTAGATTCCAATGATATACAGACACATAGATGTTAGAATGGTGGTGGTTTGCACCCATCTAAACATTGAATAAGCCTGTTGTAACCGAAAGGCCCAGTCACATGGGAGAAATCGTGAGTAGGGGAATTATTAATTCCTCTGGGAGAGTGCTCTCAAGGCGGGGGAAATGGCTTAGCCTGCAGCAGTTGGGGACCATCAGTTTCTGTGCTAGAGGCGTAATGGACAGATTGCTTTTGGATCTCTTTCCTCTTGTTCTTGAGTTTTTAAATTTTGTCCTTGTGTGTGTGGTGCTTGTGTCTCTGTCCTGAGGTTTGGGGTGCTTGTGGCTGAGAGTTTCTGTGGAACCTGATCAGTGTTTGTTTGTCCTCTAACAGGACAGTGTCCCAATGGGCTCTCCTGCCTTCCTTCTCTCTCTCTTTGTAAGTATTGAATGGCTGCAAGGGGTGGTGTTGCCACAAAGATTCTCAGCTCTTAATGGAGGTGGGTGGCAGAGGGAAATCCAACATGCAGACTGTGGCAGTGTCTTGAACTTCTGTTTATTGAGGTCAATGAATAAGAAACTCTTTTCTTCTGCATTCCTGTCTTTCTGCATGTGTGTGTGTGTGGGCTGGGTAGGGACTGTTTTTGAGATCACTGGGCTGAAATGTATTCTAGGGGTGAAGGATCTAGGATGTACCTGCTCGTCATGTCCTGACTTCACCTTTTACCAATTCTTTTCTTAACAAATTTAAAATTGGTCAGAGCAGGAGCTGCTAGCTGGCTTTTTAACAGTGTTTCTCATAATGGCAGTACTCAGCACATAGTTTTTCTCTTGTCTCCTAAAATTAAGTTGCAAGACTAATGTAACAAACACTTAGTAAAATTTAAGCTAAAGAACTCAGTATAGGCTGGGTGTGGTGGTTTACATCTATAATTCCAACACTTTGGGAGGCTGAGGTGGAAGATTGCTTGAGCCCAGGAGTTTGAGACCAGCCTGGGCAACGTAGGGGGACCCTGTCTCTATAAAATTTAAAAACGGCAACAACAACAAAAAACCCTACTAGCTGTGCAGCAGAGTGGTGCGCACCTCTGGTCCCTAACCACAAGCTACTCAGAAGGCTAAGATAGGAGTATCACTTGGGCCCAAGAGGTCAAGGCTGCACTGTTCATACCACTGCACTCCAGCCTGGGTGACAGTGAGACCTTGTCTCAAAAGAAAAAACATTCTCAGTAATGACCACTGCGGCTGGGTGCGGTGGCTCACACCTGTAGTCCCAGCACTTTGGGAGGCTGAGGTGGGCAGATCACCTGAGGTCGGGAGTTCGAGACCAGCCTGATCAACATGGAAAAACTCCGTCTCTACTAAAAAAAAAAACAAACAAAAAAAACAAATTAGCCAGGCGTGGTGGCATACGCCTGTAATCCCAGCTACTCGGAAGGCTAAGGCAGGAGAATCACTTGAACCTTGAACCCAGGAGGCGGAGGTTGCCGTGAGCTGAGATTGCACCATTGCACTCCAGCCTGGGCAACAAGAGCGAAACTCTGTCTCAAAGAAAAAAAGTGACTAGTGCATCAATAGTGGCTGCTGGAATTACAGATAAGCTTAGGAGAGCTAGCCTAAAGACTTTTATTACTTTCCTCCATAAATTAACTGGCTCTGACTCTGTGTTGTTCATTATGGGACAGTGAGGTATGATGTAATGGAAGGGCATCAGGCTAGAAAACTACATGCTCTTAAGGTCATTGGATAATCTCTTGGGGCATTGTTTTCCTTGGTGTGTGATGAAGCTAATATAATGAGGTACTTGTCCAGCCTACCTCACAGGGATGTTGTGAGGATAAAATGAGATAATAGATATGAAACTGGCTTGGAAAAAAAAGAAAAGCATTATACACATGCAAGGTTACCACCTTTTTATTTTCCCTGTTGCCTCATGGGCAACTTATGTTCATGGACTCTAAAAATTTTAGAGTCCTTGCATATTAGAAATGTAAAAATGGCCTGGCCCAGCAAAGGTTTCAGTAATTCATCTTGCCTACAGGCTGTACCACAGACAGAACATTATAATCTCCGTTGTTTCTTATTGGCCTACAACAGTGACTCTGGATCCCCCAAGCAAAGCATTTGGCTGGCTATTGCAAGGCTGGTTAATGGGATCTTTTATCTATTGAAGACAGCAAAATATTGCACAAGAGGAAGGAGCTGGGCTGCAGGGAGAGAGCAGCAGATGGAAAGAAGCCTTCTAATTGCCTGATCTCATGGAAAACCACTGTCAGGAGGTGCTAGGGAACTAGTGCCAGGGTCAGTCTGCAGGAAAGGCCTTTCTTATAGGGACCAACAGTTGGACAGGTATGTTAGTCAAGAACCTCACTACCCATTGCCCATTCTGACTCTCCTACCTTTCTTTTACTCTCCTGTTCCTTTGCACATGATTTGGGCCTGGGTGGGATGACTAATAGTCATTCTGTGGGACCCTAGGTGAATTCCAAGGACCTTTGTAGTGGGCATGAGCAAGATATTCCATCCTACATTTCCTCTCATAAACTACCAGGTGTTCTTTAGCCACTCTGTGGGAAGACAGAAATATGCCCCTCGTCCCTCTGGATTTTTCTGCTGATTCTCTTCTCCCCTCTCCCCCAAGAAACCAAATCCCCAACTTTTCTGTTGCACTGTCTCTTGTCTCCTGACCAACTCATGCTCCCTTTCTTTCTCTGCCTGTCATCTAGGATGGAGGAACCAGGGGACGCCGCTGTGCCATTGAAGCAGATATGAAGATGAAAAAGTGAAGCCTCAGAGTACCCTCTTTGAGCCGAACCTAAAATAAAAGTAAACAAGATAGAGCTTGGGCTTGCGGGCCCAGTTCCAGAGGTGGAAGTTACAGAAGAGGAGGTACCTGGGCCACACGACATGAGCTGGAAAATCTCTCTTAGAGAGTTGGAGTAGCACAATTGCCTGTTTTAGGGCAGAAACCATGGGCTATGTTAATGTCCTAATGTGTAGCTAGCAGATTGTAGCTAGTTTGTATTGTCTTGTCAATTGTACAGACTTTTTAAAAAAACAAACAAAAAAAAACACCTGTGAAATGTGTGTGTATACAATAAACTGAAGAAAAGAAAAAACTACCCTTTGGCTTGTTCTCTGTGTGTGTGTGTGTGTGTGTGTGTGTGTGTGTGTGTGTGTGTGTATTTGAAACTTGTGGATTCTTCTGCATGATAACTATTTCATTTGTAGGAATGAGATTGTTACAGGGGAAAAGTGGTCTTATGAACTGCTTGCTGTAGTGTGAGAAGGTAAGCAACCAGAATTGAGTTTATAGTTAATATACCTTAAAGTGTTGCATTGCGCAGGAAAGACTTCCTTATTCAGGTTTTCTTGAATGCTTGGGGAAAAAAGGTTTTCAGAATTCTGTTCATGGCATTGCTTAAAGAAGATTAGAGCATGGACATAGGTAGCTTTGACCCTTATCTCAGGAACATTTGTCTCACTTAATGCTATCTTTGCAGATGGTATTTCTAGGATAGTGTGTTACCATTTCTTTCCTGTTTTTATGGTTAAAGACTCTGTATAAAGAGTTATTGGCGGCTGGGCGTGGTGGCTCATGCCTGTAATCCCAGCACTTTGGGAGGCTAAGGCTGGCAGATCACGAGGTCAGGAGTTCGAGACCAGCCTGGCCAATATGGTGAAACCGTCTCTACAAAAAATAGAAAAATTAGCTGGGCGTGGTGGCACGTGTCTGTAGTCCCAGCTATTTGGGAGGCTGAGGCAGAAGAAGCACTTGAACCCAGGAGGCGGAGGTTGCAGTGAGCTGAGATCGCGTCACTGCACTCCAGCCTGGGCGACAGAGCAAGATTCCATCTCAAAAAAAAAAAAAAAAAAATAGCCCAACACTTTGGGAGGCTGAGGTGGGAGGATTGCTTGAGCCCAGGAGTTTTGAGACCAGCCTGGACAACAAAGTGAGACCCTCTCTCAAAAAAAAAAAAAAAAAAAATATTAGCCCAGCATGGTGGTGTGCACCTGTAGTCCCAGCTACTCGGGAAGCTGAGGCTGGAGGATTTCTTGAGCCATGGAATTCAAAGTTGCAATGACCTATAATTGCATCACTGCACTCCAGCCTGGGTGAAAGCAAGACCCTTTCTCAAATAAATATAGTTTTAACATTGCTGTTTGAAGGCTAAGCCCAGTTTTAAGAATTACTGAATTTGGCCAGACACGGTGGCTCACACTTGTAATCCCAGAACTTTGTGAGGCCAGGACAGGAAGATCACTTGAGCCCAGGAGATCAAGACCAGCCTAGGCAACATAGCAAGACCTTGTCTCTACGAATAATAAATTAGCCAGGTGTGGTGGCATGCACCTGTGGTCCCAGCTACATTGGAGGCTGAGGTGGGAGGATCACAACCCTGACCGGTTGAGGCTGCAGTGAGCTGAGATCATGCCACTGCACTCCAGCCTGGGCAACAGAGAAAAAACACCCCCAAATTTAAAATCTCAGTTCCATTCCAACTTCTGTTAATAACTAAAGTTTTTTTTTTTAAGTGATGAGTGACTGCCCCTGGCCAACTAAACTTTTTTTTTTTTTTTTGATTCGGAGTTTCACTCTTGTTGCCCAGGCTGTAGTGCAATGGCACAATCTCGGCTCACTGCAACCTCCGCCTCCCAGGTTCAAGCGATTCTCCTGCCTTAGCCTCCCAAGTAGCTGGGATCACAGGCATGCAACCACCAAGCCCGGCTAATTTTGTGGGTTTTTTTAGTAGAGGTGGGGTTTCTCCATGTTGGTCAGGCTGGTCTCGAACTCCTGACCTCAGGTGATCCACCCACCTTGGCCTCCCAAAGTGCTGGGATTACAGACATAAGCCACCGCGCCCGGCCAACGTTTTTAAAACTCAATAGTGAAATGAAATAGTGCCGGGCACTGTGGCTCACGCCTGTAATCCCAGCACTTTGGGAGGCCAAGGCGGGTGGATCACTTGAGGTCAGTAGTTCGAGACCAGCCTGGCCAACATGGTGAAACCCCATCTCTACTAAAAATACAAAAAATTGGCCAGGCGTGGTGGTGAGCACCTGTAATCCCAGTTACATGGGAGGCTGAGGCAGAAGTGCTTGAGCCTGGGAGGCAGAGGTTGCAGTGACCCGAGATCGAGCCACTGCCTGGCGACAGAGCAAGACTCCATCTCAAAAAAAAAAAAGTTATGAACTTTTTATTATAAACAGATGGCTATGATGAAAAAATGAGTATTAGATGAATATCACTTTATAACAAAATAAATATATATATATATATTTTTTTGAGACGGAGTCTCGCTCTGTCGCCCAGGCTGGAGTGCAGTGGCGCAATCTCGGCTCACTGCAAGCTCCGCCTCCCGGGTTCACGCCATTCTCCTGCCTCAGCCTCTCCGAGTAGCTGGGACTACAGGCACCCGCCACCACGCCCGGCTAATTTTTTTTTGTATTTTTAGTAGAGACGGGGTTTCACCGTGGTCTCGATCTCCTGACCTCGTGATCTGCCCGCCTCGGCCTCCCAAAGCTGGGATTACAAGCGTGAGCCACCGCGCCCGGCCATAACAAAATAAATATTTAGATAATATGTCACACTGGAGCCTGGTCTAATAGTCAAAGTCTTCTTGAGAAAGGGGTTTAAGAGGATACGATTAGAAGCCACAGATCTTTTGGCCTTTAATAGAACTATATTAGGATGCTAAGGAAGAGAAGATAGTCTTGTGAGGCGATGGAAAGGTATTCAATTAGTCCAGGAGTTAGAACATGAAATTCCTTGTTACATGGACATGTTGCAAACAAGAAAGGAAAATAAAAAATAATACTGTAGTCCCAAAGCAGTCTGCAAACAGGCATGTGATACAAACACAAGCTCTAAAAGTTGGGAGAAGTGTGTGGAAAAGGTCCATTAAAGGACATACGTTTTGAGTTGGTAGAGAAGGTGATAAATGAGACTAGCAAACCGAATGCAAGGTGTAGGCATCTGGTGGGGGTGGTGGGTGGCAATACGGAGACAAATGTAATTAGAACAGGGATTATACTAAGGAATAAGGAGGTGTATATGTGAGTGAAGGGAACAAAATAAGGCTAAATTTGTGGAGGACTTTGGCAGATTGAGAAATTTATATTTGAGGTGATAGCTGTTATAAAGCCTTGAGTAGAATAACTATTTGTTGAGAGCAGATAGGATTAAAGATAGAAAAGCTGACTAGGAGACTATGGCATTTGTTCAGGAAAGGATGGACACTGAGAAAACTTATTGTGGAAGAAAACTGGGAAGAGGACTTGCTTACTGAATATAAGTGAAGGAAGGGTCAAAACAGAATTGTGGGTTCTGCAGACTAAGAAAATGGTGATGGGGTCAGGTGTGGTGGCTCACGCCTGTAATCCCAGCACTTTGGGAGGCAAAGGCTGGTGGATCACCTGAGGTCAGAAGTTCAAGACCAGCCTGGTCAACCTGGTGAAACCCCATCTCTATAAATATACAAAAATTAGCCGGGCGTGGTGACGGGCACCTGTAATCTCAGCTACTCAGGAGGCTGAGGCAGGAGAATCGCTTGAACCCAAGAAGCAGAGGTTGCAGTGAGCCGAGATTGGGCCATTGTGCTCCAGCCTGGGCAACAAGAGTGAAACTTTGTTCCAAAAAAAAAAAAAAAAAAAAAAAAAAAGAAAGAAAATGGTGATGGGGATAAGGAAATTGGGAAGAAGCAGTGATTTTGGAGATAGAGGAAATGCGATTTTTATTTCAGAAATGTTACAGCAGGTGGTAGAGCATCTAAAGGGAATTGACTTTTGGATGTCTAGAGAATTGAGACCAGAATTCATATAAGAAGTAAAGGTAGAGAGATTTGGGAGCCACCTGAATAGAGGTCAAAGTTGAAACCTCAAAGTATATATACATTTTTTAAAAATACATTAATAAGAAAGCAGAGGACCAAGAGGAACATAGAAGTTAGGGATTTATTGAAAGTTGTAAAAGGGAGAGGACAAAGAAAGATGTAAGAAAACCAAGATAGTGATGTAATGAGAGCAAGGGAAGATATATTTTAAGCTTGGTATTTCTCAATATCAAGTTGGATATGACCAGAAGGATGCCAAAGGCAATCCTAAAGTGTGTTTTGAAGATTTAATGGTTCATAGGTTAAAAATGTTTATACACTGAGGAAAATATCCCCTGCCCCCTCAATTTGTTTGCCTTACGGTTTAGTTATGGATGATTTGGGCTAGGGGAAAATAATTGAGCTAGCTATGCTCCAGTTCTTTCCCTTCTTTCAGTGTGAGTATGAGGAATTCCAAGTAAAAATAATTATTAGGTAATATTAATGTCTCTATTATACTGTATTGTATGGTGTAATATCTCTGTTATACTGACATGGGGCTTTTTATTCCCAAAGACAAATATAATTTCATCTCATGTCTCCCTTCAGCAAGATTTTAATTCTTCCTAATGATGAATACTTGAATACAAATAAATTTCTGGCCCCTTATTTTTCTACTGAACTCGGGAGATGGAGATGCCTCAGGAATATTTATTTTAATGAATTTAATGCATTTTTTCCTGTGTATTTACAGATAGGACATGAGTGGGTTTGGCTGGATTCTGAACAAGATTATCCCAGTGACTCTGAGTTGAGCAATGACTGCAGGTCCCTCTTCAGCTCATGGGACTCCAGTCTGGATCTTGATGTGGGCAACTGGAGGGAAACTGAGGATCCAGAGGCTGAGGAACTAGAGGAAAGCAGCCCAGGGAGAGAACCTAGTGAACTGCTTTTTGGGGACGGAGGCAGTGAGGAATCTCAGGAAGCGGCAAAGAAAGCCAGCCACCAGAACCTCCTCCACTTTCTCTCTGAGGTAACAGTGAGCTCTTATTTCCAAAGCTGGAAGAGCCTCAACTTTCTAAGAGAATGCTTATCCTTACATGCTTCTACCACTCTTAATATTGTTTACTAAAATATAAGCTCCACAGTGGCAGGGATTAAGTTCATTGCTATGTCCTCAGCACTTCGTGCTGATACAGAATATGCACCAAATACATGCTTTTTGGGCCGGGCGCAGTGGCTCACGCCTGTAATCCCAGCACTTTGGGAGGCTGAGGCCAGTGAATCACTTAAGGTCGGGAGTTTGAGACCAGCCTGGCCAACACGGTGAAGCCCTGTCTCTACTAAAAATACAAAAATGTCTGGGCGCAGTGGCTCACGCCTGTAATCCCAGCACTTTGGGAGGCCGAGGCGGGCGGATCACTTGAGGTCAGGAGTTCAAGACCAGCCTGGCCAAGATGGTGAAACCCCATCTCTACTAAAAATACAAAAAATTAGCCGGGCGTGGTGGCGGGCGCCTGTAATCCTAGCTGCTCAGGAGGCTGAGGCAGGAGAATCACTTGAACCTGGGAGGCAGAGGTTGCAGTGAGCTGAGATCACACCATTGCACTCCAGCCTGGGTGACAGAGCGAAACTCTGTCTCTAAATAAATAAATAAATAAAAATAAAAATTCAAAAATTAGCCGGGCTCGGTGGCATGTGCCTATAATCCCAGCTACCTGGGAGGCTGAGGCAGGAGAATCGCTTGAACCCGGGAGGCGGCGGTTGCAGTGAGCTGAGATCGTGCCATTGGACTCCAGCCTGGGTAACAGAGCGAGACTCCGTCTCAAAAATAAAAAGTTAAAAATAAAAAAATACATGCTTTTTGTCTGAATTTCTAATACCTCAGTCATTAGGGGCCTGGGTCATAAGGACTGCTTTATGAGTATCCTTGTAATTCATGCTTTTGGAGTTGTGGGAAGTTATACTTACCCAAATTTTCCTTGAAGCTTAAAATGCTGTGACTTTAAGGTACTATTTTTAAGTGTCATTACCTTGGTTAAGGGCTGAGGACCAGAAATAAACAGAATTGGACAGAGAGTTATATGTATGCTGTTACTGAACACATTTAGGAGACCCTAGATCAAGATCAGCAAGCATCCATTTCAAATGTTGCCACTTCTCTCTACAAGTGTCTGTGGTAGACAAAATTTTTAACACTTTATTCTAGACAGCCACTCCCAATTGATCAGAGCTGACACTTGAGATGAAAAATTAGAACATAAACTCCTGGAAGAGGCAAGAACCATATCTTTCTTGTTCACTGTAGTGTCCCCACCAACCAGCCCAGTGCCTGTGTATATAAGATATTTGGCAGATTTTAGATGACTGTATTAATTAAACCATTTTGTCCTCTCAGACTTAGTCACTGTGACAGTGTTAGCATGTGGCATTGTTGATATGTGGATGATGATTTTCATTGGTGTTCCTATGCATCTAATAATAAACTTTGATTGCAGGTAGCTTATTTAATGGAGCCCTTGTGCATCAGCAGCAACGAATCAAGTGAAGGCTGCTGCCCTCCATCTGGTACCAGACAAGAAGGAAGGGAAATTAAAGCTAGCGAAGGAGAAAGGGAGCTCTGCAGAGAGACTGAAGAGCTTTCAGCCAAAGGAGACCCCTTAGTAGCTGAAAAGCCACTGGGAGAAAATGGAAAGCCAGAGGTGGATTTAGCTCCCTCAGTTATTTGTGCAGTTCAGGGACTATTCACAGAGAGTGAAGAGGTAAGAAAGTAACTTAAATCAGCTGTCTTGTTGGTCTTCTGCCCAGGGAAGTAGAACAGAGTAGTTAGAGCACATAAGCTGACTCCAGAAAGTTAAACTACCTGGATCCAAATCCTGGATTTAGCACCAGTTTTAGCTGTGTTACCTTTAGCATGTTAGTGAACATTTTAGAACTTCAGTTTTCTCTGCAGAAATGCAATAATAGCACCCTATTTTGTGGGTTTGCTGTGAGGTTTAAATGAGATAATTCATGTAAAGCACTTAGCACAGTGCCTGGCTTGTAGTAAGCAATCAGTAAAATTTAGAATACCATCATCATTATTAATATTATCTGGCAGGCGGGGTGCAGTGGCTCATGCCTGTAATCCCAGTGCTTTGGGAGGCTGAGGCAGGAGGATGTCTTGAGCTCAGGAGTTCAAGACCAGTCTGGGCAATACAGGGAGACACCATCTCTACAAAAAACAAAAAACAAATTAGCCAGGTATGGTGGCATGTTCCTGTAGTTCCAGCTACTTGGGAGTCTCAGGGGGAGCCCAGGAGTTCAAGGCTGCAGTGAGCCATGATGATGCTACTGCACTCCAGCCTGGGCAACAGAGTGAGACCCTGTCTCAAAAACAAAAAAATTATCTGGCCAGCTAGAGTAGTTAACTCCAGGGCCCCAGGTGATCATGATGATTTTTAAAGAATCCAATGAGAATTGGGCAAATAATGCTTTTCCATTTTGGTGGAGGTGAGTGGCACAGAGTCAAAGTCTTCCAGCAAGATTGTTACCAAGAACTCATTAACTTAGGTCTAATTAAGTCAGCTTTCTTTAATTTCTTTTGTAGCTTTATATAATTGACCTCACCTTAAGGGCAGCCTTCATTTACTCTATGCAAGTAAAATTACTATGCAGAAAGTAAATCTCCTTCTAAAGTTTCCTGTTTCCTGGCATTCCTAGGGGGAGGCTCAGCAAGAATCCAAAAGGAAGGACCAGGGTGAAGTATATGTGTCAGAGATGGAAGACCAGCCTCCTTCAGGCAAGTGTGATGATGCCTTTAACATTAAGGAGACTCCCTTGGTGGATACACTTTGCAGCCATGCTACCTCCTCAAAGCTGTAAGCATAGACTTTCATCCAAGTTTGTTAAGATTCATACTTCTGTTTATGCCTATTTGAATCATGAAATGGATTACTTTTATAAGTTAAAGAAAATTAGAGTTGGAAAACACAAAAAATATAATTAAATATAATTTTAACATCATATAAATAGAAGTCTATATTGCTCTCCTGTTATAAAACAAATCTGTTTAATCAATATTAGGACGGTCTTTCAAGGCTAGGTGTGGTAGCTCACACCTGTAATTCCAGCACTTTGGGAGGCCAAGGCTGGAGGATCCCTTGATCCCAGGACTTTGTGACCAGCCTGGGCAACATAGGGAGACCGTGCCTCTACAAAATAAAAATTAAAAAAAAAATTAGCCAGGTATGGTGTCACTTGCCTATAGTCTCAGCTACTCTGGAAGCTGAGGTGGGAGGACTGCCTGAGCCCAGGAGGTCAAGCTGCAGTGAGCCATGATTGTGCCACTGTAATCTAGCCTAGTCTGTATCACTCCAGCCTGGGTGATAGAGCTAATATTATACAAACTATACCTAATATACAAACTATGGTGCTTTTTTTTTCTTTAATAGAGACAGGGTCTAGCTCCATCACCCACGCTGGAGTGCATTGGGCATGATCATGACTCACTGCAGCTTGACTTCCTGAACTCAAGGGATCCTCCCACCTCAGGCTTCCAAGTAGCCGGGAATACAGCCATGGGCCTCCACACCCGGCTGATTTTTTATTTTTTGTAGAGACAGGGCCGGACTTGCTATATTGCCCAGGCTTGTCTTGAACTCCTGGTTTCAAGTGATCCTCCTACCTCAGCCTCCTAAAGTGTTGGTATTACAGGCATGAGCCACTGTGCCTGGCCCAAACTATACCTCTTTTAAAAATATTAAAATAGCTTTTATGAACTTGAAATGGAAAATTATTTTGATGTAAGAGACAAGGGAGAAGCTAAAAATAATTTTTTTTTAAGAAAAAATTTGGCCAGGCGCAGTGGCTCACACCTGTAATCTCAGCACTTTGGGAGGCAGAGGCAGGAGGATTGCTTGAGCTCAGGATTTTGAGACTAGCCTGGGCAACACAGTGAAACCTCATCTTTACAAAAAATAAACAAAATTTACTGGGCGTGGGGGCATACACCTGTAGTCCTAGCTACACAGGAGGCCAAGGCAGGAGGACTGCTTGAACTTGGGAGGTGAAGGTTACAGTGAGCTATGATCATGTCACTACACAGCCTGGGTGACAGAGCAAGACCCTGTCTCAAAAAACAAAACAAGAAAACAAAGAAAAGAAAAAAATTATTTTGAAGTTTGTGATCTTTGTTTCTTTTTCACGTCTCTTAGGGGATTGTTTATGTCAAGCTTGTCTAATCCCTAGCCTGTAGCCCAGGACAGCTTTGAATGTGTCCAAACACAAATTCTTAAAACATTATGAGATTTATGCACTGACCTTTTTTTTTTCCTTTTTTTTTTTCCAGCTCATCAGCTATTGTTAGTGTATTTTATGTGTGGTCCAAGACAATTCTTCTTCCAGTGTGGCCCAGGGAAGCCAAAAGATTGGACACCCCTGGCTTATATAATTGTCTTATCTTTGTATAGATAATTATAGGACTAAAGAACACATTTTCAAATCTTAATGGGGGCTATTTTTTTTTAACAGGAAACCAAAAAAATATTAATTTTTTTTTTGAGATAGGATCTCACTCTGTTGCCCAACTTAGAGTGCAATGACATGATCTTGGCTCACTTCAGCCTCCGCCTCCTGGGCTCAGGTGATCCTCTCACCTCAGCCTCACGAATAGCTGGGAACACAGGTGTGCACCACCACACCCAGCTGCTTTTTTTGTATTTTTGTTAGAGACGGGATTTCGTCACATTGACCAGACTGGTCTCAAACTCCTGGACTCAAGCGATCCCCTGCCTTGGCCTCCCAAAGTCCTGGGATTATAGGCATGAACCACTGAATCTGGCATGAAGTGAATTACTTTTTAAAGCAGAAAAACAAAGTTGTTTTTATCTGTGACTCCTGGCCTCAAGTGATTCTCCTGCCTCAGCCTTTCAAAGTGCTGGGATTATAGGCATGAGCCACTACGTCCAGCAAAGTTATTTTTGTTATGGTAATAAATAAATTGTTCTTTTTCCGGCCTGTGTCAGATCCATCTGTTGAGAGAATATAGTATGAACTGTTTTTTTTTTTTTCTTCAGTGTATCCCAGATCCACCCAGTTGTCTGTGGAAAGGCAAAACTAATAATTATTCTAGTGTTTTTTGTTTAAGATATACAGCTGAACCATGCATATATATATATATATATGTATGTATGTTTTTTTTTTTTTTTTTGAAGAGCAGATTTTTTTCTCATAGAGACAGGGTCTCGCTTTGTTGCCCAGGCTGGGTCTTGAACTCCTGGCTTCAAGCAATCCCACCTCAGGCTCCCAAAGTACTGGGATTATAGGCCTAAGCCACTGTGCCCAGCCTGGATTTCAATTTTTGGTACACAAATAGGATACAGTTTAAAATGTAGATTGGTGAGGAATGTCTTCATTTACTTTTCTGTAACTCCTTAAGTATGAGCAATACAGTGCAGAGATGACATATTGTGACGTACAAACAGCAGGAAATCTGCAATCTGAGACTTTTTTTTTTTTTTTTTTTGAGACGGAGTCTTGCTCGGTCACCCAGGCTGGAGTGCAGTGGCACGATCTCGGCTCACTGCAAGCTCTGCCTCCTGGGTTCACGCCATTCTCCTGCCTCAGCCTCCCAAGTAGCTGGGACTACAGGCACCCGCCACCACACCCGGCTGATTTTTTTTGTATTTTTAGTAGAAATGTGGTTTCACCACGTTAGCCAGGATGGTCTCAATCTCCTGACCTTGTGATCTGCCCACCTCAGCCTCCCAAAGTGCTGGGATTACAGGCGTGAGCCACCGCGCCGGGCCCAATCTGAGACATCTTATCTCATGACAGTTCACAGTCTTGGATGGTAAATTCCACATTCTTACCTTACAATTTAGATTAAATATGAAATCTTTATTAGAAAGCAGTAGATACCCAGCCTGGGCAACATAGTGGGACCTTGTCTCTACAACAAATACAGAAATTAGCTGCAGGGCATGGTGGCATGTGCGCGGAGTCCCAGCTACTTGGGAGGCTGAGGCAGGAGGATCACTTGAGCCCAGCAGGTTGAGGCTGCAGTGAGCCATGATCACACTACTGCACTCCAGCCTGGGCAACAGAGCAAGACCCTGTCTCAAAAAAAAAAAAAAATTGGCTGGGCATGGTGGTTCATGCCTGTAATCCCAGCACTTTTGGAGGCTGAGGCGGGTGGATCACTTGAGGCCAGGAGTTTGAGACCAGCCTGGCCAACATGGCAAAACCCCATCTCTATGGAAAATACAAAAATTAGTTGGGCGTGGCGGTGTGCACCTTTAGTCCCAGCTACTTGGGAGGCTGAGGCGGGAGAATCGCTTGAACCCGGGAGGCAGAAGTTGCAGTGAGCTGAGATCATGCCACTGCACTCCAGCCTGAGCAACAGAGCAAGACTCTGTCTCAGAAAAATAAAATTAAAAAATTAAAAGAGAAAGCAATAGATATTAATAACTAAGTCTGCTTGGCCAGATAACTTAAGGGGAGATAAAAAGCTTCAGATATTAATTAGGAGCATGTCTTAAGAAAACCTCATTACCCACCTGGGGGAGATAGAATATTATTTGTGAAGTTACTGTCTCTTTTCTTCATGTTTTATCCTCATAGGACTGATCTAAGCCAGGATAACCCTGTTCAGGATCATTTGCTATTTAAGAAGACTCTCCTGCCAGTCTGGAAGATGATTGCCAGTCACAGGTAGGTCTCCAAAGTGATAATAGGATTATGTTCAGAACCGAAGCAGTAATACATATTGGGGTTTAAGCATAAAAGGAGATACGTTCATCCCTCAAATGAGCCATAGTTGAAAGGTAGATTCTATATCTAAGCCCGATTTATCCCAAAGTACCCACAGCTGCTTTCACAAGTCTGTACAAGAAATAGTTGCTGTGCCATTTGAGTTGCCTCTAGAAATTGGTTCCTATTACATGATAAAATTTGTATGTAAAATGTATATTCTTTTCAATTTGGTGGATTCTCTTTTTTCACAGAGATGGGGCCTCGGGAACTTTGAACAAATTTCTGAGCCCTAAATCAGTATATTGTAATAGTAGTTAAATATTTTATAGTTTTGTGTTTTTTTTAACTCTCTGGCAAGGGGGAACAAATAGATTTTTTCCTAATGGTGCTGACAGTCTGCATTCCCCTAAAGGAAGTCTACTAAGAACTGAGCTACTCTTCTCGTTCAGAGCGCCTTGCCAGGGTTTCTTTATCCTCTTGGGGTTTGTCCCTTAACAGATTCAGCAGTCCATTTCTGAAACCTGTGTCAGAAAGGCAGGCCCCAGGGTACAAGGATGTGGTAAAAAGGTCAGTGAAAAAGGGGTCAAGAAAGGTTGGTTGCTTTTATATCTGCCTTTTCATTTTTTATTTCCCATCTGTTAGATTATTTTTATAACTTACAAACTCAAGATATGTTTCATAGCCAAACAAGTTTATAAAGTTATGATGAGCTCAGTATCATATCTTCATTTAAGAAGGAATTCAGGGAACAAAAGGATGATATAGGCTTTTTATTTTGTACTATTGACTTTTAAGTAATATGATCCGTTCTATATATATATATTTTTTTTTTGACAGGGTCTCACTGTGTTGCCCAGGCTGGAGTGCAGTGGTACAGTCTTGGCTCACTGCAACATCTGCTTCCCAGGCTCAGCTATTCTCCAGCCTCAGCCTCCCAAGTAGCTAAGACTACAAGCATGAGCCATCACATCCAGCTAATATTTGTATTTTTTGTAGAAACGAAGCTTTGCCATGTTGCCCAGGCTGGTCTTGAACTCCTGAGCTCAAGCCTTCCAAAGGCTGGGGAGCCTTGGTGCCCAGCCTGATCATTAATTATAATCTTAAATTAGCCTTTGGTTGTTTTTGACACTATTCTTTTGGAGCAAAACTTTAAAAGGAACCCTGTATTTATTTATTTATTTATTTATTTATTTATTTATTTATTTTTTTTTTTTTTTTTTTTTTTGAGACGGAGTCTTTCTCTGTCCCCCAGGCTGGAGTGCAGTGGCGTGATCTCAGCTCACCACAACCTCCACCTCCTGGGAACCCTGTATTTATTCAGTTAGTTAGTTATAGGTATACTAAGGCACAGATGTCGATCCAAATGGAAGTTATGAACATTGGTTGATTGTAGTATTGAGTCCGGAATTGGTTCCTTCCGGTGGGTTCTTGGTCTCGCTGACTTCAAGAATGAAGCTTCAGACTCTTGCGGTGTTACAGTTCTTAAAGATGGTGTGTCTGGAGTTTGTTCCTTCAGATGTTCAGATGTGTCTGGAGTTTCTTCCTCTCGGTGGGTTTGTGGTCTCGCTGAGTTCAGGAGTGAAGCCGCAGACCTTCACAGTGAGTGTTACAGCTCTTAAATGTGGCGCCTCTGGAGTTGTTCGTTCCTCCCAGTGGGTTGGTGGTCCCGCTGGCTTCAGGAGTGAAGCCACAGACCTTCGCAGTGAGTGTTACAGCTCTTAAAGGTGGCACATCCAGAGTTGTTTGTTCCTCCCCGTGGGTTCATGGTCTCACTGGCTTCAGGAGCGAAGCGGTGGACCTTCATGGTGAGTGTTACAGCTCAGAAAGGTAGTGCGGACCCAAAGAGTGAGCAGCAGCAAGATTTATTGCAAAGAGTGAAAGAACAAAGCTTCCACAGTGTGGAAGGGGACCCCACTGGGTTGCCACTGCTGGCTTGGGGGGCCAGCTTTTATTCCCTTATTTGGCCTTGCCCACATCCTGCTGATTTGTCCATTTTACAGAGTGGTGATTGGTCCATTTTACAGAGTGCTGATTGGTCCATTTTTATAGCATGCTGATTGGTGCATTTACAAACCTTTTTTGGTGCGTTTTTACAGAGTGCTGATTGGTGCGTTTACAAAGCTTTAGCTAGACACAGAGCGCTGATAGGTGCATTTTTACGGAGGGCTGATTGGTGCATTTACAAACGTTTAGCTAGACACAGAGCGCTGATTGGTGCGTTTTTACAGAGTGCTGATTGGTGTGTTTACAAACCTTTAGCTAGATACAGAGCACTGATTGGTGTGTTTACAATCCTTTAGCTAGACAGAAAAGTTCTCCAAGTCCCCACCTGACCCAGAAGCCCAGCCAGCTTCACCTCTCAGTATTTTGGGATTTTATTTTTATTTTTTATTTAAAAAAATTTTTTGAGACAGGGTCTCACTCTGTTGCTGGAGTGCAGTGATGCAATCATGGCTCACTGCAGCCTTGACCTCCTGGGCTCAAGCAATCTTCCCACTTCAGCTTCCTGAGTAGCTGGGACTACAGGCATGTGCCACTGCACTTAGCTAATTTTTAAATTTATTATTTTTAAAATTTTTACTTACTATTAATTTTTGAGACAGGTCTCACTCTGTTGCTCAGGCTGGAGTGCAGTGGCACATTACTTGGATAACTGAGCCTCAACTGCCCAGGCTTAAGCAATCCTTCCACCTCAGCCTCCCTAATAGGTGGGTCTAGAGGTGTGTGCCACCATGCCCGGCTAATTTTTATATTTTTTGTAGAGATAGAGTTTCACCATGGTGCCCAGGCTTGTCTCAGACTCCTGGGCTCATGCAATTTACCCACCTCAGCCTCCCAAAGTGCTGGGATTACAGGTGTAAGCCACTGTGCCTGGCCTGATATTTTTATTGTAATAAAATATTTTCTTTGTTTGAAATGTTATTAATAACTTTATTTTTCTTCACAATATCACTGAGGAGGAATTTTTAAATTTTCTGTAGATATGGGGTCTCACTAGATTGCCCAGGTTGGTCTGAAACTCCTAGTCTCAAGCAATCCTCCCACCTCAGCCTTCCAAAATGCTGGGATTACAGGCAGGTAATCCCAGCCTATTTTGGATTTTTTTTTTTTTTTGAGACAGTCTCACTCTGTCACCAGGCTGGAGTGCCGTGATGAGATCTCGGCTCACTGCAGCCTCCGTCTCCTGTGTTCAAGTGATTCTTCTGCCTCAGCCTCCCGAGTAGCTGGAACTACAGGCGCACGTCACCACGCCCAGCTAATTTTTGTATTTTTAGTAGAGACGGGGTTTCACTATGTTGGCCAGGATGGTCTCAATCTCTTGACCTCATGATCCACCTGCCTCGGCCTCCCAAAGTGCTGGGATTACAGGCTTGAGCCACTGTGCTCGGCCTATTTTGGATTTTTATAGCATAGGTCATCTAAAATGCTGTCATAAACCTGTATGGTAATAGAATGTAAAAGATCATGATAGGACCTTTGGAGAGTCACTAGTCTGTACTACTGTAGCACAATACCACAGGCTGGATAATTTATAAACAATAGAAATCTATGTTTCTTTGTTTTGGTTCTGGAGGCTGGGAAGTGCAAGATCAAGGCACTGGTAGTTTTGGTGTGTGAGGTGGGTTACTCTCTGCCTCTGCGTCTAAGATGATGCCTTGTTGTTGTATTCTGCAGAGGGGAGGAACACTGTATCCTCACATGGCAGAAGGGACAGAAGGATAAGAGGGCACTCTCTTCGATATGGAGCCCTTTTATAAGGATACTAATCCCATTCATGAAGGCAGAGCACTCATGACTTAATTACCTCCCAAAGGCCCCACCTCTTAATACTGTTACACTTGGGATTAAGTTTCTTTTTTTTTTTTTCTTTTTTGAGACGGAGTCTCGCTCTGTCACCCAGGCTGGAGTGCAGTGGCGCGATCTCGGCTCACTGCAAGCTCCGCCTCCCGGGTTCACGCCATTCTCCTGCCTCAGCCTCTCTGAGTAGCTGGGACTACAGGCGCCCGCCACCACGCCCGGCTAATTTTTTGTATTTTTAGTAGAGACGGGGTTTCACTGTGGTCTCGATCTCCTGACCTCGTGATCCGCCCGCCTCGGCCTCCCAAAGTGCTGGGATTACAAGCGTGAGCCACCGTGCCCGGCAGGGGATTAAGTTTCAACATGAATTTTAGAGGGGATACCATCATTCAAACAGCAGAGACAGAATGATACCATCATTCAAACAGCAGAGACAAACTTCTTTAGGAATGAGGAAACTAAAGCTCGGAGGTGCTTGGTCATGACTTGCTCGTGATCAACCAACAGTTAATAGCAGAGCTAGAACTAAGCCCCAGATTCTTACCTGCAGTTCAGTCTTCTTTCTACACTGCTGTGACTTCTCTTATATATCTACTTTCTGTGTCTCATTAATATTGTCTTAATATTCACTTGATCCTTTTTTCATCTGCATGAAAGGAGAAAAAAATTATTCTTAGCTTTTTATTTGTGCAGTAAGAGAAGTAGATTAAATAATATATGACTATACGTTGTAAAAAGCAAATAACTACTGTGTGATAAACTGATCATTGGTGCTCTTTACAACTTTGGTACCTGGGGCCAGCACTCCTCCTCTGATAGTAGAATATAGTGGCTTGACCTGTGGGCTCTGGAGTCAGGCTGCCTCTGAATTGGAATTCAGGCTGTGTGCCTTTCAGTGAGTACTTAACCTATTTAGATTTCAATTTCTTCATCTGTCAAATGGAGATAATAAGGCCGGGGCGGTGGCTCACGCTTGTAATCTCAGCACTTTGGGAGGCCAAGGAAGGTGGATCACCTGAGGTCAGGAGTTCGAGACTAGCCTGACCAACATGGTGAAACCCTATCTCTACTAAAAATACAAAAATTAGCTGGGCATGGTGGCAGGCGCCTGTAATCCCAGCTATTCTGGAGGCTGAGGCAGGGGAATCACTTGAACCTGGGAGGCGGAAGTTGCAGTGAGCTGAGATTGCTCCATTGCACTCCGGCCTGGGCAACAAGAGTGAAACTCCGACTGAAAAAAAAAAAAAAGGGATATTAATGATACCTACCTTACAGGTTTATTGAGAGGATTAAGTGAGTTAGTATAGAAATACAGTGTTTGGCCTATTGTAAACAGGCAAATATTAACGGCTGTTGCTATTTTATTATCTGATGAGGGTTGTTATCTTTGCTACTGTTTTCGTTAAGAACTGGTTAGTTCTTCAAGAGAACATGTTAGGTTATCATATGTTCTACATGAAGGTTTGATTTTCTTTGTTTTTTTCCTGGCCACCTGCAGACCCATGGACTTAACTAGCCTGAAGAGAAATCTCTCTAAGGGTCAGATTCGCACCATGGCCCAATTCCTGCGAGACCTGATGCTGATGTTCCAAAATGCTGTAATGTACAATGACTCTGATCATCATGTATACCATATGGCTGTGGAGATGCGGCGAGAAGTCCTGGAGCAGATTCAGGTACTATATGTAGAGACCTGTAGCCTCTGGAATCTTGATTTCAGAATGCCTATGAGAATAAAGGTGATTTCGAGGTGACTTTGTGTTCTCAGAGTTTATTTTTAAAGGTGATTAAGGCCCTGAAAGATTGATAATGTGCCTGCTGGTTTGGAAAACCCTGAGCCTCAGTAAGTCCAGCTTTGATAGTGAAGTAGTCTAGGAATGCAGGCAGCAATGAAGAGCTCTTAAGAGAGCTGAGGATAGACAAGTAATGGGAATTCCCGTTTCCAGAGCCTCAAGTCAAGGGCTAAACTCCAAAGAGGCTGGAGTCACTGTGTATTTTTTGGTTGCTTCATCTGTTGATATTAATGTATGTTCACACTTTCCCATCTTTAGGGGATAAGATATAGTAGCTAGAAGACATTTGTGGGTTTCTTTTCTGGGTAGCATCATACTTTAAAGAAAAAACTATAGTTGAGTCTATTTGCCAACAAAATAAACTTGCAATACTTTAGCGTATAAGGTTCATAATAGCTTGCTATGTGTTCCTTAACCCTTTAGATACTGAATATTTGGTTAGACAAAAGAAAAGGCTCCAAGTAGTCTGGAAGGAGAACCAGCCAACCCAGTGGATGATGGAAAACCTGTTTTCTAACCTGGAGCTGCTATCCTGACTTTTTCTAGAGTTTGAATCTCTCGCTGAACTCTGACCTAGAGGATCCTGGTACTTCTTTGCCATGTCCCTCATTTTCTTTTCCAATAAGAATAATGCCTTAACTCACAACCAACGAGTCAAAGATGCATGTGGGCATAATATAAAGAAAAAAAGGGGAAGCTGAGGTTTGGGTTTATGCCGTAAATGTTGCCCACATCTTTGTTCCATAGGCTTGATTTAAAGACAATTCCAATAGATCTTTTCTAAGCCTTTTACTCTATAAATAAATGTCTTTACACAAGCGGAATATTGCTTTTTAATGACTAGATAAGCTGGACATAGAGGGCACAGCATCATCTGGTGAAATGGAGGTATCTGACACGGGTCTTCTTACATATACCGCCTGGAAAGGAATGGTGAGGGTGTTCTTATCATTTATAGAGTAGGGATAATTGAAGCATCCTTCAAACTGGCAGAAGGATGAAATAAGATAAATTATGAGTAAAATGTCAGAAAACATCTAGTGCTCTAAGAGTCACAAGGAGAATAAAAGTGACTGGCTGGCTCCCTTTGATTAAAGCGAACTGGCCAGAAGCTGCAAGGCTCCTTGCTGGGATTGGCTCTCTGCAGCCACCGTCCCCACGCTGGGGCTTCAGGTCTCCTAGCAACAAGTTGTAGCATATGAGGACGGCGGCTGAGGTGAGTACTTAGAGAGGGTCAAATTCAGAATTTGCAGGTGCAACCCGGAAAGTCCCCGCGGACCCAGAGGCCCTGCTTTCCAATTAGCCTGACCCTATGCACAGAGAGGTCCCTGCGGTACAGAGTCGCTTCACAGAGGCAGCTAGCTGGCCAAGGCCGCTCACCCGCCGCTGTAGTGTGTGTGGTTGCCCACCAGCCACCGCCCCCTCGAGCCCCCACCACCCGCCCCACCGCCCTCTGCTGCCTGGGGCTGTTGCTGGTTCCAGGCCTTCGGGTCGCCCCTTGGCCTCTGGTCATGTGAGCCCATAGTCCTTCCTGCCTTGGTGACAGCGTGTACGAAAAGCCGGGGCTCGATTTGGACATAGTAGGAATCCTATTATTGAGACCCTGTATATAGAAAAACATGGTAGTTTCTACCTTCATCAGTTAATAAAATCAAATACCTACTATTGCTATTCTTAATCATAATTACATTGAATTTGCGATGGGGGTGGGGGGAAATGCATGTCATTGCAGTTGATACCTGTTAAGAAACTCTCAATTTGTGCCCTGAAAAGCCATAATGGAGGTATCAATGCCTCCACCTCAGATATATGTAGAAAAAACTCTGGCCATTATCAAACCAGATATTGTTGACAAAGAAGAGGAGATACAAGATATTATTCTTAGATCCGGATTCACCATTGTTCAGGTAACTTCTGGGTATGATGATTCATGCTTTTTTCCTCTCTGCCCTTAAAAAAAAAATGCTTATGTAAATGTGCCTACCCATTTAAACCCTTAATGTTCAGCATTAAATTTAAGTTTATTCTTCTAAGTATAAAAGTTATATGTGATAGTTTTTAAAAGGATATAAAATGAGAAATAAAATGGACTCTTCCTTCACCTGTACTCTCCCACCCCAAGTCCCAGGCTCCAGAGAGAGGCAACCACTTAACACTTTCTGTTCTTCCAGTTTTCTATGCATTTATAAACATTTTCCCGCCATAAAACAGAACAGTCCCTTTCCCTTGACCCCCTTTACAGAGTCCCTCAGATAGGATTTCAGATCATTACATCTGAATTGATCTCACTCTTCCTAATTTCTGTGTAATATTTCCCTGTGTATTAGAACTACAATTTATTTACTTGATCTTCTATTGATGGAATTTTAGGCTATTGGTATTTTTTTCAGTTATTGCAAACATTTAATGTTTTAAGCCTTATGTTTGTTCTGCAATTAGTAAACATTGTCATTCTAGGGGTTTGAAAATGAATATAAATAGCATTGTTAAGGATAATCAAATAGAATTGAATATTTTTAATCTTCCTCTTTCATAGTTTTTTTTTTTTTTTTTTGGGACAGAGTCTCCCTCTATAGCCCAGGCTGGAGTGCAGTGGTACAATCTCAGCTCACTGCAACCTCTGCCTCCCGGCTCCCGGTTCAAGCAATTCTGCCTCAGTCTCCTGAATAGCTGGGATTACAGACATGCACCACCATGCCCAGCTAATGTTTGTATTTTTAGTAGAGATGGGGTTTTACCATGTTGGCCAGGGTGGTCTTGAACTCCTGACCTCGTGATCCACCCGCCTCGGCCTCGCAAAGTGCTGGGATTACAGGTGTGAGCCACTGCACCCAGCCTCTTTTATAGTATTCTTATTGGAATTTCCAATTTTTTATTTTCTCCCATTTATACAGTGTCATATTGCTTATTCAGTCAGTATTTTTAAAAATAAAGAGAAAATGGGGCCGGGCGCGGTGGCTCACGCTTGCAATCCCAGCACTTTGGGAGGCCGAGGCGGGTGGATCATGAGGTCAGGAGATTGCGACCACGGTGAAACCCCGTCTCTACTAAAAATACAAAAAAATTAGCCGGGCGTGGTGGCAGGCGCCTGTAGTCCTAGCTACTCGGAGAGGCTGAGGCAGGAGAATGGCATGAACCTGGGAGGCGGAGTTTGCAGTGAGCCGAGACTGCGCCACTGCACTCCAGCCTGGGTGACAGAGCGAGACTCCGTCTCAAAAAAATAAATAAATAAATAAAATAAATAAAAATAAATAAATAAAATAAAGAGAAAATGGCTGGGTACGGTGGCTCACACCTGTAATCCCAGCACTTTGGGAGGCTGAGATGGGTGGATCATAAGGTCAGGAGTTTGAGACCAGCCTGGACAATATGGTGAAACCCCATCTCTATGAAAAATACAAAAATTAGCTGGGCGTGGTGGCGTGCACCTGTAGTCCCAGCTACTTGGGAAGCTGAGGCAGGAGAATCACTTGAACTCAGGAGGCAGAGGTTGCAGTGAGCCAAGACTATGCCACTGTACTCCAGCCTGAGCAATAGAGGGAGATCTGTCTCAAAAAATAAATACATAAATAAAGAGAAAATATCAATCTTCAGAAAAGATACAGAACTTCAGTTGAGCTTTGAAGGACAGGTGGAGTCCGAGAGTAGGGATGGTACAAGAAAGTGTTAGGAAGTATTTAATATGATTGAAGACTCAGGTAAGTAACTTTTTAGTAAATGTTAGGAAAACTGGTAGCCACTGAAAAAGTTGGATCAAGTATTATATACCAGGATAAACTCCAAATAAACCTGAGATCTACATATTAAAAAAATTAAACCATGTAAGTTCAGGAAGAAAAGTTAATGGATTTATTTTGTTGTTGGAGTAGGACACCCTTTTTTTTTTTTTTTTTAATGACTTAAGGTCTAGGAGCCATGGAAGAAAAGATTGATAAGATTATATAAACAAGGCCAGGCATGGTGGCTCATGCCTGTAATCCCAGCACTTTGGGAGGCCAAGGCGAGTGGATCGCCTGAGGTCGGGAGTTCGAGACCAGCCTGACCAACATGGAGAAACCCCATCTCTACTAAAAAATAGAAAATTAGCCAGGCATGGTGGCGCATGCCTGTAATCCCAGCTACTCAGGAGGCTGAGGCAGGAGAATCGCTTGAACCTGGGAGGCGGAGGTTGCGGTGAGCTGAGATTGTGCCATTGTACTCCAGCCTGGGCAACAAGAATGAAACTGTCTCAAAAAAGAAATTAAAAAATTTTAAAAAAGATTATATAGCCGGGCGCGGTGGCTCACGCTTGTAATCCCAGCACTTTGGGAGGCCGAGGCGGGCGGATCACGAGGTCAGGAGATCGAGACCGCGGTGAAACCCCGTCTCTACTAAAAATACAAAAAATTAGCCGGGCGTGGTGGCGGGCACCTGTAGTCCCAGCTACTCGGAGAGGCTGAGGCAGGAGAATGGCGTGAACCCGGGAGGCGGAGCTTGCAGTGAGCCGAGACTGCGCCACTGCACTCCAGCCTGGGCGACAGAGCGAGACTCCGTCTCAAAAAAAAAAAAAAAAAAAAAGATTATATAAACAAAAAAATTCTGCACAATGAAATAAACATCATAAGCAAAGTCAAAACACAACAAACTTGGGAAAAAGACTTGCAAGTCATAGACAAAGGGCTTGTCTTCCTAATACATAAAGAGCTCCTAGAAAAAAGATAAAAACAAATCAGTAGAAAAATGGGCAGAACAGATGGATGGTCACAGAAAAAGAAAAACATTTTTTAAATATATGAAAAGATGCTCAATCTTTAGGTGGGAAAAAAAGCAAGTTAAAACTACACTGAGATTCCATTTGGCAAAAATATAAAAGTAAATGGCACAACCCGTATCAAAGGGAATCTGGCAGTTATCTACCAATACAACAGATGGACTTACCATTTGATCCAGCAGTTCTGCTCTTGGAAATCTGTCCTGTAGAATTCCTTGTGCTCTTACTACCTGTCATGCATAGAGCCCTGTTTAGTCCTATTAGTAAGTGCCTGTATTAATATGAAGTTATATATATGCAGGTTATTTTTTGCAGCATTGTTTACTTACCAACAAAAGATTGAAAATAACCCAAATTGGGAGATTGGGAGACAGGACTAAATAAACTCTGGAAAGCCCACCAAATTGCATAATATGCACCTAATTGTAAATAGAAGAATGAGGAACCTGTCTGTACTGTTATGGAAGAAAGCAAAGTGTGTAACAAAAAGAACAAAATAGCAAAAAAAGCAAAATCATGTGTACCAACCTTTTGTGATAGAGACAAAGTAATATATTCATGTTTGCCAATATTTGAAAAACGAAATTCTGGGGAAATAAACATTTAAAAAGGGTTGCCTATTGAGGGCAAGGAAGAACTGAGTAGATTAGCACATGGATAGGAATAAGATTTTTCAGTATGTACCTTTTTGTATTGTTTTGAATTTTTGAATCCTGTAATTATATTACCCATTAACTTTAGCAAAAATAAATGAAGTATACAGATAAAGGCGTCCCATTTAAGTTTTTAAAAGTCCATATTTTGCCCAGGTGCAGTGGCTCATGCCTGTAATCCCAGCACTTTGGGAGGCCAAGGCGAGTGGATCACCTGAGGTCAGGAGTTGGAGACCAGCCTGACCAATATGGTGAAACCCCGTCTCTACTAAAAATACGAAAATTACCTGGGTGTGGTGGCACGTGCCTGTAATCTCAGCTACTGGGGAGGCTGGGGCAGGAGAATTGCTTGAACCCGGGAGGCGGAGGTTTCAGTGAGTCAAGGTTGCGCCATTGCACTCCAGCCTGGGTGACAGAGTGAGACTCTGTCTTGAAAAAGAAAAAAAAATCCTTTTTTTTTTTTTTGACACGGAGTCTTGCTCGTCGCCCAGGCTGGAGTGCAGTGGCACAATCTCGGCTCACTGCAAGCTCCACCACCCGGGTTCACGCCATTCTCCTGCCTCAGCCTCCCAAGTAGCTGGGTCTACAGGCGCCCGCCACCACGCCCGGCTAACTTTTTGTGTTTTTAGTAGAGACGGGGTTTCACCATGTTAGCCAGGATGGTCTCGATCTCCTGACCTCATGATCTGCCCACCTCAGCCTCCCAAAATGCTGGGATTACAGGCGTGAGCCACTACGCCCTGCCAAAAAAGTCCATATTTTAAAAAATACTTAGTGACGGCTGGGCGTGGTGGCTCACGCCTGTAATCCTGGCACTTTGGGAGGCCGAGGTGGGTAGATCACGAGGTCAGGAGATCGAGACCACAAGCGAAACCCTGTCTCTACTAAAACTACAAAAAATTAGCTGGGCACAGTGGCGGGCGCCTGTAGTCCCAGCTACTTGGGAGGCTGAGGCAGGAGAATGGCGTGAACCCGCGAGGCTGAGCTTCCAGTGAGCTGAGATGGTGCCACTGCACTCCAGCCTGGGTGACAGAGCAAGACTCCGTCTCAAAAAAAAAAAAAGTGACAAACTTAATAATTAAGTGGCTAGTGTTAATTATAAATTAAAAATTAGCCGGCCGTGGTGGCTCACGCCTGTAATCTCAGCACTTTGGGAGGATGAGGCAGGTGGATCACCTGAGGTCAAAAGTTCAAGACCACCCTGGCCATCGTGGTGAAACCTTATCTCTACTAAAAATCCAAAATTAGGGCTGGGTGCGGTGGCTCATGCCTGTAATCCCAGCACTTTCAGAGGCCGAGGTGGGTGGATTGCCTGAGGTCAGGAGTTCGAGACCAGCCTGGCCAACATGGTGAAGCCCCATTTCTACTAAAAACACAAAAATTACCCAGGCATGGTGGTGGGAGCCTGTAATCCCAGCTACTCGGGAGGCTGAGGCAGGAGAATCGCTTGAATCCAGGAGGTGGAGGTTGCGGTGAGCTGAGATTTCGCCACTGCACTCCAGCCTGGGCAACAGAGCAAGACTCCATCTCAAAAAACAAACAAAAATTAGCTGGGCGTGGTGGCGCATGCCTGTAATCCCAGCTACTCAGGAGGCAAGGCTGGAGAATCACTTGAACCCGGGAGGCGGAGATTGCAGTGAACTGAAATTGCCTGGGCAATGTACTGAGACCAGAAAAAACAAACCAAAAAATTTAATGTAAATATATATGACACTTTCCCTAGTTAGTAACTTTCAGAGCAAAGGTGGCCATGGTATATCCTTCATTTTTTGCTTTAATTGCGGTAAAATATAACATAAAATTTACCATTTTAACCGTTTTTAAGTGTACATTTTAGTTGCATTAAGTACATTCACGTTGTACAACCATCACTACTGTCCATCTCTAGAACCTTTTCTTGAGATGGAGTCTCGCTCTGTCGCCCAGGCTGGAGCGCAGTGGCGCTATCTTGGCTCGCTGCAAGCTCCGCCTCCCGGGTTCACACCATTCTCCTGCCTCAGCCTCCCGAGTAGCTGGGACTATAGGCACCCGCCACTGTGCCTGGCTAATTTTTTGTATTTTTAGTAGAGACGGGGTTTCACCGTGGTCTCGATCTCCTGACCTCGTGATCCACCCGCCTCGGCCTCCCAAAGTGCTGGGATTACAGGCGTGAGCCCCAGCGCCCGGCCAGAACCTTTTCATCTTAAACTGAAACACTCTACCTAATGCTAACTCGTTGCTTCCCTCTTCCCCAGCCCCGATAACCACTATTCTACTTTCTGTCTGTAGGAATTAGACTATTCAAGCTATCTCATTTAAGTGAAATTATGCAAGTTTTGTCCTTTGCACTGTATGCTTTTAAAATAGGCTTGGGAGTCCATTGAACTTGAGGCTTTCCTGTCCCACTTAAGGGAAAAGCTGAAAAATGATATATCGTTTCAGTAGATGGCAGTGTTGTCTTTGTTACAAACTAAGAGTTCTGTTCTGATAGTACTTGATATCACTGCTTCTCTTTGTGAAAATATTCAACCTAATTTCAGACGAGATCGGGCGTGTTCAGGGTGGTATGGCTGTAGACTATTCAACCTAATTTCAAAAAATTTCACCTGGCCGGGCGCGGTGGTTCACGCCTGTAATCCCAGCACTTTGGGAGGCCGAGGCGGGCGGATCACGAGGTCAGGAGATCGAGACCATCCAGGCTAACACGGTGAAACCCCCATCTCTATTAAAAATACAAAAAATTAGCCAGGCGAGGTGGCGGGCGCCTGTAGTCCCAGCTACGCGGGAGGCTGAGGCAGGAGAATGGCGTGAACCCCGGGGGGCGGAGCCTGCAGTGAGCCGAGATCGCGCCACGGCACTGCAGCCCGGGTGAAAGAGCGAGACTCCTTCTCAAAAAAAAAAAAAAAAAATTTCACCTGATCCAGTTTTAAAGCAACCAGTGGAATAATTGATTTAGTATGAATTTTAGTTAAAGATGAACCCTTAAGGCTGGGCGCTGTGGCTCACACCTGTAATCCCAGCACTTTGAGAGGCCGAGGAGGCGGATCATGAGGTCAGGAGATCGAGACCATCCTGGCTAACACGGTGAAACCCCGTCTCTACTAAAAATACAAAAAAAAATTAGCCGGGTGTGGTAGGGGGGCCTGTAGTCCCAGCTACTCCAGAGGCTGAGGCAGGAGAATGGCGTGAACCTGGTAGGCGGAGCTCTCAGTGAGCTGAGATCGCGCCACTGCACTCAAGCCTGGAGGACAGAGTGAGACGAGACTCCGTCTCAAAAAAAAAAAAAAAAGATGAACCCTTAATTTTAAAAATTGTGCTACATTGGCTGGCATACCTGCAGAAGGTAGGTTCCCCTGCTTTTTACGGGGCAAGTGGCAGATAAGGGCTTACATTACAACAGATGAGATTTTATTTTTAAACTCAGCAAGAAAAAAAACAAAAAAACACTAATACGCATAATCATAGTTTCATGTCTTAATTTTAGATAATAGAATCAAGGATTATGCTAAATCAGGTGCTTTTGTAATTTCTGACATCTTTTATTTATTCGCTATATGAATTTCAAATTGAGAACAAATGTCAGCACCTTTTTCATAGTAACTGGGCCTTCACTGGTGAGAATCCATCAGGTCCTATTAATAGCAGAGCTGTGCCACCTAGGTAAGCGTGTTTCTAAACTTCTTGCTCTGGGCGGTTTGGTCCCTTGCTACAAACCAAGCAATTTTACCAAGTTTCTGAAGTCTGCGGAAACAGAGTTTTGGAAAGGGCTTTAAGAGGTGGGTTACTTGGTAAAATTCACACTCTCAGGAAAATCTAAGACATTTTAAAAGGACAGATTTCTGCCATAATCATGGGGATTTTTAGCCTTCACTTAGTGACATGTCTCCATTGTCTCATCATCCTTACTGCAGACAGAGGTTCTTTGATTTCTACTTTGAATCCCTCTGTTATATTTTGAGCATTTTCCCTCCTCACCCACCTTTAGTGGAATTGATAAAACAGCAGTAATAAATAATTTTTTTTTTCTTTTGAGACTAAGTCTTACTCTGTTGCCCAGGCTGGAGTGCAGTGGCATGATTTCAGCTCACTGCAACCTCTGCCTCCTGAGTTCAAGCAATTCTCGTGCCTCAGCCACCCGATTAACTGAGACTACAGGTGTGCACCACCAATTTTTGTATTTTTTGTAGAGACGGGGTTTCTCCATGTTGCCCAGGCTGGTGTTGAACTCCTGGGCTCAAGCAGTCCGCATGCCTCAGTTTCCCAGAGTGCTGGGATTAGAGGCATGAGCCACCGAGCCCAGCCAGCAGTAATAAATAATTTTTTAAAAGCTCTCAAGGCCGGGCGCTGTGGCTCACGCCTGTAATCCCAGCACTTTGGGAGGCCAAGGTGGGCAGATCACCTGAGGTCAGGAGTTCAAGACCAGCCTGGCCAACAAGGCAAAAACCTGTCTCTACTAAAAATACAAAAATTAGTCAGGAGTGGTGGCAGGCACCTGTAATCCCAGCTACTCGGGAGGCTGAGGCAGGAGAATCACTTGAATCCGGGAAGCGGAGGTTGCAGTGAGTCAAGATCATGCCACTGCACTCTAGCCTGGGCGACAGAGCAAAACTCCGTTTTGAAAAATAAAAAAAAAAAAAAGCACTCAAAATAGCTGCTTCTAGAGAAAGCATGAGTTTCTTTTTTCTTTTTTTTTTTTTTTTTTTTTTTTTTTTTTGAGACGGAGTCTTTCTCTGTCCCCTAGGCTGGAGTGCAGTGGCGCGATCTCGGCTCACTGCAAGCTCCGCCTCCCGGGTTCACGCCATTCTCCTGCCTCAGCCTCCCAAGTAGCTGGGACTACAGGCACCCGCCAACACGCCCGGCTAATTTTTTGTATTTTTAGTAGAGACGAGGTTTCACTGTGTTAGCCAGGATGGTCTCGATCTCCTGACCTCGTGATCCGCCCGCCTCGGCCTCCCAAAGTGCTGGGATTACAGGCTTGAGCCACCGCACCCGGCCTGAGAAAGCATGAGTTTCAAATTAGACTGAGCTACCATGATTTTTAAAACCTGATTAATTTTTATAGTCTCATTTGTGAAGGAAATAACATCTATTTGTCCAGAGTGTTTCATAGTCTTTCAGACTGAGAAACATACTAGCATCTAATTTTTTTTTTTTTTTTTAGACAGAATCTCATTCTGTTACCCAGGCTGGAGTGCAATGGCACTATCTCAATCTTGGCTCACCATAACTTCTGCCTCCTGGGTTCAAGCAATTCTCATGCTTCAGCCTCCTGAGTAGCTGGGATTACAGACATGCACCACCACGCCTGGCTAATTTTTGTATTTATTTATTTATTTATTTTGATGGAGTTTCACTCTTGTTGCCCAGGCTGGAGTGCGGTGGCAAGATCTCAGCTCACTGCAACCTCTGCCTCCCAGGTTCAAGTGATTCTCCTGCCTCAGCCTCCCGAGCACCTGGGATTACAGGTGCCTGCCACCATGGCTGGCTAATTTTTTGTATTTTTTTTTTTTAGTAGAGACGGGGTTTCATCATGTTGGCCAGGCTGGTCTTGAACTCCCAACCTCAGGTGATCCACCCACCTCAGCCTCCCAAAGTGCAGGGATTACAGGCGTGAGTCACTGCGCCTGGCCTAATTTTTGTATTTTTAGTAGAGATGGGGTTTCACCGTGTTGGCTAGGCTGGTCTCAAACTCCTGACCTCAGGTGATCCACCTGCCTTGTCCTCTCAAAGTGCTGGGATTACAGGAATGAGCCACCACACCCAGCCTAATTTTTCTTTTTTCTAGACGGAGTCTCGCTCTGTCACTCAGGCTGGAGTGGAGAGGTGCAATCTTGGCTCCCTGCACCTTCTGTCTCCCGGGTTCAAGCTGTTGGCCTGCCTCAGCCTCCCGAGTAGCTGAGACTACAGGTGCGTGCCACCACACCTGGCTAATTTTTTGTATTTTCAGTAGAGACAGGATTTCACCCTGCTGGCCAGGCTAGTCTCGAACTCCTGATCTCAGGTGATCCACCCACCTCAGCCTCCCAAAGTGCTGGGATTGCAGGCGTGAGCTACCGCGCCTGGCCTAATTTTTGTATTTTTAGTAGAGATGGGGTTTCACTATGTTGGCCAGACTCTTCTCGAACTCCTGACCTCAATTGATCTGCCTGTCTTGGCCTCCCAGAGTGTTGGGATTACAAGACTGAGCCACCATGCCTGGCCTAATTTTTCTTAATGTTACAGTGAATCAAGATATTTATGACAGAACCAGAGTAAAGAATACACACGTTCAAATGAAAAACTTTTTTACTGCATCATTATACTACATGTTACTTTTTTTGTTAGTTTGTTTGATACAGGGTCTGCTGTATCGCCCAGGCTGGAGTGCAGTCGTGTTATCATGGCTCACCACCTCTAATGTAGTGGGGACTACAGGTGCACACCACCACACCCGACTAATTCTAAAATTTTTCATAGAAACAAAGTCTTCCTGTGTTGCTTAGGCTGGTCTCTAACTCCTGGCTGGCTGAAGCGATCCTTCTGCCTTGGCCTCCCAAAATGCTGGGATTACAGGCATGAGCCACTGTGCCTAGCTGTTATTTCTAAGTGCTAAAATGAGACCAGCTCCCAAAATAGTAACACAAATAGAGAAACATGAATTTGGAATGATTTTAAGTCCAGTTTTGTTAATTGAAGTGTTATTTACTTTAAGAAGGAGCTGCGATAAATTTGTTACTGACAAAACATATGCTGAGGGAGGCTTCCTAACTGGAATAATTTTTCTTTTTCTCTGTCGCCCGGGCTGCAGTGCAGTGGTGCAGTCTCGGCTCACTGCAACCTCTGCCTCCTGGGTTCAAGCAAATCTTCTGCCTCAGCCTCCCGAGTAGCTGGGACTACAGGCACATGCCGCCCGCCCCGCTAATTTTTTCAATTTTAGTAGAGATGGGGTTTCACCGTGTTGCCCAGGCTGGTCTCGAACTCCTGAGCTCAGGCAATCCACCGACCTCGGCCTCCCAAAGTAGTAGGACTACAGGCATGAGCCACTGCACCCGGCCATAATTTTTCTTAAGTAGGCTAAGTAATTCTTCTTACTATCTTATTTACAGCATACATTTAATTATATCCTTTTCTTTCTTCATAATACAAAGATAAACCTCGAAGTTATAATCAGATTGGTACTAGTTTCAAGTTACTAATGATTTTAATGAGCTATCATTGAAACTGTCATTTTAAATGCTTTTGTTGACTTTGTGTCTTTTATAGAGAAGAAAACTACACCTCAGCCCTGAGCAATGTAGTAACTTTTATGTGGAACAGTATGGAAAAATGTTTTTCCCCAATTTAACAGCTTACATGAGTTCTGGACCACTTGTCGCCATGATATTAGCTAGACATAAAGCCATCTCTTATTGGTTAGAACTTTTGGGACCAAATAATAGCTTAGTAGCGAAGGAGACACATCCAGACAGGTAATTTTCAGGGTTGGGGGGATGGCAGGGAATGGAATCCATCTGTGAAAATGAAAAAAAAATCTGATTTCATTGTAATGGGAATTTTTTTTTTATCTGGAAGTTTTCCAAAATCAGCTTTTTTGGGGGGGTGGGGCCTGGGGGGTCCATTTTACATTTTAAAGTGTTAAATGCCTATTTTAATACTAACTACCAAAAAAAGCAACAGAGAATGTCTGATTTATAGTTGATTACCCTTATTCTCTCAACCTTTAAACTGCCACTGAAGTAGGATTTTTAGATGGAAAAATTGGGATGGTATTTTAAAAGAATAATGGTAATACAGAAACAGAAATTCAAATTTTCAGCATTATTGCTAATGTATGGAAACAAGAAGATATTGAGTTCTTGCACTTTTGAATGTGCATTGCTTTTTTACTTCTCACAAAACAACACCACGTTTTTCTCCAGAGAACTCCTGTTTTCCCAGTGTATTCCTCCTGCAGACGTAAATATATTTGATCCTTATCTAGATAGATAAGCTTAAATTTAAGCTTAAATTTGACATAAATTATGAAGCTTTCATATGTAAGAAATGGCAATGCTTTTGTAAAATTCTTAAGTGGAATGCATGCATATAAAGTAAGGAATAGACGTTAGACTGGATGGACGTCATCTCTAACTTGTTTTTAGTCTGAGGGCAATTTATGGCACAGATGACCTAAGGAATGCACTTCATGGGAGTAATGACTTTGCTGCTGCGGAAAGAGAGATACGTTTTATGTTTCCTGAAGGTGAGTTACAGATGACTAACTTGTCAACTGCATCTCCTTATTGTTTGCTTTTTCTTTCTTTTTTTTTTTTTTTTTTTTTGAGACAGAGTCTCGCTCTGTCACCCAGGCTGGAGTGCAGTGGCGCGATCTCGGCTCACTGCAAGCTCCGCCTCCTGGGTTCATGCCATTCTCCTGCCTCAGCCTCTCCGAGTAGCTGGGACTACAGGCGCCCACCACCACGCCTGGCTAATTTTTTGTATTTTTAGTAGAGACGGGGTTTCACCGTGGTCTCGATCTCCTGACCTCGTGATCTGCCCGCCTCGGCCTCCCAAAGTGCTGGGATTACAAGCGTGAGCCACCACGCCCGGCTATTGTTTGCTTTTTCTTTTATTTTGCGGATATAACTGGGAAGGAAGATAAAAGAATTTTTTTTCCAGTATATTTTGTTATGTTTTCAAGTTGTAGTTACTTAAAAACTTGAAGCCACAAATGGAAAACTTGACATTTCCCTAACAACTAAATTGTGCCCTTTAGGGAGTCTTTTGAGAAGTGTTTAATTTTTATTTATCTGTTTTTAACATTAAAAAAATTTAAGACAGTGTCTCACTGTCGCCCACGCTGAAGTGCAGTGGCACAATCTTGGTTCACTGCAGCCTCAAACTCCTGGGCTCCGGTGATCCTCCCACTTTAGCCTCCCGGGTAGCTGAGACTATAGGTGCATGCCACCATGCCCAGCTAATTTTCTTTTATCTTTTGGAGAGATGGGGTCTCTCCATGTTGCCCAGCATACTCTCAAATGCCTGTGCTCAAGTAATCTGCCTGCCTTGGCCTCTCAAAGTGCTGGGATTGCAGGTGTGAGCCACCACACCCAGCTTAATTTTTTTTTCTTTCTTTTCTCTTACATTAGACATATTCTTCTGTGTTACAGTTCTTTCTAGTTATCCTGAAAGGTTCAGTAGAGTTTGTGACACATGAGAAAAATAATCTCTCTAGGAAACTACATTTGATTTACCGTCTTCTCTAACAATTTACTGTTTGCCTAACAAAGTCTCATGCAATTGAAAAATTAATAACTAGTCCCTTTTTTTTTTTTTTGAGACAGAGTCCCGCTCTGTTGCCCAGGCTGGAGTACAGTGGGGCAATCTCGGCTCACTGCAAGCTCCGCCTCCCGGGTTCACGCCATTCTCCTGCCTCAGCCTCTCTGAGTAGCTGGGACTACAGGCGCCCGCCACTACGCCCGGCTAATTTTTTTGTATTTTTTAGTAGAGACGGGGTTTCACCGTGGTCTCGATCTCCTGACCTCGTGATCCGCCCGCCTTGGCCTCCCAAAGTGCTGGGATTACAAGCGTGAGCCACTGTGCCCGGCCATAACTAGTCCCTTTTTTTGTTTCGTTACTGTTAGAGAAGTTGTAAACCTTTGAGAAGTGGACATACGAGGAAGAACACTGAAGTTTTTGGTTTGTTTTTAATATTTTTAGAGCAGAAATAAAATTTGGTGATTTTTATTATAAGGAAAAAAATGCAAAGCATTGAGCAAAATTTTGAATTTTTTTTAGTATGTTATTTTTCCTGTTATGACTTATTTTTCCCTAAGTCATTTAAATCTGTTCCTCAGTATTTTCCACTGGAGATTCATTCAAATAAAACTGAAAAATGTCTTGGAGATTTAAAAGTTCCTGATATATATTTTTTCTTTTTTTTGGAGATTTCACATGTTTTGAATAACTGATGTGATACAACAGTATCACTGTTGTTTGAATTTCTGAATTCAAAATAAATAAATTTCACATTTTGAATACTTAATCTGTTACTTTTTAGTGCCAGCAGGCTTGGTAATGGCCTGATGCTGACCTGACAATGGGCTGACAACTTTTCTCCACTGGCCTTTCAGTCATCCTCCCAGGGGAAGACCTGCTTCCCTCCTTTCTTTACAGTCTGAAAAGTCCCTGATTCTTAAACAAGCAAACAAAAACTACTTTTAAAAATATATATTTTTTCTCACAGCAGTCCTCCTGCCTCAGCCTCCCAAAACACTGGGATTACAGGAGTGAGCTACCGTGCCCAGCGAGAGGTCTTTTTAATGTGGTAGCACTTTATATTAGTCTTACAAGTGAATTAGACTTTGGCTTGTTAGCTTTTATTATTTTATTTATCTATTTGAGATGGAGTCTTACTCTGTCACCCAGGCTGGAGTGCAGTAGCATGATCACGACTCACGGCAGCCTTGACCTTCTGGGCTCAAGTGATCCTCCCACCTCAGCCTTTGAGTAGCTAGAACCACAGGCGCATATCACCACGCCCGGCTAATTTTTATATTTTCTATAGACATGAAATCTCACTACATTGCCCAGGCTGGTCTTGAACTCCTGGGCTCAAGCAATACTGCTGCCTCTACCTCCCAAAATGTCGGGATTATAGGTATGAACCATCATGCCTGACTTCTCTTTAGCTTTTAAATAAAACAGAATAAAAATTCATTTTATCTTAAATAGAAGGTATATTTGGAAGCTCTTCTTACTCATAGGATTATATTCCTAAACTGTAATTTTCTTTCTTTTCTCTCTTTCTTTCTTTCTTTCTTTCTTTCTTTCTTTCTTTCTTTCTTTCTTTCTTTCTTTCTTTCTTTTTTTTTTTTTTTTTGATAGAGTCTCACTCTGTTGCCCAGGCCAGAGTGCAGTAGCACAATCACAGCTCGCTGCAGCCTTGACCTCGCAGACTCAAGTAATCTTCCCACCTCAGCCTTTGGAGTAGCTGGAACCCCAGGCATGCACCACCACATCCGGCTAGTTTTTCACGTTTTTTGTAGAAACAGAATTTTGCCGTGTTTCCCAGGCCAGTCTCGAACTCTTGGGCTCAAGCAATACTCCCACCTGCCTTCCAAAGTGTTGGGATTACAGGTATGAGCCACTGTGCCCAGCCAACTGGGCAAACTGCCTTTGATTTTACTCATTAAATTAATCCTCTAGGCGTGAGTTTAGAGATATAGTTAGACATGTGAGAAGCAGCAAGTTGTAGCATAAATATAAAATCATTAATTACTTAGCACATTGCAGATCTTTTGCAGTGAAGTTCTTTGGAGCAAGTACTCAGTTTGTGGTATGAGCATCTCTTACTTAGCAGTTGATGAACAACTATGTGCAAAACTTTATACGATGATTCACTCAAGCAAGTTATCAAGATATTCAGAGACATGTTCTTAACCCTTGGCTGGCTGGACGCGGTGGCTCACACCGGTAATCACAGCACTTTGGGAAGCTGAGGCGGAGGGATCACTTGAAGTTGGGAGTTCAAGACCAGCCTGGCCAGCATGGTAAAACCCTGTCTCTACTAAAAATACAAAATTAGCCAGGCGTGGTGGCGCACGCTTGTAATCTCAGCTACTCAGAAGGCTGAGGCAGGAGAATTGCTTGAACCTGGGAGGCAGAGGTTACAGTGAGCCGAGATTGTACCACTGTACTCCAGCCTGGGCGACAGAGTGAGACTGTCTCAAAAAAGAGAAAAGAAAAGAAAAAAGTAATGCTCTCTTTTTTCCCTTTTTTCTGGGGGGTGGTCACAGGGTCTCTCCATGTCACTCCAGATGAAATGCAATAGTGCAATCATAGCTCACTACAACCTTAAACTCTTGTCCTCAAGCAATCCTCCTACCTCAGCCTCTTGAGTAGCTGGGACTACAGGTGTGTACCACCATGCTCGGCTAGTTTTTAAATTTTTTTATGGAGATGGGGTCTCACTACATTACCCATGCTGGTCTCCTTTCCCTTTTAATAGAAATGGCTAATTCAAAGTTTTGCTGTATTCCATTTCTTCAACAAATTTATTAAGTTGCCTACTATTTGCCATAAATACAGAGATGAATAAGAAGATATCCCTGCTATCAAAATAATTCTATTTGAAAATAAATATACAAGCCGGGCGCAGTGGCTCACGCTTGTAATCCCAGCACTTTGGGAGGCCGAGGCGGGCGGATCACGAGGTCAGGAGATCGAGACCACGGTGAAACCCCGTCTCTACTAAAAATACAAAAAAATTAGCCGGGCGTGGTGGCGGGCGCCTGTAGTCCCAGCTACTCGGAGAGGCTGAGGCAGGAGAATGGCATGAACCCAGGAGGCGGAGCTTGCAGTGAGCCGAGATTGCGCCACTGCACTCCATCCAGCCTGGGCGACAGAGCAAGACTCCGTCTCAAAAAAAAAAAAAAAAAAAAGAAAATAAATATACAGGCTGGGTGTGGTGGCACACACCCGTGATTCCAACACTTTGTGAGGCTGAGGCGGGAGAATCACTTGAGTCCAGGAGTTGGAGACCAGCCTGGGCAACGTAGCAAGATCTCATCTCTACAAAAAATAAAAAATTAGCTGGGCATGATGGCCCATGTCTGTAGTCCTAGCTACTCTGGAGGCTGAAGTGGGAGGATCACTGGAGCCTAGGAGGTTAAGGCTGTTTGAGCTGTGATGGCATCAGAGTGCTCCAGCCGGGACAACAGAGTGAGACCCTGTCTCAAACAAACAAATGAACAAATAAATAAAACAAGGATGAGAGAAAACTTAAAGACTTAAAGTTCATCCATGTAAGAAACATGAAAACACTCTTTTTATTCTCTCGTTAATTTATTCAGCCCTAGCCTGGCATGGTGGCTCACACTTGTAATTCCAACACTTTGGAAGGCAGAGGCAGGAGGATTGCTTGAGCCCAGAAGTTTGAGAGCAGCCTGGGCAAGATGGCAAGACACTGTCTCTACCAAAAATACAAAAAATTAGCTGGGGGTGGTGGTGTACACCTGTGGTCACAGCTACTTGGGAGGCTGAGGTGGGAGATTCACTTGAGCCCAGCAGGTCGAGGCCACAGTGAGCTGCATTTGCGCTGCTGTGCTTCACTTGGGTGACAGAGTGAGACCTTCTCAATAAATAAATAAATGAGTAAGTCACTAATGAAATTAAGAAAACAATTCCAGGGAAGAAAATATTTGCAAACCATATATCTGATAAGGGGTTAATGTCTAAAATATATAAGGAACTCTTACAAATCAATATCCAAAAAATCCCCTAAATAACCCAATTAAAAAATGGGCAAAGGACTTGAATAGACATTTTTCTAAAGAAGACATACAAATAACCAACAAGTATATGAAAAGGTGCTTAAGGCCGGGTGTGGTGGCTCACGCCTGTAATCCCAGCACTTTGGGAGGCCGAGGCTGGCAGATCACCTGAGGTCAGGAATTCAAGACCAAACTGGTCAACAAAGTGAAGCCCCGTCTCTACTAAAACAATACAAAAAATTAGCCAGGTGTGGTGGCACGTGCCTATAATCCCAGCTACTCAGGAGGCTGAGGCAGGAGAACCACTTGAACCCAGGAGGTAGAGGTTGCAGTGAGCCAAGATTGCGCCATTGCACCCCAGCCTGGGCAACAAGAGCAAGACTCCATCTCAAAAAAAAAAAAAAGGTGCTCAAAATCACTAATCATCAGGGAAATACAGATCAAAACCACGGTGAGATATCACTTCACACGTTAGGATGGCTATTATCAAAAGAAAAAAAGGTAAATATTGGCAAGCATATAGAGAAATTGGAACGCTTGTACACATCTGGTGGGGATTTAAAATGGTGCCGCCACTATGGAAGACAGTATGGAAGTTCCTCAAGAAACTAAAAATAAAACTGTTACATGATCTAACAATCCCACTGCTGGATATATATATCTGAAAGAATTGAATCAGGATCTTGAAAAGATACCTGCACCAATGAACCACAATAATGTTCATTGCGGCATTATTCACAATAACCAAGATATGGAATCAACCTAAGTGTCCCATCAGTGGGTTAATGGATAAAGAAAATGTGGTATATATACACAATGTAATACTATTCAGCCTTAAAAAGGAAGAGATTCTGTCATTTTTGACAACATGGAGGAACCTGGAGGACATTATATTAAGTGAAATAAGCCAGGCACAGAAAGACAAATACCACATGATCTCACGTATATGTGGAATCTAAAAAATCTTGAACTCAGAGAGTAGAATGGTGGCCACCAGGAGCTTGCAAGAGAGAGTAGGGGATGGAAATGTTGATCAAAGGATACTTATTCCTACAATAGTAGGAATAAGTTCGAGAGATCTAGTATAACAACATGGTGACTATAGTTAATAATAATGTGTTGTTGAAAATTGCTAAGACAGTAGATTTTAAGTGTTCTCACCACAAAAAAAGATAAATATTTGAGGTAATGCATATGTTAATTAGCTTGATTTAGTCTTTCCATAGTGTTTACATATTTCAAAACAACATGTACACAATAAATGTATACAATATTTTTTATCTATTAAAAAATTTGTTGTGCTCACTTCAGCACATACACTAAAATTGGAATGATACAGCGAAGATTAGCATGGCCCCTGTGCAAGAATGACAGGCTTTTAAAATAAAAAGAAATTTTAAGTACACTTATAAGTTAAAAAAAATTTGGGGGGCCAGGGGTGGTGGCTCACGCCTGTAATCCCAGCACTTTGGGAGCCTGACATAGGCAGATCACTTGAGATCAGGAGTTCAAGACCAGACTAGCCAACATAGTGAAATCCCATCTGTACTAAAAATAAAAAAAAATTAGCCTGGCATAGTGGCATGCATCTGTAATCCCAGCTACTCAGGAGGCTGAGGCAGGAGAATTGCTTGAACCCGGGAGGCAGAGGTTCGCTAACTGAGATCGCACCACTGCTCTCCAGCCTGGGCAACAGAGCAAGACCATGTCTCAAAAAAAAAAAATTAAAAAAATTTTTGTTTAATGATTAATTAGTACCTGATAAATTGGCATAATGAACTTTATATAATATATGAATAAAACATTTGCCCATATTGAGAAAAAAATTGTATACATTAATTGTGTGCAATTTTGTGTACATCAATAATACTTCAATAAAGCTGTAAAAAAGGGAAAATTCCATTCACAATGGCATTAAAAATAATATAATATTTAGGCATAATTTTTTTTTTTTTTTTTTTTTTTTATTTAGAGACAGAGTTTTGCTCTTGTCACCCAGGCTGGAGTGCAGTGGCCCGATCTTGGCTCACTGCAACCTCTGCCTCCTGGGTTCAAGCGATTCTCCTGCTTCAGCCTCCCAAGTAGCTGGGATTACAGGCACCCAGCACCATGCCCAGCTAATTTTTTGTATTTTTAGTAGAGACAGGGTTTCGCCATGTTGGGAAGGCTGGTCTCAAACTCCTGACTTCAGGTGATCCACCTGCCTTGGCTTCCCAAAGTGCTGGGGTTACAGGTGTGAGCCACCACGCCCGGCCATATTTAGGCATAAATTTAACGAAAGTGCAATTCTTGTACACTGAAAAACAAAAAACATTGCTGAGAGAAATTTTAAAATATCTAAATAAATAGATATTCCATATTAATGGATTGGAAGACTCAATATTGTTAAGATGGCAATTCTTTCTAAATTAATTAACAGTTTTGGGTTGGGTGCAGTGGCTCATGCCTGTAATCTCAACACTTTGGGAGGCTGAGGCAGGAGGATTGCTTCAGTCTAAGAGTAGGAGACCAGCCTGGGCAACAAAGTGAGACCTCATCTCTACAAGAAAAAAAAAAATTAAAGAAAATTTTAATGTAATCCTTTTAAAAGTCCATGCTTACTTTTATGTAGAAATTGACAAGCTGAGTTTAAAATTCAGTAAAATTGCAAAGAACTCAATTTTGGAAAAGAAGAACAAAGTTGGAAGACTTCCACTATCTGATTTTGAAACACTGCAAAGCCACAATTATAAGACAGTGTGACAGTGATATAAAGATACACATATAGATTATTGGAACAGAATTGAGAATCTAGGAATAAACTTTTACACTTATGGTCAATTCACTTTCAACAAAGGTGCCTAGACAATTCAGTGAGAAAGGGATGGTCTTGCCAATACAGTCCCCAACTTACCATGGTTCAAGTTACAGTTTTTTGACTTTACTATGGTGCTTTCAGCTGTGTACATTAATGGTGAGTATCCATACAACCATTCTATTTTGGTTTCGTTTTTTTTTTTTTTTTTTTTTTTTGAGACGGAGTCTCGCTCTGTTGCCCAGGCTGGAGTGCAGTGGCGCAATCTCGGCTCACTGAAAGCTCTGCCTTCCGGGTTCACGCCATTCTCCTGCCTCAGCCTCTCCGAGTAGCTGGGACTACAGGTGCCCGCCACCACACCCGGCTAATTTTTTTTTGTATTTTTAGTAGAGACGGGGTTTCACCGTGGTCTCGATCTCCTGACCTCGTGATCCGCCCGCCTCAGCCTCCCAAAGTGCTGGGATTACAAGCGTGAGCCACCGCTCCTGGCTCGTTTTTTTTTTTTTTTTTTTTTGAGACAGGATCTCTCTCTGTCACCCAGGCTGAAGTGCAGTGGTGCCCACTACAGCCTGACCTCCTGGGCTCAAGCATTCTCCCACCTCAACCTCCTGAGTAGCTGAGACTACAGGCATACACCACCGTGCCTAGCTACTTTTTGAATTTTTTTGTTGTAGAAAGGCAGTCTTGCCATATTGCCCGACTGGTATTGAACTCCTGGCCTCAAGAGATCCTCCCCCCAAAAAGATATATATATATATATATGTCTTTTTTTTTTTTTTTTTTTAAAGAGACAGAGTCTTGCTTTGTTGCCCAGATGGTCTCAAACTCATGGCTTCAGGTAATCCTACTGTCTCAGCCTCTCAAGGAGCTAGGACTACAGGTGTGAACCACTGTGCCCAGCTCATAATATATGTATATTATATAGAAAATGTTATTTATATAAAATTTGCTTTGTGTTAGATGATTTTGCCCAACTGTAGGCTAATGTAAGTGTTCTGAGCACATTTAAAGTAGGCTGTGCTATGCTATGATGTTCAATAGGCTAGGTGTATTAAATGTGTTTTTGACTTAATGGTATTTTCAACTTATGATGGGTTTATTGGGATGTAACCCATGTAAGTTGAGGAAAGTCTGTATATGGTGCCAGGATGGCATGATAGTCACATAAAAACAAAAAGAACTTAGACCCTTTTTTCATAGCATACCCAAAAATTAACTCAAAATGGATCACAGACTTCAATGTAAAAACATCTAAAATAAAACGAGAAAATCTTTGTAACTGGAGTTGGATAAAGAGTTCTTAAAATGACATCAAAAGCAAGATCCATAAAAGAAAATATTGATAAATTGGACTAAATCAAATTAAAAGCTTTTGTGCTTCAAAAGACATCAAGAATGTGAAAAGAGGCTGGGCGAGATGGCTCATGCCTGTAATTCCAGCACTTTGGGAGGCCGAGGCGGGCGGATCACGAGGTCAGGAGATCAAGACCATCCTGGCTAACACGGTGAAACTCCGTCTCTACTAAAAAATACAAAAAATTAGGCGGGCTAATTAGTGGCGGGCGCCTGTAGTCCCCGCTACTCAGGAGGCTGAGGCAGGAGAATGGCGTGAACCCAGGAGGCGGAGCTTGCAGTGAGCCGAGATCGCGGCACTGCACTCCAGCCTGGCGACAAAGACTCCGTCTCAAAAAAAAAAAAAAAAAAAAAAAAGAATATGAAAAGAGCTGGGAGCAGTGGTTTGCACCTGTAAATCCAGCTATTCAGGAGGCTGAGGTGGAAGGATTGCTTGAGGCCAGGAGTTTGAGACCAGCGTGAGTGACATAGTGAGTGACACCCTGTCTCTAAAAACTTAAAAAAAAAAGCTGGGTGTGGTGGCACACACTTGCAGGCCCAGCTACTTGGAAGGCTGAGGCCAGAGGATGCTTCAGCCCAGGAGTTTGAGGCTGCAGTGAGCTGTGCTCACACCACCACACTCCAGACTGGGCAATGGAGCAAGACCGTGTGTCAAAAAAAAAAAAAAAAGTTAAATTTTTAAAAATATGAAAAGATAGGTAGGCAACAGACTGGGAAAAAATATCATCAAATAAAGAACTTGTAACTAGAATATATAAAGAACTCGTATATCTAAATAATAAGAGAAACATCCCAACTGAAAACTGAGGCTGGTTCTACTCAGGAGGCTGAGGCAGGAGAATCGCTTGAACCCGGGAGATGGGGTTGCAGTGAACTGAGATTGTGCCACTGCACTCCAGCCTGGGTGACAAGAGTGAAACTCTGTCTCAAAAAAAAAAAAAAAAAAAGAAAGAAAAAGAAAATGAAAACAGGCTGGTTGCAGTGGCTCATGCCTGTAATCTCAGCACTTTGGGAGGCTGAGGCAGGCAGATTATTTGACGTTAGGAGTTCAAGACCAGTGTGGCCAACGTGGTGAAACCCCATCTCTACTAAAAATACAGAAATTAGGGCCAAGCACGGTGGCTCATGCCTGCAATCCTAGCACTCGGGAGGCCAAGGCAGGTGGATTACCTTAGGTAAGGAGTTTGAGACCAGCCTGGCCAACATGGTGAAACCCTGTCTCTACTCAACATACAAAAATTAGCCAGGCATGGTGGCACACTCCTGTAATCCCAGCTACTTAGGAGGCTGAGGCAGGAGAATTACTTGAACTCAGGAGTCGGAGGTTGCAGTGAGCTGGGATCGTGCCACTGCATTCCAGCCTGGGCAACAGAGCGAGATTCTGTCTCAAAAAATAAAAAATAATAATAAAAATAAAAATAAATAAAAATACAAAAGTTAGCAGGGTGTGGTGATGTGGACCTGTAGTCCCAGCTACTCGGAAGGCTGAGGTGGGAGAATCACTTGAACCCAGGAGGAGGTTGCAGTGATCTGAGATTGCATCATTGCACTCCAGCCCGGGCAACAGAGTGAGACTCCATCTCAAAAAAACATACAAAAAACCAGAGAGGCTGGGCACGGTGGCTCACGCCTGTAATCCCAGCACTTTGGGAGGCCGAGGCGGGCGGATCACGAGGTCAGGAGATCGAGACCATCCTGGCTAACACGGTGAAACCCCGTCTCTACTAAAAATACAAAAAATTAGCCGGGCGAGGTGGTGGGCGCCTGTAGTCCCAGCTACGCGGGAGGCTGAGGCAGGAGAATGGCGTGAACCATGGGGGGCAGAGCCTGCAATGAGCCGAGATCGTACCACTGCACTCCAGCCTGGGTGAAAGAGCGAGACTCCGTCTCAAAAAAAAAAAAAAAAAAAAAACAGAGAAAAGTTCTTTAAAAAGAGCCTTTTTAATGATTGTATAGTATTTAATCATTATGTTTGCATCAATGAGAATACGTTTGTATTTGCAGTGATTGTTGAGCCCATTCCAATTGGACAAGCTGCTAAGGACTATTTAAATTTACATATAATGCCAACTCTGCTTGAAGGACTCACAGAGCTTTGTAAGCAAAAACCAGCAGATCCTTTGGTAAGAAATATTTTTATTCACACTTAAGAATATTGTCACCAGGCATGGTGGCTCATGCCTGTAATCTCAGCACTTTGGGAGGCCACGGCAGGCAGATCAGGAGGTCAGGAGTTTGAGACCAGCCTGGCCAACATGGTGAAAACCTGTCTCTACTCAACGTATAAAAATTAGCCGGGCGTGGTGGCACGTGCTTGTAATCCCGGCTACTCAGGAGGCTGAGGCAGGAGAATCACTTGAACCCAGAGGCAGAGGTTGCAGTGAGCCGAGATTGTGCCACTGTACTCCAGCCTGGGTGACAGCGAGACTCCATCTCAAAAAAAAAAAATTGTATATAAATTGTCTGTAGTTTTCATGTTTAAGACATTGTGTCCTTTGAAATACTGCAAATATAGCTGGGTGCAGTGGCTCACGCCTATTTATCCCAGCACTTTGGGAGGCCGAGGTGGGTGGATCACTAGGTCGAGATCAAGACCATCCTGGCTAACACGGTGAAACCCCATCTCTATTAAAAATATAAAAAATTAGCTGGGCATGGTGGTGGGCGCCTGTAGTCCCAGCTACTCGGGAGGCTGCAGCAGGAGAATGGCGTGAACCCAGGAGGCGGAGCTTGCAGTGAGCCGAGATCGTGCCACTGCACTCCAGCCTGGGCAACAGAGCGAGACTCCATCTCAAAAAATAAATAAGTAAATAAATGAAATATTGCAAATATTGAGAACCTTTTTAAAATAAACATTTATAGAAGGTATTTTATATACATGTTAGATATGTGTAATTATTGATTACTTATTATTTTCTTGCTGTGTTTTATTTATTTATTATTATTATTTTTTAAGACGGAGTCTCACTCTGTTGCCCAGGCTGGAATGCAGAGGCGCGATCTGGGCTCACTGCAACCTCTGCCTCCCAGGTTCAAGTGATTCTCCTGCCTCAGCCTCCTGAGTAGCTGGGATTTACAGGTGAATGCCACCACGCCCGGGTAATTTTTGTATTTTTAGTAGAGACAGGGTTTCTTCATGTTGGCCATGCTGGTCTCGAACTCCTGACCTCAGGTGATCCGCCTGCCTTGGCCTCCCAAAGTGCTGGGATTACAGGTGTGAGCCACCGCGCCTGATCTATCTTTCTTTTTTTTTGTAGCCATGCTAGTAGATAACAGAAAATGGTTTCTCATGGTGGTTTTGATCTGCATTTCCCTAATGACTAATGTTGAGCATCTTTTCATGAGCTTGTTGGCCATTTGTATACCTTCTTTGAAGAAATGTCTATTCAAATTCAAGTCCTTTGCCCATTTTTAAACTGGGTTGTCTTTTTGTTGAGTTAAAGTTCTTTATATTTCTAGATATTAAACCCTTATTAGATATATGATTTGCAAATATTGTCTTCCATTTTGTAGGTTGTCTTTTCACTTTCTTGATGATGTCCTTTAATGTATAAACATTTTTCATTTGATGAAATCCAATTTATTTATTTTTTCTTTTATTTCTCGTTCTTTTGATGTCATGTCTAAGAATCCATTGTGAAATCCAAATCCAAGGTAATGAAAATTTACCCCTATGTTTTATGTTTTCTTTTAAGATTTTTTCTTTTCTTTCTTTCTTTTTTTTTTTTTTTTTTTTTGAGACAGGGTCTTTGTTGCCCATGCTGGAGTCCAGTGGCGCCATCTCGGCTCACTTCAACTTCTGCCTCCTGGGTTCAAGTGATTCTTGTGCACCAGCCTCCGGAGTAGCTGGGACCACAGGAGCACACTATGACACCCAGCTAATTTTTAAAATTTTTTGTAGAGATGGGGTCTCCCTATGTTGCCCAGGCTGGTCTTGAACTCCTGGTCTCAAGTGATCTTCCTACCTCAGCCTCCAAAAGTATTGGGATCACAGGTGTGAGTCACTGCACCCGGCCTCTTTTAAGATGTTTATTGTTTTAGCTCTTATATTTAGGTCATTGGTCCATTGTGAGTTCATTTTTGTGTATGGTGTGGTATAGGGGTCCAACTTTATTCAGTTGCATGTGGAAATCCAATTGTCCTAGTACCATCTGTTGAAGAGACTGTTCTTTCTCCATGAATGGACTTGGTACCATTGTCAAAAATTTGTTGACCATAGATGCATGGGTTTATTCCTGGATTCTCATTCTTTTTTTAAAATATGAAATGCTTCATAAATTGTGCATCATCCTTGCACAGGAGCCATGCTAATAATCTCTCCGTATCATTCCAGTTTTGGTATATGTGCTGCCGAAGAGAGCACTGGACTGTCAGGTCTATTCTGTTGGTCTGCATGTCTGGCATAAGGATGTCGTTACCACACTGTGCTGACTACTGTAGCTTTGTAGAAGGTTTTGAAATTGAGAGTACAAGTCAGTCCTCCATCTTTGTTCTTTTGTTCTTTGTTCCTTTTTTTTTTTTTGAGACGGAGTCTTGCTCTGTCCCCCAGGCTGGGGTGCAGTGGTGCGATCTCGGCTCACTGCAATCTCCGCCTCCCAGGTTCATGCCATTCTCCTGCCGCAGCCTCCCGAGTAGCTGGGACTACAGGTGCCCGACACCACGCCTGGCTAATTTTTTGTATTTTTAGTAGAGACAGGGTTTCACCGTGTTAGCCGGGATGGTCTCGATCTCCTGACCTCGTGATCCACCCACCTTGGCCTCCCAAAGTGCTAGGATTACAGGCGTGAGCCACCGCGCCTGGCCCAACTTTATTCTTTTTCATGATTGTTTTGGTTCCTCAGAGCCCCTTGCAATTTCATATGAATTTGAGGATTAGCTTTCCATTTCTGCAAAAAAAGTTGTTGGACATTTGGCAAGAGCTGCACTGGATCTGTAGATTGCTTTGGGTAGTATTGACATCTTAACCATATCAAGTCTTCGTATCCGTGAAAAATAATGTCTTCTCATTTATTTAGGTATTCTTTAATTTCTTTCAGCAATGTTTTACAGTTCTTAATGTATAAGCCTTTCACTTCTTGGGTTAAATTTATCCCTTGGCATTTTGTTTGTCTTTATGCTACTGTAAATGAAATTGATTTTTAAATTTTTTTTGGACTGTCATTGCTGATGTATAGAAATACAATTGATTTTTGTGTATTGTAACCTACATCTTTGCTGAATTTATTAGCTGTAGTGGCTTCCTTGTAAATTCCTTAGGGTTTTCCACATATAGGTTTATGCCATCTGTGAATAAAGATAGTTTTACTTCTTTCTTTCCAGTTTGGATCTATTCTTGACAATCTTGCATAATGTAAATCCAAATGTTTCCATTTTTAATGGTCATTTTCTTAAAGTGATTTTGAAAACTGTTTTAAGTTTCCAATTGATATAGTATATATTGAAAGGAAATATATAACTGTTTCTTAACTTAGGTTGTTTTTTTTCCCATAGATTTGGCTAGCTGACTGGCTGCTGAAAAATAATCCTAACAAACCCAAACTTTGTCACCATCCAATTGTAGAAGAACCTTATTAAAAAAAAATCCTCCAAAGAACAAATCATGAACTATCTTATTGTAAAAGGCTGTACTTCTACTGTTAGAAAAAATTGTTTCTAGGGTTTAAGTAACTACAAGTAAAATAAATTTATTTCTTAAAAATAAGTGTTAAAGGAATAACTATTCTATGAAGCAGATAACATTAAGGTAAAATATAGGCTTAGAGTATGATTTTCACAATGATGTAACACTAGGTAATGGAAAACTGATGTAAGATGTTGCTAGATGTTTTTCTTAAGTTTGAGAAGTAAGACATAAAGTTTAGTTATACGTTTTCCCAAGCACATATCCTATATCTAGATACATAATTAATGCACAGTTGAGACAGTCTAGTTTAAAAGGCATAGGTCCTTTTGTAGTCCATAAGCATGATGATTCGGTTTCATGCTCATGTGTGAGATATGCTTCCCTCAAACCTTGTTACAGCATCATCACATTACCTCTTTGATGTAAAAAATAAAAAATAGAAAGGTGTAAGTATATAAATAATTTTTTGGTATATTGAAAATGTCCAGAACCAGGGGATGATCTTAAACTAATCACTTGGATAACTATTAGGCTGGTGCAAAAGCAATTATGATTTTTGCCATTAAAAAACAATGGCAAAAACCACAATCATAGCCGGTCTTGGTGGCTCACGCCTGTAATCCCAGCACTTTGGGAGGCCGAGGTGGGTGGATCACGAGGTCAGGAGATCGAGACCATCCTGGCTAACACGGTGAAACACCGTCTCTACTAAATATACAAAAAATTAGCCGGGCGTAGTGGCGGGCGCCTGTATTCCCAGCTACTCGGGAGGCTGAGGCAGGAGAATGGTATGAACCCAGGGGGCGGAGCTTGCAGTGAGCCGAGATCGCGCCACTGCACTCCAGCCTGGGCGACAGAGCGAGACTCCGTCTCAAAAAAAAAAAAAAAAAGAAAGTATAATGTAAGAAAATGTAAAAACAAAAAGAAAACAGAAAGATCGTTAGCTGAAAAAAAGCGTGTTACAAAGCAATACGCACAGTGTACGCCCATTTGGTTTTGGTTTTGTTTTTGTTTTAATAAGATAGGGTCCCACTATGTTGCCCAGGCTGGTCTCAAACTCCTGGGTTCATGCAATCCTCCTGCCTCGGCCTCCCAAAGTGTTAGGTTTGTAGGCATGAGCCATTGTGCCCAGCCATGTGTTCTCATTTAGATTAAAAAATGAATAAATAAATGTGTTTAGAATAACATGTAGAAGGATACCCACTCAAGTGTTATTATCTATAATCTCTGGATGGTAGAAATATTTTATTTTTCTTCTTTTGCTTAGCTGTATTTTAAATTTTTCTACAGCATTTATGTAACTACTTTTGTAATTAAAAGAAACATTAAGATTACGAAAAATAAATGTTGTAACAAATGTCAGCTTTAAAGGGCTGGCAACACTTCCTTATTAATAGACTGTTTAAGCTGTCAGTTGCTAAGATGTTTTGCAAGTTCACACTGTTGGTATTTTTCTGAAGTTTTGGACTTTTCCTTCTGAGACTGCGTGCCCACTGTATTTCAAAACACCTTTAGCATCAGTGTTGTGAGAACAAACCAAAATCTTAAAAATAAAGATAAATAATAAATTGTTATATTTTTTAGCAATGACCAAGGACATATAGGAAAAAGCAAATCATTTTTACAGTAGGATTCCAGTGTGACAGCTTTAGGAGGTCATTTCCACATTCAAAGTCTCTGTCATGGAGGAAAGAAAAAAAAGGCAGCACTGTGTATAGCAAAAAATTCCAACTGGGTGTGGTGGCTCACGCCTATACTCCCAGCACTTTGGGAGGCCAGACCAGGAGGATCACTTGAGGCCAGGAGTTCAAGACCAGCCTGGGCAACATAGCCAAACCACGTCTCCACAAAAAGTATAAAAATTAGCTGGGTGTAGTGGCCTGCACTTCTGGTCCCAGCCACTTCGGAAGCTGAGGCGGGAGGATTGCTTGAGCCCAGGAGGTCAAGGCTGCGGTAAGCCATAATCACACCAGTGCTCTCCAGCCTAGGGGACAGAGGGAGATTCTGTCAAAAAATATCAAACGAAAGGAAGGAAGGAAGGAAGGAAGGAAAGGAGGGAGGGAAGGAAGGAAAGAAGGAAGGAAGGAAAGAAATAAAGAGAAAGAAAGAAAGAAAGAAAGAAAGAAAGAAAGAAAGAAAGGAAGAAAGAAGAAAGAAAGAAAGAAAGAAAGAAAGAAAAAGATTCCATGCCGGTAGTCACCTCCAATCCAGACCTGCCATTCGCGTTTTTTTTTTTTCCTTTTTTTTTTTTTTCAATGGAGCAGGAGCTGAGTGCGGTGGCTCATGCCTGTAATTCCAACGCTTTGGGAGACTGAGGTGGGCCAATTGCTTGAGCCCAGTAGTTTTGAGACCAGCCTGGGCAACATGGGGAAACCACGTCTCTAGTAAAAATACAAAAATTAGCCGGACATAGTGGTGCACGCCTGTAGTCCCAGCTACTTGTGAGGCTGAGGCAGGAGGATCATTTAAGCTCGGAAGGTCAAGGCTGCAGTGAGCCATGATTGTGTTACTGCAGTCCAGCCTGGGCGACAGTGCTAGACCCTGTCTCAAAAAAAATAAATAAATAAAAATAAAATGGAGGGGGAAAAGTGGAGAAAGCAGACTAATTTAAGATATATTTTAGGGATCGATAGACAAATGCACATGCAAATGGAAAATAACATAGTTATCATGGAATTCTTTAATTTTGCACACATTTGATTTCCTTACTTCATGGGCCAGGAACTGGGAAGTGTAGCATAGGGTGAGTAGGAAAATGAGAAGTCTGCCTTCTTGTTTACTTCCAAAATAACTAGAAGAGGAGAAGTCTGTCTTCCAACATAACCTGTTAGGTGTTACCAAAGTACTGTGCATGCATTTGTGGTTGTTAAGTACTGGTGCCTTAATGCATTTTTATCACACTGAATCATAGTATGGCATCCTTGTTAAGCATGATTATGTCACTTTGTTTGGTTCCTTTCTCCAGGACTCGAACTAAAGAGACAAAAAAGCAAGCAAGCATGCAGCTCTCTTACAACTTGAAACTAAACAGAAGTTTAGATTCCTCTTTTTTTTCTTTAGAAGTTTAGATCTGGAATGGCATCTTGAAGCCCCCTCTTCCCAGGCCTCTTGCCAATCTTCTTGTACTTAGCCAGAATAAATGGTACATGTCTAACCTCGGCATTCCTACTTAAGTTTCTATTTGTGTGCATGTGTGTGGCATGGGCATGGGGGGTGTGGGTGTGGGATTTTGGAGCATGAGATAGTGCTTGGAGAAAGGAGCCCAGGGCAATAACTTGTCTGTCCTGTGTTAAGGGTGTCATGGATAAGCTTGATTTGAAACTTATATAGTATTTGAGAAGTACTCTCCCAACTCGGAAATACTGCCACTTCTCTTATGCAGTTAACTCTTCATAAGAACGATTCAGATGATGCTTTTATTATTATTTTTCTTTTTGATATAGGGTCTTATTCTGTCACCCAGGCTGGAGTGCAGTAACACTGTCATAGCTCACTGCAGCCTTGACCTCCTGGGCTCAAGTGGTCCTCCCACGTCAGCCTCTTGAGTAGCTGGGACTACAGGCATGAGCCACCAAACCTAGCTAATTAAATTTTTTTTTTTTTGTAGAGATGGGGCCTCACTACGTTGCCTAGGCTAGTCTTTTACTCCTGGGCTCAAGCTATTCTTCTGCTTTGGCCTCTCAAAGTGTTCAGATTACAGGCGTGAGCCACTGCACCTGGTCTAAGATTTGATTTTTGATTCAGAGATGGTCCAGTTCTTCTCAGTTTGCTATTTTCTGTGACTTCAATTGCTTTCCTTGGGTTCTTTGTTTTTGTTAGTCCCTTTACTAGTAACATTCTCTATATTGTCTTTACACCTTTCATTTGAGACCCACAATTATGTTCCAAAAGTTAATTAAATCTCAGAAACTCCCAGGCTTATGAGAGAAATTTACTTAACAGAGAAGTTATTTCTAAAGATAGAGTCCAATGATTTCTGGCAATTTTATATAGCTTTCTTCCACCTCGCCAAAGGACATGACCAAAGAAAAATATCTTTGTGAAGCACTCATGCATTAACTTTCCCATTAATTTAATTAGAGCCTCTAGTACACAGGAAAGCGGAGATGACTAAATAAAATGATACCTCTTCCTTTCCTGCTTCCAGGGTGATCCAAGAAATTTCTCTCTCCCCATCCAAATCAAGAGTTGATGACACTGCTATGATTGATGCCTTTTGTTCCCAGACCAAATTGTTTTTATAGCCTACCCCCTGCCGGCACTTTCCAAAGCACCACTGCCATCAGCTCCAGAGGGAATCCTTTCCGCAGGCGTCCTGGGCAGCAGCTGCAGGGTGATGGCAGGGAGCACAGAATGGGAGGAGAAAGCAACTTGCAGACAAATGGGCAGCTAATCAGACCAACAGCCCAGTCACTAGACCCATAAAAAAATTCCATTCCCCACCTCCACTAATCTCATCTGCATTTTTTTGGCTGAGGTGGGGAGAATGCTCCTTGAAAAAGCTATGCTTCATACGATCTATCAAAGCAGGCTCAAATTACTGCCCCCCACACCTTTTTCTTTCTCAAGCCAATTGTGCTTATTCAGCCGAATAGTTGTCAAATCACTACAGACCTTACAAATACTAAAAGGACAATTGGGGAATATTATGAACAACTTTACGCCAATAAATCGAAAAAATTAGATGAAATAGACAAAGCCTTTGAAAAATGCAAACTACCAACAGTGTGTCAACCTAAACCACAATTTCTGGGTCTTCCTTTAAACTCTTTTCAAAGTTTGGATCTCTCTCAATTTTCAGGATTTTTCATTTTAAAGCAGCCTTACTGAGCTTACTTAATTAGCATTCTCAACTGTTCTGCTAGGAGCTGGTTACTTCTCAACACAAGTTATCTAATTGTGGGATGGAGAGGGTTAAGCTATTTTATAAGAATAAGCATCTCCATCTTGGGGAAGATAACACGTCTTATCTTAATCAGGATTATAAAATCCTGATCCTTCTGGGCTGCCTTTATGTTGGGGCCCGAAGGACAGCCTCTCTGAACGTTAGTGTTTCTAGTTCTTGCCACTGTGAGAACATTTCAAGGAGTCTTTAACATTTATGTGGTTAGAGTCTTCTTGTACCCTAAAATGGTACCAATATAAAGCAGTCAGTCTGCAATGAGGTTGGAGCTTTAGAGATAAGCACATCCTTTTCAGTGGTGCTTGCTTTTATAATGTGTCATTTAGCAAATGGACTGTGAAGAATTAGTCATGCCAAACTCCTAACCATCTGATGACTGGATATGGACTAAAAATCTCAGATGAAAATATTTAGACTTTAAGCCTTCAGTCTTTCAAAGCTCAATTAAAATAAAATACTATATCTAATTTAAATTCTTGTTTAACTTAGCCTGTTTGCAGCTTTTATAGATACAGGTTCAACATGTAAATGGCAAACCATTATCAATTCCTTCATGCTTCTTAGGGATGATTTAAGGAAATGTAATATTTGAAACTGTTGTCATCTTTGTGGTGAGAAACAAATATGTATCCTAATTTAAATTAAAATGTAATATTATTAGGGTATTTTCCCCTTGGTGAAATCATATTATTATATCTCTCTGTTGCTAAAATGGAAGGTGCCGTCCCGAACACACTATTGTGTGTAGGAAGTCAGACTCTTTGTTTAGCTTCCTGTAGATTCTGGGTGCCCCCGTGCCCTCCTCCTTCAATTCTTCGGTAGCTACCTGGCTCTAAGGCCTGGCTTTAAGTTCTCCTAAGCCGTCTGAGCTGGCCTTTTCACTGGATTCCCTATCTTTTTCTCTTCATGTAGTACTTTTCTCCTCTTCCTCTTTATAGCTCTATTCTTTTTAAAGCCTCTTCATCTTTTTTCCTGCCCTTATCTTGATCATTTCCCTTTATATTTAGAATGCATCTGACCTCCACATAACTGCTATAAAGATTTTGAAATGATGAAGCATGTCACAAAGTAGAGGAATTTTTTTTTTTGGGGGGGGACTGAGTCTTGCTTTGTTGCCCAGACTGGAGTGCAATGGCACAATCTCAGCTCACTGCAACCTCTGCCCCCAGGGTTCAAGCAATTCTCCTGCCTCAGCCTCCTGAGTAGCTGGGATTACAGGCACCTGCCACCACACCCAGCTAATTTTTGTATTTTTAGTGGAGATGGGGTTTCACTATATTGGCCAGGCTGGTCTTGAACTCCTGACCTTAGGTGATCCGCCCACCTCAGCCTCCCAAAGTGCTGGGATTACAGGCGTGAGCCACCGCACCCGGCCAAGTGGAGGGATTTAAAACAGTGTACTGGCTGGGCGAGGTGGCTCACGCCTGTAATCCAGCACTTTGGGAGGCCACGGTGGGCGGATCACGAGGTCAGGAGATCGAGACCATCCTGGCTAACACAGTGAAACCCTGTCTCTACTAAAAATACAAAAAATTAGCTGGACGTGGTGGCGGGCACCTGTAGTCCCAGCTACTTGGGAGGCTGAGGCAGGAGAATGGCATGAAACCGGGAGGCAGAGCTTGCAGTGAGCAGAGATCACGCCACTGCACTCCAGCCTGGGAGACAGAGCTAGACTCCGTCTCAAAAAAAGAAAAAAAAACACAAAACAAAACAAAAACAACAGTATACTAACGCGATTTGTTGCTGTTCCAATTGGCCATGGGACTCAAGTTGAATGGACACTTCCTGTACTGATACTGAAAACAGATCCTACATCCTATGTCCATTGAGTAACTAGGTTTGAAATTAATTCTCTCTACTTCATGACAATCAACAATTACTTATTGAGTATCTAGTGTGTAGCTGATATGGTTAAAAAAATTATATTTATGTTAGTCTGATATTCAGGGCTCCCACAGACTGGCCAGTGCTTATCTTTCTAATGCTTATTTTTCTAAACTGATCTCCCCTTACCTGCCTTTATGGACTCTGCTCTAGCTAGAGTGGTCTATTTGCTCCCTTGCTCATTCCAGTCTACATTTGCTAAAGCCATTCTCTTCCTTTGCCCTTGCTCCCCAACATCACAAACACTGGACGACCCTCCTCTTTTCTGTTTATACAATTTCAAGCCTACAAGATAATTTCCTGTAATTTTGCTCTAATACATGCTTATCTCTTGTACCTGTGAACTACTCATACTTAAATTCTGACTTGGCTTGTGGTTAATGTATTTCCTTGACATAATGTGCTGGACAGTACATTATGAAGTAGTTTAACATTTGGCCTTTTGAGACAGCAAAGCAGTTTTTACGAACATTTATGTATTTTTAAAGTGAATTATCTGGTAACCTCCCAAACAAGAATAGGTTCATTCAGTCTCCCAACAAAGCAGTTTTTATCATGACTCCATGACTTCCTAGCTCTGTGACAATGGGGAAAGTGGCTTAATCTTGCTGAGTCTCAGTTTCTTCATCTATAAAATGGGGATAATGGTAGTTCCCATCTCACAGGGCTGTTGTGAGGACTAAATGTGATAATATATGTAAAAGTATTTAACAGTTCCTACTGGCAAAGATTAAACATTCAGTCAACATTAGCTATTATTATTTCCCTGTAGTATTTTTACTTAGCTTATTTATATATGGATTATGTTCCCATCATTAATGGAAAGATTACTATCTGTTGTTATTTATTATACGCCAAGCACTGTACTAGGCACTTTTTTTTTTTTTTTTTTTGAGATGGAGTTTTTCTCTTGTTGCCCAGGCTGGAGTGCAATGGGGTGATCTTGGCTCACTGCAATCTCCGCCTTCTGGGTTCAAGTGATTCTCCTGCCTCAGCCTCCCAAGTAGCTGGGATTACAGGCATACACCACCACACCCAGCTAATTTTGTATTTTTAGTAGAGATGGGGTTGCATCATGTAGGTCAGGCTGGTCTCGAACTCCTGACCTCAGGTGATCTGCCTGCCTCAGCCTCCGAAAGTGCTGGGATTACAGGTGTGAGCCACCACTCCTGGCCTGGCACTCTTATTAATACTTATGTTATTTAATTCTCACAGCAGCGATCCTGAGGTTAAAGTGATTTGATCTAGAAATTAAAAGATCCTACTAATGCCTTACCTAGGAATTAATAGAGCCAGGATTTTGAACTGTCTTTTGTTATAGGGGCCTCAGCCATGAACCTAGGATGAGTGGGGAAAATATTTTTTTATCCCCTACTCAACTCAATTATATCTGCCTCTAAAGCCTTTCCACTGCTTCATAGTGCTTTTTCACAGACATGGGAAACTTTTTGTTTTTCTCACAGGGCTACCTAAGTGTTGTGTACAAACCAAGTTCCTTCATTTAATGGATTTATTGTATTTAAATCAATAGAGTGGAATTGGGGGCTTTATTTAGTTTATGCTATTGTTCTTTGTGGCTGAAAATCACAGGTTCTCTTCCCTTATCATTCAGAAGGCACCTCCAAATCTCTTTTCATTCACCGTATTACTAAAGGCACTAATGCCCTTATTTACACCTAACCACTACTTGCTCTTGCTCATATATCTGCTTGAAAAGAAACTTTGCCAGTTAATTTAAAACCACCTAATTTAACCCCTTAATTTATAGTTGAAGCAAATAAGGCTCAAGGTGGCTAAGAGATGTGCCCAAGGTCAAGCTAATGGCTGTACCTCAATTGGTTCTCAATCCAGGTTTCTGGCTCATGTCCAGAATGCCACTCATTATGCCGGGAGCCCCTTGAAAACCAGCACTCAACAAGGTTATTATTGTCTTTTTTTATTGTGGTTGTTGTTTTGTTTTCCCCAGTTTGCGTTCGTATAGATTCCGGCCAGGCTTCTTTTACCACACATGCTACCCGCCAGGTTCTAAAGAAATCAGGCTGAGAAGAATTACATAACACAATGGGGAAATGTATCCAATACCCTCAACCCAGCCCTGTCCTTCAAACTCTGGAGATTATTTCAATTCAACCCCAGGACACTGGTGAATGAGGGAAGCTTTTGGAGGGGTGAGGTGTGGGCGGGTGCCAAGGGGCTAAAAGATCTTATGAAGCTCCCTGCCATGCTGGCCCAGAATTAACCCATGGTTTCCCAGCCAGAGCAGTCCCAGCTGCCTTGCTTTCCTGGGGCTTCACATGTTAATCTATGAAATTAACCAACTGAGTTTGACCGTGACTGGCTTTGTTTTGCAAAACAAAATTGGTAAGGCAGGCCTCATGCTGACTGACTGAATGGAGTCATCAACCCAATTCAAGGGGTGCCACAAAAGCAAGGAAGTGAAACTTCAATTTCCTCCTCATGTTAAATGATAGCTTATCATACCGAGTATGACCCTTACGCAGCTCAGGGCAAAGTATTTTACCGCTTTTTTTGTGAACAGCAATAAACCACTCTCTTCTAGTTTTTTCTCTAACCCCCACCCCTGCCCCACACCTGACTGATTAAAGCTCATTGGAAAGGTCTGTTCTCTGCTGTCAATGGTCAGAGAACCAAAGCCTCGTTTTTGCCCTCACCAACCTGTTATCATTTCATCTCTATCCTAGGAAGTACAGGGTTTGTTTTAGAACAACACAGAAGTAAACAGAGGTGGGGAAAGCCATTCTGGCTTCAGAGCACCCTTGTAATAGTCATCAGCTCTAACCACTTGGGTGAGTTTTGCTTCAGTTCTAGGCCAGGCAGAGGATGTTGGTTGCTTTCATCCCGGAGTTTCCACTGCCCCTATACACACCTCTGTTAGAATGTTTATCACACTACATTGGGTTGTTTGAGACAGGATCTCGCTCTGTTGCCCATGCTGGAGTGCAGTGGTACAATCATAGCTCACTGTAGCCTCAATCTCTCATCTCAAGTGATCCTCCTGCCTCAGCCTCCTGAGTAGCTAGGACTGCAGGTGCGCACCACCACACCTGCCTAATGTTTGTATTTTTGTAGAGACGAGATCTTGCTATGTTGCTTAGGCTGGCATACTACATTGTTATGAGCACAGGTGAGCATTTCTTGATTGGGAGGGATTATGTGCTTTCGTTTTTATGTCCCTAAGCAGGTGCCTAGCATATCCTTGACCCCATAGAAGGCATTCAGTGAAAGAATAAATTGACAGGGAGGCCTCCCACAAAGGTTAGCTCATCTTTTCCCCTACCTTCCAGCAAGTCTCTACCTACCTAGACTCAGAATCAGAAAGAGGTTCAGTAGCTCAGCTCCTTCATTGGACACTTGTGGGCATCAGTGGGGGAAGATGTGATGTTTCTTTGGACTTGAACCTGCACCCTCTTCACTCTTCACTTATCTCATTTACTTCCATGGCTTCAGAAAATATGTCTTTACTGATGACTCCCAAATTTGCATCTCCTCAAATTTCTAGTTTATTTAGCAAGATTTCCTATACTTATTAGCCTATCACCTGCTTGATATCTTCATTTGAATGTCTCAGAAAAATTACAAAGTTAGCATGCTTAAAATGGAACTTTTATTTATTTATTTATTTTGAAACAGTCTCACTCTGTTGCCCAGGCTGAAGTGCAGTGGCACAGTATCAGCTCACTGCAACCTCTGCCTCCCAGATTCAAGTGATTCTCCTGCCTCAGCCTCCCAAATAGCTGGGATTACAAGCACACACCATCACGCCCGGCTCATTTTTGTATTTTTAGTAGAGAAGGGGTTTCATCATTTTGGCCAGGCTAGTCTCGGACTCCTGGCCTTAAGTGATCCACCCACCTTAGCCTCCCAAAGTGCTGAGATTACAGGTGTGAGCCACCACACCTGGCCAAAATGGAACTCTTAATTCTCATCTTCCTGTTAGTCCTAACCTGGTTTTCTCTCATTTCACCGATGTCCATAATTGGTATCACCTGCCACTCAGTTACTAAAGTTGGAAAGACTGGGAGTCATCTAGCTTCCTCACCTTCTCTCAACCACCATATCTAATCCATCAGCAATTGCATTGATTCTTCCTCATTTTTTTTTTTAAGGCTGAGCATTGCTCTTGTCCCCTAGGTTGGAGTGCAGTGGCACGATCTCAGCTCACTGCAACCTCTGTCTCCCGGGTTCAAGTGATTCTCCTGCCTCAGCCTCTCAAATAGCTGGGATTACAGGCGTGCACCACCACACCTGGCTAATTTTTGTATTTTTAGTAGAGTTGGGGTTTCGCCATGTTGGCCAGGCTGGTGTCGAACTCCTGACCTCATGATCTGCCTACCTTGGTCTACCAAAGTGCTGGAATTACAGGTGTGAGCCACCACACCTGGCCGATTCTTCCTCTTTTTAACATACTGCTCACCTTCCTTCTCTCTGCTCCCTCTGTTCCTATCCTAGTTCAAGCCACCATTAGCTCTTGCCTGAACTAATACAACTGCCTTTTCTTCAGGGTTTCACTCTTGCCCCTTCCAGTCCATTTTCATATAATATCTAGTATGGGTTTTTTGGTGGCGTTTTTTTGTGTGTGTGTTGTTTGGGTTTTGAGACAGAATCTCATTCTGTCATCCAGGCTGCTGGAGTACAGTAGCATGATCTCGGCTCCCTGCAACCTCCACCTCCCAGCCAAGTGATTTTTGTGCCTCAGCCTCCCAAGTAGCTGGGACTACAGGCACATGCCACCATGCCCAGCTAATTTTTTTTTTTTTTAAGTAAAGACAGGGTTTCATTAAGTTGGCTAGACTTGTCTAAAGCTCCTGGCCACAAGAGATCCACCGCCTTGGCTTCCTAAAGTGCTAAATTATCTTCCTTGATTTTCTGAAAATTAAATTGTATCAATAGTCACATAAGATTGCAGGAATAGGCCAGGCACGGTGGCTCATGCCTGTAATCCCAGCACTTTGGGAGGCCGAAGGGTGGATCACGAGGTCAGGAGTTTGAGACCAGCCTGGCCAACATAGGGAAACCCCCTCTCTACTAAAAACACACAAAAAATTAGCTGGGCATGGTGGGGCACGCCTGTAGTCCCAGCTACTTGGGAGGCTGAGGCAGGAGAATCGCTTGAACCCGGGAGGTGGAGGTTGCAGTTAGCTGAGATCGCACCACTGCACTCCAGCCTGGGCAACAGAGTGAGATTCCCTCTCACAAAAATATAATAATAATAATAAAATAAGACAAGAAAGAAATGCCACAGAATTTAGATTTTATTCTCTAGTGCCTTGAAGTTTTTGTTTTGCTTTGTTTTTTAATCAGGTGAATAATGAATTGAATGTGATGAGTTAGTAAAGTAAATACGGTAGTAATGTGTTAGGTGGAGAGTTGAGAAGTAGAATATCAGTTCTTGGTTCAAAATTCAGGTACAAGGTATGATCTTAGCACAGTGTGGAAGCAAAGGTAATAGAGGGAAGGGATAGATTTGGAGGACAAACCAAAGGAAGAAGACTAAATGTGAAAAGTTGAGCAGAGGGAGGAGTCAGGAACGACTCAGAAAAGTAAGGCTCAGTTACTCAAAGTTTCATTAGCTCACTGATGGAAACAGAGAAGTCATAAGAGAAAATCAGTTTGACACCCAACTAGAACGGCCAGTCAAGCATTAGAGCTGCAATGCCTAGAGCTCACACAGAGATGGAAATTTAGGAGTCATCAGCACAGAAATAAGACTGGAATTTGAGAATATGTAAGTTCTCCATGGTGAGAGCAGAGAAAAAAGTGGACCCCAACCTGAACCTGAGGGTGATGTTCATATTAAGGATCAAGAAAGAAGAGTAGCTCGAGAGAATTGTCTGAAACGCAGGAGGATTTATAGCCAGTGGTCACTGATGCACTTAGAGAGAACTGTGTCTGTGGGATAGAGGGAAAGGGATACAGAAGACAAGCAATTAAAGGTAGGTAATGAGGCTGGGCATGGTGGCTCACACCTGTAATCCCAGCACTTTGGGAGGCTGAGGTAGGTGGATCACTTGAGGTCAGGAGTTCGAGACCAGCCTGACCAACATGGTGAAACCTTGTTTCTACTAAAAAAAAAATACAAAATTAGTTGGGCGTGGTGGTGCATGCCTGTAATCCCAGCTACTTGGGAGGCAGAGGCAGGAGAATAACTTGAACCCAGGAGGCAGAGGTTGTAGTGAGTCAAGATTGCACCATTGCACTCAGCCTGGGCAACAAAGGTGAAACTCCATTTCGAAAAAAAAAAAAAAAAAGATGGGTAATGAAATCAGAACCCTGGTTATGGGTTCCATACTTAAGAGATTAGATGGTGAAAGAAATAAAATATGAGTTTGGAAAGACAGCAGGTCAAAAAGAGTTTTTCTTTTTCTTCTCTCTTTTTTTTTTTTTTTTTTTTTTGAGACAGGGTCTTACTCTGTTGCCCAGGTTGGAGTGCTGTGGCATGATCACAGCTCACTGTAGCCTTGACCTTCTGGGCTCAGTCCTGCCTCAGCCTCCTGAGTAGCTGGTACTACAGGCACACGCCACCACGCTTGGCTAATTTTTTTTTTTTTTGAGATGGAGTCTCACTCTGTCACCCAGGCTGGAGTGCAACGGCACGATCTTGGCTCACTGCAACCTCTGCCTCCTGGGTTCAAGAGATTCTCCTGCCTCAGCCTTTTGAGTATCTGGGACAACAGGCATGTGCCACCATGCCTGGCTAATTTTTGTATTTATTTATTTATTTTTTTGAAACAGAGTATCGCTCTGTCACCCAGGCTGGAGTGAAGTGGCATGATCTCGGCTCACTGCAACCTCCGCCTCCTGGGTTCAAGAGATTCTCCTGCCTCAGCCTCCCAAGTAGCTGGGATTACAGCTGCCTGCCTAAATTTTGTATTTTTAGTAGAGATAGGATTTCACCATGTTGGCCAGCCTGGTCTTGAACTCCTGACCTCAGGTTATCCACCCACCTTGACCTCACGAAGTGCTGGGATGACAGGTGTAAGCCACCACGCCCGGCCTTCTCTCTTTTTTACTGGTGAGTCCCTTGGATATCTGAAGACAGGGATGTGGCCAATGCCAGGAGACAGAGTGGTATAAGTTAAGGAGAACTTCTAGAGGGGATTCCAGAGGGAGATGACAGTGGTTAAGGTGACTCTAGGTTAGAAGATGTCAAGGTAGCCAGGTGCGGTGGCTCTCGCCTGTAATCTCAGCACTTTGGTAGGCTGAGGTGGGAGGATCACCCGAGATGGGGAGTTCAAGACCAGCCTGGCCAACATGGAGAAACCCCATCTCTACTAAAAATACAAAATTAGCCAGGCGTGGTGGCACATGCCTGTAATCCCAGCTACTTGGGAGGCTGAGGCAGTAGAATTGCTTGAACCCGGGAGGCAGAGGTTTTGGTGAGCTGAGATCTCACCATTGCACTCCAACCCGGGCAACAAAAGCGAAAATCCGCCTCAGAAAAGAAAAGAAAGGAAAAGGGAAAGGGAAAAGAAAGGAGAAAGGAAAGGAAAAGAGAAGAGAAAAAGGTCAAGGTACCCTTAATGAGTGATCAGAAGGGTGAAGAAGTCTCCAGGAATAGTGAAATTACTGAACATAGTCCAATCTAAGTAGACACTTGAGCAAAGTCAGGAGGATAAAAGACTAACTGACACATTGTGGTCAGTGCTGAGGATGTGGGGCTGTAACAACAGCTTTTCATGAACACAGTAAGAAGCTACCATTGGAAGAAATAGGATAGATGAAACTGAGTACACCAGACAGGGGAGGGGTTTTGGAGCACGCTACACCTGGAGGAAGGCAGAGAAAGCAGAGGTCTGCGGGCTTTGGAGTCGGGCATATCCAGATTCCAAAAAAGAAAATAAGGCACTGTGCCAGGCCAGACCCTCACTGATAAAGAAGGGCTATATATGGCCAATGAGTCAGACAACAGCAGCTTAGAGGTAAGGTGGGCAGGAGAACAATGCTCCATTTGTAAATCTCAGGTACTCAGTTGTGAATCATAGGATTGGATGCCCTGATTGTCAGTTTCCTGTTCTTGTCCCCACACCACCACAAGCCCCAGCACAGGAGGACTCTAATGAGGCCACTCTGCTGGCCCAATCCCAGTGGATAGAGCAGGGAATCAATGTTATTTTGTTGGGATGGAAGGGGTTAGAAATGAACTTTGAGGCTGGGTGTGGTGGTTCATGCCTGTAATCCAAGCACTTCGAGAGGCTGAGGCAGGAGGATCACTTGAGCCCAGGAGTTCGAGACCAGCCGGGGCAACATAGTGAGACCTAATCACTACAGAACATTAAAAATAAAATTACCCGGGCGTGGTGGTGTATGCCTATAGTCTCAGCTACTTAGGAGGCTGAGGTGGGAGGATCCCTAGAGCCCAGAAGTTTGAGGTTGCAGTCAGCCATGATCATGCCACTGCACTCCAGCCTGGGCAACAGAGTGAGAATCTGTCTCAAAAACAAAAAAAGAAAGAAATGAACTTTGGCCATGGAGAAATGCAAGTGGGGCAATCAGAGCTCTGTGAGACCAAGAATAAATAGATTCTTCAGACACATGAGGGAAAGAGGTGAAGGCAGTTGGGGCTTGAAAAGGATGTCTGACTCATACCCCACCTAACTCCTCACAGAAACTCAAGTTCGTGTATCTGAAGACAGTCTGGGAAAAAGAGACAACTGGTGAAAAACTAAAGTAATTGGCTTATTTCTTTTGGAGAATGGGTCTGTTTGAAGGCCTCAAATCCATAATATGAAGTCCTAGGAGACGCCGGCTTAAGATGTAGTAGTGTTAATTCAGGGTAGACGTGAGCAAATGCTCTGGTAAGCACTTTGTCCTGGGTAGGGAAGGACTGGCTTTCCCCTTCCTGACAGTCTTTCAAAACAGGATGTACAGTGTGTGCCTCTTTTTTTTTTTTTTTGGCTTTAGGAGCTCTCCTGTTAAGAAGCAGGTGGCTGAATTAAGTGATCTCTTAGAGACTGCAAGAAGCTGATGGCAAATAAATGACAAGGGATCTTCTCAAGATCACTGAGTCCCATCACAGATATGCATGGGTACCTGAGAGTCTGAGAGGAATGTGGGAATGAGTTTGGGTGCCTGGTGCACCATTGGGCCTTTCCCCACCCACTTCCTACCCACATCCTCACTTCCCCTGCCCATCGTTTCTCTGGTTGCTTGCCGACCAAGTGTAGTGGGAGGGCTCCCAGACCCCTGGCCTAATTCCTTCAGTTCTTTCCTTGGATCATCACATATCCTTTTCCTGATGATGCTCCATGAGAAGGGCAGCCTAGCAGGGCAGGCAGAGCACCAACCATGGAGGCTGTCCAGGGCCCTGGAGCCTACACTTTGCTCCTCTGCAATCTCAGGTGCCGATAGGGGCAGGATACTGTCCTCCTCCAGGCTCCGCTTGCCTTCAGTGGTAGGGAATGCTGCAGGATTGGGTGGTTTAGAGCTCTATTCCTACCCAAAGGTCTTTAACCTCTTCTAGAAGTCTTTGATCTGGTCCTTGCTTTCATTTTCCCCCAATCTGAACATCTTTATCTAGGTCCAGGGTCACTGCCTTTTGTCATCAATAGGATTACGAGTAGTTTGTGATGTGGGGCTAGAAACATTCGTTTTTCTCTGAACCCTGTTTTTCCTTTCTCTATCTTCTAAAATAAACAGCCCTCCTTTGACATTCCCTCTTGAAACTTTGACCTGTAATGTAGACCATAATGGTTAGTTTTTTGAGTACCCCCTGGAGAACCAGGATTCTGCCCCCCCCAAATCAGCAGGAGCCAGGCCTTCTGCTTTATCATTCTAAGGAAGGCCTTTGCAAATCAAGAGTTAGGTTTCTTCATTCTGGAGAAAGGCTGAGAAATATGATTCTCTTGCTTGGTGAAGAGGGAGGAGAGGACACCTTTCATTGCATATGAATGGTAGTCAGTCTACAAAACTGTCATGATGGTTAAGAATGTGGCCGGGGATCCCTGGGCTGCTATAGTGTAAGTGGTGTAAAAGAAAGAGTATGGATTTATGAGGCAGTAGCCTGAATTTAAATTCACCTCCCTGCATTTAATTTTAGGTTGGGGTGCTTAACCTCTCTCTGAGCCACAGTTTCCTCAGTAGTCGGAAAGGAATGATTGTAACTCTTTAATTGGATTGGCCTGAGGATTGAAGGAGATGATATCTATTAAGCACCTGACATTTAGTAGGTGATCAATTACTTCCTTTCCACTCTAGTTTCCCTAACCATTACTCACCTGCCAGCAAGCCTGAGTAGATTGGCAGTGAACTAAAGGAGATCCGGGGAACAGGACTCAGGGTTTTCTTAGGAGCTCCTAATTCTGCCCACATCAGAGAGCAGATGAGAAGGAAGAAAAGAAACAGACAAAAGAGATAAAGCTTTGTAGGGGTCTGGCAAGCATGAGCATATTTATTTTCTTTCTTTCCTTCCTTCCTTATCTTCCTTTTTCTCTTTTTCTTTCTTGTTTTAAAACTTTTTTTTTTTTAGTCAAGGTCTCATTCTGTCACGCAGGCTGGAGTGCAGTGGCGTGATCACAGCTCACTGCAGCCTCGACCTCCCAGGCTCAGTGGATCCCCCTACCTCAGCCTCTGGAGTAGCTGTGACTACAGGTGCACGCCACCATGCCTGGCTAACTTTTTGATATTTTTGTAGAGAAGGGGTTTTGCCATGTTGCCCAGGCTGGTCTCTAACTCCTGGGCTCAAGTGATCTGCCTGCCTCAGCCTCCCAAAGTGTTGGGATTACAGGTGTGAGCCACCACACTTGGCCTCTTTTTCTTTCTTTCCTTTTTTTTTTTTTTTGTTGTTGTAGAGATCGACTCTCGCTGTGTTACCCAGGCTGGTCTCAAACTTCCTGGCCTGAAGTGATTCTCCCACCTTGGCCTCCCAAAAGCATATTTTTCTTTTAATCTAGACTGAGCAAATACAGAATTCCATTGTCCAGGTGAAGTGATGCTGTGCTTGGATTTACTGAACTAGGGGAATCAGCTCATGGACAGGTTTCCCTCATTGAATTGATCACTTTTTCAGCAGATTTACAAGATCCATCATCGGATCGTGGCCAATCTGCCTGTCTTGGGCCCTTAATCTATGGAAACAGGGTTTTACTGTTCTGTCACCTTAATGATAGCCAGCTTGTTAAGGATGAACCAAAAGGGAAGGGATATAGGGCTGTAACTGATGAACCTGAATGAGGCTGTGTTGCCTTGGAAGGAATCCTTGGCAGGAAGGCGATGGATGTAGAGAAATCCAAATTCCTGTTGTTTCTGGCACAGGGTCCATGTGGGAAGATTGGTTGGTGTGATTGATTGCTCTGAAGGTAAGATGGATGAGGGTGGGAGAAGCTTGGAAGGAGAAGAGACTAGGAGACTATGAGTTTTTTGGGGCAGCAGACAAACTTCAAGGAATTTCCATTGCCTTGAGATTTCTCGGTGAAAATCTCTGATATAAGCCCACAGTAAACACAAGGCTTGTTCTCCTGGAATGACCTTTTGAACAGGGCAGCAGGGATGGTTTTGCTTCTGAAAATCCCTGCCAAGATTATTGGGGTATGTCAGTAAGGTCCTGGGGAAGATGTCAAAGCCTCAGTTGCCTGGGTTCTTTGGATGGAGATTCAGTTAGGAATGCAGGGGGAAAATCTAGTGTGTTCATTTCTCTAGCACAGGGTCACAACTTGGGTTTCAGGGGGGGACGCTTTGACATCTTTATTTATTGAGGGTTTAACGTCTGTGCTAGATAATTTTATTTTTGCTTTTTCTCTGAGCCTCAGGGAAATAATCTTCTTTTGGTTGCCTATTTCCATGACCACCAAGCAGCACACACCACACACATTTTCCTTCTCTGTCACTACTGCAGTGTGCTTTTTAACTTTCCATTGAAGGAGAGACAGAGAGGAAATCTGTCATTTCCTTGACATAGGCTTCGCTTTTATGTATCTGTCCTTATATCTGTTCTGTGACATCTGTGGTAGTTTTAAATGTTTCTCTTGAGATGCCAACTTCCTTCATGAACATTTCACCTTCCCTTTCACTAAAAAACAAGATTGGTTATTCCTTTTTGTCATTAAAACAAATAACACATTAATTCTTTCTGGTGACAACAAATATTTATTGTAGGCAAACGTAAAAATACAGAAAAACACAAAAGGAAAACAAATCACTCTACTTTGGTACCACATAATGGCAAATATTTGCACATTGCCACAAAAACAAAATTGGATTCATCCTGAACATGCCATTTTGCAATCAACTTTGTTCACTTAATTCTATCATGTGTGTTTTCCATATTACTAAGTATTTCTCAAGAATATTTTAGTGGTTAATACTGTAAGGTTATGATTTACTTGTTTATCCTACTTTGAACACTTAAATTGTTTTCTAATTTAAAACAATAAGCTAGGGTTTTTTTTTCCCATTTTTGGTGATCATTTTTACTTTTTATTCAACATATTCAAAATATCTCCTCTAGGCAGGGTGCAAGCCTGTGCAGACAGCAGAGATTCCCAAGGCTGAGATATTCAGATTTAGGAAACCAGTGGCTAAGCTCCCAGGGCTCTCCTTATGGGAAACTACCCCTCCTCCAAAGATTACCATTGGAAGATGTGGAAGTGCAAATGCAGGTAGGTAGAATCCACAACTCTTTTTGTCTCTTGCCCTGGGGCCCAGGTCTTGGTGTACAGACACCCCAGGATGCCCAAGTTAAGAGGGCAAACACACTTTGAATATGGCCCAAGTTCAAAGGGCTTCCTTACTCCCCAAGTTACCTAGGTTGCATTAAAATAACACTTTCTAATTCTGGGAGTCTGTATTGTTTTCTTGTTGACCAGTGTCTGGGTCTCAATTTTTTATTACCTGCCAAACACTGAAATCAAGGGAGTTGGATATTTCTAGTTTCTCCTTTATCCTGGCGGATTACTGGGATACAGAAGCAGGGTTTCTTACTCCCTTTTTGATCTTAAGGTTTCCAAAGGGAGTAATAGAAGTCCCAGCTGGATATATCTTAGAAGCATTTATTGCAAAATACAGTTGAGTTCTTAATCTGGGAAAACAACAGAGGAGTCCCCAGCTCTCTGAGGAGCATCGCTCTTGTGGGACCTTGTCTGGGTAGGTCATAGTCGCCTGTCCACTGACTGCCACGATTCCCTTTCCATGGCTCCAGAGATGGTTTATGAGCTGCAAAGACCCCCAGGTTATACTGGGTGCTGGTTTCCCCAGGTGTGGGTGGGAAGAATTTATTTTCTTTTCTCTTTATTATTTATTTATTTATTTATTTATTTATTTATTTTTTAGACAGGGTCTCAGTTCTGTTGCCCAGGCTGGAGTGCAATGGCACAATCACACCTCACTGTAGTCTCAATCTCCTGGGCTCCAGTGATCCTTTCACCTCAGCCTCCTAAGTATCTAGGACTACAGGCAAGTGCCGCCACACCTAGCTAATTGTTAAATTTTGTGTAGAGATGGTGTCTTCCTATGTTGTCCAGGCTGGAGGAAGAACTTTTCAAAAGCGCATACTTGGGGGAAAAATAATCCAACACTCTAAAACTTCCCAGTAGGCAGATATGTGGTCTTTACCTCATTTATCAGCATAGATTTGTAGCCACAGGCTGCTCTTCAGGAGTCTGAACAGAACTCTTTCATTTTTTGCTTCTATTCTCCTGATTCCCAGCAGCACAGCTGGGTTGGACATGGTCTGAAATTTAAAGGAACAAATACTTTGAAGGTCCCTCTAGATATGGACCCCAAACCAAACTCTCCCTGTAGCAAGCTGCATAAGTACAGGCAAAAAGACGGGAAAGTAGTTTGCAGGAAAGATGAAATGGGGGTCTGCCAAAGTCAGGAGGCCCAGGTTCCAATTTCAGCCCTGCCAGGAATATGCTGTGGAATCTTGGGCCTCCATTTCCGCAACGATAGCAGATATCATGAGGACTACAGACCAAAACTGCAGTTTTCCAATTGCTTTCCAATCTTTTCTCTCTAAGAGAGAAGCTATGTCCCCTTCCACTGATGGAATTAATCAAGTGAACTTGTGTGGGGTATTATCAGGCACTGCCCTTACCCAGGGACTGGGCACTGCCTGGGGAGCGTGCACAGTAATACTTGCTCACCACATGCCTACACTGGTCACACTTGACCGTACAGCACCACTGGAATTTGCAGTTACAGCTGCTTATGACCTCAGTTTTCCTCTCTTCCACCTGCAGCCCACACTCAGTGCACAGGCGCCCACAGCTACGTCGCTCCCACCTGGATGTGTTGTGGCTGTTCTGTAGGCATTCACGACCCTCTGTGCCATAGATGCCCAGGCTGGAATTGCAGGTACAGTAATCTGGTGATTCCTCTAAAAAGATCAGTTCCGCCTCTGCGCTAGGAAGGAAGGCCTCAGCGGGCACCCAGTGGCCCTCGGCGCTGTTCCCAGCTCTCAGCTGCCGCTTATCCATTTCAATTTTCAACGCCTGGTCATACTTGGCCTTTAGGTAGTCTCCCATCTCCCGGAAGTCAGCCAGCTGCAGCCAGCACGTCTGTATGCTGCAGCTCCCAGAGATGCCATGACATTTGCACGTCCTTTTCATGGTGGCTCTCACTGCCTTCACGGAGAGAACACAAAAGAGAATGGCTCTGAGTACGGAAGACCAAAGGTTAGTGATTAAAGGGAATATTTTAGAGCTGTGTTTCTTGACTTTAAAGGAGCATCAGAATTATTGGGGAAGCTCACGAAAAATATTTATTCCTGGACCCTACCTCAGATCTTCTCAGTGAGGATATTCAGTGGGGAAGGGGCTGGTACTGGTGGTTTTAAAGCTTCCCTGGGTGATTCTGATGGAGAGCCAGGCAAGAGCTGAGAAGGTTACTAGAGTCCAGAAACCTCTGCTCCAGGCTCAACTCTATCACTTGCCAAGCTTTTCTCTATCTGCCCAGCTGGAATAAGAACTTAATATAATAATAATCAAGGAAATACTCTGTAAACTATAAAGGAAACTATGATAATTGCCACAGTTATTGTCTTGAGGCTGGGCATGAGAGTATTTTGGGGGGTTTGGATTTGTCCTCTGGGTCTTCTCTGAGAGGGGAGGGAGCTCCTTGAGTCTGAACACTTATACCCCCAAGGCAATGAATTACTCTTGGTTGTACTTGCTTTAAAAACCTCTTCCTGGCTGGATATGGTGGCTCATGCCTATCATCCCAAGATGTTGGGAGGCTGAGGCAAGAGGATCGCTTGAGCCCAGGAGGCCAAGACCAGCCTGGGCAATATGGGGAAACCTTATCTCTCCAAAACCCACAAAAATTAGCCGGGCATAGTGGCAAGCACCTGTAGTCCCAGGTTCTCAGGAGGCTCAGGTGGGAGGATGGCTTCAGCCTGGGAGGTGGAGGCTGCAATGAGCCAAGATGGCACCACTGCACTTCAGCCTGGGTGACAGAGTAAGACCTGTCTCAAAAAAAACCCCCAAGCCCAAAAACCCCTTTCCCCCTTTCCCTGGGCAACCAGGATATCTAGGTATAGGTTCACAGGAAATTTCTATGCTTTTGGCTCTAAATCCAAGTTGTTTCCAGATTTGTGTTCAGAATACTCCAGAGATTGCCACCTCACTAGAAGTCTTGGGGGAGAGTTAGACACTCCAGAGAAGCCTAGATCAATCCCAATTCCTCACAGCCCAGACAGACTTTAGGACACAAGGCTGGACAACAAGGCCCTGTTAATTTACTAGAACACGCAGTTGAAGTGATAAAAACTTAAGTCATAGAAGCAAGGCCTTGATTCTGTGTTCTCAGAAGCCAGCGTGTGAAGGGGCAGAGCAAAACATACAATGACAAGAGGACTCAGAAGATCTGAGTTCACTGCCTGTCTCTGAAACTTATTAGTTGTCTTGGACAAGCCACTTGGCTCAGACTTAATTGGTTTTGTCATCCAGAGAATGCGGGTAGCCATCTCAGTCTGGCTGGGTAGTATGAGGAAAGAACGTATAAGATAGCTCTTGGTAAATTGTGAAGGGCTGTGCAGATGTGAAGCTGTAGAAATACTGGCCACAATGCCTATACCCACCAGTCTGCCGGCCCTGTTGTTGTGAAGATTCATCAGGGCTCTGGCGTCCTTCCCCTTCTCCAGACTGTCCACAAAGAGTTTGGAGATCCTTTCCCCAAATTCCACGTTGTCACTGCAGCCTCCCCAGATCCAGCCATGGCCTCCTATATATAAGGAAAGAATGAGTTCTCCATGTAGCCCTGTGCTCAGTCCCAGTCACCTGCCAAACCATCCCCAAGAGCCCTAGAGTTAAAGCTATGGCTGAAGGTGAGACAGGGAAATGGAGGTGCTTGGGGTGGGTGGGTGGGAGTCCTGTTGCCAAAGCCAACTGCCCACCCCTCAGACACTTCCCAGCGATAAGCAATTAGTCTTCTATACCCACAGTAAAAGTAGGTACACTGGGGCTAACTTAGATGCTCTCAAAGGTTCACTGCAGCTTGGCCAGGCGTGGTGGCTCATGCCTGTAATCCCAGCACTTTGGGAGGCCGAGGTGGGCGGATCACAAGGTCAGGAGATCAAGACCATCCTGGCTAACACAGTGAAACCCCGTCTCTACTAAAAATACAAAAAATTAGCTGAGCGTGGTGGCGGGTGCCTGTAGTCCCAGCTACTCGGGAGGCTGAGGCAGGAGAATGGCGTGAACCCGGGAGGCGGAGTTTGCAGTGAACTGAGATCGCGTCACTGCACTCCAGCCTGGGCGACAGAGCAAGACTCCATCTCAAAAAAAAAAAAAAAAAAAAAGGTTCACTGCAGCTCAAACGCTCTGGAATTCTGCAACATTATTCTACAATCATCTGGCGAAGGCTACTACCTCCTTCATTAGTGATAAATCTGAGTAAGTGTCTTAGGTAATCTGCAAATTGCTGAGTAGCTCTAGATTATGGATGAGCCATTCCAAGCCTGAAATACCAGAGCTAGCTTTAACCCTCTTCGGCTTTCTCATTTCTAATTGCCTTGTTGCTTTTAGAGCTACTTGCTAGTGCCTAGACTCATGGACCCAGGCTCAACTCTGAGAGTGTAAGGCTAGGAGATCCTACAATTGAAGGAGTTGCTGGAGTCTTGAGGTTTAAAGGAACTGTGTCCCTCAGCCTTTCTCTGGAAGACTTTAGCCTGCACTCAGCTCTGTAGCCCCTCACTTCTTCCCACCCTCATTAGAAAGCTCAACTTACCTGTTTTTCCATTTTTTGACCCATCACAGCCACAGTTTTCGAAGTCACCCATGCTACAGTTCTTGGTGATGATGTACATGACTCCAGCAGAGCTGATAGCATGTATGAAGGAAGTCTCTCTGGTAGCTTTGGAGAGAGAGAGGGAACTGACTGGAAACTTGGACCCTGATTACCCAAAGCAGAGGCTTTGGAAAAATAATACTGTTTATCTCCCTTATCCCCACTTCCTTTGGGTTTAAGAGGATGCTTTTCTTTTTATTTTTTCTTTTTCTATTAATTTTTTTCTTTTTTTGCACACAAGACAATAAACATTTTCTAAAAATACATACAAACAAAAAGATGCATATCAAACATATTAGGAAGGTTGCACATGGGAAGACCGGGAATAGAAATGGGGGGTGGGAATGAAAGAAAATAAATGAGAGAGGGACTTTGTATGGATCAATGATAATAACTCAATCCTCTATGTCTTTGACAAAGAAGAAGGAGAAGGAAGAGGAAGAAAAAGAAAGTAGGATAAAGGATCAGAAAGGGAGGAAAATAGAAAAAATTAGAGTATGACTCCAGAGTAGACCTGTTTTGTTGTTGCTGGGTTGGTTGGTTGGTTTGTTTGTTGTATTTTTCATATGTTTTGCCATGTTGGCCAAGCTGGTCTCGAACTCCTAGCCTCAAGTAATCAACCCGCCTCGGCCTCCTAGAGTGCTGGGACTACAGGCATGAGCCACCACGTCCAGCCCCCACACTGCGTCTGGCCTCCATGGTAGACCTCCCAGATGGGGCGGCCGGGCAGAGGTGCTCCTCACTTCCCAGACGATGGGCGGCTGGGCAGAGACGCTCTTCAATTCCCAGAAGATGGGCGGCTGGGCAGAGACGCTCCTCACTTCCCAGACGGGGCGGCCGGGCAGAGGCGCTCCTCACTTCACAGATGGGGCGGCCGGGCAGAGGGCGGCCGGGCAGAGGCGCTCCTCACTTCCCAGACGGGGCGGCCGGGCAGAGGCGCTCCTCACTTCCCAGACGATGGGCGGCCGGGCAGAGGCAGAGACGCTCCTCACTTCCCAGACGATGGGAGGCCGGGCAGAGACGCTCCTCACTTCCCAGACGATGGGAGGCCAGGCGGAGACGCTCCTCACTTCCCAGACGATGGGAGGCCAGGCGGAGACGCTCCTCACTTCCCAGACGGGGCGGCCGGGCAGAGACGCTCCTCACTTCCCAGACGATGGGCGGCCGGGCAGAGGCGCTCCTCACCTCCCAGATGATGGGCGGCCGGGCAGAGGGGCTCCTCACTTCCCAGATAGGGTGGCTGGGCAAAGGCGCTCCTCACATCCCAGACGATGGATGGCCAGGCAGAGACGCTCCTCACTTCCTAGACGGGGCGGCGGTTGGGCGGAGGCACTCCTCACCTCCCAGACGGGGCGGCCGGGCAGAGGCGCTCCTCACATCCCAGACGATGGGCGGCCAGGCAGAGACGCCCCTCACATCCCAGACGATGGGCGGCCAGGCAGAGACGCTCCCCACCTCCCAGACGGGGCGGTGGCCGGGCAGAGGCTGCAATCCTAGCACCCTGGGAGGACAAGGCAGGCGGCTGGGAGGCAGAGGCTGCAGCGAGCCGAGACCACGCCACCGCACTCCGGCCGGGGCAACACCGAGCACCGAGTGAGCGAGACTCCGTCTGCAGTCCCAGCACCTCGGGAGGCCGAGGCGGGTAGATCACTCGAGGCCAGGAGTTGGAGACCAGCCTGGCCAACATGGCGAAACCCCGCCTCCACCCAAAATACCAAAACCAGCCAGGCGTGGTGGCGCGCGCCCGCAATCCCAGCCACCCGGCAGGCCGAGGCAGGGAGTCCACAGCGAGCCGAGACCATGCCGCTTCACTCCAGCCTGGGCAACAGAGGGAGACCGTGCGAAAGAAAGAAAGAAAGAGAAAGAAAAAGAGAGAGAGAGAGAGAAGGGAGAGAGAGAGAAAGAGAGAGAGAGCGAGAGCTGCAGTCTTAATATTAGCCTTAGCTTGCAATTACTAGGTTCAAGCTTCAGTTTCCATGTCAGTGTTATTCACCTGGTTTTTGAAATTAAGTGTTTGAAAAATCCAGTGAAATTACTCAAACATAGTGTTTACATAAACGGAGTTTTTTTTTTTTTTTTTGAGACGGAGTCTCACTCTGTCACCCAGGCTGGAGTGCAGTGGCGCAATCTCGGCTCACTGCAAGCTCCGCCTCCCGGGTTCACGCCATTCTCCTGCCTCAGCCTCTGCTAGTAGCTGGGACTACAGGCGCCCGCCACCACGCCCGGCTAATTTTTTTGTATTTTTAGTAGAGACGGGGTTTCACCGTGGTGTCGATCTCCTGACCTCGTGATCCGCCCGCCTCCGCCTCCCAAAGTGCTGGGATTACACTCGTGAGCCACCGCGCCCGGCCTGAAACGGAGATTTTAAGATACTTTTTTTTTTTTTTTTTTAAGCAGGAGTCTCGCTCTGTCATGCAGGCTAAAGTGCAATGACTCCATCTCAGCTTACTGCAACTTCCGCCTCCCGGTTTACATAAAGGAAGTACATTTTAAGATCCTTACTTTCTTTTTTTTTTTTGAGATGGAGTCTCGCTCCGTCGCGCATATTGGAATGCGACGGCGCGATCTCCGCTCACTGCAACCTCGGCTCCCGGGTTCAAGCAATACTCGTGCCTCAGCCTCCCAAGGAGCTGGGATTACAGGCATGTGCCACCACGCCTAATTTTCTTTCTTTCTTTTTTTTTTTTTTTTGAGACGGAGACTTGCTCTGTCGCCCGGGTTGGAGTGCAGTGGCGAGATCTTGGCTCACTGCAAACTCCGCCTCCCGGGTTCAAGCAATTCTGCCTCAGCCTCCGGAGTAGCTCAGGCTACAGGCACGCGCCACCACACCCAGCTAATTTTTCTTTGTGTTTTTAGTAGAGACGGGGTTTCACCATGTTGGCCAGGCTGGTCTCGATAATTTTCGTATTTTTAGTAGAGACGGTGTTTCGCCATGTTAGCCAGGCTGGTCTAGAATTCCTGACCACGTGATCCGCCCGCCTTGCTCTCATTTCTAGACTTCCAGGGGGTCCTGGCTCTTGGCTGTGGATCTCCCAATACCTGCAGGTCAAAGGGCCTCAGAGGCTGGGCCTCTATGAGCAGAGAACACAGAGCAGTGAAGAGATCTGGAGCTCCAGCTGCAGCAAGAGACCTTTTATTTTTTGAGACTCGCTCTGTCACCAGGCTGGAGTGCAGTGGCATGACCTTGGCTCACTGCTGCAACCTCTGCCTCCCAGGTTCAAGTAGTTCTCCTGCCCCAGCCTCCTGAGTAGCTGGCTGGGACTACAGGCGCGTGCCACCATGCCCAGCTAATTTTTATATTTCTAGTAGAGATGAGGTTTCACCATGTTGACTAGGATGGTTTTGATCTCTCGACCTCATGATCCGCCCTCCTCGGCCTCCCAAAGTGCTGGGATTACAGGCATGAACCACTGTGGCTGGTCGTTTCTTTTGTTTTTGTTTTTGTTTTTTTTTTTAAGACAGAGTCTCACTCTGTTGCCCAGGCTGGGGTGCAGTGGCACCATCTCGGCTCTCTGCAACCTCCGCCTCCCAGGTTCAAGCGATTCTCCTGCCTCAGCCTCCTGAGTAGCAGGTACGTGCCACCACGCCCAGCTAATTTTTGTATTTTTAGTAGAGACGGGGGTTTCACCATGTTGGCCAGGCTGGTCTTGAACTCCTGATCTCAGGTGACCCACCTGCCTGGCCTCCCAAAGTGCTGGGATTACAGGCGTGAGCCACTGTGCCTGGCCTATTTTTTTTTAATTATTATTTTATTTTTTGAGACAGGCTCTCACTCTGTTGTCCAGCCTGGAGTGCAGTAGTGCGATCTTGGCTCACTGTAACCTCCGCCTTCTGGGTTCAAGCAATTCTCATGCCTCAGCCTCCTGAGTAGCTGGGACTATAGGTGCGTGCTACCACACCCAGCTATTTTTTTTTGTTTGTTTGTTTTTAGTACATAAGGGGTTTCACCACGTTGGCCAGAGTGGTCTAGAACTCCTGGGCTCAAGTGATCCACTCACCTTGGCCTCCCAAAGTGCTGGGATTACAGGCATGAGCCACCGCACCTGGCCTATTATTATTGTGTTAGAAATAGGGTCTCACTATGTTGCCCAGGCTGGACTTCAACTCCTGGGCGGAAGCAATCCTCCTGTCTCAGCCTCCCAAAGTGCTGGGATTACAGATGTGAGCCACTGCATCCTGCCAATGCTCTTCTATTTGAAAGAACAATGCATATCTTTCCAGCCTCCTTCCTTCATCCAGGCAGCAATGAACATCCCTATGTTAACCAATGGGGAAAGTAAAAACCGGAGATAGAATGATGAGACCAATGTAATCCCAGCACTTTGGGAGGTTAAGTTGGGTGGATCGTTTGAGCTCAGGAGTTCGAGACCAGCCTGGGCAACATGATGAAACCCTGTCTCTACAAAAAATACAAAAATTAGCCGGGCATGGGGGTGCATGCCTATAGTCCCAGCTACTCAGGAGGCTGAGGTGGGAGAATTGCCTGAGCCTGGGAGGCAGAGGCTGCATTGAGCCAAGATCGCACCACTGCAAACTAGCCTGGGTAACAAAGTGAAACCCTGTCTCAAAAAAAGAAAAAAAAAGAATGATGAAAACAAGACCACTTTCCAATTGTGGTGTTGGGATCGGGACCTTGCCCTCTTAGAGTCCAGCCTAGACCTCTGTCTACTAGCCACTGCTGCCAGTCCTTAGGCAGTGAGACTCAGGCCTTTATGCTGGCCTAGGAGAGAGAGGAGGACCTTTGCTGCTTTCTGATTGGGAAGTTTGGGCCATGTAATAATCATAATCATCCTGACTGCCACCTACTGAACTCTTATCTTACTAAACTCTTTACAAACATTGTCACATTTCATTTCTACATACTCCCTATTCTATCTGTATACCCCATGGGGAGACATTTCTTTTGAGACTCTTTTTTTTTTTTTGAGACAAGGTCTTGCTCTGTCACCCAGGCAGGAGTGTAGTGGTATGATCATAGCTCACTATATCCTTGAACTCCTGGGTTCCAGAAATCCTCCCAACTCAGCCTTTCAGGTCGCTGGGACTACAGGCACATGCTACCATGCCGGCTAATATTTTTACTTTTATTTTTAGTACAGACGAGGTCTTGCTATGTTGCCCAGGCTGGTCCTCAAACGATCCTCCTGCCTTAGCCTTCCAAAGTGCTGGGATTATAGGCATGGTCCCAACACATGCTTAGCCACTTTCTCCGTCTTCTTTACTCTCGTGCTCCTAACTATTCTCAGGTGAATGTTATCTTCAAAAATGACATGCAAACTACGGCACACAGTTACAAATGGGTGCACGTGCACACCCATACACACATACAGACACACACCCCACCTGAGGCACAACTCAATGTGATGTCTCAGCTTTTCTGTTGTTGAGATTTTATGGCAGTTAGCTATGTGAAACTTCCTCAGGAGCTGCAAACACACAGCCCTTTCCCCATTTTTATTTCATGCAACTCAGTGCAAGATCAGTGTGTACAAACGCACAAATATAGGAATGCATTTAAAAAATAGAGTAATTTCCGCTGGGCACAGTGTCTCATGCCTGTAATCCCAGCACTTTTGGAGGCTGAGGTGGGTGGATCACCTGAGGTCAGGAGTTTGAGACCAGCCTGGCCAACATGGTGAAACCCCATCTCTACTAAAAATACAAAAAATTAGCCAGGCGTGTTGCATGCCTGTAATCCCAGTACTCGGGAGGCTGAGGCAGGAGAATCACTTGAACTCGGCAGGCGGAAGTTGCGGTGAGCCGAGATCACGCCATTGCACTCTGTTCTGGGCATCAGAATGAGACTCTATCTCAAAAAAAGAAAAAAAAAAAAAAAGAGTAATTTCCTACATTTATCTCATACATAGAGACACCTCATACCCACCTCATTCAACCCATAGGATACTTCTGATGAACTAAACAGAACTGGCCTTACTGACCCAAATGACAAATCTGGGGTTGAGAGAGGGGAGGTAATTTACTCAAGGCCACACAGCAAGGAAATGGCAGGTCAGCAGGTCACTGGCAGCATTTTCATTTCACTGTGCAATACATGTCACACATATACACATACTGCAAGCCCCCCTCCATTCACATATACACCCCTTGTACAGGTGAGTCCCACACAAACTTACCACTTCTCAGCCGGTTGTGGGTGGAGAGCTGAAGAGCATTTTCAGGGCAGTTCCAGCGTTCCCAAGCAAACTGGAACTTGCACTCCTCAATGCCACTCTGGGCACCCAAGGCCACGCTAGTCGTGTAGGTCAGATAGGCCTGGCAAAGGGAAACGGGCTGTGAGCTTCTGCCTGGTATGGGTCATCTGTGGTTGGGGGAGCAGGCAGGACTCAGATGGGCCAGCTCTCCATTGAGAATCAACCATGGGTTCCTCTGGGCGAGGGGCTCTGGCACTGTCCCCTCCCCTCTTTTCTCCAGAAGAGTCCCCTTAGGGCCCTCAGCGGGTAAAAACAGAAGCTGGAGATCATCCTACCTTGGGACCTGTTATCAGGAAATTGTTCACTGACCTACCAAAAAGACAAAAAGTAAGGCAGAGGTGAATGGGGATGAGACAATGGGGGCCTCCTTGGCAAGGAGTGAGGGTTGGGAAAGGACTTACCAGGCAGAGGCACTGAATGCAGCACAGCATATGCCCAGAGCTGCCCAGAGCATAAACAGGTTCCCCATCGCCCCGCCTACCCCAGTGGACCAGGTGCAGCTCAGGGCCAAGTCCAGAGAAGTGAGGAGAGGGCAGGGTCTTCCTCAGTCTTTATGTGAGAAAATTCTGAATGTCCAAGGGAGGAAATCAGCAGCTCTTCTCATTTGTTCCTAACTGGCAGGGCTGCAGGAGCCACCGACCCAGTGGGGGATCTGGGAGGAGGGACTCAGTTTTCACCAAAAGCCCCGCCCTGCCCAGCCCCTCCAGCCCTTCTTCCCTCCCAGACTCAGAAAGAGGCTGCTTTTCTCCTATACTTGAGATTTCTTTCTTCTATATGTCAATTTTGTCTCTTCCTGCTTCTTTGGCCCATTTCTCAGAATCATGTAGGCCAGAGCAGGCTGGGTCCTTAACCCTGAAGGCAGGTCACCTATTCTTGGAGCTACAGTGTCCTCATCTGTCAGTGAGAGCCCACTGTCTGCCCTGCCATCCTCCCCAAGGTGTTAATAATCATAAAGCAACTCCATCTGGGGCCGCTTCCTACTCATTTACCTAAACCAGTGAGTGCGCCATCCCTACCACTTCCTTCAAGGCTGTGAGGTGATGGAGCTGTGGGACTATGGAGCAGGAACACTTCAGAGTCCATCTCTGCAACAGTCCCTTCCACCACATTCTAGCAAGTGGTGGGAAATTTCCCTAATTCCTAGCAAATCTATCCTTTTATATCTGAGGGTTACAACTCCAGTTAGTTGATTTTTTATATATCTGAGAAACAAACTTAGGGCCACCCAGAGTTATATTTGGGAAGACTGATGCCTTTCTTTCTTTTTTCTTTTTTTTTTTTTTGAGATAGAGTCTCTCACTCTGTCGCCCAGGCTGGAGTGCAGTGGTGCAATCTCAGCTCACTGCAACCTCTGCGTCCTGGGTTCAAGCGATTCTCCTACCTCAGTCTCCCAAGTATCTGAGACTACAGGTGCCAGCCACCACACCCAGCTAAATTTTGTATTTTTAGTAGAGAAGAGGTTTTGCCATGTTGGCCAGCCTGGTCTTGAACTCCTGGGCTCAAGTGATCTGCCCACCTTGGCCTCCCAAAATGCTGGGATTATAGGCATGAGCCACTGTGCATGGCCCTGATGCCTTTCTTTCTGATACCATTTTGTTACTAGGACTTCAGCTCCTTAGGCGGGAATCTGTCTTTTATTTTATTTATTTATTTATTTTTAATTTATTTATTTTGAGATGGAGTCTCACTCTGTCACCAGGCTGGAGTGCAGTGGCATGATCTCGGCTCACTGCAACCTCCACTTCCCGGGATCGAGCAATTCTCCTGCCTCAGCCTCTGGAGTAGCTGGGATTCCAGGTGTGTGCCACCATGCCCAGCTAATTTTTGTATTTTTAGTAGAGACGGGTTTCACCATGTTGGCCGGGATGGTCTCGATCTCTTAATCTTGTGATCCACCTGCCTCGGCCTCCCAAAGTGCTGGGATTGCAGGCGTAGGCCACCACGCCCAGCCTTATTTTATTTTATTTTTTGAGGCAGAGTTTCACTCTTGTCGCCTGGGCTGGAGTCCAAGTGCGCCATCTCAGCTTACTGCAACCTCCACATCCCATGTTCAAGTGATTCTCCTGCCTCAGCCTCCCCAGTAGCTGAGATTACAGGCATGTGCCACCATGTCCAGCTAATTTTGTACTTTTAGTAGAGACGGGGTTTCCCTATGTTGGCCAGGCTGGTCTCAAACTCCTGACCTCAGGTGATCTGCATGCCTGTGGCCTCCTGAAGTGCTGGGATTACAGGCGTGAGCCACCGTACCCGGCCAGGAATGTCTTTTAGGTTCACTTTTGGTTCTTAGTGCTTAAGGAGGCACCTGGATGAACAAATGAAAGAACCTGTGGCCCCTAGTGGTCACCATTAGGTATGGCTGGGGACTAGAATAAAGGTGGGGAAGTCCTTCTTGGTTGCTGAAGCTCTTTCCTAAGGCTGGAGAAGGAAGTCTAGAGAAGTTCAGAGGAAAGCATAGACGGAAAGTCACAGTTCTGACTCTATCCTGTGACCATTACAACATCCAGATCACTTCTCAGAACTTTGGACCTGGTTTGGGTGGGAAGTGGAGCTCAGAGATCCCCCCACCAAAGGAGTTCCAGGGGCCAAAGAGTCCCCAGGTGTCTTTTGGGCATACTCCAAGTATGGGCCAGGCTTGGCATCAGTCTGCAAACTGACTGTTGTCCTTCTGACGTAAGATAATTACAAAAATAGAAGTGTTTAGAAATTTTTATAGCAATTTGGAGCAATTTTAGATATGATAAACCTAAGAGGAAATTTGGGCTCCTATTTTATATGTAGTTTTTTGTTTCATTTCTTCAGAAGGATGAGGACAAAAAGTCCTAATGGACTAAAGCTCTGCCCCCCAGCCCCCCGCAAGCTCTCTTCCTTTGATTGCTTGTGGGTCTCTCTGCTTGGGGAAAATAGGTGTCCCAGACTTGAGTTACGTGAGAAAAGCCCACTGAGTTAGCCTCAGCGGCCGTTTCTCTGTCTCCTAGTTTTCCCAATCAGGAATCTAATTTAACTTTCACTTCTTAAGACAGCAGGGTTGATTTCCATGGCATTCACTGTGGGGTCAGAACTGGGTTAGTGATAGCTCCAAGGAAGTCGCCTGCCACCTCGAAAGAGTTTTAGGAGTGACTCCGCTTTCACTTCCTGTGTGTGAGTGATTGGGTCTTATGCTTCTGTGTTCTCCGCTGCACCTGGCATTTAATTGGTACTCTACAAAAAAATACTCTTTTTTTTTCTAGGAAGCAGAGGGGAAGATAGTTTTTTGTGTGCAAACTGTGCTCGCTCCTGCTCAGATTCTATAAAGATCATATAGTTTTTCTTTCTTTTTTTTTTTTTTTTTTTTGAGACGGAGTCTTGCTCTGTCACCCAGGCTGGAGTGCAGTGGCGCGCTCTTGGCTCACTGCAAGCTCCGCCTCCCAGGTTCACGCCATTCTCCTGCCTCAGCCTCCCGTACTCGGGGACTACAGGCGCCCGCCTGTATTGTATTTTTAGTAGAGACGGGGTTTCACTGTGTTCGCCAGGGTAGTCTCAATCTCCTGACCTCGTGATCTGCCTGTCTCGGCCTCCCAAAGTGCTGGGATTACAGGTGTGAGCCACTGCGCCCGGCAAGATCATATAGTTTTTCTAAATGGAAGTGAGAATTTATAGAGAGGCCTCTGCTCCAGGTATCAAGAGCCCTGGGCTTTGGCCACTAATTTGTTGTGCGACCTTGGGTAAGCTATTTACTACCGTCTGGACTTAGATTCTTCATCTCTAAAATGAGGGAGTGAGGAAAATGTTGAAGGTTGAATGACCACTAAAGACTTTCCCAGCTGGGCTGGGCATGGTAGCTCATGTCTATAATCCCAGCCCTTTGGGAGGCTGAGCAGGGAGGATCGCCTGAGCCCAGGACTTTGAGGCTATAATGAGCCATTATTACGCCACCGTACTCTAGCCTAGGTGGCAGAATGAGACCCTGTCTCTGAAAAAAAAGGCCAAGGCTCACTCCTGTAATCCTGTAATCCCAGCACTTCGGGAGGCCAAGGCAGGCAAATCACCTGACTTTAGAAGTTTGAGACCAGCCTGGCTAACATGGTGAAACCTCATCTCTACTAAAAATACAAAAATTAACCAAAAAACACCCAGAAAAAACCAAGGTTTACAGAGTTTATTAATCCCAGAGGTGATTGTAGGCCAGAAATCTTATCTTCTTCAGTTGCAAGCGTTGGAATTATCTTTTTTTATTTGTGTGTGTGTGTGGTTTTTTTTTTTTTTTGAGAAGGAGTCTCTGTCACTCAGACTAGAGTGCAGTGGTGCAATCTCAGCTCACCACGACCTCCGCCTCCTGGCTTCAAAGCCATTCTCATGCCTCAGCCACCCGAGTAGCTGGGATTACAGGTGCTCGCCTCCACGCTTGGCTAATTTTTGCATTTTTAGAAGAGACTGGGTTTCACCATGTTGGACAGGATGGTCTCAAACTCCTGGCTTCAAGGGATTTGCTCACCTCGGCCTCCCAAAGTGCTGGGATTACAGATGTGAGCCACTGTGCCCGGCCAGAATCATCTTATACATCTTTGAATCCTGTAGTTGACGATTAGATGAGCCTTTAAGATGGATACCTGGAGGATAACCAATGCCTTCTTCAGAGTCCTTTGGAGTGTATCTACATAAGACCCCTGTGCTGGCCTGACTAAATTTTTCACTGCAGACAGAGGTTTCCTGGAGAGAATAGTGAGAGGCATTCCACATCAAGTCTACAAATCATTTCTAGTCAACCTGTATATCAATTTCCTTAATCCCATTTCTATTGTCTCATTAGCTTTTAAGTAATGATCCAACTCTTGGTTTCTCTCTTGCAGGAATGGAAATCCAGAGCTGAAGACTAGAGCAGAAGATGATGGTGGGGACAGATGAGCCTGTGACAAGACAGATTGAATAGTAGTATCTCTGAAGCCCTGGTATGCTGGTAAATGATTAACAACTGGCTTGGGTGTGGCAGGAGGCTGATTGGTAATATTTGCTAATTTTCATGGTATAAATACTAGAGCATAGTGAATTGCAAACTGCCAATGTGGACTTGGGAAGAGATGTAGTATATCATTATATAATATTTCTGTCATATAGCTATAATGGGTATAAATAGCCTTCAGCATAAATGATAGTGAAATTTAGCAAACTAATTAGGAAGTGATGAATTTTGAGTATTTGTTACCTTTGTTTTTAATATAATTATGTTTATATAATTTAATTTTAAATATTGGCTGTATTTAACAACCAGTTTGCAAAATTCTTAAAAATGCAACAATCGCTCTCAGGAGTGGGTATAAGCTGCCTTCAGCACACCACTGGAGCCCAGTGTCCTCCCTCTAGGCCACGGAGAGATAAAGTGGAAATTGTAGAATTTAACACCCAATAATTGTTTCAGTTATGTGCAGGGCTTTAATTTTTCCTCTTACTACCCGCCTTCATGGAGCTTACTGTCTAGTAACAGGAGATAAGGTATGTATCTATCTATAATGTCAGGTAGAACACGTAAATAGATACGATGAATAAGCATTCACACTTCTGGAAAGGTATTACCAGGTAATCCTGAAGACCCCTTCCACCTCTGATGTTCCAGGATGATGAGATTCCAGGAGTCCTAGGGAAGCACTGAGGACTATAATCAATAAAGGATATACCAACGTCACCCTAGCTGTGCCTAGCTTCAGGAAATTCAGAGGCCATTCCTGGAATCTTAGAGTATCTGAGCTAGAGAGTCCCATTGGACAAGGAGACAACTGAGACCCATAGAGAGAGAACTTATTGAGGGTTACACAGTGTTTTGGGGCCAAGAAAGCCTGGATTCCAGCATCCTGGTTTGCCCAGGACTGAGAGGTCTCATATAGTTTAAGGCTTTCAATGTTAAAGCCAGGAAGGTTTTGAGCAAACCAGGATAGCTGGTCACCCGACAGCAAAGGTATACATCCTAGGCCAGTGCTTCTTTCTAAAAGTGCACTTTCACTGAACTTCCCAAATCCTTCGATCCCCAGCATTTATTTCCCAGGCTCCTTGCAGGACTCTGAGCCTACAGGGGCTGATTAGACTGTAGGAGCAAGTTGCAGAAGAGCTGAGAGGGAGTAGAGAGGGGGTGGAGGTGACTGGAGAATGCCAAAAGACAAAGAGATAGGATTTCTGACTTTTTACACTTCTCTGCTAATTAGATAAAGGATTGGGGCAGGGGGAGAATGAGCCTCCATGCATATTCTTCTGAGCTGTGACAGGGAGCAGAGTTTAGGGATTTTCTACCCCTGGTCTCCACCCCTCCTCCCTGGAAGCTTCTCACCCCCTGGGGATACTTGACTCCCAGTCCAAATGCCACAGCTGCTTGAGCTCCTGACCCTCCCTTTGGCCCCTTCGATTTAGCCTCAGTGACTTGCCAAGTTCCCCAAAAATATGCTCTGGGAAAAAAAGTGGAATACTTCTGTTTTCCCTTTCAGATTCAGGGTTCCAGGTGTGGGGAGGGAAATGAGGTCCTTCTGTGTGAAAATGGCATCAGTTGGTGGTCTGTTGGATGCATGGGCCTGTGAGGACAGGGACATATTAGGGGGGATCAGTCTGAAAGCCATGACTAGATCTGTTTCGTGTTGCCAAGCATGTTTCCTTCATCAATCTGGGAGCTGCCTAAGGCTGGGCCCTGCCAATCCCAGCCACACAGCGATCGCCCAAGGATAGGGATGTGTTTCTCCCACCAGACTGAGGTACCCAAATGGCAGAGGCCTTATCTTCACCATTAGCCTAGGAAGAGTTAGAGTTAGAGTTAGAGGGACTCACCCAATACAAGGTTTCAGTTGGCTAAAACCGCTTGTTTTTTATTCCGTCATTGTTTTAAACTTCCATCTCTGTCCTATCCAGAGATGGATAGGACACAGAAGTTATCAATTAATGTTTCTTGATTAATAGTCAAAGAAGAAGGTTTGGAGCTGGTTGTAGGATTTTACTAGTTTTCAGATAAATATGCATGTATTCATTCCAAAAATATTTACCTACTCAGTTCAGGCCAGTACTCAATACTTATGAGTCCAAGATGAATTAGGAGATATTTTCATCCTGTAAAAGCTCTCATTCTGGTCTGAGAGAGAGAGAAGTTTAAATTATTTTTAACAGTACAGTGAAATAAGGAACGTTGGAAAGGTTGGAAGGATGGAAGGTATAAATAAGGAAATGCCATAGAAGGGACTTCTGATGAAGACCTGCCATCTGCTGGCAGTGAATGGTACAACAGGCTCTTTTGTTGCCATAATGTGGGTTCAGTACTGGAATTTTAGCCGTTATCCAGTACCTGCCTAGGATGGATAGCCAGCCCAGTGATTGGCACTCAGCTGTAAACCTTGTAAAGGGATCTTTGTCTTTGAAAAACTTGCACTATGCTTATGGATGTAAGATATAATTGAAAAAGTTGTCAGTCACCAAGCAACACGTATTTGAATGTGCACACACACAAAATATGCTTTTAAAAAAAGCATAGGCCAGGCACGGTGGCTCACCCCTGCAATCCCAGCACTTTGGGAGGCTGAGGCAGGAGGATCATGAGGTCAGGAGTTCAAGACCAGTCTGGCCAATATGGTGAAACCCCGTCTCTACTAAAAATACAAAAAATTAGCCATGCGTGGTGGCGCGCACCTGTAATCCCAGCTACTCAGGAGGCTGAGGCAGGAGAATTGCTTGAACCGAGGAGGCAGAGGTTGCAGTGAGTCGAGATCACACCATTGCACTCCAGCCTGAGTGACGGAGCAAGACTCCGTCTCGAGAAAAAGAAATGTAATTCATGCTTGTTACCAAGAAAGTTAAATAAAACATGGAAATATGTAATGTAAAAAATAGGAGTCTCTGACATCCAACTCCCTGTAAGTAATAATTATGAACAGTTTAGTGTGGATTTTTTCTCTGCATATATACATGTTTATATATACAGATATAATTTTTTTTTCTTTTTAAATATGAGATCTTGCTATGTTGCTCAGGCTGGCTTCAAACTCCTGGGCTCAAGCAATCTTCCCACCTCAGCCTTCTGACTAGCTAGGACTACATGTATGCACCAGTGTGCCAAGCTATATACATATTAATATATTATATTATTATTTGAGATGGGGTCTTGCTCTGTCACCCAGGCTGGAATGCAGTGGCTCAATCTTGGCTTATTGCAACCTCTACCTCTGGGGTTCAAGTGATTCTCGTGCCTCAGCCTTCTGAGTAGCTGGGATTACAGGAGCCTGCCACCATGCTCAGCTAATTTTTTGTATTTTTAGTAGAGAAGGGGTTTCGCCATGTTGGCCTGGCTGGTCTTGAACTCCTGACCTCAAGTGATCCACCTGCCTTGGCCTTTCAAAATGCTGGGATTACAGGCGTGAGCCACCATGCCTGGCCTTAATTTTCTATGTTCCCTTTCTCTACAATTATTTCTGGATGTGTAAGGGGGAGGGGATATTGGACCTCCTGCACTAATTTTCTCATTTTCTTATCTTTTATTTCCTGTTTCCCATTTTTTTGTTCTATTGTTTAGGAGAGTTTCTCATCTTTTATTTCCTGTTTCCCATTTTTTTGTTCTGTTGTTTAGGAGAGTGCCTCAATTTTATCTTCCCACCATTATGCTGAATTTCTAAAAATTTCTGTATCAAATACTTAATACCTAAGCCTTTTCCCTTACTCTCTGAATATTCCTTTCTTTTTTTTCGTTTTTCTTTTTTTCTTTGAGACGGAGTCTCACTCTGTCACCCAGGCTAGAATGTGGTGGTGCAGTCTTGGTTCACTGCAACCTCTGCCTCGTGGGTTCAAGTGATTCTTCTGCCTCAGCCTCTCAAATAGCTGGGATTACAGGCCTGCACCACCACACCTGGCTAATTTTTGTATTTTTAGTAGAGATGGAGTTTCGCCATGTTGCCCGGGCTGCTCTCGAACTCCTGACCTCAGGTGATCTGCCTGCCTTGGCCTCCCAAAGTACTGGGATTGCAGGTGTGAACCGCCATAGCTGGCCTGAATATTTCTTTTTTTATCATAGTATGTTCTTATTTCATGATTGCAATATCTTCTCTTAAATCTCTAAGGATACAATTTTTAAAACTTTTGTTTCCTGTTTTATTTCTTCTTCCAAATTCCTTTTTATCTATAATCTTAGAGCCTTTTCTCAAAAGTCTAGTGATGCTTGGCTGTCCATTCATGCTTAATAATGAAGGACTAAAAGCTTTTTGTATCTGGATGGGGCTTGTTGAATAGTGTGCTTCACTCCAGAGGGATAAGATAGGCTTCTAGCCAGTTCACTGGGAATCCTAAGCATCAGTATCTTTCAGTCTTTTTTCCAGGGTTAGTTAGTTTTGCCAGAGAGGTCTTTTAGTCTATAACTCAATAGGTGAAAAATATTTAATTTTAGCTTGTATTTTTCATTATTAGTGAGGTGGAGCACCTTTTTATATGTTAATTATCTGTTTATATTTCTTCTTCTATGGAATGATTATGCACACTTTTTTTGACCACTTCTATTTTACACTTATTTTTCTTACAGATTTGTGGAAGCCAATTATTAACATATTATAATATGTTGCAAAATTTTTTTTCCTTTGTGTTGTTTGCCTTTTTTTTTTCTTTTTTTGGAGACGGGGTCATGCTCTATCACCTTGGCTGGAGTGCAGTGGTGTGATCATAGCTCTCTGTAGCCTCGAGCTCATGGGCTCAACGAATCCTCCCACTTTAACCTCCCAAGTTGCTGGGATTATAGGCATATGCCACTATGCCTGGCTAATTTTTAGAGATAGGGTCTCACTATGTTGCCAACGCTGGTCTCAAATTCCTGAGTTTAAGTGATCCTCCTGCCTCAGCCTCCCAAAGTGCTGGTATTATAGTCATGAGCCACTGTGTCCAGCCCAACTTTTAATTTTGAATATGTTGTCTTTTTCTCTAAAGAAATTAAATTTTTTTTTCTGTTTTGGTTAACTTATTACTGTAAGTATTCTACGTTTTGAGTCATGAATAGAACAAACTACCTCATTTAAATATGATAAAAATGTTCTGTATTTTCTTTTTCTTTTGTTGTGATTTTATTCTCTAATTATAGACCTTTTATATATATAACTAACTTTTGTATATTATATGGGGCTTGCCTTTCGTCTATCCCCTGCACCTCATATAGGCAGGCAATTGCCACCCAATTTATTGAATAATTTATAATTTCCCCACTGATTTGAAATGCTACCTGTAGACCAGGCATGGTGGCTCACACCTGTAATCCCAGCACTTTGAGAGGTCAAGATGGGAGGATTGCTTGAGGCCAGGAGTTCGAGACCAGCCTGGTCAACATAATGAGACCTCATCTCTACCTTTTTTTTTTTTTTTGAGAGGGAGTCTTGCTTTGTCACTCAGGCTGGAGTGCAGTGGCACGATTTTAGCTCACTGCAACCTCCGCCTCCTGAGTTCAAGCCATTCTGCTGCCTCAGCCTCCTGAGTAGCTGGGAATACAGGCGCATACCACCACGCCCAACTAGTTTTTGTATTTTTAGTAGAGATGGGGTTTCTCCATGTTGGTCAGGCTGATCTCAAACTCCTGACCTCAGGTGAATTGCCTGCCTTGGCCTCCCAAAGTGCTGGGATTACAGGCGTGAGCCACCGCGCCCAGCCGGGAGATGGAAAACTTCTTAATCTTTTCACAGAGAATTTACATTTAATAAAAGTATAGCCTTTGTTTGGTTTAAGCTGCAGGAATGAAACTCTGATGGTGAAATCATTGGCTTGAGTCAGTAGGAAGAAGAGGGGTTTGGCGTAGTGGGGCAGTCAGGGCCATCCCTGAAATCACCTCATTTTAGGAGCTGTCCACCTCAGAGGCCAGCTCTGACCTTCCATGTGATGTGAGGGATACTGCTTCACTCTCTGGACATCATTTTCTCCGTTCAGAAATGGAAGCAGGAGTTCTTGGTTTTCCAGAACTGAGGACATTCCCTCTTAACTCCTAAGTGATTGTCACCCTGCCTTCCCCTGCAAACTCAGCTTTCCTAGAGAAAACAAGGGAGAGGGGATGCAGGGAAATGGGCAGTAGGCACACTTAACAATCCTGTGAGGAGTGTTTGCTGTGACAGTGCATATACTAAAATTGGAATGATATAGAGATTAGCATAACTCCTGCATAAGAATGATATGCAAATTTATGAAGTTTCTTAAGTGTAAATTTTGAAAGTCATGGGAAACAGACAAAGTTTCTTCCCAAATCTGGGACCATGCAACTCCCTGGTGACATTTATTTATTTATTTATTTTATTTATTTTTTGACAGAGCCTCGCTGTCGCCCAGGATGGAGTGCAGTGGCGCGATCTTGGCTCACTGCAGGCTCCGCCCCCCGGGGTTCACGCCATTCTCCTGCCTTAGCCTCCCGAGCAGCTGGGACTACAGGCGCCGGCCACCTCGCCCGGCTAATTTTTTTTTTTGTATTTTTAGTAGAGACGGGGTTTCACCGTGGTCTCGATCTCCTGACCTCGTGATCCGCCCGCCTCGGCCTCCCAAAGTGCTGGGATTACAGGCGTGAGCCACCGCGCCCGGCCTCCCTGGAGACATTTAAAAGAGCACTGGACAGCCAGAACCAACAGGCAGAGTGACCAGCTCATCTTGTTTTCCCCTGGACAAAGTCCTGCGTTCCAGGAAAACTGGGATGGCTGTCACCCCATCAGGAGGCTTGGTCTTTAGCTCTGCGTCTGCCATTAACTTCCTTCCCTTATAGCCTGAGTTTCCTCCTCAAGTATAAAGTAGTATACCTGGACAAGATGATATCTAAGGGTACTTCCAGCCCTGCTGGAACAAACTGGAAATTTGCCTTGGCTGCCCTAATATCCAGAAATCCTCAAGGAACTTGCCATGAGCGTGGGCAGAACCAATCTCATCACCAGGGGGCGCACCTGAAGGTTCAGGGACCTGCATGTTTTCCTATACAGACCCTCCGCTCTTACTGATTCCTGTGAGTAGTTAATACCAGCAGTGTATTATAATCGTTAGTTGTCACTACAAAATAGAGTGAAGATGATTATTCGTAGTTGTCAGATTGTTTCAAGGAGTATGTAAACCCAAAATAACATATGTAGAAAAAAAAATTTCACAATGCTCCCAGCTGGCATTATATCCATTTAATTATACAGTCATATTGGAATGATACGTGGTTATCGTTTCTATTTAGAATTTTGCTTGTGCCAGGCGCGGTGGCTCACACCTGTAATCCCAGCACTTTGGGAGGGCGAGGCGGGCGGATCACCTGAGGTCAGGAGTTGGAGATCAGCCTGACCAACATGGCGAAACCCCGTCTCTACTAAAAAATACAAAAATTAGCCGGGCGTGGTGGCAAGCACCTGTGGTCCCAGCTACCCGGGAGGCTGAGACAAGAGAATCGCTTGAACCCGGGAGAAGGAGGTTGCAGTGAGCCGAGATCGCGCCACTGACTCCAGCCTGGGGGACAAAGCGAGACTTAGTCTCAAAAAAAAGAATTTTACTTGGATTCCAGAGGAAGGATTTCCATCTCTCGATTTCTATTAACATCAAATAGAAAATGTTTCTCTCTGTTGCAAATCTAAGTATATACTGTTCCAAAAGTGTGCTTTTTTTTGCCAGCTTTATAAGATCTCCATCTTTTGGCAAGATTATCAAAACCAAAAAATTTGGAAAGTTGTTCCATTGCACTTTCCCAGAGTGAATCTTGAAGCCAGACTGCCTAGCTTCACGTCTCAGCTCTGTTTCATTAGTGTGATTTAAGGTTTCTGTGTGTCTGTGTCTTTTTCTGTAAAATGCAGATTGTCAGGCGAGGTTCCAGAGCTCTGGCACCGGAAGTGGTCGACTCGCGGGTTGGTAAAGAATTTACCTATCACGGCCGGGCGCGGTGGCTCACGCTTGTAATCCCAGCACTTTGGGAGGCCGAGGCGGACGGATCACGAGGTCAGGAGATCGAGACCACGGTGAAACCCCGTCTTTACTAAAAATACAAAAAAAATTAGCCGGGCGTGGTGGCGGGCGCCTGTAGTCCCAGCTACTCGGAGAGGCTGAGGCAGGAGAATGGCGTGAACCCAGGAGGCGGAGCTTGCAGTGAGCCGAGATTGCGCCACTGCACTCCAGCCTGGGTGAAAAAGCGAGACTCCGTCTCAAAAAAAAAAGAAAGGAAGAACGCCGCAAAAGGGTGTAGCGCGGCGCCCCGGCGAGAGGACTGAGCATGCGTGGTGGATATTTTCCTTAGGGGCATTTATGGACCTTAAGGTGGGAGCTTAGGGTTGTAAAATTAGTTCCGGCATGGCATTCCAGAAATGTATAGAAATTTTAATTACTTATAAAAGTTGAAAGAGGCCTAGAATCAGATGTTGACTTTAGATACTAGGGAAGTTTGATTACCTCTAAATTCCCCAGATAAGGAGTTTTGCCTCCAGATAGCCTGTTTGATGGTCACCAGGTAGTCTTTGCTCCCTTCTACACTTGATCTTAGCCAAAAGGCCGAGAAGCGATGTCTTTGCTACCTTCTAAATTGCTCATATAAGAAGTTTTTGGGCCAGGTGTGGTGGCTCATGACTGTAATCCTAGCACTTTGGGAGGCCGAGGCGGGCAGATCACTTGAGGTCAGGAGTTTGAAATCAGCCTGGTCAACATGGTGAAACCCCGTCTCTACTAAAAATACAAAAATTAGCTGGGTGTGGTGGTGCATGCCTGTAATTCCAGCTCCTTGGGAGGCTGAGACATGAGAATTGTTTGAACCCAGGAGGCAGAGGTTGCAGTGAGCAACCTAGATCATGCCACATGCCAACCTAGATCATGCCACTGCACTCTAGCCTGGGCGACAGAGCAAGACCTTGTCTCAAAAAAAAAAAAAAAAAAAGTCTGTGGCTTGTGGCTTGGGAATAGAGTTTCAATGCAATATGTCATTATTTATGATGTTTTTAAAGCCCATAGGATTTATCTAACATTTTTATTTTTATAAAGGAAAAATGGAGGCCCACAGAGAAAGAATCTTTCCAATATCCCATGAGCTTTGCTGGCAATAAAATTAAATATCAAATATTTGTCAGAATAAAAAAGCTCTAGACAGAACCTCTGTTTCTATACTTCATCTTTCTTTTTCTTTTCTTTTTTTTTTTTCCTTTTTTTTGAGACAGAGTTTCACTCTTGTTACCCAAGCTGTAGTGCAATGGTACTGTCTCAGCGCACTGCAACTGCTGCCTCTCAGGTTCAAGTGATTCTCCTGCTTCAGCCTCCCGAGTAGTTGGGACTACAGGTGCATGCCACTGTGCCCGGCTAATTTTTGTATTTTTAGTAGAGACAAGGTTTCGCCATGTTGGCCAGCCTGGTCTCCATCTCCTGACCTCAGATGATACACCCTCCTCATCCTCTTAAAGTGCTGGGATTACAGGCCTGAGCCACCACGTCCGGCGACTATCTTTCTTTTCTTTTCTTTCTTTTTTTTTTTCCCCAGTTGCTCCTGTCCCAATATTTGTCAGAACTTCTCATGTAGTAAACTCAGCTTGCATTTGAGTGGATGCCATGGTATCTGAAGGGATAACATCTATTGCAGCAGCAGCAGTTTCCTCCTCTGGGAACAAAGTGGCTTACACTGAGAGAATGTGGAGAACTGTGTTCATGCTGTGGCCTTGGCTCCTGTGTTTTTACTTATTCTGCTGCCTGCTCTTCTTCCCTTACTCAGGAAGCCTGGGACTCGGTGTGTGGCCAAAACTCCCATTGCCACTCCAGAAATGAACACTGTACTTGTTTTGTAGTAAGAGAGATCTTGTTTCAAATCCTATTTCAGCTACTTACTGTGTGATCTTGTTATGCCAGTTATTCTCTTTGATAGCTTCAGTTTCTATATCTAATAAAATGGGCATAATGCCACCACTCACAGTGGAGGTAAACATTAGCAACAGTACGAAGCCTAGTGGTTGTCCACATGATGCATACAAACAAGATCCCAGCAAGGCACGTTGTAAGTTGCAGGTTGGGTTCACCGGGAGGCAGACTCAAGCTGGAGAGTAGCAGGCAGGACATTTATAAGAAAGTGCTCTTGGGACAATCACCTGTGTAAGAAAGGGGATGGGAACAGGTCTGAGCAGAGGAAAAAGTTGGGTTGTGATGCAGGCCCAGTGGGGGATCTCAGCCTGCCTCCCAGGGGGAGCTCTAGAGCAAGGAGGACCCTTCAGAGTTGTTGCCAGTTGAGGTGGGGGAGCTGGGCCTTCATGTCTGCATGCTGCTGGTAGCTGGAGGCAGGCTGGCTCTGAAAGGTTTCTTCAGCCAAGGCATTCTCTAAAGAGGGTTGCCAGCTGTAGGTTACAGCAGCATTGACAGAAGCTAGGGGAATAAGTTCCATATTCCCAAACGCGGATGGGTAGTGCAGCACAGCTGTCATCACTCTGAAACTCCAGAACCAGGAAGAAAGAACCGATCCTGAAAACCTCCAGAGGGGATAAACAGAGCATGCACAAACGGACAGGAATAAGAATGGAATCAGAATTCTCACAAGCGCCATTGGAAGCTAAAAGGCAATAGAGAAATGCCTTCAAAAGTCCCATGGAAAGTGATTTCTAACCTAGAATTCTATTCTGAGCCAAACTATCAATCAATGTGAGGATACAATAAAGACATTTCAGAGATGCAGTTTTGACTTCTTTTTCTTTTTACTCTCCATGCCCTGTTTCTTAAGAAGTAATTGAGCAAGGGATCCAGAAAACAGAGGATCTGCCAGGAAGGCCCGAAGGGAAGTGTGAGCAGCATCCCTGAGAGCAGCAGGGAGCCTGGAACGAAGGCTGGAGGGCCCTGGAGGGAAGATGTCTCCTGTTTCAGCAATAGAATGTTTATGAGTATATCAATAGTGAAATTATAAAGAAAAATGAAAAAGTGATTTAAAAGTCAGGATACAGGTTACCTCTAAAAAGGAGGTGTGGACTGTAATGGGGCAGGAGCTTCTGAGGTGCTGACAATGTTTTATTTTGTGATCTGAGTTGGTTTCAAAACATGAATGTTTGCTGTATAACTATTTGTAACTTCCTTTCTCTCTATATATACACACGTATACACAAACACACATTCTGTTTTCTGTGCATATATTTTTAAACACATTATTTTTAACATAAATTCAAATAAAATAAATAACAAATGGAAAGCCCTCAACACAGTGCCTGGCCTGGCATATAGTACATGTTCAGTAAGCATTATTTGAATATTCTTCTTCTTCTCCTCCTCCTCTCCCTCTTCCAGATCCTGATCACGGTGCCATCTCCAGGGTTTAAGTGATTCTCGTGCCTCAGCCTCCGAAGTAGCTGGGACTATAGGCACCTGGCACCACGCCTGGCTAATTTTTGTATTTTTAGTAGAGATAGGGTTTCACCATGTTGGCCAGGCTGGTCTTGAATTCCTGGCCTCAAGTGATCTGCCTGCCTCAGCCTCCCAAAGTGCTGGGATTACAGGTGAGAGCCACCATGCCCAGCCTGCCATCCACTGTTGAATAAATGCTTTCAGCTTTTGGTTTCAATGTAGACCTCTTTAAGAATCATGTGAGACGTATTCTAGAGTAGCATGCAAAAAGGGGAAGGATTAATGCTTGGCCAGGAAATAGTTTTACATTTGCACTGACAAAAAAATTGAATCCAGAGCTTCTGTTCTGAACACATATCACCACCAGAAAGAAAAGGAAGACATTTTCTATTTTCTCTGGTTCTTTTATAGCTGCCAAGTGAGTGGTAGGATGGGAAAATCTGCTATTCTATGTCTCCTTTCTTACGTGTTGATTTTTTTTTTTTTTTTGGTGGCAGGGACAGGGTCTTGTTCTATTACCCAGGCTGGAGTGCAGTGGTGTGGTCAGGTTCACTGCAGCCTCCATCCCCTGGGCTCAAGGGGTGCTCCTACCTCAGCCTCCTGAGTAGCTAGGACTACAGGCATGAGCCACCGAACTCGGCTAATTTTTTTTTTTTTTTTTTAAGTAAAGATGAGTTCTCACAATGTTGCTCCTGAGTTCAAGTGATCCTCCCACCTCAGCCTCCCAAAGTGTTGGGATTACAGGTGTGAGCCACTGCACTTAGCCTGAAGCTGATTTTTCTTTTCTTTTTCTTTTTCGTTTTTTTTTTTGAGATGGAGTCTCGCTCTGCTGCCCAGGCTGGAGCGCAGTGGCACGATCTTGGCTCACTGCAACCTCCCCGCCTTCTCGGTTCAAGTGATTCTCCTGCCTCGGCCTCCCGAGTAGTTGGGATTATAGGCCCTGGCCAGTACGCCCAGCTAATTTTTGTATTTTTAGTAGAGACGGGGTTTCGCCATGTTGGCCAGGGTTGTCTTAAATGCCTGACTTCAGGTGATCCACCCGCGTCAGCCTCCCAAAGTGCTGAGATTACAGGCATGAGCCACCAAGCCCGGCCGGATTTTCTTTCTTTCTTTTTTTTCTTTTTCTTTTCTTTTCTTTTTTGAGACGGAGTTTTGCTCTTGTTGCCCAGGCTGGGGTGCAGTGGCATGATCTCGGCTCACCGCAACCTCTGCCTCCCGGGTTCAAGCAATTCTCCTGCCTCAGCCTCCCGAGTAGCTGGGATTACAGGCATGCGCCACCACGCCTGGCTAATTTTTTTTGTATTTTTAGTAGAGACGGGGTTTCTCCATGTTGGTCAGCCTGGTCTCGAACTCCTGACCTCAGGTGATCTGCCCACCTTGGCCTCCCAAAGTGCTGGGATTACAGGCGTGAGCCACGGCGCCTGGCCCCGATTTTTCTTAATACTTCAGTGTATCCTAGAATCTGTGTTGTGAAAAAAAAACGAAAAAAACAAAACAAACAAACAAAAAAACTTCAGTGTAAACCTGGAACTAAGGAAGGTGTTTTCTGGGAGCTACTGTTCTCATGAAGAACTTGTAACTGTGAAATTCCTTTTGAAATTTCAGATGTAGAGTCCGGGCACGGTGGCTCACTCCCGTAATCCTGGCACTTTGGGAGGCCGAGGTGGCGGGCGCCTGTAATCCCAGCTAATTGGGAGGCTGAGGCAGTAGAATTGCTTGAACCCGGAGGGCGGAGGTTGCAGTGGGCCAAGATTGTGCCACTGCACTCCAGCCTGGGTGACACAGCATGACTCTGTCTCAAAAAAAAAAAAAAAAAAAATTCATATGTAGCTTTGCATGGCCTAATGTGTAGGTAGTTTGCTTGTTCTCAGTGATGTTGAAACTGTGGATATACTTATTGCTTAAATGATTCCTTATTGCAACAGTATGGCAAGGAAGACCAATGAGAAGAAGAGCTATGGCCAGGCGCGGTGGCTCACGCCTGTAATCCCAGCACTTTGGGAGGCCGAGGTGGGTGGATCATGAGGTCAGGAAATCCAGACCATCCTGGCTAACATGGTGAAACCCCGTCTCTACTAAAAATACGAAAAAAAAAATTAGCTGGGCGTGGTGGCGGGCGCCTGTAGTCCCAGCTACTCAGGAGGCTGTGGCAGGAGAATGGCGTGAACCCAGGAGGTGGAGCTTGCAAAAGAGAGAGAGAGAGAAGAGAGCTATCATTCTCCTAGGCGTTTATTTTACTTATTTTTTTGAGACAAGAGTTTCACTCTGTCGCCCAGCCTGGAGTGCAGTGGTGCAACCTTGGCTTGCTTCAACCTCTGCCTCCTGGGTTCAAGTGATTCTCCTGCCTCAGCCTCCGGAGTAGATGGGATTACAGGTGCCCAACACCATGCCTGGCTAATTTTTGTATTTTTAGTAGAGACAGGTTTTGCCTTGTTGGCTAGGCTGGTCTCAAACTCCTGACCTCAGGTGATCCACCCACCTTGGCCTCCCAAAGTGCTGGGATTACAGGCATGAGCCACCGCGCCTGGCCTCTGCTAGGTGTTTTAAACACCCTGCCTTGGACTGGTGGGTAAAGGTTAAAAGGAGAGAGGACTCAGGACGGGGGAGGGCTTTACTTGATGGAGACAAGATGCTCAAGAACAATAGTGGGAATGTGGTTGGTTTGGGGAGAGCTGGTTCCAAGTGGAAGATGCTACAGGGAGGACAGCAGAGTCACCTGTTGTGCCCTGAGGACAGCCTCTGACCTTCGAGGACAGCTATCATTTGCCTCTGAGAACCACATGAACCCTAACACGAAAACATCTTAAGGAGCAGATACTTCTTGGGAACACTTTCTGTCTTCTCTTATTCTTATTTAATAGGGAATCAACCTGGTGGAAGGGAAAGTGATCTAGACCAGCAGTCTGGAGGCCCAGGCTCAGCTCTGTCTTTAGACAGTTGCATATCTTGGTCAAATCATCTCCCTTCTCAGGCATCTTTTTTTGTTGTTGTTGTTAAATCTATCAAACCAGATTGCTGGAACTAGATCATCCCTGAGATCCCATCCAGCTCTGACAGTCTGTGAATCTAATATCCTGTAAAAATGGTGGAAGAAGTTGCATGGCTACCAAAACGAGCATGTGGGCGCTGAGTCAGGTAGACCTGGGTTTACATCCAGTGCCAGCTCTTACTAGGTATGTGAACTGTGACAATTATTTCACTGGTCTCGGCCAAGCACCGTGGCTCACGCCTGTAATCCCAGCACTTTGGGAGGCTGAGACAGGTGGAACATGAGGTCAGGAGATCGAGACCAACCCGGCTAACATGGTGAAACCCCGTCTCTACTAAAAATACAAAAAATTAGCCGGGTGTGTTGGCGGGCGCCTGTAGTCCCAGCTACTCGGGAGGCTGAGGCAGGAGAATGGTGTGAACCTGGGAGGCGGACCTTGCAGTAAGCCGAGATCGCGCCACTGCACTCCGGCCTGGGCGACGGAGCGAGACTCCATCTCAAAAAAAAATTTCACTGGTCTCAGCCTGAATTTCCAGATCTATAAAACTGGTGTAGTATTTGCTGGGCATGGTGGCTCATGCCTATAATCCCAGCACTTTGGGAGGCCGAGGCAGGTGGATCACCCTAGGTAGGGAGTTCAAGACCAGCCTGACCAACATGGAGAAACTCCATCTCTACTAAAAATACAAAATTAGCCGGGCGTGGTGGCACATGCCTGTAATGCCAGCTACTCGGGAGGCTGAGGCAGGAGAATCGCTTGAACCTGGGAGGTGGAGTTTGTAGTGAGCCGAGATTGTGCCATTGCACTCCAGCCTGGGCAACAAGAATGAAACTCTGTCTCAAAAAAAAAAAAAAGAAATTGGTGTAGTACCTACAATGCAGATCTGTTGTGAGGATGAAATGAAATAGTGCATGTCCCTATTTCCCAGACTGTGTGTCAAGGCACCCTGAGGCTTGGCAGGGAACTCACATTAGTACAACCATGGCATATTTCAAAATTTTGAGGGAACCATAGTGACATATGTTGAGTACCAAACGTATTTCAGCTGAACATTAGATTGTGCTACATTCCTTTATGCCCTGATGTTTTATCTTCAAAAAGCCAGGGTTTTGATGTGACAAAAGGCAAGTACTTTGTAAAAATCAACACAAAACGAAGGTGGTGGTGTCCAATCTGATTCCAGGGTTTAAAAAGTTGAGCAGTGTGTAATAGGTGCACATATCTCATTAATAAGTAACTGGGACGGCCGGGCACGGTGGCTCACGCCTGTAATCCCAGCACTTTGGGAGGCCGAGGTGGGCGGATCACAAGGTCAGGAGTTCGAGACCAGCCTGGCCAACATGGCAAAACCCCGTCTCTACTAAAAATACAAAAATTAGCTGGGCATGGTGGCATGTGCCTGTAGCCCCAGCTACTCAGGAGGCTGAGGCAGGAGAATCACTTGAACTCGAGAGCCGAGATCACTGGGGACATGACTGCCAAAATGAATAATCACCTTTTCAGGGTCCCTTTGTCTCTTTCTTTCTTTTTTTCTTTCTTTGAGATGGACTTTCGCTCTCGTTGCCCAGGCTGGAGTGCAATGGTGTGATCTCTGCTCACCACAACTTCCGCCTCCCAGGTTTAAGTGATTCACCTGCCTCAGCCTCCCGAGTAACTGGCATTACAGGCATGTGCCATCATGCCTGGCAGATTTTGTATTTTTAGGAGAAATGGAGTTTCTGCATGTTGGTCAGGCTGGTCTCAAACTCCCAACCTCAGGTGATCCACCCACCTTGGCCTCCCAAAGAGATGGGATTACAGTGAGCCACTGTGCCCAGCCCCTTTATCTCTTTCTTATGGCCTATATGCTGTACGGTTTACTTCCCAAGATATCCTCAAGTCAGAATCTGTTCTTTCCAGAGGATTTTGGTCTTTAGTCCTATTTTAATGTCATTGAATTACTCTGTTGTAGAATTCCAGTTGGAAGAGTTTACTACAACTCCAATAGGTTTGGAATCTACTGGTTGCAGTCAGGGCTGGGCTTAAAACAGCCCTAGCCACAAAAGAGTGTGACTTTCTTTTTTTTTTTTTTGAGATGGAGTCTCGCTCTGTAGCCCAGGCTGGAGTGCAGTGACATGATCTCAGCTCACTGCAACCTCCGCCTCCCAGGTTCAAGCAATTCTCCTGCCTCAGTCTCCTGAGTAGCTGGGATTACAGGTGCACACCACCACGCCCGGCTAATTTTTGTATTTTTAGTAGACACAAGGTTTCACCATGTTGGTCAGGCTGGTCTCAAACTCCTGACCTTGTGATCCATCCGCCTTGGCCTCCAAAAATGCTGGGATTACAGGTGTGAGCCACTGCGCACGGCCACTTGAGTGTGACTTTCACTGTAGCAAAAGTGAATCAGTCATTGTCTTAATCTATAGGAGGTCCTTGCAGAATGTCATTTCCTTCAATGTTGTTTCCTTTACTGCTCATGGGAAAAAAAATTGGTTCCCAGCCAGGGCCATTGTCTGTGTGGAGTCTGCTCATTCTCCCCATGTCTGTGTGGGTTTTCCCCAGGTGCTCAGTCTCTACCTGCGTCCCAAAGACATGCCTGTTAGGTTCATAGACCCAGTCTGTGTGAGTATCAGCGTGTGTGTGAATGTACCCTGCAACAGAATGGCATCCTGTCCAGAGCTGGTTCCTGCCTGGTGCCCTGAGCTGCCAGATAGGCTCTGGCTACTCAAGACCTTGAACTGGAATAACTGGGTAATAATTATCTCACCTGTTTTGATGAATCTTTCTTAAATGTAGGTAGAGCTCACATCTATCTTAAATTTTCTTTTTCTTCCTTTTTTTTTTTTTATTTGAGACGGAGTCTTGCTCAGTCACCCAGGTTGGAATGCAGTGATCTCAGCTCACTGCAACATCTGCCTCATTCTCCTGCCTCAGCCTCCTGAGTAGCTGGGATTACAGGCATGCACCACCACGCCCTGCTAATTTCTGTATTTTTAGTAGAGATGGGGTTTCTCCATGTTGGCCAGGCTAGTCTTGAACTCCTAACCTCAAGTGATCCACCTGCCTTGGCCTCCCAAAGTGCTGGGATTACAGGCATGAGCCACCATGCCCAGCCTATCTTAATTTTTTACATTAAAAGTGTTTTGGTCTTTATTTAGAAGTTTGGTGATTTTTTGTGACAAGAAATATGCCACAGGAACTTACCTCTTTTTAATTTTTTTTTAGACAGGTTCTTCCTCTTACACCCAGGCTTCAGTGCAGTAGCGCAATCATGGCTCACTGCAGCCTTGACCTCCCAGGCTCAAGCAATCCTCCCACCTCAGCCTCTGAAGTAGCTGGTGCTATAGGTGTGCACCATCATGCCTGGCTAATTTTTTGTAGAGCTGAGGTTTCACTATGTTGCCCAGGCTGGTCTTCAACTCCTGGGCTCAAGTGATCTTCCAGCCTCAGCCTCCCAAAGTGTTGGGATTACAGGCATGAGCCAAAGTGCCCAGCCTTAACTCTTGTTTATACCAATTAGCCTGTGGTAAAATTGGTTTTGTTATACGTCATTTCACTTAAAGTCACAGTTTCCAAGAAACTATCACTGATGTTAAGTGAGGACTTACTGTACTTCACTAAAAAACAAAACAAAACAGGCCGGGTGCAGTAGTTTATGCCTGTAATCCCAGCACTTTGGGAGGCCGAGGCGGGCGGATCACAAGGTCAGGAGATCGAGACCAGCCTGGCTAACACGGTGAAACCCCATCTCGGTTGGGCGCGGTGGCTCACGCCTGTAATCCCAGCACTTTGGGAGGCCGAGGCGGGCGGATCACGAGGTCAGGAGATCGAGACCATCCTGGTTAACACGGTGAAACCCCGTCTCTACTAAAAATACAAAAAAATTAGCCGGGCGCAGTGGCGGGCGCCTGTAGTCCCAGCTACTCGGGGGGCTGAGGCAGGAGAATGGCGTGAACCCGGGAGGCGGAGCTTGCAGGGAGCCGAGATTGCGCCACTGCACTCCGGGCTGGGCGAAAGAGCGAGACCCCGTCTCAAAAAAAAAAAAAAAAAAAAAAAGAAACCCCATCTCTACTAAGAATACAAAAAAAATTAGCTGGGTGTGGTGGTGGGCGCCTGTAGTCCCAGCTACTCAGGAGGCTGAGGCAGGAGAATGGCGTGAAGCTGGGAGGCAGAGCTTGCAGTGAGCCGAGATCACGCCACTGCACTCCAGCCTGGGCGACAGAGCGAGACTCCGTCTCAAAAAAAAAAAAACAAACAAACCTGAGGTCAGGAGTTTGAGACCAGCCTGCCCAACATGGTGAAACCCCATGTCTACTATAAAAATACAAAAAAATAGCCGGGCGTGGTGGTGGGCGTCTGTAATTCCAGCTACTCGGGAGGCTGAGGCAGGAGAATCTATTGAACCTAGGAAGTGGCAGTTGCAGTGAGCTGAGGTTGTGCCATTGCACTCCACCCTGGTCAACAAGAGCAAAACTCCGTTTCAAAAAAAAAAAAAGGTGCTTTTAAGCTTTTAAAAAATCACCACCACCAACAAACCACAACCCCCACCACCCCACAATATTTCGGTCAATTTTAAGTTTAAATCAATTAGAATAAAAGATATAATAATATTCCCAGAAAGCCTCTGCCTATAGTATGGGGATAGGACCTCTTTCCTCAAATAGTCAGCTCTCAATATTCACAACTACAGTTATCTTCATGCCTTGTTTGCAAATTAGCTCTTAGCTCAGAGCTAATAACTTTTACTTGAGGGAATCAAGTCAGTCTTAGATGTCTTCCCTCCCTTGACGTTAGTCACTAAGTGCAATTTTTTTTTTTTTTTTTTTTTTTTTTTTTATAGAAAGGGTCTCACTCCGTCACCCAGGTTGAAGTGCAATGGGGCAGTCACAGCTCACTGCAGCCTCAATTTCCTGGCCTCAGGTGATCCTCCTGCCTCAGCCTCCCGGGTAGCTGGGACTACAGGTGTGTGCCACCACACACAGCTAATTGTTTTGTATTTTTTATAGAGACAGAGTTTGGCCATGTTGCCCAGGCTGGTCTTGAACTCCTGAGTTCAAGTGATCTTCCAGTCTCGGCCTCCCAAAGTGTTGGGATTACAGGTGTGAGCCACCATGCCTGCCGCATAGTTTTTGAAGCATACTTTAAAACAATCTTTTGTCTTGGTTCTGTCAAATACAGAGTTTTGATAGTAGGAAGACAGGTTTATTGAACACTTTATTCATGAAGCAATTCAAGTAATAAACTCAAACTTTTGTTTTTTTTTTTTTTTTTTTTTTTTGAGACGGAGTCTTGCCCTGTCACCCAGGCTGGAGTGCAGTGGCGCAATCTCGGCTCACTGCAAGCTCCGCCTCCCGGGTTCACGCCATTCTCCTGCCTCAGCCTCTCCGAGTAGCTGGGACTACAGGCGCCCGCCACCACGCCCGGCTAATTTTTTGTATTTTTAGTAGAGACGGGGTTTCACCGTGGTCTCGATCTCCTGACCTCGTGATCCGCCCGCCTCGGCCTCCCAAAGTGCTGGGATTACAAGCGTGAGCCACTGCGCCCGGCCATAAACTCAAACTTTTGTCTGCTATTTGCCTTTTTAAAAAAATTAGCATATCTTTTGGCAGTTTGCATTAAAAATAGAGGCTGTAGCTATGCAGATAACCTTAAAAAATAAGTTGCAAAAAACAAGATCAATTTATTGCCAATCTTTCCCAAGGTGTTTTAATTTTTATTATTCTTTTTGGTCTTTGCACCTCTGACAATTCCATGTTGGGTTTAGAAAACGACTGATAATTCACTCTGCCTCTTCCTACGTAACCCATATTTATCAATCTGTTGCAGGTGGCTCCATTTTGGTTCAAAAGGCACTGAACAATTTTGGGGAGAGGAGATACAAACTTCCTCATAACCATTGTATAGCTACCTATGCCTAAGAAAAATGTTAGGGAAAGGTCTATTATTCCCCATCTACCCCTTTTCCTAATTTGAAAACAAGGAGCAGTAGGGGAGGGCAGGGGTCCCACATGGAGGTCTATGTTCCTGACAAGGGTTAATTTACTAGCTTGCAAGCCTTGTCCAGAGTCATTGCAGCCAATGGGGGTTCACCCTGATGAGGTAATGCTTTCAGCCCATGTTTCATTGGTTGCACTTCTCATTACTTGGCGTTCTCTCGGAGGCTGGGAAGTGGAGAGGGCTAGTTTTACGGCTAATAGGAGCTATTTCCTCGTGACAGGTACAGGTGGTGCTTACAGAAATGCTTGGAGCCACGCGGGGAAATCTGTTTCCTCTTCTCAGATGTCCTGCATCTCAAGCCAGTTCTTCTACCTGGGGCTGTAAGGGCATCTCCTGGTCTGGCCCTCATCCCCATTCCTCTGTCAGCTCCCAGAGTTCTCAGGAATGAGAACATGAGTGAGAGGAAGTTGACTTATACCCTGAGGAGCCGGAGCCAAAAGGAAAGCCTGCCAGTCCTCGGATGAATACATACCATTACGTTTGTCGGCCTAGGACCTTTGAATCCAGCAGCCCTTCACTTCTGAACCCTCTTTGGCCGGGGAGCAATAGCGCTGGCTGTGAGTCAGGCTGACTGCCTCTATACCTCCCCTACAAAGCTCGAGGGGTGATAAGGAAAACTGGGGCTTCCTTCCAGTCATCCTTCCTCTGTCCATGGTCTTTTATTTTGCTAACCTCCATTCTGGGAAATTGTGTTGTCTGCACTGTAGTGGCCCATATAGGTCCTTTGACAAACAAACAACTGTTTACTATGTCTCTGAAAGAACTTGGAGAGCCCTCGGCCCTGCTTTTTTTTTTTTTTTTCTTTTTTTGCCCTGCTTTTACATCAAGATTTGTATCAACTTCCTGGCAAGGAGGGAGAAAGCACCAGATTCTAGGCTGTGTGTAAACAGGGAAACTGAGGCTGGGAGGATGAAGTAATTGTGGATGAAGTGGGGATAATAGACAAGTGCTTGTCTCTGACAACCAGCCTAATTTTTGGCCGTAAACTCATGCTTCTTTTTACACACTTGAGAATTAGACAACAAAGAAGCAACAGGGTATATTCAGTATGGTTGAACTCTCTGAAGTTTTTCAGGGCTGACTTGTAAAGAAGAAGTGGACATTGTACACATGAATAGGACTTTACAACCACATGGGGGAAAATTAGTAGAGGCTTCTAAGACAGAACTGAAGCAGAACAGATTCTGTGGGCTCTGAGAGCTGAGGGAGACAGCATTGCAGAGGTGAATGGGCTGCCTGGGTTGTTCTGTAGAGTAGATGATCAAACCGATTTGAAATAAAATTTAGCTGGAAGCATCAGTCCTGCTTTTCATGGTTGAACTTCACAGAAGGAGATTCTGGGAGTCGAAGGGAATAACATTTTATGCTATTTTTCTGTGTAATTCTGGGAAAGGAGCTCTTTTTCTGTGACCCAGTTTAGCTGTCTAAAACTGAAAAAAATCACCCTGAATTCAAAGGAAGAATCTGTAAGTGAAAGGCTCACTCTAAGGGTTTAAAAGGTTGGCGACGGCATTTAAGATTCTAATGATATTGTCTGAGATATCCTGAAACTAACCCCATTCAGGCCTCCACCCATAGGATAAAGGTCTTCTTTCCATCCTGGTCTCGCTCTACCCCTCCCACCCCCAACTGACAGGGATCTGACCCTCCCTAGAGTAGATTTATCACAGAAAACAAGAAAGACCAGGAAGAAAGGGCATAGTAAAAAGTAGGAGGCTTCCACATCAACGTGGAATCTTAATATTTACAGGATGATCAGTTAATACATTTGAGAAAGTGCTTTGTCAGCTGTTACCATGATAACAAAATGGATTATGCTCCTCAAAAGAATAGAAACTGTTTTACTCATTGTGTTCTACCCCAGTGCCTGGCACTTTTTTGGGGGTGATTTTTTATTGGATTTTTTTTTTTTTTTTAGAGATGGGGTCTCACTATGTTGCCCAGGCTAGTCTTCAATTGCTGGACTCAAGCGATTCTCCTGGCCAAAGTGTTGGGATTATAGGCCAGGCTTGAGCCACTGTGTCCAGCTGGTGGAAAATTTTAATTATATGAAGGTAGAAAGACTAGTTTAATGTGACTCCATATATCCATCCCAGCTTCAGACTATTATCAACCCATCACATAGGTGCTTAATGTTTTGGGGAGAAAAGAAGGGAGTTTGGCAGTTTCTTAGACATAATTTACCCCATCTTTCTTTCTTGGGAAGATTATGATCAATATGAACAATAAATCAGAAAAATCACATTGCCTGTACTTCACATTAGGTTAATCACATTTGAGAAAAACAGAAGCGAAAATCTGTTTTTTGAGATGGAGTTTTGCTCTTGTCACCCAGGCTGGAGTGCAATGGCACAACCCCGGCTCACTGCAACCTCCGCCTCCCGGGTTCAAGCTATTCTCCTGCCTCAGCCTCCTGAGTAGCTGGGATTACAGGCATGTGCTAACACGCCCAGCTAATTTTGCATTTCTAGTAGAAACAGAGTTTCACCATGTTGGTCAGGCTGGCCTTGAACTCCTGACCTCAGGTGATCCACCTGCTTTGGCCTCCCAAAAGTGCTGGGATTACAGGCATGAGCCACTGTGCCTGGCCAGAAATTCTTTTTTTTGAGGTAAGATCTCACTCTGTTGCCCAGGCTGGAGTGCAGTGGCACAATCATGGCCCACTGAAGCCTTGACTCCCCACACTCAAGTGATCCTCTCAACTCAGCCTCCTGAGTAGCTGGGGCTACAGTTGTGTGCCACTATGCCCAGCTAATTTTTGTATTTTTTTGGGTAGAGACTAGGGTTTCACCATATTGCCCAGGCTGGTCTTAAACTCCTGGGCTCAAGCGAACCACACACCTCAGCCTCCCAAAGTGCTGGAATTACAGACTTGAGTCACCAAGCCTGGCCAAAAGTGACATTCTTAGGGACACCTTTCAATCTGAATTACATAATGAAAGGATTATAAAATAATTTTTTATTTTTATTTTTTTTGAGTCTTGCTCTGTCACCCAGGCTGGAGTGCAGTGGCGCCATCTTGGCTCACTGCAAGCTCTGCCTCCCTGGTTCACGCCCTTCTCCTGCCTCAGCCTCCCGAGTAGCTGGGACTACAGGTGCCTGCCACCACGCCCTGCTAATTTTGTTTTTGTATTTTCAGTAGAGACGGGGTTTCACTGTGTTGGCCAAGATGGTCTCGATCTCCTGACCTTGTGATCTGCCCACCTCGGCCTCCCAAAGTGCTGGCATTACAGGTGTGAGCCATTGTGCCTGGCCATCATTTTGATTTTATAAAAACCCAGACCTTAAACTTTGTTACTCATGCCTGTGATTAAAAGTTCGCCATGCCTCAGGTTTTTTGTCTTGTTTTAATTATAGCAGGAGAGTGTTGCGAGTTGCCTGGAAACTCTGGCTGCCTTGTCAGGCCATCAGCCTGCTGCCTTGACTGTGATATGGATGGAATGGGGCCAAGGTCTCCATGTTTCTTGGTGTTTCTACTTTCTTTATCTTCGACCCTTGTACTGAAGGCTGGTTCTTTATCTCTAAGGACACAGATAATAGGCAGCCAAGTTTGCCTGAACAGACTTTTTGGCAGTTTTCAACCTTGTTTTCTGGAAGAGAAGAAGAGGGTGGTAAAAAGCTTACCATTCTTGCCGACTGAAAGAGGCATCTACAGGGCTGTTTGGGTGAGTCACTTTCCTTTGGTCCTACCACATTTAGGTAAAATGAAGCTTTTTGGTATAGTGATATAGTGGGGAATGTGCAGGTTTTAGAGTAAAATAGACCAGGGTTTGAATTTCCTCTCTGTATGGTTCTCACATTTCTCATCTGCAAAATGGGTTGTTTTAAGAAATAATTTACTTAAAAATACATAGTGTAGGGACCAGCACAGTCAGATGCTCAATATATAGTTGCTACTTTTGTGATGAAAATGAAGACGTTGCAATCAGAAAAATAGGCAATGGAAATGGACAGAGAATTCACTGACTAAGTAATACAACTGGCCAGGAAGCATAACACTCAACCGCACTTGTAGTTAGAGAAATGCAAGTTCAATAACTTGTGCCATTGTTTTTGCTCATTAGATTGGCTAAAAATATACATAAAGTCCATTTTTGGTGAAAGTTTAAGCAAATAGTCATTCTCATATATTTTTATAACACCTCTTTGGAAGTAGGTTTGGTAACATATATTAAATTTTAACTGTGTTATTCTTTAATTCAACAATTTTGTTTCCAGGAATTTGTTCTACACAAATATACATGAGTATACAAACATATTATAGCACTGTTTTTCATAGTGAAAACTAGAAACAAATTTACTAATATGGATCTATTTCTAAGGAATTATATGTGTAAAAAGCATATTAGAGTATTATACTATGATCCTATTTATGTTAAGAAAAAGATAATTGTGTGTGTACATTTTATAAATGTATGAAAAGAGGTCTGAGAGGATATATTTCAGAAGGTTTACTTTTGGGGGAAGTAGAGGAAGATTAGGGTGAAGTGAGAGTTTTGCTTTTCATTCTTTCCCCCCCTACTAATATGCTACATATGCTTTTCTTTATTCTTCTAAATCTTTGAATTTTCCTAATGACTATGTATTATAATTTTTGGTGCCAAAAATCAGGAACAAATATGTATTATTTTTGTATTTGTAAAAACAATTTAACAGAAGGGCGAAGATGTGAATTTAGCCTATCTGTAAGGCCCTCTGTAAGTACTTGTTTAGACTCAACATCATGGTTGAGTAGAGACAGTTCTTGGGTCTGGAAGGGTGGGAAGAGCTTATATTTAAGAAGCAAAACTTTCACTTCATGGTTTGGGGCTTGGATTTTTGGACCAATAAACCCAAGTGACTCCTTCTGAAGACAGTAGACAGTATGGGAGAGGTTAACAGGTGTTTTTGTAGTCTTGTCCTATCCAAGATCCTCTATTTTAAAAAAAGAAAGGTCTTGGGCTTCTTTGGAAGAGGCAAGGCAATCTCTGAGTTGTAGTATCTCTGAGTCCAAGATGGTGGGGCTGGCATAGAACCTTCCAAGTTCTTTCTGCCTCTTTGCTTCCTTTCAACCTCTTTGCAACCTTTCAGGTTGACATGTCAGATTTTTTGTTTGTTTGTTTGTTTGTTTTGAGATGGAGTTTCACTCTTGTTGCCTAGGCTGGAGTGCAGTGGCCCAATCTTGGCTTGCTGCAACCTCCGCCTCCCAGGTTCAAGGGATTCTCTTGCCTCAGCCTCCCGAGTAGCTGGGATTACAGCTATGCCCGGCCAATTTTGTATTTTTAGTAGAGACAGGGTTTCTCCATGTTGGTCAGGCTGGTCTTGAACTCCCGATCTCAGGTGATCTGCCCGCCTTGGCCTCTCAAAGTGCTGGGATTACAGGCGTGAGCCACCATGCCCGGCCCTGTTTTTGTTTTGAGGCAGGGTCTCCACTCTGTCACCCAGGCTGGAGTACAGTTGAGCGATCATAGCTTACTGTAGCCTTGAACTCGTGGACTCAAGCGATCCCCTCACCTAAGCCTCCCAAGAAGCTGGGACTATGGGCACATACCACCACACCGGGCTAATGTTTAAATTTATTTTATTTTATTTTTGTAGAGAAAAGGGCTCACTTTGTTGCCCAGGTTGGTCTTGAACTCCTAGTCTCAGGCAATCCTTCCACTTCAGCCTCCCAAAGTGCTGAGATTACAGACATGAGCCACTGTGCCTGGCCAAACATGTCAGATTTTATTAGATATTCTGGATCCCTAATAATGAATTTTTTCTTTAGGTTTTAGGAAGCTTTCTTGGGTTATAAGTGCCCACAAACTTTTTGTAGTTTGCACATTTAGCTCCCAGCACTGTGGACAACATCTGAGTGAGAAAACAGACAAAACTACTTATTGAAGATAGGAATGGAGGCTGACAGATGGAAAATCCTGTTTTCCTTGGTAACTTACTCCAAATGAAAAGAGGTTTCATGGAGTTAAGAAATGTATCACTCTAGGCCGGGCATGGTGGCTCACGCCTGTCATCCCAGCACTTTGGGAGGAAGAGGTGGCTGGATCATCTGAGGTCAGCAGTTCAAGACCAGCCTGACCAACATGGTGAAACCCCATCTCTACTAAAAATACAAAATTAGCTGGGCATAGTGGTGCATGCCCGTAATCCCAGCTACTCAGGAGGCTGAGGCAGGAGAATCGCTTGAACCCAGGAGGCGGAGGTTGTAGTGAGCCGAGATCACGCCATTGTATTCCAGCCTGGGCAACAAGAGCGCAAAACTCCATCTTGAGGAAAAAACAAAAACAAAAACAAAACAAGAAATGTATCACTCTGAAGCCAGGCACAGTGGCTCATGCCTGTGATCCCAGCACTTTGGGAGGCCCAGGAGGGCAGATTGCTTAAGGCCAAGGGTTCGAGACCAGCGTGGCCAACGTGGTGAAATCCTGTCTCTACTAAAAATACAAAAATTAGCCAGGTGTGGTGGTGAACGCCTATAATTCCAGCTAGTCGGGTGGCTGAGGCATGAGAATCACTTGAACCTGGGAGGAGGAGGTTGCAATGAGCCAAGATCTCACCACTGCACTCCAGCCTGAGCGAAGGAGTGACTTTGCCTTAAAAAAAAAAAAAAAAAAGAAATGTATCACTCTAATATCCTTCAGAATTCTCTGATTTTTAGATTGTAGTCAGACGGAGACTGGCATTGAGGTAGTGGCAAATGTCTGCATGGGGTATAATGATACTATATTTCATCACATTGCTAAATACTTTTTAAAATATTGTGAATATATGAGAGAGAGCATGTAATGCATGTATACAATTTGAAAAATAATTATGAAAAACAAACTCCATATACCTTTTACTTGGCTCGAGAGCTAGAATACTACAAAAGCTCTGAAGGTCCTAGGGGGTCGGCCAGCATGCTGGTACAATTTGGCCACTGCACAAAGGTGCCTTGCCAAGGGGAGAGGGATTTGCCTCCTAAAAAATTGAGCTTTTTCCTTGGGTACAAAGACACCATCTGGTGCTAGGCTGAGGGTCCATAGGCTGGTTCCTACCCAGTGGATATGTCATTTTTCTAATTATCTGCTCAGAAAACAATTCTTTTTCCTAGTTCACATACAGGCCTCTTATAGGCTAGTGTACTGTGTCCTAGGGGTGCGGGGTCACACCTATAAGTTCTGTACCCTCCACTGTAAGTAACAATTATATTGAATTTTGGATTATTATTTTTCTTTAGTGTTTTACCATGTATATATGCATCTCTAAATTATCTACCTCTCTTTCCCTGTACTCCAAAGTGCCATTTGGCATTGTATTAGTGTTTTTTTTTTTAATTGCTATAACAAATTACCACAAACTTAGTGCCTCAAACACACAGATTTGTATGTTGGGGGCAGTGGGTATATGGGAAATTGTACTTTCTGCTTCATTTTTCTGTAAACCTAAAACTGCTCTAGAGTTTTTTGTTTTTTTCGATTTCTTTCTTTCTTTCTTCTTTCTTTCTTTCTTTCTTTCTTTCTTTCTTTCTTTCTTTCTTCTTTCTTTCTTTCTTTCTCTTTCTTCTTTATTTTGAAAGGCATTAGGTACTAGCATTAGGGGAAGCTTGGAACTCCCTGTACTGTCTTTTGCAACTTTTCTGTAAACCTAAAGTTATTCTAAAATGAAAAGATTATTTAAAATTTTTTAAAAACACAATACAAATGTATTATCTTTTTTTTTTTGAGACAGAGTCTCTCTCTGTCCCCCAGGCTGGAGTGCAGTGGCGCGATCTCTGCTCACTGCAAGCTCCGCCTCCCGGGTTCACGCCATTCTCCTGCCTCAGCCTCCCGAGTAGCTGGGGCTACAGGTGCCCGTTACTACGCCCGGCTAATTTTTTGTATTTTTAGTAGAGACGGGGTTTTACCGTGTTAGCCAGGATGGTCTGGATATCCTGACCTCGTGATCCGCCCGCCTCGGCCTCCCAAAGTGCCGGGATTATAGGCGTGAGCCACCGCGCCCGGCCAAATGTATTATCTTATAGTTCTGTAGGTCAGAAGTCTGACGTGGGTCTCACTGGGCTAAAATCAGGCCCTTAGAGGAATATCTAGGGGTCTATAGGAAAGAATCTGTTTGCTTGCCTTTCCTAGCTTCTAGAGGTGGTCCACATTCCCTGGTTCATGGCTTCCATTCATTTTCAAAGCCAGCAATGACAGATTGAGTTATTCTCATATCTAGTCACTCCAGTGTTTTCTGCCTTCCTCTTCCATTTATAGAGGCCCGTGTGATTACATTGGGCCCACCCAGATAATCCGGGATAATTTCCTCATCTCTCGGTCAGTTGAGCAACTTTAATTCTGCCTATAACCTTTATTCCCATTTGTTATGTGCCCTAACATATTCACAGGTTCTAGGGAATAGAATGTGGACATCTTTATTTATTTATTTATTTTTGAGATGGAGTCTTGCTCTGTCGCCAGGCTGGAGTGCAGTGGTGTGATCTCGGCTCACTGCAACCTCTGCCTCCTGGGTTCAAGCGATTCTCCTGCCTCAGCCTCCTGAGTAGCTGGGACTACAGGCGTGTGCTACCACGCCCTACTAATTTTTTTTTTTTTTTTTTAAAGTAGAGACGGGGTTTCACCCTGTTAGCCAGGATTGTCTTGATCTCCTGACCTCATGATCCGCCCTCCTTGGCCTCCCAAAGTGCTGGGATTACAGGTATGAGGCACCATGCCCGGTCTGAATGGGGACATCATTATTCTGCCTACACTAGCCATCTTTATGTAGTACTTTGCCACATGCTTGTTCTGCCCCCCAACTAAAAATGATTGTTCTTTTGTTTCTTTTCTATAGATAGCTCACTCCATATCTGTCAAGTTTGAGTTACTTTCTGAGCAAGTGAAAAGAAGTGGCTGGGCACGGTTGCTCATGCCTGTAATCCCAGCACTTTGGGAGGCCGAGGCAGGTGGATCACGAGGTCAGGAGTTCGAGACCAGCCTGGCCAAGATGGTGAAACCCCATCTCTACTAAAAATACAAAAATTAGCTGGGCGTGGTGGTGGGTGCCTGTAATCCCAGCTACTCGGGAGGCTGAGGCAGAGAATTCCTTGAACCCGGGAGGCAAAGGTTGCAGTGAGCTGAGATTGTGCCACTGCACTCCAGTCTGGGTGACAGAGTGAGACTCTGTTTCAAAAAAAAAAAAGAAAAGAAATACCCTTATTCTGATATAGTAATAATGTCTCATAATAGTATTAAACTACTGAATTAAAAGTATTTTCTGGACATTAACTCAGCATTTATCAATAGCTCCAAATTGAGTTTCAGGAGCAAACTAAGGCCATTCAGAGACTACCACTTACACTCTCTGTTGTTTCCAACTTTTAAAATTCCAAAACGAAAACATATACAAGAAAGACAGAAAACAGAAAAGCACAAAAAGAAAAATTCTAAAAGAAACACCTGTGTAGCCACCATCCAATTAGGGAAAGAGAAAATAGATAATGCCCCTTCCTCAAAGCTCGCTTTGTGGCGCTCGTCTGTCACATACCACCTCTCTCTTCTTAGAGATAAACCACCATCCTGACTTTTCCAGTAATCAGTTGCTTGGCAGTTACTACTCTGTGTTAGTACATTTTCATGCTGCTGATAAAGACATACCAGAGACTGGGCAATTTACAAAAGAAACAGGTTTATTGGACTTAACAGTTCCACATGGCTGGGGAGGCCTCACAATCATGGTGGAAGGAAGGAGGAGCAAGTCACATCTTACGTGGATGGCAGCAAGCAAAGAGAGAGCTTATGCAGGGAAACTCTGCCTTATAAAGCCACCAGATCTTGTGAGACTTACTATCACGAGAACAGCATGGGAAAGACCTGCCCCCATGATTCAATTACTTCCCACTGCGTCCCTCCCACAACATGTGAGAATTCAAGATGAGATTTGGGTGGGGACACAGCCAAACCATATCATACTCTGTAATTTTTTTTTTTTTGAGATGGAGTTTCACTCTTGTTGCCCAAGCGGGAGTGCAGTGGTGCTATCTTGGCTCACTGTGACCTCTGCCTCCTGGGTTCAAGCGATTCTCCTGCCTCAGCCTCCTGAGTAGCTGGGATTACAGGCACCTGCCACCACGCCCGGCTAATTTTTGTATTTTTAGTACCTCCACCTGCCTCAGCTTCCCAACGTGCTGGGATTACAGGTGTGAGCCACTGTGTCTGGCCACTCTTTGTAATTTTACCACCTGTGTATGTACCTCTGACTAGTTTTGTCTGATTTTGAGCTTTATAAAAGAGCCATTCTGTAGGTTTCTTTTGTATTTTATTTACCTTCTTTATTACTATGATTCAACAATGTGGCTACCTGTAGGTCTAAGTTTATTCATTCTTTTTTTCTTTTTGAGATAGAGTCTGGCTCTGTTGCCCAGGCTGAAGTGCAATGGTACAGTCTTGGCTCACTGCAGCCTCTGCCTCCCAGGCTCAAACTGTCCTCCCACTCAGCCTCCTGAGTAGCTGCGATTACAGGTGTGTGCCACTGTGCTTGGCTAATTTTTGTATTTTTTGTAGAGATAGGGTTTTGCCGTGTTACCTGGGCTTGTCTCAAACTCCTGAGCTCAAGTGATCTGCCTGCCTCAGCCTCCCAAAGGGCTAGGATTACAGGCATGAGCCACCATGCCTGGCCTCATTCTTTTCTCATTGTTGTATGTATTTCCTTGTATGGTCTATCCTTCTGTGGCTGGAGTGTTTTGTTTCCATTTTTGGACTATTAGAATTAATGCAGATGTGAACATTTTTGTACCTATATTCTGCTACCTTTGTGCACACAGATCTCCAGAGTATATACTCAGGAGTGGAATTGTTTAGTTCTAGAGATATTATGTTTTCAATTTTAGAATTTACACTGCTACTAGCAGTGAAAGAGATTCTGTTGTTCCACATCACTTGATACTATCAGACTTACTAATTTTGGCCATGCTGGTGAGTTTATTATGGTGGATGTAAAGTTGTATTTTTTAGTTTGCGTTTCCCTGATTACTAATGTGGTTGAGTATTTTCATACATGTGTTGGCCATTTGGATTTCCTTTTATGTGCAATCCCTATAAAAAAGTTTATTTTTGTAATTTCATATTAGATAGTCTTTTCAAAAAATTTAAAATTTATTTCCAGAAGTTCTTTATATCATGTGGATAGTAGTCCTTTTTGGGTTGAATGTTTTGTAGCTAACTTTTCCAGTCTTTTGGCTTGAATTTTCACTTTTTTAATGGTGTCAAATGTAAAATAGCTGAATTTATCAATCCTTATTTACCGTGAAAAGGCTGTGTTTTATTTAAGAATCATGAAGACATTGTCTTATATTATCTGTTTGTTTTTTTTTTTTGAGACGGAGTCTTGCTCTGTCGCCCAGGCTGGAGTGCAATGGTGTGATCTCGGGTCACTGCAACCTCCGCCCACTGGGTTCAAGTGATTCTCCTGCCTCAGCCTCCTGAGTAGCTGGGATTACAGACATGTGCCACCATGCCTGGCTAATTTTTGTATTTTTATTACAGGCTGGGTTTCACCACACTGGTCAGGCTGGTCTCGAACTCCTGACCTCAGGTGATTCGCCCACCTTGGCCTCCCAAAGTGCTGGGAATAGAGGCATGAGCCACAGCGCCCGGCCTATTATCTTTTTTTAAAAGCTTGCTTTAAAATATCTTTTTTAGGCTAGTGCAGTGGCTCAAGCTTGTAATCCATGCACGCCGGGCATGGTGGCGTGCACCTGTAGTCCCAGCTACTTAGGAGGCTGAGGCAGGGGAATCTCTCGAACTCGGGAGGTGGAGGTTGCAGTGAGCCGAGATCGCGCCACTGCACTTCAGCCTGGTGACAGAGCAAGACTCCATCTCAAAAAAAAAAAGAAAAAAAAGAATAATGCCTGAACAAAGTAAACACAGGTCAATAATTTATTCTTATTTCTTATTTATTTTTTGAGACAGGGTCTCTCTCTGTCACCCAGGGTGGAGTGCAGTGGCACAATCATGGATCACTGCAGCTTTGACCTGGCCTCAAGCAATCCTCCCACCTCAGCCTCCTGAGTAGCTGGGACTACTAGTGTGTTATCATGCCTGGCTAATTTTTAATTTTATTTTTTATAGAGACGGGGTCTCACTATGGTGCCCAGGCTGGTCTCCAATTCCTGGCCTCAAGTGATTCTTGCTGACCTGGTCAATTTCTTTTTTTGTTGTTCTTTCTTATCTGAGATGGAGTCTGGCTCTGTTGCCCTGGCTGGGATGAAGTGGCACGATCTTGGCTCACTGTAACCTCCACTTCCTGGGTTCGAGTGATTCTCCTGCCTCAGCCTCCCGAGTAGCTGGGACTACAGGCATGCGCCACCACTCCTGGCTACTTTTTGTATTTTTAGCAGAAACAGGGTTTCACCATGTTAGCCAGGCTGGTCTTGAACTCCTGGCTTCAGGTGGTCCACTCTCCTCAGCCTCCCAAAGTGCTGGGATTACAGGCATGACCCACCGTGCCTGGCCCCTGGTCAATTTAATACAAAGCACATACCCATGTAACCACCATAGCTCATATCAAGAATAAGAGCATTCTTATTTTTGTGTCTCCACGAACTCTTGCCCCTCGTTCCCAAAATAACCTGAACCAGTATCATGATGTCTATGTTAGTCACTTCCTGGCTTTTTTTTTTTTTTTTCCCCCTAATTTGTATCCCTAAACACAATGATTTAGTTTTGCTTTTTTGGGGAAACACTGTTATATTTAATTTCAATTAAAGAAAAAACTTAAAAACTTAAGCAGCTAGTTTTTAAACTTTTTGAAATATAAAATACATACAGACAGAGAAGTATACAGATCATGAGTACAGCTCACTGAATTGTCCCTAGGTGAACATATACATGCAACTTCCCCCTAGGTTAAGAAATGGAATATCTTCTCATGACCCCTCCTTATTATTGATTTCTTCCTTCCTCAAAAAGACTTCCCTCCTTAACTACAATTCTGACTTCTAAAATGATAGTTTAGTTTTCCCTGCTTTTGAACTGTTTTTAATGGATTAATACAGTATGTGTTTGTGTCTGGCTTCTTTCATTTATTTTCGTGATTCATCATATTGTCGTTTGTAGCTGTAGTTTGTTCATTTTCACTGTTTGCATGGTATGAAGATACCATACTGTATTAATCATTCATCATTCTATCATTAATAGCTACCTGAGCTTGAGTTTCCATTTTTCTCGCCAATATAATAAATGCAGCTATGAACTTCAGGGTCTTCCCCTGTTGCGCAGGCTGGAGTGCAGTGGTGCAATCATAGCTCACTGTAACCTTGAACTTCTGGGCTCAAATGATCCTCCTGCCTCAGCCTCCTGACTAGCTGGGATTACAGGTGCAAACCACTGTGCCTGGCTATTAATTTTTTTTTGAGACAGGGTCTTGCTCTGCCGCCCAGGCTGGAGTGTGGTGGTGCTTACTGCAGGCTTGAATTCCCAGGCTCAAGTGATTCTCCCGTCTCAGTACCACCCTCGACCAAAATTTTTTTTTTTTTTAGAGATGGGGTCTTGCTATGTTGCCCAGGCTGGCTTCAAACTCCTGGCCTTAAGCAATCCTCCTGCCTTGGCCTCCCAAAGTGCTGGGATTATGGGTGTGAACCACCATGCCCAGCTCTTTGACTTTTAATTAGGAATTAATATATTTACACTGATTGTAATTACTCATATTTGAATTTATTTCTGCTATCTAATGTTTTACTATTTGTCCTCCTTTAAAATTTTTTATCCATTTTTAAAATTAAGATCTTCTCATTTTATTTTATCCCCATAATAAACTGGAAGTTATATATACTGTTTAATTTCTTGTACTGATTATGTAGAAATTTTAACATGTATATTTAACTCAACAATTATAAACTTATTTAGCCTCCTCTTAAACAATATAAAGCCTTCTAATACTTTAATTTCATCTACCCTCTTACAATAGTATATGTAAAATTATTGAACAATAGTAGAATTTAGATATTGTTGCCATTATTTTGGACAGTGTTTACATTTACAGGAAACATGCAAACGATTTTCTTTGTTTACCATTACTTCTCGCATTTTGGATCTTCCTTCTGGAAGATGGTAATTTTCTCTTAACATTTTGAAGATACACTGCGGTATCATTTGGCTTCTATTGTTACTATTGAAAGGTCAGCTGTCAGCCAAATTATCTTTTCTTTGAAGATTAGTGTCTTTCTTTTTTTTGTTTGAGATGGAGTCTTGCTCTGTTGCCTAGGCTGGAGTGCAGTGGCACAATCTCGGCTCACTGCAACCTCTGCCTCCCAGGTTCAAGCGATTCTCCTGCCTTAGCCTCTAGAGTAGCTGGGATTACAGGCGTGTGCCACCACACCCAGCTAATTTTTGTAATTTTAGTAGAGGCAGGGTTTTGCCATGTTGGTCAGGCTGGTCTCGAACTCCTGACCTCAGGCAATCTGCTCATGTTGGCCTCCCAGAGTGCTGGGATTACAGACGTGAGCCACTGTGCCTGGCCTAATGTCTTTTCTTGCTGCCTAATTTTAAGATCCCCTTTCTCTCTGGGTACTAAACTTTATGTGTGCATTTTATACTTTTCAGCATGGCAAGTTTTGGTCTTCTAGAATTTAGGATATTTACCTTCAATTCTGGAAAATGTTCAGCCACTATTTCTTTGAATATTGTCTTCCCTCCATTCTATTATCTCCTTCTTTTTTTGTTTGTTTTGTTTTGTTTTGTTTTTAAGACGGTGTCTCCGTTGCCCAGGCTGGAGTGCAGTGGCGCGATCTCGGCTCACCGCAACCTCTGCCTCCCAATTCGAGCAATTCTCCTGCCTCAGCCTCCTGAGTAGCTGGGATCACAGGCATGCACCACCATGCCCAGCTAATTTTTAAAAATATTTTTAGTAGAGACAGCATTTCACCATATTGGCCAGGCTGGTCTGGAACTCCTGACCTTGTGATCGGCCCGCCTCGGCCTCCCAAAGTGCTGGGATTACAGGCTTGAGCCACCGTGCCTGGCCTTTTTTTTTTTTTTTTTTTGAGACAGAGTCTCACTCTGTCACCAGGCAGAAGTACAGTGGCGCAATCTCGGCTCACTGCAACCTCTGCCTCCTGGGTTCAAACGATTCTTCTGCCTCAGCCTCCCCAGTAGCTGGGATTACAGGCATGCGCCACCACACCCGGCTAACTTTGTATTTTTAGTAGAGATGGGGTTTCACTATGTTGGTCAGGCTGGTCTTGAACTCCTGACCTCGTGATCTGCCTGCCTCGGCCTCCCAAAGTGCTGGGATTACAGGCTTGAACCACCGTGCCCGGCCAGGTTGGTTTCTTTATACGAAGGCCTAAAATAGGGATGCACGCCTTCATGTTTTGGAGCTTCTCTGCTGATGAGCTTGGGGATTCAGAAAACATTAAATGCTTCTGTAAATTGTTATATACTTTAGTGGAAAAGAGCAGTTAGGTGTAAATGTTTGGCAAAAAATACAGCTGTAGTTAGACTGCAATCTGCAAACATCGGCGTTGTCAGTTTGCCACAGAAAATGTGGTCTGAATGGAAGGTGCCTGAAGGCTAGGCATGGTGGCTCATGCCTGTAATCCCAGCACTTTGGGAGGCTGAGGTGGGAGGATATCTTGAGCCCAGGAGTTAGAGGCCACCCTGGGCAATGTAGTGATAATATGTCTCTAAGAAAAAAAAAAAACAAAAACTGGGCATGGTGGCACATACCTGTAGTCCCAGCTACTTGGGAGGCTGAGGTGGGAGGATTGCTTGAGCCTGGGATATAGAGGCTGCAGTGAGCTATAATTGGGCCACTGGACCCCAACCTGGGAGACAAAGCAAGACCCTGACTCAAAGGGGAAAAAAAAGGTGCTGAGAAGCAACCTGGCTGGTCAAATGATAGGAAGGCTCAAAAGCCTAGAGCCTCTAAGGAACAGGTAGGGTATGCAAAATGGTGAGACCCTCCTGCCTAGATTTCTGGTTAAAAAGGCAGTAGAAAGCTCATGACTTTATGAAGGTCATAATCTCACTGAATCTCTGAATACTTTTTTCTTTCCCCTATATGGATACAGGCAGACGAAGAGAAAGGGATATTTATTCTTTGTTATTTATTTATTTTTAACAATAAAAGTTCTGATTGTGGAAAAAATATCTAGCTGATTATAGGAATTTAATAAAGAAACCAAAACAAATTAGTCTTATAGCTGATGATAGTATTGGCTTACATTATTGTCATACACTGAATTCTAAGTTATCAGGCCAAATATGTGGACTTGGCAAAGATGAGACTTACTGTCAATTGTTCCAGCTCTCTAAACTGGATGTGACTGGCACCAGTGGCTATATGAGTGAATACAGAAGCTGAAATCCACATTATGTTAACTTTGGTTCTATTAAACAAAAGATTTTATTCCAGAGATATGTAAGATGAAGCTTTTCCAGGGCAGAGATCGTGATCATGTCCCCCAGCACAGTGCCTGACCCATAACAGCTGTCCAAGAAATATGTGTTGAATAAATAAATGGCACAAAGGTTATTCTGGGTTGCTAAGATCAGAACAGTATTTGCCATTATTTTGGAGGTTGGCGTGGGATTTGTACACCCTGGAACAGTTTCTTCTCTTTGCAGCTAGTGATATTTTTCTGTTTATGAAAAACACACATTCTTGCACACTGGCACAATGGTCCTGGGCAAAGTGGCACAGAAAGATTTCCACTCCATTTCTTGGAAGAGCCAGCAATACATCTCTCTAATGGTGAGTTGCTTCTCTTTTACCAGAGGATTTAAATTTGATGTGTTTTTAGTTCTTCCTTTCTTCCCAGTAGAGGAGACTACCTCAAGGAGAAAATTAATTAGCTGAGTTTGACTGAATTTGATAGCATTTTACTGCTCTGTAAGAATCAAGAGTAGTCACAATCTCATCTCCATATGCACTTGTTTTTCCCTGCACACAAGACTGCATGTAATGATGGCTTCCTATCTGTATTTACAGTCATGTCTTGTTCTACAAATGGGCAGTGTAAATATGCTTCTAATTGGGGAAGAGATGTGCTTGTATTTACTATAACTTACAAGACTCAGAAGATCTTAAAACCAGCACCGAGAGTTTGGGGGAATTCTCAGTGGTTCTTGGTTTTCATTTACAAATAGATAGACAAAGATTTGGCAACTTCTGTCAAGAAAGGTGTTCACACCGGGCCTCATTCCTAGCAATAAAAATCCAGATATGAAAGCAAGACATTTTCAGATTGTTCTCTAGGCCTCTGAATGCAGTATAGGAGAGAGAACTGAAAAAATTGTATATGGCTAATAAAGCACTTTTATGCATACCAATTCATTTAAGTCTTAGTTTCCCTATTTGACTAATGGGGAATCTAAGGTACAACTAAGTAACTTGACCATAGTCAAAAGGCTAGTAACAGGGCTAGAACTGGAACTTTGAATGTTTGTTGTATCTATTTTACTTTTAAGTGATAGAATTGGTGGGGATAGAATATATCTTTTTGGCTTTTCTGGCTAGGGTGGCTCGTTTCTTATTAACATTGTATTAAGAAAGACAAGGCAGCCTTAACTGAACACAAGTTAATCTATATCCCAATACTCAAACAGCCTTGCTCAGGGAGATCAGTAACGGTAAGGAAAACACCTGATTAAAAGTTTCCTTACTGATGGTGCAAGGGAAAGGCTCAACATCTTGCTACATCTGGAAGAGCCGAATTCAGTCAAACTCATGTAAAGGAGGGAAGAATCCATTTGCATTCTCTGTGAATAATGAGGGCATTATTAGCCATCTGTAAAGTAACTGCAGAGACAGAGAGCTACTTCCTGACTTCAAGTCTCATTCCAGTGACACTGATGACCTTGGGGAGGCAGATATGCTGAGGTCCTCCCTGGCATCTAGAATGCAGTCCAGGTTGTAGCAAAGATATATTCCTTCTACAGTGACGTGACTCATGACCTTACTTCTGAGAGGCATAATGCCTCTGTTCAGATGAGCTGGATAGAGTGCTTGTTTTCCAGGCTTAAAAGTCATCTTGCAAATAAATAACAATTTTATCTCACGTAGTAATTTTCCTGGCATGGCCTCATCTCCAGAGGGAGTCTTGGAAACACAAAGGCTTGGTCTATACCAGTCACTTCTCATCCTGGCCAAATAGCTATTGCAAATACTATTTTTGACTCTATTGATATATTGAAATGTGACGTTTCCATCTACAGGTAAAGAACTTGTAGGAAAAAAGAAGAAAAAGTGATGTAATTTTGAAGTATTCTTTTAGTGAGGTATTCTCTCATCTCTGTAACAAACAGAATTGCTGTTCTTTGCTGTAGGGGCTGTCCTGTGCCATAAAGGATGTTTACCAGCATCCTTGACCTTCACCCACCAGCCAATAGCACCTCTCCAGTGGTGACAATCAAAAATGTCTGTATTCAGCAGATCCTGAATTCAGAAGGAAAAAAAATGTTTAAAAAAAACCCAAAAATGTCTGCACACATGGTCCCCCAAAATTGTCGCAGTTGAGAACCACTGTTTTAACTGAAGCAACAAGATTATTACAAAAGAAACCATCTTCTTCCCTCCATCCACCAAAAAACTAAAGTGATTTCTGAGCTAGAACCCCTCTAGAAATTTCAGAGGATTTAGACAAAGCAGGTAGATTAAATACTCACAGTTATTTAGTTATAAAAGGCCAAACCAGAATTATTGAGGACAATGTCTTTGCAGACTGTTGCTGGTGAGCTGTGATTCTTACCACAGGTGCCTGCCTGCCTTTTACCTCAAATCAAGGGAGTGGGCCTTCAATGGAACTGCTCAGAGCACTTGACCTGTGCCTCTTGCAGTCTGAGGGGCATTGTGGGCCTGTGTCTGACTCCCATAGGCTGGCGGCTGTTTTGGCAGCAGAGTAGAGGAATGTTGAATCTGCACTGGGATTAGCTTGTACTCCCAAGTTTGTTCGGGCAAGAGGTGCCTGAGAGCTTCCTGTGGACCAGGTGTGAGCCATACAGAGCTGTCACTAGGCTAACACAGCAGCACCATGAGAAAAAAGCTCTCCTTCGTCCAGACGCTTTGCTTCCATCTATTGGGAAGTAGTCGTTGTAATTTAGTTTGGACAAAACACTTTACTGCCACCTGCTGGAAAAACATTAAAATAAATAACATACAAAACTACAGTGAGGATGATGTGAATAGCACCCCCTAGGGTACGGAGTGCACAACCTTGTCCCACAATAAAGGTCACTTGCAAATGGACGAGTGTGAGAGTCATCTCAGATCCTATCTGACAGGGCCTTTACAGAGATGCCCAGGTTTCAACAGACAAGTAGTTGGAGGTGCATGGAAAGAAGTAAATAACTGCCAAAATAGCTTTACGCTTAGACCAATATAATTATTGGGGAGAAACCACCAGAGAAGGAGGATGGTGGTGGTCTCTGAGGTATCCATGAAAAAAAAAGTCAGCTTTAAGCATCTACTATGCCCAGGGAATGTCAAACCATCATACAAAGTTACAACTTTCCTGCTCCTTTTTCTCCCTGCCTTCCCCAGATTTGGTTATTGTTAGTTAAGCTGGGAGGAGAAAGACTAGGCAGGTTAAAGATGGCTATGGTCCCCTCTTTAGGTCAAGCAATGAGACAACTGTTCCCAGCTGAAAAAGAGGAAAACATTTCACTCTTTGTGACTCAATGACAACAGGACTCTATTCCTAAGGAGACCACAGAACCCCTAAAAACTCATGGAACCTGCCTGAGTTTTCAATTAGGTACATGACAGATCTACTCCCACTGCACAAATTGAAAGGCATGGCAAAAGATACAAAATAAAACTGTTTGTTTTGAATTATAGCCCGTGTGCCCCCTATGTTGAACATACTGTTTATATATTATCAAGTAGGATCTAGAGAATATATCTTCCAAGAATATGTTCTGCAGTTTTTGAGGGGGAAAATGGTCATTGATCAATTCATTTGTTTTTTGAGATCCCATAATTTGTGGGTAGGGTATAAAAATGCAAGGGAGGCCGGGCATGGTGGCTCACGCCTGTAATCACAGCACTTTGGGAGGCTGAGGTGGGAGGATCACTTGAGGCCAGGAGTTCAAGACAGGCCTGGGCAACATAGGGAAACCCATCTCTAAAAAAATTTAAAAATTAGCCAGGCATGGTGGCATGTCCCTGTAGTCCCAGCTACTCAGGAGACTAGGGTAGGAATGTTGCTGGAGGCCAAGAAGTTGAGGCTGTATTGAGCCATAATCCAGACACTGGACCCCAGCCTGAGTGACAGAGCAACATCTTGTCTCACAAAAAAAAAAAAAAAAAGGCAAGGGAATCCTTCCCTCTGGGAGCTTACATCTTAGGTTTCATACTCAGAGCAAAGTATTTATTACAGTCAGTTATGTCAACAAGAGCCTGTGTTGCATATGTGGGGCAGGCTGAGGAGGTTTTTAACTCTCTTCGGATTTACTCTCAAGACTTTTACTCACTTATGATAAAGCTTTTGAAGCAATCATATTGCTCCTGTTCTCCAAGCATGGAATCACAGGTAAAGCTTTCATTTAAGATATTTAAAGAGAGATACAAGGCTAAATGCACAGGCTGCATCTTCACTGGGCTGCTCTGAAATCAGGCTCTGTTGATCCTGCTTGGCAGATTTGGAAACTTATTTCACTACACTCAAGTTTAATCAGGCTCTGAGAAATTAATTCGGATAAAACAATTCAACCCAGTGAACAGTGTCCGATTTGTAAACCATGATATGAATTTATTGACAAAAACTGTACAGCTAGTATAACTAGTCCTAGTTATATGCCTTGGACAGTCGCTTCTTACTGGGTATGTAGATGTATTTGAGAGGCTCCCTGAATGATAGAAAGGCTACTGGCTGAGTTTGGAATCAGAGTATGTATGGGCCTTTGTATGCTCTTAACGGAGATCCAGAATTTAGGTGTGCTAGGATATAAACTCCACGAAGGCAGGGATTTACTGACGTATCTTAAGAGACTAGAACATAGTAAGCATTCACTAAGTATCTGTTGAATGAGTGAGTGAATCTGAATTAAGATTTAACTGCCCTGAGACTAAGTGTTGGTTCTGGTCATTAGAATCAGTTGCCTGTTCCTGGAAACAGTTCCTGGGAGCTTCATAGAACATTCTTATTCAGATTCTTCTGGTTTTAGACTCTTTGTGGACCCCACCCTTCGATTGTGACAGCATTAACTGGGTATGTGACACTTAGGTTACACATGGTTTACTCTCTCTGATGAAATGTGGGAGACACTCTGGCCTCTGTAGCCCATTTACAGATCATTTCATAGGGTGACTTTATTTTTTTCAAATCTTGTCCCAAGTTCTATGAGGGTTCTTGTTTTACATTTTCCAGGTTACTGACTTCCAGCTCAGGCAGGTAAGGGACAACTGAATTGTGGTGGCTGCTATTTTTTGAACAGGTGTTGATCTACCGGCCGTCAAGGAGTCCAAATGGAAGATCTCAAAGCCCTTAACAGACTGTAACAAAGAAGAGATTGGCTCAATATTCATACCTTTGTGAGCTCAAGGGAGTTGTAGGGATGGTCTGGGTAGCCATGCAAGTTCAGAGAGCTCATTCTTTCTGTCTCCTTTCAGCAGTGCCTCCGCAGCTGGCTGATTTTAGTATACAAAGCTCCCTGTGAACCCGAAGCCTATCGACTTCCACAGTCCCAGACTGTCAAGGCACCGAAGCCTTACTGTTCTCTCTCGAGTCTAGGTCAGGTCCTGAGGTGAAGGGGTAGGGTGGGGGCGGGCAGGACGCAGGTGCAGCCCCGTGGTCCCGGATCTAACTCACATCTCTGGGAATGGGAACAGGAGTCACCGCTTAGGCCTCCCCTAGCGGTTTTCGGTTCAGGTCTCTGTGCTCCTCACCTGGATATGGGCGCCCTGGGTTTTTCTGGCCGCCTGCAGGGAGGGGCATGGCTTCCTCCGCAGAGACCAGAAGCAATCTCTGTGTTCCGGATTTTCCCTTTATCTTTCCTCTCCCCAGTGTCCTCTCTGTTCCCCAACCTCCCCAAACCGAGGACCCCACAACCCGCCTCGGGACCGCGCCTGGCTGCTCGCACCCTAACTCAGGAGCCCAAATGGTGGAAGAGGAACTGCAGTCCTCAAGCTTGCAGGACCCAGGGCCGCGGCCCGGGATGCTGTGGGGGTGGGGACCCTCGCCGCCCCGCCCCCGCCAGCGGCCCGCCCCTCCCCCTCCCACGCACGTCACGTCCGGCCCGGCCTCCGCCCGCCAGCCGCTCTCCTCCCGCTCGCCGTTAGGGAGGCTCTGCACCTCAGCCGCCGCCTGTGTCGCCACTCCCTCCCCCTCTTCCGCGTCTCCGCCGCCACCACCGCCGGGGGTATCCGGGGGTCGCTTACCGGGCTGGCCCCGCGCCGCAGCCGTAGCTTTAACCTCTCGTCAGCGGCCGCCCCAGGAAGAGGCTTCCCGGCCGCGGAGCCAGTTGGGGCCTCAGTTCTCGCCCTCTTGCCGTCGCCGCGGGTCCTGGAGAAGCGGCCGCGGCCAGGGAACGGGGCATCGCGGTTCCAACGGTAGGTAAACGGGCGGGTACTCGGATCTGCGCATGCGCGGGTTGCAGGTCGCCGCGGCCCTTCCGCTCCTGTTGCCCCCCAGCGCCGCCTGCCACCCGCGCCTGCTCCCGGGCGTTGCGTTTCGGGGTGTGGAGGACTCCAGCAGGTGGGGCGTTCCGTGGAGAGGGCCCCCTTTCCGCTGGAGAAAGAGGAAGATGAAGCCGTGTCCCTGGTTGCCGGGGGGTGTGGCAGCCTTGGATTTGCAGCGGCTGCAGTGCAGTTGAGCGGGCGTGCCCCTCACCTCCAGCCCCTCCAGAGTAGATGGCGCGACATCCCACGTTTCTTTGCTGACCTCTCCTGCCCACTGGCGCTGCGCCTCTTCCCCGCCCGCTTCATGCTGGGCAGTGAAGTTGATGTAGAAGAAAAAGGAGTGTTTTATTCTGGGCTCTACTGCGCCCGTTTTTAAGGTCACGTGAGATGAGTGGTTGCGGACTTCCTTAAATCGCTCAGAGAATATAGCCAAAATTGGGCTGTTGGTGCACTGGGGCATTGTCTAGAATGCGCTCTGCATAGGCCAGGCTGGAGGGGGACACTTTGTATAGCATTAGGGTTCACGTGGCACGCCTAGTTTCCTAGATGAGGTTGTAGGAATCGGTTGGCACATTTGCGCAATGGGAAACTGTTAAGCCCTTTTTGTTTGTAATCAGTTAAAATCAAACTGACTGTTAGAAAGACGGTGGATTATTTCATTTGGTTCCCCGTTTCGCCTTCTAATCAGTGAAAAAAGTTGGGCATTTACTTTGAAGGATCTGATAATCTAAAATGGTAGCCAGAATCATTACCAGTAGTAATGCAGACTATTAACATTAACTGAGGTGCACCTGTTTAGAGAGACAGACATTAAAGGGTGGTTTTGAATTGTTTGTCTTTTTAGAGCTGGGTTAGTGTGAGGCTATTTTCAACCTTCCTTTTTTGGTAACCTTGAAATGCTTGTTGGCCTGGTTTTCTCACAGGTACTGTGCATTTACTAAGTGCTTGTTGATGGAATTGAATGCACTGATAATTATTTGTATATCCATTGGGAGCGCCTTTTTTTTTTTTTTTTTTTTTTTTTTTTTTCCTCGAGACAGAGTTTCGCTCTGTCGTACAGGCTGGAGTGCAGTGGAGCGATCTCGGTTCGCTGCAACCTCCTCCTCCCGGATTCAAGCGATTCTCCTGCCTCAGCCTCCTGAGTAGCTGGGACTACAGGCGCCCGCCACTACGCCCGACTAATTTTTGTATTTTGGGTAGAGATGAGATTTCACTATGTTGGCCAGGCTGGTCTCGAACTTCTGACCTCAAGTGATCCGCCTGTCTCAGCCTCCCAAAGTTCTGGGATTACAGGCGTGAGTCACCGTGCCTTGCCCCCTTCTTACTTTTTTAATCCGTACTGCTTTTAAAATTGGAGTAATAGTTTATGCAATTTAATTTTATTACTAATTTAGACACCTGTGTGACACAGCTTAAGTTCTTGGAAAATGTAGAAGGGCATATTGCAGTGGCATAATTCATTGGGTGGTGTAAATGTTAGTTTTTTTTTTATTAGAATGTCGTTGTTTTAGGACAGAAAATGGCTGAAATGAATCTGTTGACTTGTCAGTGATTCTCCACCAATAAAATAACTGCTTTTATAATCATTTATGAATAACCTCAATCCATCGCTACATAGCTCCTCCATCATCGTATACAAATTTTGAATTTGGGCACTATAGTAGTATAAATTACTGTTTTTTGTTTTGTTTTGTTTTGTTTTTTGTTTTTTTGAGACAGGGCATCACTGTCGCCCAGGCTGGAGTGCAGTGGTGCAATCTCGGCTCACTGCAACCTCCGCCCCCCAGGTTCTAACGATTCTTCTGACGTAGCCTCCCGAGTAGCTGGGACTACCGTGCTTGCCACTGCGCCTGACTAATTTTTGTATTTTTTTGTAAGACAGGATTTTGCCATGTTGCCCAGGCTGGTCTCAAACTCCTGACCTCAGGTGATCTGCCTGCTTCTGCCTCCCAAAGTGCTGGGATTACAGGCGTGAGCCACCTTGCCACCTTGCCCAGCCTTACGTTCAATTTTTTTTTTTTTTTTGGTGGGGGACAGAGCTTCATTCTTGTTGTCCAGGCTGGAGTGCAAATTTTAGTGTGTAAATTATACCTTAATAAATGTATTTTTTTTTTTTAAAACCCACTGGTGGACTTTGGAGAGCTTATACTCTGTTGGTAGAAACAGCCATTAAACAAACACAAAATGAATATGTAATAAAACTTGTGGTAGGCCAGGCTCACAGTGGCTCACGCCTGTAATCCCAGCACTTTGGGAGGCTAAGGCTGGAGGATCAGTTGAGCTTAGGAGTTTGAGGCCAGCCTGGGCAACATAGGGAGACTCTCTCTTTACAAAAAAAAAGCCAGGCATGGTGGCATGCCCCTGTAGTCCCAGCTGCTTGGGGGGCTGAGGCGGGAGGATTGCTTGAGCCCAGGAGTTTGAGGCTGCAGTGAGCTATGATCGTGCCATTGCATTCCAGCCTGGGGGACAGAGTGAGACCCTATCTCAAAAAACAAAACAAAAAATCTGTGATGAATATTTTCGAGCCAAGGAATGCCACACCCTAGAGAAATTAATAGATTAGACCATTAGATTGAGTGGGTTGAAGAAAGCCTCTCCAAGGATGGGACTTGAACTGATGATGGGAAGGAGGAAGCGTGGGAGAGTGTTTCAGGTCAGTGAACTAGCAAGTATAAAAGACCTAGGCTGAGGAAAATGTGGTAAGCTGACAAGATAATTTAATGACATTTACTAGATTTCTACTAGAGAAGGAAATATTGCAAATCTTTTATGTCAAGTTGTAACCTAGCTTCTAGTGTATATTTTCTTTTCCTTGTATATATAATGTATAAAGATTCTTATCTCTTGCTTCAGTTTTAAGAGCGATGTCTGTCAAGTTTCTATTATTGCCCTTTTCAGGAACAGAATAGAAAAAGTTCAGTTTTGTTTACCTATTCTTGAAAATATTTCTCTACTTTTTGCTTTTGTGTGTCAAGCTGCTGCTCTTTACAGTTGAAAAGTAAAAGTAAAAATAAAACTGAAAACCGCTTGTTGATTGACATAGTAGATGCTGAATATCATTTTGCATTGGGGTGAGCAGGGAGGTGGAGGAGGTTCTCTATGGTCCTAATTTGGAGCAAACACTGGTCACACTGGATTTAGTGTTTGGAAAGGTTTAAAGGAGCTGAAATTTAGAATTAGGTAAGATGAGAGTTTTTTTTAATAGCAAAAGCAGACTGCATTATGATTGGTTGTAGAATCATTTTGAAACTATTAATCTTGTAAAATATTCCCTTTTTCTATTGAGAGGAAATATTCTAGTAGTATTTCCATAATAATCTTTGGCCAGCAACTGCAAAACATTTCCAGCAACTACAAAGTATTTAAGTGCTTTATGAATTACCCTTGGTGTGGCTTCATGTATTTCAGTGACATTTTAAACAAAATTTTCAGTGAGAATTGTAGTTGTTGCCTAGAAGGGGCATCCACTTGTAAGATAGTAGACTTAGAGTTCTAGTTACTAATTCAGTAACTTTGAACCAGTTTCTTCAGCTCTCTGAGCTTGCTTCCTCTTCTGAGAAAAGGAAGGGTAATCCATTCTCCTTATTTCACCGGATGGTTGGAGGATTCAGTTGGAGAGTGAACTGGAAAATACACTGGAAATGGTAGCATCAGTTTCAGTATTGGGGTTTTGCTATTTAGTGTTCAACTGGGGAAACAAAAATGAAGTCATTTTTTTTTTCTTTTTTGAGACGAAGTCTCGTTCTTGTCCCCCTGGCTGGAGTGCAATGGCGGTGATCTCGGCTCACTGCAACCTCCGTCTCCTGGGTTTGAGCGATTCTCCTGCCCCATCCTCCTGAGTAGCTGGGACCACAGGCACGTGCCACCATGCCTGGCTAATTTTTATATTTTTTGTAGTGATGGGGTTTCACCATGTTGGCCAGGCTGGTCTCAAACTCCTGACTTCAGGTGATCCGCCTGCCTTGGCCACCCAAAGTGCTGGGATTATAGGCATGAGCCACTGCACCTGGCCTAATTTTGTATTTTTAGTAGAAATGGGGTTTCACCATGTTGGCCAGGCTAGTCTTGAATTCCTGACCTCTGGTGATCTACCCACCTCAGCATCCCAAAGTGTTGGGATTACAGGCAGGAGCCACTGTACTTGACCGTTTTTTGCATATTTTATGGTCAAAGTTCACAATCTAGTGGGGAAGATATACAAAAAAAGTTTAACCACTGCTTTTTTGTTCATGTACCAGCTTCCCTTTTTTTTTCAGTTTTTATACAAGTCTGTGCAAAAAGAGAAATGTTTTAATCTCAGGGGACCTATCTGGCTAGACCAAGTTGTAGAATTACACATAATACCCCTTACCTGAGAAAATGAAGTGTATTGTAGTTTTGTATTAACGAGCTATGAAAAATGATAAACTAGTCTTCTTACTCCTATCAGTCTAGTAGGCCTTGCCTATGCATGTTTTCAGTGGAGAAAAGGTATATTAATATTTCCCACGTTGTTGGAAGAAATAGCTTATAAATAGCTTATACTCTTTTTTTTTGGTTTTATTTCTTAAGGCAGTGAAATTCCCAACCTTTTAAGCAATAGAGCCCTCTTTAATTTAAAAACTTTCTAGTCCTGAATTCTGTATTAGTTATACTTTGTATCTGATAAATTACTTAATGGCCAAGCCAGTATGAACTTAATAACAGATTTAAGTGATTTGGTGTTTTCCTGATTGTGTTAGTCCATTCTCACACTGCTATAAAGAACTGCCAGAATAAAGAAAAGAGGTTTAATTGTTTCACAGTTCTGCATGGCTGGGGAGGCTCCAGGAAACTTACAATCATAGTGGAAGGGGAAGCAGGCATGTCTTACATGGCAGCAGGCAAGAGAGCCTTTGTAGGAAGTGAAGGGGGAAGAGCCCCTTATAAAACCATCAGCTCTCATGAGAACTCACTGTCACGAGAACAGCATGGGAGAAACTGCCTCCATGATCCAATCACCTCCTTCTCTCCACACGTGAGGATTACAATTCTAGATGAGATTTAGGTGGGGGCACAGAGCCAAACTGTATCACTGATCAAAGTAGCGTCTATGAACATTTGATAGGTAAGTTTATGTGCTATTGAGACATTCGTTCAGCTTTTCTGTTAAGTATCTCAGACAAATTATGCTTTGGTCAGTTTCTCAGGCCAGGAGGGAACAACTAATTTAGCATATTTGCCACTTTTGTAGTACCATCCTTGTTCAGTTAGACTGAAAGAGGTGCCTTTTGCTTCAGTGAATTATTTGGAGCCCCGGCTAGTAAGAAGCTGAATGTCTAGAGCAGGGATAAGTTTATTTTCTTTTAGTTTTGGTTTAATGATGTCAAGTCAAATTAGCAATAGTCTACAAACTTAAAAATTTCTATCCTCTTTATTGAGACCCAGCTTTCTGCTGGCTTTTCTGACTTTGTATACCAATGATAATAGGGATGTATTTATGTAGTTTTTTGGCTTTAACAAGTAGTGAGATAGCTCTTTTAAACCTTTCTATGTGAATTGTATCATATTTTGTCAAAGCATTTGGGCAAACGTGAGTTTTATTGTTCCTTCCTATTCTATTTGAAGGTAGAACTTTTTTACATGAATGTGGCACTTTTTCTTGGCACATCTTTTTGAGTCGTTCTGTTGCCCAGGCCCAGTGCAGTGGTGCAATCACAGCTCACTACAACCTCAAACTCCTGAGCTCTAGAAATTCTCCCATCTCAGCCTCCTGAGTAGCTGGGACTACAGGTGTGTGCCACCACACTTAGCTAATTTATTTATTATTTATTTATTTATTTATTTATTATTTTGAGATGGAGTCTCTCTTTGTTGCCCAGGCTGGAGTGCAATGGCGCAATCTTGGCTCACTGTAACCTCCCCCTCCCGGGTTCAAGCGATTCTCCTGTCTCAGCCTCCTGAGTAGCTGTGATTAAAGGTGCGTGCCACCATGCTCAGCTAATTTTTTACTTTTAGTAGAGATAGGGTTTTACCATGTTGGCCAGGCTGGTCTTGAACTCTTGATCTCGGGTGATCCACCCACCTTGGCCTCCCAAAGTGCTGGGATTACAGGTGTGAGCCACCATGCCTGACCAATTTTTTTTTTTTTTTTTTGAGGCACGGTCCCTCTCTGGTGCCCAGGCTGGAGTTCAGTGGCATGATCACAGCACACTGGAAGCCTCTACCTCCCTGGGCTCCAGTGATCCTTCCACCTCAGCCTCCCGAGTAGCTGGGACTACAGGCGCTGACATCATGCCCAGCTAATTTTTGTACTTTTTTGTAGAAACAGGGTTTTGCCATGTTGCCCAGGCTAGTCTCGAACTCTGGAGCTCGAGTGATCTGCCCACCTCGGCCTCCCAAAGAGCTGGGATTACAGGTGTGAGCCATCATGCCTGGCCTCTTTTTTCATTTTCTTCAGCTTTATTGAAGTATGATTTATATACAACAGCATGTCCAGTTCAATACGTTTTAATAAATATATTCATATGTAACTATCACTGCAACAGTTATGACATAAAACATTTTCATCACCTCAAAAAGTTCTGTGTTTCAGTTTTCTCATCAGTAAAATGGATATAATGAAAGTATTTGCCTCCTTTAGGGTTGTTGTAAAGATTAAATGAGTTGATATGTTAAAGTCTTTGAAATAGTGCCTGGCATATTGTAAGAGCTCGGCAAATGCTGTCTGCTGTTATTATCTATAGTATTGATATTGGTGCTCTACCCCTTTTTAAAGGCCCCTCACTACTAATTTTAGTAGATATTTAAAATGTAAAGATTCTGTGCTATTAAGAAAGGTATGTTTCATTTGTCAAAAGTCAGTTGATTGTAGATGCTGTTTTGGTTATTATAGCTCTGTAGTATATTTGGAAGTTGGCTAGTGTGATGCCTCCAGCTCTGTTCATTTTCTTCAGGATTGTTTGCGTTAATCAGGGTTTTTATGCTTTTGTACAAAATTTAGGGTTGCTTTTTCTGTTTCTTTGGAGAATGGCATTGGAATTTTGATGGGGAGTGCATTGAATCTGTAGACCACTTTGGATTGTGTGGGTATTTCAATCATATTAAATTTTTCAGCCCATGGGGGGAAAAAGGGATGTGTGTGCTGCTACTATGTATGTGTATTTTTGTATATGTAAATGAAATTGAATGGAATGCAAAAAAAGTACCTTGAGTCCCAGTAGAACTTAGGTTGATAGCTGGTATATGAAGGTACACTTTCTTGAATGTTACCCAACTTTATGGATAATTGATGTTTAATTGCATTATTTCTGAGCTGGGAGTAGTGACTCATGCCTGTAATCCCAGTGATTTAGGAGGCTGAGGTGGGAGGTTTGCTTGAGCCCAGGTGTTTGAGGCTGCAGTGATCCATGATTGGGCCACTGTACTCCAGCCTGGGCAACAGGGTGAGACCTCGACTCAAAAAAAAATATATATATATATATATATATTGCTTTGTTTGTAATCACCGTTATCTCATGGTGAGGTATATGATGTAAAATTCAACGTAATTTCCTATTCCTTGTCAATAACACCATGCTAAGCAACTGTCACTTGTATTCAAAATAATTTTGCCATTTGGGGCTGGGAGTGGTGGCTCATGCCTGTAATGCCGAGGTGTGCAGATCACCTGAGGTCAGGAGTTCGATACCAGCATGGCCAACGTGGTGAAACTCCATCTTTACCAAAAAATACAAAAAAATGAGCCGCACATGGTGGCACGTGTCTATAATCTCTGCTACTCAGGAGGCTGAGGCACGAGAATTGCTTGAGCCCAGGAGACTGAGGTTGCAGTGAGCTGAGATCATGCCACTGCACTCCAGCCTGGGCGACAGAGTAAGACTCTATCTCAAAAAAAAAAAAAAAAAAAAAACTCTTCTCTGTGTGTGTGTGTGTGTGTGTGTGTGTGTATAAATTTTGCTGTTTAGATTTATAAAAGTATGCTTTTGGAAATAGTTGGTTATTTTGAAAGTCCACACATTGTATTCTCTTGTGTCAGTCCTTTTATTGAACTGCTTTCTTTACATTTTATTAATTCTATCTGCTAGGACATTTTATTAGATCTTTTTGGTATATTTTTGTATGGTGTCTGCTGCTGTCTTCCTTTTTTTTTTTTTTGAATGTAATATTGTAGTTTAGGTGTTGCATTCATTTTCTAGGACTTTCATGACAAATTACTACAAACTAGGTGGCTCTAAAATAATAGGAAGTTTTCTCTCACAGTTGAGGAGGGTAGAAGCCCAAAAGGAAGTGTCCACAGGGCAGGTTCTAGGGGAGAATCTTTCTTTGCCTCTTCCAGCTTCTGGTGGTTCCTGGCATTTCTTGGCTTCTGGCAGCATAACTGCAGTTTCTCCCTGTCTTCACATGCTCTTCTTTCTCTGTGTCTCTGTGTATCTTGTCCTCTTCTTATAAGGACATGAGCCATTGGATTTAGGGCCTGCCCTAAATCTAGGATGATTTCCTCTTGAGATCCTTAACTACACCTGCAAAGACCTTGTTTCCAGATAAAGTCACATTATGAGGTTCTTGGTGGACATGAGGTTTGGGGGGGGACACTATTCAACCCACCACAGATGTGAAGAGAATATTTACATGATTTAAGCTCTGAAAAGGGGTAGGAAACAGGACTAAATAATGTCAACTACTTTGCAGTTTGCAGAAATGTTACCTTGGGCCACTCCCCAGTCTGAGAGTTCTCAGCAATGTGCTCTAGATACAAGTCCCAAGTGAAAGATTGGCTCCTGGGGCTTGGACCATAGGTCTGCCCTCTGGAAGTACCTGTTCGCAAGCTAGAAATAAATGATGACCTAAAATGTATATAAGACTATGAGGCTGGGCATGGTGGATCATGTCTGTAATCCCAGGACTTTGGGAGGCTGAGGTGGGTGGATTGCCTGAGCCCAGGAGTTCAGGACCAGCCTGGGCAATGTGGTGAAACCTCATTTTTACAAAAATTAGCTGGGTGTGGTGGCCCATGCCTGTAGTCCTAGCTACTCAAGAGGCTGAGGTAGGAGGATCACGTAGGTCCGGGGAAGTCGAGGCTGCAGTGAGCTGTGATCATGCCACTGTACTCCAGCCTATCTCAAAAAAAGAAAAAGACTACGGCCAGTTTGAGCGCCAGAATGTGACATTCTATCATACTATAAATTGTGATAATTTACATGGAAAAATAGTATAGTGATTAAGAGCTCAAGGACTTTGAGAATCACATTCTCTGGTTTCATATTCTGCCTCTGACCCTTATTATCTGGGTGGACTGTGGGTAAATTGGTGAGCCTTGCAATGTCTAATTAAGGGTTAAAGAATACCTTAATACATGTAAAGTGCAGAGAACTGCCTGGCATATCATAACTGCTCATTTAATGTTTGTTGCTGCTATATCCGTCATCATCCTCAGGAGAGAGAGAAACTTGTCGTCAGAAAGATTGATGCCTTCGATTGTTTTCCTAGTATTGAGGGTAAATTTTTACTGATGAATTCATAGATTTCTACCCAGCCTCACGTTAGAAAAATATGCTTTCAGGTTGTGTAGTTAGAGGTTGCCGGTAGTAGAGGTCATGAGATGAGATAATAGGCTCCTGACTGGGAGCAGTGGCTCACGCCTGTAATCCCAGCAAGGTGGGAGGGATTTCTTGAGCCAGGAGTCTGAGACCAGCCTGGGCAACATGAGACTTCCTCTCTACCAAAAATACAGCTGGGCATGGTGGTGTGTGCATGTAGGCCCAGCAATTTGGGAGGCTGAGGCAGGGGATTGCTTGGGTCCAGGAGTTTGAGGCTGCAGTGAGCCATAATTGCACCACTGCACTCCAGCCTGGGTGACAGAGTGAGACCCTGTCTCGAAAAAAAAAAAAAAGAAAATAGATTCTTGGTTTCATTAACAAGGCATTCTAAACACTGAGTAGCTATTTTAGTGATATATAGAACTTGCTCCCTGACAGACTTTTGCAGTGAGTTTTCATTTATAGTATATCAAGCAAACCCCCCTTTATGTCTTGAGGATATCAGCTTGACTTTTAGTGTAAGTCTGTTAAATAACTTATCTCTGAAGTTAACTTCAAAGTTGTTTTCAAATGGATAGATAGGTAGATTAACTACATGTCTTAGCAGGCATTTCAGGATGTTTTGCAACTAATCATCCACTAAAAGATTTGTTATGGGAATGTGGTTTTCCTTCCCTTCAGTTTTTAATGTTCCTCCTGGAGGTGTATGTTACTAATAATACTTTGAAAACCACACTGATTGATATTACTCTTCTGCTTACCTGAAGCTTCTTGGGCAGAGTCCTGCAGTATAGTTTACTGAGCTTATTAAACGATTTGTTAACAGATGACTAGAATTCACGGAGGATAATGATACCATTAGAATTCACAAAGGATGATGAGACCAAATATTAAACACTTTGCCAAACAAGTTCTTCTCTCTCTCCCTAGTCTAATTGCTGGTCTTTTAGCATTATGCAAAGAAGAGAGAGGAGACTGGTTCTCTACTACATACATATGTTATCTCAGTTAAACTTAACAGTTGTACAGGTATTACTCTTTTTTTTTTTTGAGACAGGATCTCACTTTGTTGCCCAGGCTGGAGTGCAGTGGTGCAAACACAGCCCATTGCAGCCTCCATCTCCTGGCAGAAGTGATCCTCCCGCCTCAGCCTTCCAAGTAGCTGGGACTACAGGCACTACTATACCTGGCTAATTTCTAAATTTTTTTGTAGAGATGGGGTCTCACTATATTGCCTAGGCTGGTCTCAAACTCCTGGGCTCAAGTGATCCTCCCACCTTGGCCTCTCATAGTGTTGGGATTATAGCCATGAGCCAATGCACCCGGCCTGTACAGGTAGTTTCCTATTTTATATATAGAAACCTAGGCTCAGAGACATGGAAGTTGTTCACCATCATGTATCTACAAAATGACGGAGTTGTTCTTTGAATCTGAACCTTTCTGGGACTGTTCTTTTTGCTCTTTTCCAACATATGCTATCGCTTCTCTCAGTTAGGGAGCTCAGGCAACCACTATGTTGTATACAAAAAAAGAAGAAAGTACTGAAGTATAGTAGCAAGCTTAAATCATATCTTTGATTCTTTGATCTTTTGAAAATACTTCCATGTTTAGTTCTGAGTATGTGAGGAAATGAGGAAGGAATGGGATGGGGTAGGGTGTCTACACATAATTGAGGAAAATGGATTATTTGAATGGTGTAGTCCTTGAAGATATGTCCTGTCACATATCCTCCTTTGCAATTCGTTTATTTATTTATCTTCAGCAGAAAGATCTCCAGTTTTCCATCATCATCTGAAACCTTTGCAAGGTTTTGCCTTTAGGTTACAGATAGATTTTTCAGACAGAAGAATACCTTTCAATATAGGTAACCTCTTAAGAGGACTTTACTGCTGCTTCTATTAATAGTCTCTTCTGACAGTTAAAGATGTGGGAAATTGAAATAATTGTTTTTGTCTTGTAGATTAACTGCTGAAGTACTGATCGAGTTCTGCATTTCTTCAATGAGGAACTACAGGCTGATCTTCTGCCATAATCTCAAACAGCCATAAATGACAAAAGAATGCTTGCTCAGTGAGGGTAGCTGGTGCAGAAGCCATTTTTTAAACTTAGGTATTTAAGTACTGAAAGGTAAGTTTTCAAAATGGTAACTATCTTGTGCTCTATAAATCCATAGAGATTTTGGAACTTGCCCCTATAGCTGCTATTTGATTTAACTTGAGGTTTTATAGTTCTTAGCTGGCACCAGATACGTTGAAGAATGGATGTTGCTTGTCTGAGACTATGTAAATGTATGGCATTTTGCTATCCTTAAGTTAATTTTTTCTTTTCTTTTAAGTTGGCTGCATTGTTTCCTAGTCATGTGACATTCTTGATCCAGTGGGTATACACTTGATCCAGTGGACCTTATTTTTGTAAACTTATGAATTTTAGTACACTTATTTTTGTGATTTGCTTTCTTTCTCTTGCAGTGAGAAAGAAATTGTTTTTCTGGGGTGATGGAAAAAATACCAGCTGGTGTCATTTTGTTCATTATCAACCTTTGAGTTTTTCTTTCTTTTACAAATACTCTTTTCCTACATAAAGTAATAAATGTGTAATGTGTTTATTTTAGAAAATAAATTTTTCTTGGGATTACTTGTTCTCTGACGTGTCAGATATTGGAAATGGCCATCTGAGACATTGTTTTCTCCCACTTCTTTACTGATCACAATTCCTACAAAATTAGGACAAATAACTATTTCTGAACTAGATGGCTCTGAAAATTTTTCTTTTGGATAATTATGAAATAACAGTGTTAAGGACAGGCACGACGGCTTGTGCCTATAATCCCAGCACTTTGGAGGCTGAGGCGGGCTGATCACCTGAGGTCAGGAGTTCAAGACCAGCCTGGCCAACATGATAAAACCCCGTCTCTACTAAAAATACAAAATTAGCCGGGCGTGATGGCGCACACCTGTAATCCCAGCTACATGGGAGGCTGAGGCAGGAGAATCGCCTGAACCCAGGAGGTGGAGGTTGCAGTGAGCCAAGATTGCACCATTGCATTCCAGCCTGGGCAAAAAGAGCGAAATTCCGTCTCAAAAAATAAAAAGAAATAACAGTGTTGATAAAAGGACATCTCTTACTGAAAGTTGGTGTCCAGAAATGAAAAATTTCTTTTTTATAAAAATGTATTACAGGCTGGGTGTGGTGGCTCACGCCTGTAATCCCAGCACTTTGGGGGCCGAGACGGGCGGATCACGAGGTCAGGAGATGGAGACCATCCTGGCTAACATGGTGAAACCCCGTCTCTACTAAAAATACAAAAAAAAAAAAAAAAAATTAGCCGGGCGTGGTGGCGGGCGCCTGTAGTCCCAGCTACTTGGGAGGCTGAGGCAGGAGAATGGCATGAACCCAGGAAGCAGAGCTTGCAGTGAGCCGAGATCATGCCACTGCACTCCAGCCTGGGCAACAGAGCGAGACTCCGTCTCAAAAAAAAAAAAAAAAAAAAAAATTACAGCTGCTTTATCATGTAGAAATAAGAACTCATTAATCTTGTTCTTATTAGCCCATCTTTTATAAAAAGTGGTTATTAGATCATCACTTTCTAAAAAGGATTCTCTTCCGTTTGGGCTTATGAATTGAGGGGTTAGATGAGCTTATATGGCACAGTCCAGAGTGGGTTTGGATTTACCTGTGTCATTAATAAGCTTGTTCAGTAAAGGTTTTCTTGGATCCAGATTTGCTCCTTAATTTGTCTTTGGGACATTAATGCCTCTTGCTAAATCTTTGATGATTAACTTTGCTATTGTTTGATAAGTATGCAAGCACTAAAGGGAGCATTCAGCACTAACTCTTTGTAATAGGGAATATGTTTAGGTAATTGTACTGAACTTCATCTGTAGAACACACTATGGGCCTGCTAACTGGAACATATTTAAATAGACGAGAACACATTCAGGTGTAAAGCATTTTTCTTTAATGTATCTAGTCGTATTGCCACCTGTTAATCATTATAGTCTTTTTTTTTTTGTCTTTCATTTGGCAGAAAAGACAGCTTTGATTTCTGGCTGCAAAAAAGATATGAGGAAGAGCTCCTCCCCTTCCTTGAGTAACTGCAACTCCGTTCTTGCTAACAAAATATTTGGAATTCCACTTGATGAGCTGCAGCAGGGAGGACATCCAGACAATGAGGTTCCATTCATAGTCCGCCACGTTGTGGACTATATTGAGGAACATGGTATACATTTCCTTACTTTGAGGGCTAGCTTTTGTTTTAATAAACACAACTTACCCCTTTTTGACCTTGGATTTTTAATTTTTTTTTTAAATATGGAAAGTCCAAAACAGGAAAAACTAGAAATTCTTTTTAATGTTTTAGTGTGATTTTTACTTAAATTCATATACTTAGAAATGACAGTTGCCCAGCCTAGAACAAGTTTTAGTGGGGGTGATAGGAATATTTTTAATGGATATAAGGGGTGGGATAAAATAGAATATCCCTTAGAACAGAGATAGTATGTTTCTAGATGTATAATTTGAAGGTTTTTAGTCAAGTCCAGGGAGCCAAGAAAGGCTTTCCAAAAGTATGAGTATTTTAAGTTAATTGGAGAATGAATATATATGGTCAAGCAGTTGACATTGCAGCTTATTGAGTGATTGCCTTGAACTAACATAGGAGGTCTGGAGCAACAAGGACTTTTTCAAGTCAATGGAAATGCTGAGACAGTGGAGTGGCTTCGGCAGAGATACGACAGCGGAGAAGAGGTGGATTTGGTTAAGGAAGCAGATGTTCCCTCAGCTATTAGCCTTCTTAGATTTTTTCTTCAAGAACTTCCTGAACCTGTTATCCCTGGCAGTTTACATATTCACTTGATGCAGCTTTCTCAAGGTAACATAATTTGATACTTATCAATCGGTCATTTGTTGTTAATTTTCTAGTCTTTACCTTTTAGAAATCTTGACATGTAAACAGTAAGTATAGTATTTTAGACATTAATTTGTTATCTTCTCATTTGCTTTTTGGGGTTGTATGATCTTGTCATAGGAAAGGCAAGTTCTGGGATCCCTCTAGTACTATTTACTTTTTGTGATTGGTGTTATTAGCCTAAGATACAGGGTGAAGAGGAAAGGGAGGAGACAAGAACAAGGAGTAGGAGGGGTCATCAAAAAGAAGACAAATTTATGTAAGGTAATGTGTGTGGTGGCACAATGTCCAATAGAGCCAAAGGTGTTGCTTAGTGGTGATATTACCACTATTAGGGTTACTTATCCCTGGTTTGATAGAATTTCCTAGCAAAAGCAAGAAGACAACTTTGATTCTAGGCTTGGAATATACCTAAAACTTGTTCTTGGACACTTAGCTAAAGGAAATGGATATCAAATTGAACATTAGACTCTAAGCCAAAGAAACAAAAAAAGATGTATCTTTGTTAGGTTTTTTTGGTGGTGACTAAAAAGTAGTGCTTAGCTAGAGTGGGACAGGAACAGGAAAAATAATGGTAGAGGCAGCAGAAAGGTCAAAGAACTAAGAAGTGAGGAAATGCTTCTGTTCCTAGAGCCAAATGGTATTCATATATATGTAATGGAGGGACGTGCTTCATTATATAGGAAAATATATAAAGTTGGCATATAGCATTATATATTTCTTGAATTTTTAAACTACCTTTTCAGGCTTTTTTGGTATTATGCAATTCATTTATTTTTGGAATCGGGGCTTCTAAAGAAATTCAGTTATGCTAAGAAATTATAACTACTTCCTTTATGCCTATCTCTATCACAGCTGGACATTCTGTAATACGTGTGTATATATGCTTAAGTATTAGGTTGTCAGAGAAGGTGTATTTTCTTTCGAAAGTGTTTATCCGTCTTTTTCTTAAATTTTAAACTGTGAGCCTAAGTTAGATGTCTTTGATTTATGTATAAAGGTCAATGCAAAGATGTTCTGTGACCCTCTTACACATGTTTTCTGTACAGCTAAATCATAAGGCTTACTTTGAACTTGCTATATTCAGGAATGGGTAACCTGATTCAATTCTGTTCTTTTACTCTATAATCTGGATCAAAAAAACAGGTTTTAAAACGAAATGTTATTAGTAAGGCTGCCCTTTTTTCAATGCATCACTTTAATTTTTCTCCCCCCAGAATTACGCTTTTTTGTTTTGAATTTTTGAATCCATTTTATTATTACAGGAATTTTTTCAAATGTTTATGTTGAGACATGTAATAAGCATTTTGCATTTATTAAATATGAACTGAAACCAATATGGTAAAGGTTTTTTGAGCCTTTTAAAATAACTCTAGAGCCATTCTCTTTATAGTGTTAGGTTTCCATGTTCCCTCTGTTAGCTGAATTGCAGACACATATTTAAAGTTCCAAGAGTCAGATAATCTTTCAGTCCTGGATGAAAATTTATAAATTAATAATTGCAGTGAGATTTAATGGAAGCAAAGTCATTGACCACTGGTAGAATCTATCAGAAGCTATTTATTTTTCACTAGGATTGTCATTTCAATTGGTTTTCATTTATTTGTTGTTTTTTTTTGAAATGTCCTTGCTCTGTCGCCCAGGCTGGAGTGCAGTGGTGTGATCCTAGTTCATTACAGCCTTGATCTCCAGGGCTCAAGTGATCCTCTCGCCTCAGCCTCTTGAGTAGCTGGGACTACAGGCGCGCACCACCATGCCTGGCTAATTTTTAAAAATTTTTTATGTTTTGTAGAGACAAGATCTTGCTATGTTGCCCAAGCAAGTCTTGAACTCCTGAGCTCAAGTGATCCTCCTGTCTCAGTTTCCCAAAGCACTGGGATTATAGGAGTGAGCCATTGTACCTAGCCTGGTTTTCATATGACAGCATCATGTACTGTTGGGACAACTAAGTTCCTCTTCAAAGACACAACTTTCTGGCCATAAATTGTAAACCAATCCTACCCCTTCTTTTCTTTCAAAAATCGCACATTTACCCTATTTGAAAAAGTTTCAGTCTTAGCCATGGCCTGGTTTTCATTTAAAATTATGACAGCACCATGTGCTGTGTTGACATTCATGGAATTATAATATGCATCTAGTTACTTATTCTTATGCTAACATTCACTTGTGAAGGAATTTAAGATATGCAAAAATTTGCAAAAAATATGCACAAAAAAAGCAAAAATGCTTATGGTCAATAAGTGCTTTCATGTTTAATATGAGAAATTCACTGTTTTCTTCTATTTTCCACTTATACATACATAATCATTAGCATGCGTATGTATGTGTGCACATATACTCACATATACACCCATTTCTTTAATAGCTCTGCAGCTAGGTATGGTAGTATTTGAGGTGATATTTGCATTTATGTTGTAATATCATCTGTTCATTCATTCATTTAGTTATTTTGGGAAGGTGTCTATATCTCTGAACAGAGTTTCCTCTCTTCATTTACTGTAGATAATTTTGTTTGTTTCTTTTATTTTTTGAGACAGAGTCTTGCTCTGTCACCCAGGCTGGAGTGCAGTGGGACCATCTTGGCTCACTGCAACCTCTGCCTCCCAGGTTCAAGTGATTCTTGTGCTTCAGCCTCCTGAGTAGCTGGGACTACAGGTGTGTGCTACCGTACCCAGCTAATTTTTGTATTTTTAGTAGAGATGGGGTTTCACCATGTTGGCCAGGCTGATCTCGAACTCCTGACCTCAAGTGATCCACCCATCTTGGCCTCCCAGAGTGCTGGAATTACAGGCATGAGCCATGGCACCCAGCTGTAGATAAATAATATGATAATATTTTAATGTTCACAGATACATGACAGTTACTGCTTTTAAGATCATGGAAGAAACACTGTTGCAGTTGCATTTCAGCTTTTGTTTTTAAAAAGTGGTTTCATTTTTCTGTGGTAGCTGGACAGTGCATACACTGGTGTGGTCAAACCTTTTATTTAGACTAGGGTTTCACAGCCTTGGTACTGTTGATTTTGGGCTTGATAATTTTTTGTGATGGGGAGTTGTGTCCCTTAGGATGTTTAGCAGCATTCCTGACCTCTACCAAAGGCACTGTCTTCCCCAAAGTCATGACAACCGTTCATTGTCAGATGTTGACAACTTCTGGGTTAGACTATAATGGTTAGTCCAACTGCTTATACATTGTGTTTTGGTAGAGAACATAGCTAGCAGTTTTGTGGATTAGTTAGAACATTTCCAAAAAATGTTACGGTACTTGAAGGAATTGTTAGGGGAAACTTCTCTGATACATACATTATTTTCCCTGGATGTGATTTAACTAGAAAGTAGACTCCAAAGGAAAGAAATTTAAGCAAGTATGTATATATTTAGTGTATTTTGAAATGCTTCTCTGCCTTATTTGAAGACTTCAGACACAGGCCAGTATGGGTACAAATGTGTAGAAGAAATGTAGCCAAACAAAACTTTGGATAATGTGGATAGTATTTCAAATAAAAACAGTATTGCCACAAGCTTACCAACTCAAATCAAATGGTGTAGTATGTTCAACATCTTTTTTCAGTTATTGTGTATTCATTCAGTGAATTCAACTAATATTTATTGAACATCTGCTGTATGCTAGACAGTGCTCTAGATCAGCAGTCCCCAACCTTTTTGACACCAGGGACCGGTTTTGTGGAAGACAATTTTTCCACTGATGGAGAGGAGGAATGGTTTTGGGATGAAACTGTTCCAACTCAGATCATTAGGCATTAGATTCTCATAAAGAAAGTACATCTAGATCCCTTGCATGCATAGTTCACAGTAGCATTCTTGCTCCTATGAGAATCTAATGCCGCCACTGATCTGACTGGGTGCTCACCTCCTGCTGTATGGTCCAGTTCCTAACAGGCCACAGACTGGTCTGCAGCCCCGGCTGGGGACCCTTGCTCCAGATACTGAGAATTCAGCACTGAAAAAAACTAGATGAAAATCTCTGCCCTCATGACTGGATGTGGTGACTCACGCCTGTAATCCCAGCACTTTGGGAGGCTGAGGTGGGAGGATCACTTGAGCCTAGGAGTTCTAGACCAGTCTGAGCAACATAGGGAGACCCTGTCGCTATGGAAACTTCAAAAAATAGCCAGCTGTGATGGCATTTGCTTGTGGTTCTAGCTACCTAGGAAGTTGATGTGGGAGGATCGCTTGGGCCTGGGAGGTTGAGGCTGTGGTGGGCCTCAGTGATCATGCCACTGCACTCCAGCCTGGAGTGACAGCCTGTCTCAAAGAAAAAAATATCTGCCCTCACAGAACTAAAATGCTATAGGTGATAAGGGAAGATGGTAAAATAGATGATAAAAATAAACATATGGATAGGTATGCTAGACATTAAGTGCCACAGAGCTGGAGAGAATGTTAGGTAGAATTTGTCAGTGTTGGTATCTTCATTATATTGATAATATTAACTGCTTGCATTTTTGATATGTGATTTTCTAAAATAATTTTCTGCTGAATGCTTAGGTTGTTAAAATTTCTCATCAGTTATGGGTACAGTGATTTAAACATTAATCCAGGGACTATTCAGTCTGATTTTAAAATTAAAGTACTGGTACATTTGAATGGACAGCTGGTACTATTACAAAGTATAGAAGAGTTGTTATTGGTTGCATTTTAAATTTTAAGTAAAACTCATGTGACTAGCCTTTCCTGATAAACTTAAAATTTTTTTTTTTTTTTTGGAGATGGAGTCTCGCTCTGTCCCCCAAGGTGGAGTGCAGTGGTGCGATCTCGGCTCACTGCAAGCTCCGCCTCCTGGGTTCACGCCATTCTCCTGCCTCAGCCTCCCGAGTAGCTGGGACTACAGGCGCCTGCCAACACACCCGGCTAATATTTTGTATTTTTAGTAGAGACGGGGTTTCACCGTGTTACCCAGGATGGTCTCGATCTCCTGACCTTGTGATCTGCCCGTCTCGGCCTCCCAAGGTGCTGGGATTACAGGCGTGAGCCACCGTGTCCAGCCTTTTTTTTTTTTTTTTTTTTTTTTCTTCTTTTTGAGACAGGGTCTTACTCTGTCACCCAGGCTGAAGTGCAGTGGCACAATCTCGGCTCACTGCAACCACTGCCTCCCAGGCTCAAGCCATCCTCTCACCTCAGCCTTCTGAGTAGCTGAGACCACATGTGTGTGCCAGTACACTCGGTTAATTTTTGTATTTTTGGTAGAACGGGGTTTCGCCATGTTGCCCAGGCTGGACTCGAACTCCTGAGCTCAGGCAATGCACCTGCCTCAGCCTCCTAAAGTGCTGGGATTACAGGCGTGAGCCACCATACCAGGCCAAATTTTTGTTTTTTTAATCAACATAGTACTGGAGTCCTATTTCCTGATAAACTTTTTTTTTTTAATTAATTTTTTTTGCATACAAAAACAATAAACATTTTCTAAAAATACATGCAAACAAAAAGATGCGTATCAAACATATTAGGAAGGTTTCACATGGGAAGTCGGGGAATAGAAATGGGGGTGGGAGTTAAAATAAATGAGAGAGGGACTTTATATGGATCAGTGATAATAACTCAATCCTCTGTTTGACAAAGAAGAGGGAGAAGGAAGAGGAAGAAAAAGAAAGTGGGATAAAGGATCAGAAAGGGAGGAAAATAGAAAAAATTAGAGTATGACTCCAGGGTAGACCTGTTTTGTTGTCATTGAGTTGGTTGGTTGGTTTGTCTGTTGTATTCTTCATGTTTCGCCAAGTTGGCCAGACTGGTCTCGAACTCCTAGCCGAAGTGATCAACCCGCCTCGCCCCCCAGAGTGCCGGGACCACAGGCGTGAGCCACCACGTCCAGCCCCCACATTGCTTCTGGCCTCCGTGGTAGACCTCCCAGACGGAGCGGCCAGGCAGAGGAGCTCCTCACTTCTACCCAGACACGGGGCGGCCGGGCAGAGGGGCTCCTCATTTCCCAGACGGGGCGGCCAGGCAGAGACGCTCCTCACTTCTTCCCAGATGATAGGTGGCCGGGCAGAGGCGCTCCTCACTTCCCAGACGATGGGCGGCCGGGCAGAGGCGCTCCTCACCTCCCAGACGATGGGTGGCCGGGCAGAGGCACTCCTCACTTCCCAGATAGGGCAGCCGGGCAGAGGCGCTCCTCACTTTCCAGACGATGGGTGGCCGGGCAGAGGCGCTCCTCACCTCCCAGACGATGGGTGGCCGGGCAGAGGCGCTCCTCACCTCCCAGACGGTGGGTGGCCGGGCAGAGGCGCTCCTCACTTCTTCCTGGACGGGGCGGCCGGGCAGAGGCGCTCCTCACTTCTTCCCGGACGGGGCGGCCGGGCAGAGGCGCTCCTCACTTCTTCCCGGACGGGGCGGCCGGGCAGAGGCGCTCCTCACTTCCTCCCGGACGGGGCGGCCGGGCAGAGGCGCTCCTCACTTCCCAGACGGTGGGTGGCCGGGCAGAGGCGCTCCTCACTTCCCAGACGGGGCGGCCGAGCAGAGGTGCTCCTCACTTCGCAGACGGGGCGGCCGGGCAGAGGTGCTCCTCACCTCCCAGACGGGGCGGCCGGGCAGAGGCGCTCCCCACCTTCCAGATGGGGCGGCGGCCGGGCAGGGGCTGCAATCCCAGCACCCTGGCAGGCCAAGGCAGGCGGCCGGGGGGTAGAGGCTGCCGCGAGGCCAGACCACGCCACCGCACTCCAGCCCGGGCAACACTGAGCACTGGGTGAGCGAGACTCCGTCTGTAGTCCCAGTACCTCGGGAGGCCGAGGCGGGCAGAGCACTCGGCGTCAGGAGCTGGCGAGCAGCGTGGCCAAGATGGCGAACGCGTGCCTGCATTCAAAGGAGAAAAGGCAGGCAGCGGTGGCGCGCGCCGGCAGTCCCAGGCAGTCGGCGGCGCGGGCAGCAGCAAGCCGAGTAGATTGTAGCCTGCGCCAGAGAGGGAAAGAAAAAGAAAGAAAGAGAGAGAGAGAGAGAGGGAGGAAGGAAGGGAGGAAGGAAGGAAGCTGATAAACTTTTTAGACTAGTATTATTTTGCAGAGATAGCTAATATCATTACTGTAACCTTTTACCGAGAGTTTTTCAGTAAAATAATTTTAAGAACCTGCGGAAAAATACAAAATGAAACATAATTTAATTGATTTTTACTCATGTAGCACAATAAATCACTTCATTTCGAGAGGACCTCTGAGCGCTTATTTCTCAATTAGTGCAATGAATACGGGTCTAGTTTCTGTTAATGAAAACTCATTGACACGATAAATACAAGGCCTAACTTGTGTGATAAAGCTTACTTGATAAGCAGAAACCAACATAAATTTAGACGAGAAAAACAGATGAGAAATGAAAGACCTTTTAATTTAGTTCTACTGATATTTTCTGAAGTTAATTGTTTATTTTAGGAAGCCAGGAGAAGAAAATCACACTGTTACCTTGTTCTTTCCTTGTTTTTACTTTCATCTAAGCTGAAAGGTATCACTGATACTATTAGCCCCTCAAATTGCATCTCTGCTTTGCTCACTATTGGTTCGTATTGTCTGGCATGGCCAGTGCATTTTGACTTCTTATAGTTGGCACTAGTGTGGAAACACAGGTACAGTCATGCTGGAGACAGTAGGATGAGAATTAAAAAAAAAACCAAAAAACTAGAGAATTGGGGCCAATGAGTAATAGATGAGGAAAACATCCTCCAGAAATTAAGGGGTTGAGTTCCTTTTTTCCAGCTCCTCTTCTCCACCTCTTCTCCATTTCATAAGTGAAATACAAAGCCCTAAGGCATTTGGCCCCAGTAGAGGAAGTGAAGAGGTTTTGAATTGTTATAGTAAAAAGGTGATGTGGGTGGAGTAATGTGAACCTGGCAAAATATCAGAGCTTTGCTTTTTCCTTTATTGAAAAAAAACCTGTTATTATTGTTTTATAGATTATAATAATGAAGATGAATTTGGAAGAAAGTTGAGGTTCCTCTTACAACAGCTTCCACCTGTTAATTACAGTTTGTTAAAGTTTCTGTGTAGATTTTTAGCCAATGTAGCATCACATCATGAAGAAATTTGGTCTGCAAATTCTTTGGCTGCTGTCTTTGGTCCAGATGTCTTCCAGTAAGTTGTTTCAAAAATTTTTGTTTAATTTTAAAAAATTAGATATCTGAGGCCAGGCGCAGTGGCTCACGCCTGTAATCCCAGCACTTTGGGAGGCTGAGGTGGGCAGATCACAAGGTCAGGAGATCGAGACCATCCTGGCTAACACGGGTCAAACCCCATCTCTACTAAAAATAAAAAATTTAGCTGGGCATGGTGGCGGGCGCCTGTAGTCCTAGCTGCTCGGGAGGCTGAGACAAGAGAATGGCGTGAACCCGGGGAGGCAGAGCTTGCAGTGAGCCGAGATCGCACCACTGCACTCCAGCCTGGGTGACAGAGCAAGACTACATCTCCTAAATAAAAAAAAAAAAAAATTAGATATATGAAATGGAATCATTATATTGTCTCCCAAGGATCGTAGGTTGCTTGATGAGCAATTATTTTTTATAGTAGATATGATTAATTCTTACAGCATTTTTGTGAACAGGGTACAAATTAGGTAGGTTTTACAGATGGGAGAATGGAAGCACAGAATGGTGACATAAATTGCCCATATTCGTAAAGTATCTCATTGATTGTCTTCTATCTTTACCTGTGATTGATTTAAGAACTCTCTATTCAATTTGGACTTCTATTCTTAGCATTTACACAGATGTGGAAGATATGAAAGAGCAAGAAATAGTGAGCAAGATAATGGCTGGATTTCTGGAAAACTACTATGAGTTTTTTGAGAATGAAGAGGAAGATTTTTCATCTAATGATTTGAGTTCAATTACTGAACAGGTGAGAATATTCTATTTGGAGGGATAATTTTTTTTTTTTTTTAAGAATAATATGCTCTTAAAGACTTGCCACAGACATAAGTGGAATTTAAGTACTGACCTGGAAGTAATTATCTTGGTTATTATATGTAATCAGTAGGTGGCACATTCATGATTTTTTTCCTGAACAACATCCTGTCCTCCATAATTCGATTAATAAGGAAAAGGCATTAAAATCAAGAGTATATGGTAGAGATTTTTTGTTTCTTTTCCTATTGTTTATTTTGTAAGGATAATGCAGTGTTTTGGTTTTTTGCAGAGAAACTGCTAGCATAGAGGAATATAGGCAAGGGGTGAGAAATTTAAAGTAGAGGGAAAGATTCGGTACACATTTTTAAAAATTTGAAGTTTTTCTTCAGTAATACAGCAAATCAACACAATAATATAATTGTCACTAATGGGAAGCATCTGGATATTAATAGTTTAAGTGGCAGGTAATTTTTAAATTCTGGTGACTCTAGAATATGAAAATCTCTTTCTGAGGTTACATTATAATCTTTTAAAAAATTGTTTTATTATTTATAGAGACAGGGTCTTGTTATGTCGCCCAGGTTGGTCTTGAACTCTTGGCCTCAAGCAATCCTCCTGCTTTGGCCTTCCAAAGTGTTGGTATTACAGGTGTGAGCCACCACACCTGGCCCCACAAAATGATTTTAAAAAGTGTGATGTAACATGTTAAAATAGGCCAGGTGTGGTGGCTCACGCCTATAATCCCAGCACTGTGGGAGGCTGAGGTGGGTGGATCAGCTGAGGTCAGGGGTTTGAGACCAGCCCGGCCAACATGGTGAAACACTGTCTGTACTAAAAATATAAAAATTAGCCAGGCATAGGGGCATGTGCCTGTAATCCCAGCTACTCAAGAGGCTGAGGCAGGATAATTGCTTGAACCTGGGAGGCGGAGGTTGCAGTGAGCCAAGATCGTAGCACTGCACTTCAGCCTGACCGACAGAGCAAGACTCCATCTTAAAAACAAACAAAAATGTTAAAATAATAATATCTCTGTACCAAAAAGGTGTGAACTCAGTAAGTTTTTATTCTCAGTTTTAAAAGCCTTCTTTAAAAATTTTTTTTGATATTTTGCTGTTGTGCCCAAGCTTTTATTAATCAACCACAATAATTCCCACCCCTGCCCCAACCTTTTTTTTTTTGAGACAGTCTCGCTCTGTCGCCCAGGCTGGAGTGCAATGGTGTGATCTTGGCTCACTGCAACCACCGTCTCCCAGGTTCAAGCAATTCTCCTGCCCCAGCGTCCTGAGTAGCTGGGACGACAGGCGCTCGCCACCATGCCTGGCTAATTTTTGTATTTTTAGTAGAGACAGGCTTTCACCATGTTGGCCAGACTGGTCTCGAACTCCAGGCCTCAGGTGATCCACCCACCTCTACCTCCCAAAGTGCTGGGGTTACAAGCATGAGCCACTGCACCTGGCCCCCTTTTATACTTCTGAAAAGTTTTTTTTTTTGGCCAGTGTTTCCTTGCTTAGATTACCAGATGGATATTAAGTACATCCTCTCAACTTTCACTAGTTAATAAAATACATAGATGGGGAAAGAGGATAATTTCCCATTAGATCTATTTTAAAACCTGATCTATCATTTGGGATTTTCATCTTTGTGTTGAAATCTTACCTCTCAGCTAATCACTTAGGCCAGTGATTTTTCAGTCCTTTTCATTAGCATTATACATGATGTGGGATAGACTAGGAAAGACATTTATAAACACAACGAATTATACAGAATCTGCAGCATGTACTTTACATGTGAACTTAATGGTTCACTAACTGTTTTGTTTTTGTTTTTGCTTTTGAGACAAAGTCTTGCTGTGTTGCCCAGGCTGGAGTGCAGTGGTGCAATCTTGGCTCACTGCAACCTCTGCCTCCTGGGTTCAGGCAATTCTGTCAGCCTTCCGAGTAGCTGGGATTACGGGCACATGCCACCACATCCGGCTAATTTTTGTATTTTTAGTATAGGTTGGATTTCGCCATGTTGGCCAGGCTGGTCTTGATCTTCTGCCCTCAAGTGATCCACCCACCTTGGCCTCCCAAAGTTCTGGGATTACAGGCATGGGCCACCGCGCCTGGCCTAACTATTGTTAATAATGACTTTTTAGTGACCCATCTGACTAGTGACCTTGATAGACATGTGGTAGAGACCTCCTGCTTTAGGTAGTTTGGATGGTGGATACTCTCTTCATTTATATAAAAAATGATGTTACTTGTAGAAACTAGGATCTATGCTATTAAAGAAATGACAATTTCAGTTATGATAGGCATTATTGATTATTATGTATAGACATTGCTGAAGAGGTTACGTATTTTAATCCTTTCAACCAGCTCTGTGAGGTAGTTAGTATAGCATCTCCATTTTATACTTAAGACTTGGACAAGTTAAATAAGTTGCCAGAGAAAGTTAGGGGCAAGTAGGGATGTGTGAATATAGATATTTCTGCCTCTGAGGCCTAGCTTTTAGCTACTGTGTTATACTTTATTTAATTTCGACACCGAATCTTACTCTGTCACCCAGGTTGGAGTGCAGTGTCACAATCATGTCTCTCTGCAGCCCCAACCTCCTGGGCCCAAGTGATTCTCCTACCTCAGTCTCTCAAGTAGCGGGGACTACAAGCACACGCCACCATGCCTGGCTAATTTTTGTATTTTTTTGTAGAGACAAGGTTTCACCACGTTGCCCAGGCTGGTCTGGAACTCCTGGGTTCAAGGGTTCCAACCCCCTCCGCCTCTCAAAAGTGCTGGGATTATAGGTGTGAGCCACCAACCGTACCCAGCCTGTATTATACTTTAAAATAGGCACTCTGTACTTGTTGATTAGGAGTGTGATAGAATATCACAGTGTAATTACCTTTCTTTTGGTTGCAGTTTTACTTTCTGATAGTATTCTAGTAACTGTATTTGTCCATCAGGAAAAACACCACTGTTACATGTAGTAGTAAACACATTTATTCTAGATATTTCTATTGCATTTTTCTAGCACGGAGAAAAAGCATACTTTTATTGCTCAGAGTCTTTAATGACTAGTATTAGTTTATATTAAGCAATTCTATAGATAGTTTCTTCTTTGGGATAACTTAAAAACTCATTTGAAAATATTTTGCTGGTTTTCCTTCTCTAATATTTCAGTATCTTTTTATTAGAGTGATTACCTATGTAGCCAGTTTGATAATGGTGGACATTTTAGAGCTCCTGCTAGCAAGATAATTATAACCTTGACTTGTGCTTACTGATCAAAATATGAGTTCTTCCTTGTTATAGGATTCCATCTCTTCATGAATAATTCAATCTGAATCACTTAGAAGTTAGCTGACATTTTCTAAAATGTAGCTAACATCTTAAGGCAACATTTTTTTGCCCTTCTTTTTTCACACTTACTATATTAAAATGACTTGTTTAAGGCACCTGGAAAATCAGATCAATTAAAAGTCTGTTGTAAGTGTTAGATTTACGAAACTAGTTAGAAAATTAAATTTTCTTAGTGTTAACTATACCTTACAGGCTTACTTATATTCCTAGATATACTAATTTTGCAATATACTAATATACTAGTTTGCAGCTAGTGGTACACTAATCCTGCTTCAAAATGTTACATTTGTCTAGTTACAATTTTGTTTTGATGTGAGAAAGTTGACAGTTACTTACTCCATAAGAGAGATTGGTCCTAGGAAATGAAATAAAAATGAGTTGTTTGTGTTTAAAATTTTCATAGAATAGTATGTCTTAGATGTGTTAACAGTTTCTTTACATTTTAATTCTGAATTTCCTTTTATTTATATAGGTTAATGAACTTTCTGAGGAAGAAGAGGAAGATGAAAAGCTGGAACATATTGAAGAACTTCCAGAAGAGGGTGCAGAAAAATCAAATGACATGCCAGAGGTGGTACAATTAAGGATGACTGAAAACATCCTGGAATCAAATAGTGTTACGGCAACAACAAGGTAATAGCTCAGTTGAATGAACTTTAGCTTTTGAGTATTTCATTCTAAGTGTAGACTCACTCCAGCACTCGGGAACACAAACTGTAACTATATGTGAAAGTTTGGCATTTGCATGTGAAAAAGAGCAAGAAGTAAAATTTAAAGATGCAGTCTTGCTAAGGAATTTTCAGTTATTAGTGTTAATACCTTTTTTCAAAAGCATAACCTCTTAGAAATATTTCTTGTTAGAGTTTGTTTTGTATTAGCTTATTAATTGGGCTGGATAAAATTTCAGAACCTCTGGAAGTAGCATCGTTAGAGACGGATACAGTGGCTGAATTGACTTGTATATCCCATTTCCAGGCTACAATTAGTTGTAACTAGGCTGTAAGGATGGAACTCTTATCCATTAAGATAGTGCTTTCCAATTCTTTTCATGTACAAAATGATTAATATTTACGTGGCATGCTGGGTAAATTCGATAAATGTGGTAGGCTGAAGACCCTATCCCAGCACATAGCTCGGACCACTGGGCACACTATTTAGGAAGCTTTAGAAAACTCAGGAGAAAGAGTGAACCTTTCTGTGGCTTTTGATAAGTATTTCCAGACTACTTAAAGGATGTGACCCAGTTTACGTTGTCATACTCCCCATATGTATCTTCAGGTCTGCTAAGTTCTGTGCTAGTTCTCCGTAAAGCTCCATGGTTTACTAACCCTTTCTACTTAGGAGGATCCAGCTATATATTTAGTCCACTAGATATTTTTCATTTAATTTGTGTTCAGTGGAATGGTGGTTAAAAAAAAGAGGAAATAAGAATTTGAGTCAGAAAGCAAAATGTCATTTAAAAGTAACTGGTAATATCTAAGGGAAGTGCTATCTATTGCCATTTAGGGAAATTATGAAGTAATTTTAAATGCTGCTAAACACAATTATTACATTTCTCTGTAGGCCTCTAGATCTTTATATTATCTATGGTTTCTTCAAACATGATCATAATTCTGTTAGCATGTTTATTCTCTTTGTTGCCCGATTTAACATTCTGTTTTTGCTTTTATGTGTGTCCACATGACCTTCTAATTTATTTTTTGATGGTCTCTTAACTATTTTAAGTATATATTAAAATGTTATCTATATGTTCAGATATTTAACTATATTCTAACATTCTTTTTTCTTGATATTTTGAGTTGTTTCAGCTAGCTTGTCAGTACTGTACTGCTACTAAAAAAAAAAAACAAAACACCTTTGTTGTTTGGCCCTTTCCTCCTTCTAAATTATTTGGATAAATTTACTGGAATTGAAGAGTGACCCTTTCTCTGGCTTTTGATAAATATTTCCAGACTGCTTAAAGGACGTGACCCAGTTTGCACTGTCATTAACAGTATTTTCTTGAGGACCTTACAGCAGTAGATTTAAATGGGTGTTTTAAATTTTGTTAATTAATTAATTTATTATTATTTTTTGAGACCAGAGTCTCACTCTGTCAACCAGGCAGGAGTGCAGTGGCACAATCTCGGCTCACTGCAACTTCTGTCTCCCGGGTTCAAGTGATTCTCATGCCTTAGCTTCCCAAGTAGCTGAGACTATAGGCACGCATCACCATGCCCAGCTAACTTTTGTATTTTAGGAGAGATGGAGTTTCACCATGTTGGCCAGGCCGGTCTCAAATTCCTGGCCTCAAGTGATGCGCTTGCCTTGGCCTCCCAGAGTGCTGGGATTGCAGGAGTGAGCCACTGCACCCGGCCTCTAATTTTGTTAATTTAGAGCTCTGCTCTCCAATAAGGTGGCCATTAGCTCATTCTGTGTATTTATTATTATTTAATGACAGGGTCTCTTGCTCTGTCATCCAGTCTGGAGTGCAGTGGCACAATCACAGCTCATGTATAGCCTCTACGTCTTGGGCTTAAGCAGTCCTTCTGTCTCAGGCTCCTGTGTAGCTGGGACCACAGGTGCTTGCTACCATGCCCAGCTAGGTTTTGTATGTTTTGTAGAGATGGGGTTTCGTCATGTCACCCAAGCTGGCCTTGAGCTCCTGGGCTTACAGGTGTGAGCCACTGTGCCCGGCCACTTGTGTGTATTTAAATGTAAACTTAAATGAACTGAAATTAAATAAAATTTTAAAATTCCTTCCATATTTGTGCCACCTACGTTTCAAGTGCTCAGTAGCCACACGTATGGCAAGTGACTATCATGTTGGGCAGTGCAGATATAGAACATTTCTATCATTGCAGAATTTCTTTTGGACAGTGCTGATTTAGACAAGTGAATTCATTAAGTATTTTTATTTATGTAATTACCAGCAAGGCTAAATATGGTTTCAAATACATATTACTAATAGCTTCTCTTTGATCATCTGTCTGGTTTTGTAGAGGATCCTCCTTTGCTCCAACACAGTCATTTTAGAAGGATTCATTGGAGATTTAGTGGTTGTCTGTTTTTTTTTTTTTTTTTTTTTGAGATGGAGTTGCGTTCTGTTGCCCAGGCTGGAGTGCAGTGGCGTGATCTCGGCTCACTGCATCCTCCACCTCCTGAGTTCAAGTGATTCTCTGGCCTCAGCCTCCCGATTAGCTGGAATTACAGGCCCGCGCCACCATGGCTGGCTAAGTTTTGTATTTTTAGTAGAGGCGGGGTTTCACCATGTTGGCCAGGCTGGTCTCAAACTCCTGACTTCAGGTGATCTGCCCACCTCAGCCTCCCAAAGTGCTGGGATTAGAGGCGTGAGCTACCACGCCTGGCCAGTTGTTAGGATTCTTTAATTGCACCTCCTAGAAATAGATTCTGGTTAAAGTATAGAAAAAGCAGTTTATTAATAAGAAGGATTCTGGGCTACAGTCAAATCGAAATGCAAAGATAAGAACATGGGCAGCTCTGTGAAATTTAGAAACACACAGGCATGGAATAATCTCTTCAGCATGTGGCTATTGCTGTGAGAGTTCTGACTGCCTCCGTCTGTCTGTTATTCTGCTCTGGAGCACATAGCTGTGGGGTGGTCGGGAGAGGGTCTGCCCTAAATTTAGTTAGGTGTCTATTCCCATGGCCAGCGTGGAACTGGTCATTGTGATTTATGTGTATCTGAGGACTGTGTGGGATGGAGGGAGGAGCTAGTTTCCCACGGGAAGATAGGGCTATTACCAAAATGTTGGGGTAGGGATATTAGGCAGCAGAAACAGATAGGTCTACCATTGTGGTCTTCTAGATTTAGTAATATTTATGTGTTTCAGTTAATATCTATACATTTCCCTTTTATTTTAGTTTTGGCTGATAAAGTGTATAAAGATTAAAAAGTGCCCATGACTACTTTTTTTGGTGGTATCTATTGCTTCATTATAGTACTTTTCAGGTAAATAAAACCCTTTACATGTCATCAGAGTAGAGGTACCTGCTGTTTTTTTAGTTGACATTTATTTATTTATGAAAATGTTAATAATTTAACTCTTCTCTTGAAAGTAAAAATATCCACGGTGTGTAGTACCTTCAGACTGTGTTCAATTTATATTCTATTTGTTATTAAAGATGCTCGTATTAAAATTTTTTATAAATTACCTATTTTTACATTTATTTGAATGGCAACTCGTTTTTACAGATGTTATTACTGCTTGAGATAGAGGCTAAAGATTGAAGTTGTTTATAGATGTGTCCTCTATGAAATTAAAAGTAAATAAAAATGCATGCCATTTCATAAGTGCTTAACGAAAGATAAGCAAATGAAAAATTGAAGTGGAATGAAGCACACAGGTAGTTAGGCCCGGCGCGGTGGCTCACACCTGTAATCCCAGCACTTTGGGAGGCCGAGGCGGGCGGATCACAAGGTCAGGAGATTGAGACCATCCTGGCTGACATGGTGAAACCCCGTCTCTACTAAAAATACAAAAAAAAAAAAAAAAAAAAAAAAAATTAGCCGGGCGTGGTGGCGGGCGCCTGTATTCCCAGCTACTCAGGAGGCTGAGGCAGGAGAATGGCATGAACCCGGGAGGCAGAGCTTGCAGTGAGCCGAGATGTCGCCCCTGCACTCCAGCCTGGGTGACAAAGTGAGATTCCGTCTCAAAAAAAAAAAAAAAAAAAAAAAAATGGAACAGATGTGTTTGATCAGCCTTTCAGAAAGAATGATTAGGGTTTTAAAATATATTTTTAGAGATATTTATTTTTGCATGTCTCTCTGCTAAACAAGGATATCTGTTTGTTTTTTGTTTGTTTTCACATGGAGTTTCACTCTGTTGCCCAGGCTGGGCTGGAGTGCAGTAGCGTGATCTTGGCTTACTGCAACCTCCGCCTCCTGGGTTCTCGATTCTCCTGCCTCAGTCTCCTGAGTAGCTGGGATTACAGGCGCCCACCACCATGCCTGGCTAATTTTTGTATTTTTAGTAGAGACGAGGTTTTACCACACTGGCCAGGCTGGTCTCTTGAACTCCTGATCTCTAGTGATCCACCCGTCTCGGCCTTTCAAAGTGTTGGGATAACAGGTGTGAGCCACTGCACCCAGCTCCCATTGAAGTATATTATTTCTAATCCCCAGCAACCCACTTAAGCTTTTTATTCTTGTTTCTTATAAATTATAAAAGTACTTTGCTAGGCCGGGCGTGGTGGCTCACGCTTGTAATCCCAGCACTTTGGGAGGCTGAGGCGGGCGGATCACGAGGTCAGGAGATCAAGACCACGGTGAAACCCCGTCTCTACTAAAAATACAAAAAAAATTAGCCGGGCGTGGTGGCGGGCGCCTGTAGTCCCAGCTACTCGGAGAGGCTGAGGCAGGAGAATGGCGTGAACCCGGGAGGCGGAGCTTGCAGTGAGCCGAGATTGCACCACTGCACTCCAGCCTGGGCGACAGAGCAAGACTCCATCTCAAAAAAAAAAAAAAAAAAAAAAAAAAAAAAAGTACTTTGCTGAGTCTAGCTGATTTCATTAGTATAACATGTCCGTTGTTTTAAAAAACTAAGATCATTTATTATATTTTTTTTCTCTGAACTCTTCAGAGAGGAAAGAGCGTTTCATTCCTTTGGTTAAATCCCTTTAATGTCTATTGAAGGAGCCAAAATTCTTAAATGGCCTGTAAGGTTCTATATACATAGTGTACCGCATCCCACCCCTAACTGCTGTACCCTTTTTTCCTTTATCTCTTGCCTGCTCTCTCTTTGGTCATTCTCTTTTGGCCATAACAAAATTCTTTAATTCACCAGTCATGTTCTACTTGAGCCTTTGCCCTGGACTGTTCTTCTGTATGGATAGATGTGCCCCTAGATAGCTGCATGGTTCTCTCAGTATGTTCAATTCTTTGCTCAAATGTCACTATATCAGTGATAACCACCTCATCCCCCATTCTTGATCTCCCTTACCCTGTTCTATTTTGTCCATAACTGTTATAACCATCTAACATACGTTTATTATTGTTATTGTCTATCTTCCAGCATTAGAAAGTAAACCATGAGACAGCAGGATTTTGTTTACTCATGTATTTATAACACTTAGGATAGTGCCTGCTACAGAATAGGCACTCAGTAAAGTATTACATGTTGAATAAATGGAGCTTTAGAAGCAAGATGGAATTTTCTTGAATGTTCAATTTAATGATTAAAATTACATATATAGCAAATGTGTCAGTGTTCTGAGACAGAAGAAATATAAAATGTATTGTTTGATTATCTACCTTGGATGAAAGGAAAGTCAGGGAGAAATTTCCCTAGAATGCATAGGGCCTAGTACATAGGGAGCTCCTAATGAATTTGAAACTGGAGATTGAACTTTTAGTAATTAACATGTCATCTTTTTGAGTATTCCTATGAAGTAATTTGCAAACATTTATTGGAAATATTAGGTAGCCTGCTTTGTGTTTCTCTTCAGAAGTAGCCTAGGAAAGTATGTTGGAATCCTAAGAGAAATAAACACTTGGGGGATGATATAAGTTAGCAATTCTCAAACTTTTGGTCTCAAACATTAGTACCCTTATAAACAGTTATTGAGGACTCCAATGAGCTTATGTTAATGTGGACTATACTTGTTGGTATTTACCATATTAGAAATAAAAACTGAGAATATTTAACTACAGGGAGTATTTTGCCAAGTTGTAGTTTGCCAAGTTGTAGTTTGGAAAGATGCTTTTTTTTTTTTTTTTTTTGAGACAGTGTCTTGCTCTGTTGCCCAGGCTGGAGGGCAGTGGCACAATCTTGGCTCACTGCAACCTCTGCTTTCAGAGTTCAAGGGGTTATTGTGCCTCAGCCACCCAAGTAGCTGGGTCTACAGATGTGCGCCACCACACCTGACTAATTTTCGTAGTTTTAATAGAGATGTGGTTTCACCATGTTGGCCAGGCTGGTCTCGAACTCCTGGCTTCTAGTGATCTGCCTACTTCAGCCTCCCAAAGTGTTGGGATTGATTATAGGCATAAGCTACCACTCCTGGCCTGGGTGCTTCTGTTTGTAGCTAAAATGTAACTATTTATGACCTCGTGGATTTTTATTAAATTCTTTCTCTTTTATTAGTTTTAAGTTAGTGCTTCTCAGATATGTTGGTTATACAATCCCCTTACACACTTAAAAATTATTGGGCACCCTAAAGAACTTTTGTTTCAGTTTGTTACATCTATTGGTGTTTATATTAGGAATTAAAACTGAGAAAAAAATTATTTAGTTAATTTTTTATTTTTTTGAGACAGGGTCTTGCTGTGTCGCCCAGCCTGGAGTGCAGTGGCATGATCATGACTCACTACAGCCTTGACCTTTCAGGCTCAAGCAATCGTCCCACCTCAGCTTGATGAATAGCTAGGACTACAGGCATGCAACACCACGCCTGACTAATATTTTATATTTGTTGTAAATACAAGGTCTCATTATGTTGCCCAGGCCAGTCTCAAGCTCCCAGGCACAAGTGATTCTCCAGCCTTAGTCTCCTTAAGGTGCTGGGATTTCTGGGCCTTATTTAGTTTTTTAAAGTAACAAACCTATCACATATTAGTGTAATTTTTTTAAATGAAAAGTAATTGTGTTTTCTAATTCCCTAAACTTTTTTTACTGACAATGTTTTACATTTTTGCAAATCTCTTGAATTTCTATCGTGAAGGATTCTTACATTTTCTTCTGCATTTAATCTGTTGCTGCTATGATCTGGAAGTTTTGGTATTAGGAAGTGGGGCCTTTGGGAGGTTATTACACCATGGGGGTGGGGCCCTCATGAATTAGACTAGAACCCTTATAAAAAGCCTGAGAGAAGACTCCTTACCCCTTTCACTCAGTGGTAACACAGTGAAAAGTCTGTCAATGGGCCCTCATCAGACACTGAATCTGCTGCTGCCTTGATCTCGGACTTCTCAGCCTCTAGAACTGTGAGAAATAAATTTCTGTTATTTCCTTAGTATATGGCATTTTGTTATAGTAACGTGAATGGACTAAGAAAATTGGTGCTGAGGAGCGGGTGTTGCTGTAACAAATACCTAAAATATGGAAGTTGCTTTGGAACTGGGTAATGGATAGAGGCTGAAAGGTCTTGGTGTCATCCAGGCTGGAGTGCAGTGGTGTGATCTCGGCTCACTGCAGCCTCCGCCTCCTGGGTTCAAGTAATTCTTCTGCCTCAGCCTCCTGAGTAGCTGGGACTACAGGTGTGTGCCACCACACCTGGCTAATTTTTGTATTTTTAGTAGAGATGGGGGTTTCACCATGTTGGCCAGGCTGGTCTCGAACTCCTGACCTCATGATCTGCCCACTTCAGCCTTCCAAAGTGCTGGGATTACAGGCATGAGCCACTGCGCCTGGCCAAAAAATTTTTTAAAATGAGCTGGGCATTGTGTCATGTGCTTGTGGTCGCAGTGACTCAAGAGGCTGAAGTGGGAGGATTGTTTGAGCATGGGAGGTCCAGGCTACAGTGAGCCATGATTGCACCACTGCACTCCAGCCTGGGCAACTAAGTGGGACCCTGTCTCAAAAAAAAAAAAAAAAAAAAAAGACCCTGAAGGCAATTCAGAAATCAATTACAGGCCTTGAGTGCAAGGGCCTGCAAGGAGGCCCTAAATGCAAAGGAGGGGCCACCAATGATGGGGGACCTTGGGGACCTTGGCAAGATTCCATTATGTCTGGCACCATACTCTTCTGCCACTTTAGGTATGGCTCTGGTGTGATAACAGGCAGCACCATCTCTACCAGAGCACAGAGTGTGTGAGCCCTAGGGGTGGCTACCTCTACCGTTCAAAGGATGGGGCTGCCCCTGTGACCCAGGGAAGAGGACCATGATGGGGATGGGATATGGTATATTGGTCATTTGGAAAAGATTGCTTCACTGAGTTCTGTACATCTTCCAGATCTTGGCATATTTCTTAAAGTTCACATTCTTTAATATCACTGTTGATTGCATCAGAAGCATCTTTAAGTATTCAGGTGTTTTTGAGCTTATGGAGGAGGATACTGGTTTTCCAGAATTTTGATTTTTGCTTGAAAATTCAAATTTTATATTGTCAGTTTTTCTTAGAGTCTTGGTTGTTTTTGAGAAAATGTCTGCCAGTGTTCAAGTCCTAATAACCATGGTTTAGATGTTAGTCTATCTTTCAAGTAAAAGTGGTATTCCATAATAAAAGTGATTAGTTTAGCTCTCAACTCAAACAAGATAAGCTATGCAGCAGAAGTGCTTTATAAGTACTTCCCATTTACACTGAAAATTAAAAAAGAAATGTACTCAAGGAATAAGATGAAATTAATCATTGTTTTCTGCTTCTCCATCACGGACTGGCCCCTTTTTAAAAAGTTTCAAGTGGCTGGTGAGGAAGAATGCAGTGGCCACAGTATTACTTGCCTGGACTTAGCTGCCAAGCAGCTTTTTCTATCATTGATTTTGCATCATCATTGTTGAAAACTTTAAACAACAATTTTAAGTTTATTTGAGCATTAAAGGATTCCTGAATCAGGCAGCAGTCAAAACCAGAGGAGGTTCAGAGTGCTCCACTTCAGCAGCTTGAGCATTGGGGCTTTTATAGGCTGAAAGCAGAAGTAAAGAAATAACTTGATTGGGTAGGCATTTGCCTTATTTGGATATGATACAGTGGAAAGTTCCTAGTTAGAGGTTAGTTGGCGGGTTTTTTTTTTTTTTTTTTTTTTTGAGACAGGGTCTTGCTGTCGCCCAGGCTGGAGTGCAGTGGCACGATCTCAGCTCACTGCAGGCTCTGCCCCCCGGGGTTCACGCCATTCTCCTGCCTCAGCCTCCCGAGTAGCTGGGACTACAGGTGCCCGAGTTGGCGGGTTTTGATTAGTCATCTTACTGTTGACATTGGGTTTTAGTTCACTTATGTAGGAAGCCAAGGCACTGGAGCCATCTCAGCCTGATGGCCTCCCAATTTAAAAATTTTGAAAACATGCAAATGTCAGTGCAGTGAAAAAGGCATACAGTATGAAGGTACTTCTAACTCTTTCATAGAAAGGGTTTTGAAGACTCAGGTTTATAGACCTCTTTTTGAGAACCAGTGGTTTAAATGTTTGTGTGTGAGTTGTATTGATTGGTCTGTGCATGTATCTGTTATTTCTGCAGTTGTCATTAGCTATGTTTTGTTAAGATTTAAGCTGTCTTTGGAGTAGAAAAAATGGTGGAGTTTGGGGTGTGAGCAGCCTAGGGTGCATGAAAAAGCAGTAGTTTTGTTTGATTGTTCCTGAGGTTCAGTCTTATCCTTGAAGTCCATGGAAATCTCAAAATTGTCTCTAAATTGTTGTTTTATATCCACATGTTTATCATTTAGCTTTATATATATGTTATAGATATATATTATATATATAATATGTATATTATATATTATATATAATATGTATATGATATATTATATATAATATGTATATGATATATATTATATATAATATGTATATGATATATATTATATATAATATGTATATGATATATATTATATATATGTATATGATATATATTATATATAATATGTATATGATATATATTATATATAATATGTATATGATATATATTACATATATTATTTATGTAATATATATATATTTGAGATGGAGTTTCACTCTTGTTGTCTAGGCTGGAGTGCAATGGCGTGATCTCAGCCCACCGCAACTTCTGCCTCCCAGGTTCAAGTGATTCTCCTGCCTCAGCCTCCCAAGTAGCTGGGATTACAGGTGCCTGCTACCATGCCCAGCTAACTTTTTGTAATTTTAGTAGAGACGGGATTTCACCATGTTGGCCAGGCTGGCCTTGAACTCCTGGCCTCATGATCCACCTGCCTCGGCCTCCCAAAGTGCTGGGATTACGGGTGTGAGCCACGGCATCCGGCCTCCTTTAGCTTTATATTTAAATGTACAAATTTTAGGGGAATTTTTACCTTTAAAAAATGTGAAGAGAGAAAGGAGAGTTCTAAAAGAGCTTTTACCTTTTCTTCCCTGTGCTTTATTATCTTTTTCCTGTGTTGTATTGGGAAAGTTTATTTTGGCTTGAGGTTTAGGTAATTTTTAATTTATGCTCATGCTTAAGAAACCACAAGCCAAAAAAAATTACTTCGTGTTATAAAGTTCATTTAAAGTTGTGCTTCTGATGCCTTCCTAAAACTCAATTTAGAAAGATGAAAAATTGGGCTGGGCGCAGTGGCTCATGCCAGTAATCCAGCACTTTGGGAGGCCAAGGAGGGTGGATCACGAGGTCAGGAGTTCGAGACCAGCCTGACCAACATGGTGAAGCCCTGTCTGTACTAAAGATACAAAAAATTAGCTGGGCATGTTGGCGAGCGCCTGTAATCCCAGCTACTCGGGAGGGTGAGGCAGGAGGATTGCTTGAATGCGGAAAGCGGAGGTTTCAGTGAGCTGAGATGGCACCATTGCACTCCAGTCTGGGCGACAGGGTGAGACTCCATCTCCAAAAAAAAAAAAAAGAAAGATGAAAAAATTGAAACTCTCTTTGTGGGTTGCTAACGCTAGGGCTTCATTCTTGTGAGTTCATTGGTTTCTGATGGTTCAATTTTAGATGAGGTGCAGGAAAGAAGTGATTTAGGAAGAGCCATGGGTTTAGGGTTTTAAGACTGGTTTCTGGCCAGGCGCCATGGCTCACGCCTGTAATCCCAGCGCTTTGGGAGGCTGAGACGGGCAGATCACGAGGTCAGGAGATCGAGACCATCCTGGCTAACATGGTGAAACCTCATCTCTATTAAAAATACAAAAAAAAAAAAATTAGCTGGGCGTGGTGGCCGGCGCCTGTAGTCCCAGCTGTTGGGGAGGCTGAGGCAGGAGAATGGCGTGAACCCGGGAGGCAGAGCTTGCAGTGAGCCAAGATCATGCCACTGCACTCCAGCCTGGGTGAAAGTGCAAGACTCTGTCTCAAAAAAAAAAAAAAAAACCAAGAAAACTGGTTTCCACTTCATTCTGTGGATCCCCTATTATTGAGAAAATATGCCTTCAGTTGACTAGAGGGGGTATGCGAACTGTAGTAGTATCTTTTTTCTTTTCTTTCATCATTGAGTCATACAGTTTGCAAAATATTTCAGTTGACGGATTTTATCAGTTCACATTTTCAGTATCCAGGTTCCACTTGAGTGTAAAAAGGGAGTCATACTTTGGTGGAAGTACCAGAAATGTTGGGCAGTAACAAGTAGAATTTATGCTCTGGGTCATGAGGAAGTTTTATTAGAGTTAAAAAAAATGTTTTAAGTACTAGCACATGATAAATATTGACAGGTTCTCTCCCTCTTTTCCCTCTCCTGTAAATGATGCATTTGATATTTTAAAGACTTGTTATATATAACTTATTGACTAACTTTGTAACTGAGAAATCTTTTGATACACTCTTGTCATAGGTATAAAGTACTCCTAAGTTGATGGGGAAAGTAAGGAAAGGATTTTTGCTTTTGGTTTTAAAGGAGCATGAGATTATTATTTTTGTTTTGTTTTATATGTTTATTTTTCGAAACCATAGTTTTTTAAATGGTAATTTTGGTATAGTTCTAGCATGACTTATCTGGAAGCTATCCAATTTTTAGGCTTGAAAAGTTAACCATAAATGCTTTTCTCAAATTGGATAATTGAACAGTAGCACTCTACCTATTTTGCATATTTTAGTAATTTCATATTTACAATTTATGTCCCTGGATATAGTAGTTTGATTAATGAAAACAGATTGGTTTCTCCACTTACATTGGATTAGGCTTATATATTTTTGAGAGAAGTCTAGCTAGATTAAAAAGTTTATTCCTCTTTGTCCACCTCCTGAAAAGTCGCAAAGTAATGAGGAAAAAAATTGTAGACTCTTGATTGGGTACCTCCTTGTCAGTAGTGACCTCATGTTGCAGTCTGCTTCCGTTTAAACTGCAGAGTGTAGCACAGCTCTACTGTGTGTAGGACTCAGCACTAATAATTGCTCAGCAGTTTTTATAAGCCCATCACCTTCCTTTACTGTGCTTTCAATGAAGTCTTTACCTGATGTTTTTGTTGAAAGATGCCAGGGTATTCAGAATGGTTTCCAAGGCTCTGTTGCACAGGTAAAGTGATCTTTACCAGAGTTAGTTGAGGCTGAACTGCAGTACTTTTATTGAAATATCGTTTGTAGCATTAAATATTTACAATTGGGAAATTAAAATAATAGTAGTTTCTTATTTTATTTGGATACAAAATATTAGTGACTGGAGTAAGTGGTTGTAAGATTGATCTTATGTTCTCAAGATGATTATGTCATCGTAGGCAGATTTGAAAATACAGTTAATAGCAGAAGGGATAAAATGTCAGGGAATGACTGTAGTCTTCAGTGTTATGCTTGACTAATGACTTTAAAATATATATGTCCCCTGTGATTTATTGTTTGTCTTTCTAGTCAAGTCTTCCTTGTCTAGGGGTTTAATGAATACAGTTAGCATTTTTAGGTAGTCTTTGTGGCATCTGCCTATAGTACCTATGTAACTTGACCTGAAATTTCTCAGCAGTTATTTTTCTTGTGTCTTTATTTTAGCTGTCACATCCCTGTGATATCTATATATTTTAGCTGCAGATGCATAACTATATTGATATATCTTTTTTATATCTATTGGTGTGTGTGAGCCCTGGCTGATATATCAGCGCTTTTTACCCACAGGATTTGACTAAAGTATGAAAATAAAGAATAATTAAAATCTGTGAAATCTGAAAGCTAAGTCAGTCCTTTTTGTCCTTCAGAAGCTGAGAGAACATAGTTGTACAATTCATTTTGTATGTAGCCTTGTGGGTGACAACCTGACTCTTACAGTACAAAATCTATTTATTTGATTTGTTTACTGTGGCTGGTGGGAGGCTCCTTATTAAAAGGAGCTGTTTATTTGATTGTCCCAGCATATTCTTCAGGGCTAAAGAATCTTTACTCTTGCAGTAATAATTGAGCTTGCTGATCACTGCTTTTATATATACTTGTAGTTTTCAGTAGCAATTAAAAGGGATAGGAAGCAAAAAAGATCAACTACCTTGTGATCTATTCAATTTAAGACCACCGGAACTTTTGCCTCTTTTTGGCTCCTTTGAATAACTGGAAACTTTATTAAACTTTATTGTTTTTGGAGGTTAGATATAGACCTAAGCCAGTGTTTCTCAAACTTACTACTATGGATAAGAATCATCATTGGCATTTGTTAAAAATGTAGACTCTTAGGCCCTACTTTAGAGATTTGGAGTGGGAACTTGGAATCTACCTTTTTAAAAAGCTTTTTTCCTTGTTTTATTTTATTCTATTTATTTATTTATTTTGAGACGGAGTCTTGCTCTGTCACCCAGGCTGGAGTGCAGTGGTGCAATCTCAGCTCACTGTGACCTCCACCTCCGGGGTTCAAGCAATTCTCCTGCCTCAGCCTCCCGAGTAACTGGAACTACAGGTGCGCACCACCATGACTAGCTAATTTTTTTGTGTTTTTTTTAGTAGATACGGGGTTTCACCACGTAGGCCCGGCTGCCCTCGAACTCTTGACCTCAAGTGATCTGCCCGCCTCAGCCTCCGAAAGTGCTGGATTATAGGCATGAGCCACCATGCCCAGCCTCTTTGCTTTTCTAAAAAATTAATTTTTTAATTAAAAAAATAGATGGGGTTTTGCTGTGTTGCCCAGGCTGGCCTCAAACTCCTGGCCTCAAGTTATCCTCTGCCCTGGCCTCCTGAAGTGCTGGGATTACAGGCATGAGCTGCCGTGGCTGGCCTCATTTTATATTGGAAAGTAAATCATACTGCAGAAATGGGCATAAAGTAAATGTATAGCAAAACAAGTTAGAAGCAAATATCCTTGTAACCACACACATCTGTGAATAAACTGTGACAGCACCCCAGTTGCTCTCAAAATCCTGATCCCCTCCCTCCCTACTAAGGTGATTACTATGTGGACATTATAGCAATCACTTCCTTGTATGTTTTAGAGCTTTATGAAAATGAAATCAGATTATATGTAAATTCTTGGTCTGGTTTCTTTCACTGAACAGTGGTTTTTTTCACTGTGTAAGTTTGAGATTTATCCATGCTGCTGCATGTCACTGTGGCTTGTATCATTGTTGTAAAGTATCCTCTTGTATGATTACACCACAATTATCCATTTTGCTATTGGTGAACAATTCAATTGTTTTTACTTTGTGACTATTTTTAATAGTAGTGTTATATACGTTCTTATACACATCTTCTGGTGTACATGTGCATGCAGATGAAGACATAACACCTGTCTTCAGTTTTAGTAAGTATTCCCTAATTATTCAACGTACTTATTCCAGTTTACATCCCTACTAACAGTGTGTGACAGTTGTTTCACATCCTTGCCAACACTTGGCGTTAACTAATCTTGTGAGCATATAAGAGTATTTCATTGTCACTTTAATAAGAGCCCTCCCCTTTTTCATATGTGTTTTGGCTGATTCCTACTTTTGTGAACTTTAGCGGTTCATTGGAGGTTTTTTTTTTTTTTGAGACAGAATTTCGCTCTTGTTGCCCAGGCTAGAGTGCAGTGGCATGATCTCAACTCACCACAACCTCTTCCTCCCAGGTTCAAGTGATTCCCCTGCCTCAGCCTCCCGAGTAGCCGGGATTACAGGCATGCGTCACCATGCCCGGCTAATTTTTGTATTTTTAGTAGAGATGGCGTTTCTCCGTGTTGGTCAGGCTGGCCTCGAACTCCCAATCTCAGGTGATCTGCCCGCCTTGGCCTCCCAAAGTGCTGGGATTATAGGCATGAGCCACTGCGCCTGGCCTTTTTTTTTTTTTTTTTCTTTGTCAGGAGACTTTAAAAATATATATTATATTAAAAATAGGTTTTAAAATTTTATTATTTTTTATTATATAAAAAATAGTTCCTGGCTGAGCATGATGGCTCATGCTTATAATCCTAGCACTTGGGGAAGCTGAGGCGGGAGGATCACTTGAGCTCTGGAGTTTGAGACCAGTCTGGGCAACATGGTGAAACCCTGCCTCTACAAAAATTACAAAAGTTAGCTGGGCATGTGCCTGTAGTCCCACCTACTTGGCGGTCTGAGGCAGGAGAATCCCTTGAGACGGGGACATGGAGGCTGTAGTGAGCTTTGTTTGCGCCACTGCACTCTAGCCTGGGTGACAAAGTGAGACCCTGTCTCAAAAAAAAGTTGCTAATTTTAATCAAATTTGTCACTCTTTTCCTCCTGTGGTTAATGCTTTTTGTGTCATGTTTAAGAAATCTTTTCTTAAGTAAACATTTCCACGTTATCTTCTTACCTTTATTATTTTACCTTTCATGTTTAGATCTACAGTCTACCCAGATTTGATTTTATCTCTCATGTGTGAGGTCGGGGCCAAGTTAACTTTTTCCATTTGGATACCAAATTGTATCACATTCATTTTTGAAACACTGCCATTTCCCTGCTTTCTGTACACCACCTTTTGTTCTAAATGAAGTGTATATGATGGTTGTTTTTCTTTTCTGTCTGCCTATTTTTGTGTGTGGGTGCCATACTATTTTATTTACTTTGGCTTTATGGTATTTGAGGTTTGGGATAAAGTACAGATCTCCAACAAAATAACACTGTCACTTCAGGAGATTGTGATACAAATGGTCCATGGATGACATCCCTGCTCTAGAGATGCTACAAGAGAGCTCCCAAATTCTGGCTTAGTGTATCTGCCTTTGTTTATAGTTACAAAAACACATTATTAAATGGAGCCATTTTACTACATAGTTGCACACATTGTTTATGCTTGCACATATAAAAACAATTTCTGTTATTATTGTCTAATCTTAACACCAATGATTTCACAACAGTCCATTGTATGTGTCCTGATCCATTTTATATATTCATTTGCTGATATTTCTTTCTTAAAGATAATTCTGCAAATATAGTAAAATGTTAATTGTAGACTCTAAATGTTGGGGCTATAGGTGTTCTTATACAGTTTATTTTCACTTTTCTGTATTTTTGAGAAGTTTTATAATATTGGAAAAATGCTACAGAGAATACTTTATGGTATAAAATCCATCCTCCACTTTTGTATCTAGGATAGATTGTGGTAGATTTGATAAACCCTTTTTGATAGAGTCTCAGACTTTCTGAGTCAAAGTGCATGCACATTTTTAGAGCTCTTTGAAATGCATTACTAAATAGATTTCCGTAAGAAATTTTTACTCATTAACCTTCCCACTAGCAACATGCATGCCAGTTTCATAGCCTTTATCAATATACTCTATTGACATCAGCAGAAATATATATAAATTTTATTTTAATCCTTATTTGTTTTTTTTTTTGAGATGGGGGTCTTGCTATGTTGCCCAGGGTGGCCTCAAACTCCTGGGCTCAAGTAATCCTCCTGACTCAGCCTCCTGAGTAGCTGGGACTTGAGGCATGAGCCACTGGCACCTGGCTCCTTATTTTAAACTTGTATATCTAGTTAGGTTGATTATTTTTCTTTTTGGTTATTTAATTCTTTATGAAATATCTTGTATCCATTTACCTACTAGCATTTTATTGATAATCTAATCTGACAAAAAAGGGTGAGAAAATTCCTCTGGGAAAATGAGCAGATGACTAACAAGGGCAAATCTGAGAAAGAACAGAGAGGATATAAGCCCTACCAAGAATTAAAACATTATATAAAGCTTTAGTAACAGACTGATGAAGTAAGTAGTTGAGAATTAGAGAGCTTCTCTAGAATTTGGTATAAGATAAAGCAAGGTGAGCAACACAGAAGACGGGTAATTTCTGCATTTCCATCTGAGGTACTGGGTTCATCTCACTAGGGAGTGCCAAACAGTGGGTGCAGGACAGTCGGTGCAGCGCACGACTTCGGCTCGCGCCGAAGCAGGGCAAGGCATTGCCTCACTCGGGAAGCGCAAGGGGTCAGGGAGTTCCCTTTCCTAGTCAAAGAAAAGGGTAACAGACGGCACCTGGAAAATCGGGTCAGTCCCACCCTAATACTGCGCTTTTCCAACGGGCTTGGAAAACGGCACACCAGGAGATTGTGTCCCGCACCTGGCTCGGAGGGTCCTACGCCCACGGAGTCTCGCTGATTGCTAGCACAGCAGTCTGAGATCAAACTGCAAGGTGGCAGCGAGGATGGGGGAGGGGTGCCCGCCATTGCCCACGGTTGCTTAGGTAAACAAAGCAGCCAGGAAGCCTGAACTGGGTGGAGCCCACCACAGCTCAAGGAGGCCTGCCCGCCTCTCTAGGCTCCACCTCTGGGGGCAGGGCGCAGACGAACAAAAAGCAGGAACTTGTGCAGACTTAAATGTCCCTGCCTGATAGCTTTGAAGAGAGTAGTGGTTCTCCCAGCACGCAGCTGGAGATCTGAGAACGGGCAGACTGCCTCCTAAAGTGGGTCCCTGACCCCCGAGCAGCCTAACTGGGAGGCACGCCCCAGTAGGGACAGACTGACACATCACTTGGCCAGGTACTCCTCTGAGACAAAACTTCCAGAGGAACGATCAGACAGCTGAATTTGCGGTCTCACAAAAATCCGCTGTTCTGCAGCCACCGCTGCTGACACCCAGCCAAACGGTCTGGAGTGGACCTCTAGCAAACTCCAACAGACCTGCAGCTGAGGGTCCTGTCTGGTAGAAGGAAAACTAACAAACAGAAAGGACACCCACACCAAAAACCCATCTGTACATCACCATCATCAAAGACCAAAAGTAGAAAAACCTACGAAGATGGGGAGAAAACAGAGCAGAAAAACTGGAAACTCTAAAAAGCAGATCACCTCTCCTCCTCCAAAGGAACTCAGTTCCTCACCAGCAGCAGAACAAAGCTGGACGGAGAATGACTTTGACGAGCTGAGAGAAGAAGGCTTCAGACAATCAAACTACTCTGAGCTACGGGAGGAAATTCAAACCAATGGCAAAGAAGTTAAAAACTTTGGAAAAAAAAAAATAGATGAATGTATAACTAAGATAACCAATGCAGAGAAGGGCTTAAAGAAGCTGATGGAGCTGAAAGCCAAGTTTCGAGAACTACGTGAAGATTGCAGAAGCCTCAGGAGCCGATGCGATCAACTGGAAGAAAGGGTATCAGTGGTGGAAGATGAAATGAATGAAATGAAGCGAGAAGGGAAGTTTAGAGAAAAAAGAATAAAAAGAAACGAACAAAGCCTCCAAGAAATATGGGACTATGTGAAAAGACCAAACCTACGTCTGATTGGTGTACCTGAAAGTGACGGGGAGAATGGAACCAAGTTGGAAAACACTCTGCAAGATATTATCCAGGAGAACTTCCCCAATCTAGCAAGGCAGGCCGACATTCTGATTCAGGAAATACAGAGAACGCCACAAAGATACTCCTCGAGAAGAGCAACTCCAAGACACATAATTGTCAGATTCACCAAAGTTGAAATGAAGGAAAAAATGTTAAGGGCAGCCAGAGAGAAAGGTCGGGTTACCCACAAAGGGAAGCCCATCAGACTAACAGCTGATCTCTCGGCAGAAACTCTACAAGCCAGAAGAGAGTGGGGGCCGATATTCAACATTCTTAAAGAAAAGAATTTTCAACCCAGAATTTCATATCCAGCCAAACTAAGCTTCATAAGTGAAAGAGAAATAAAATACTTTACAGACAAGCAAATGCTGAGTGATTTTGTCACCACCAGGCCTGCCCTAAAAGAGCTCCTGAAGGCAGCACTAAACATGGAAAGGAACAACCAGTACCAGCCACTGCAAAAACATGCCAAATTGTAAAGACCATCGAGGCTAGGAAGAAACTGCATCAACTAATGAGCAAAATAACCAACTAACATCATAATGACAGGATCAGATTCACACATAACAATATTAACTTTAAATGTAAACAGGCTAAATGCTCCAATTAAAAGACACAGACTGGCAAATTGGATAAGGAGTCAAGACCCATCAGTGTGCTGTATTCAGGAAACCCATCTCACATGCAGAGACACACATAGACTCAAAATAAAGGGATGGAGGAAGATCTACCAAGCAAATGGAAAACAAAAAAAGGCAGGGGTTGCAATCCTAGTCTCTGATAAAATAGACTTTAAACCAACAAAGATCAAAAGAGACAAAGAAGGCCATTACATAATGGTAAAGGGATCAATTCAACAAGAAGAGCTAACTATCCTAAATATATATGCACCCAACACAGGAGCACCCAGATTCATAAAGCAAGTCCTGAGTGACCTACAAAGAGACTTAAACTCCCACACAATAATAATGGGAGATTTTAACACCCTACTGTCAACATTAGACAGATCAACGAGACAGAAAGTTAACAAGGATACCCAGGAATTGAACTCAGCTCTACATAAAGTGGACCTAATAGACATCTACAGAACTCTCCACCCCAACTCAACAGAATATACATTTTTTTCAGCACCACACCACACCTATTCCAAAATTGACCACATAGTTGGAAGTAAAGCTCTCCTCAGCAAATGTAAAAGAATAGAAATTATAACAAACTATCTCTCAGACCACAGTGCAATCAAACTAGAACTCAGGATTAAGAAACTCAGTCAAAACCGCTCAACTACATGGAAACTGAAAAACCTGTTTCTGAATGACTACTAGGTACATAACAAAATGAAGGCAGAAATAAAGATGTTCTTTGAAACCAACGAGAACAAAGACACAACATACCAGAATCTCTGGGACACATTCAAAGCAGTGTGTAGAGGGAAATTTATAGCACTAAATGCCCACAAGAGAAAGCAGGAAATATCCAAAATTGACACCCTAACATCACAATTAAAAGAACTAGAAAAGCAAGAGCAAACACATTCAAAAGCTAGCAGAAGGCAAGAAATAACTAAAATCAGAGAAGAACTGAAGGAAATAGAGACACAAAAAACCCTTCAAAAAATTAATGAATCCAGGAGCTGGTTTTTTGAAAAGATCAACAAAATTGATAGACCACTAGCAAGACTAATAAAGAAGAAAAGAGAGAAGAATCAAATAGACGCAATAAAAAATGAAAAAGGGGATATCACCACCGATCCCACAGAAATACAATCTACCATCAGAGAATACTATAAACACCTCTACGCAAATAAACTAGAAAATCTAGAAGAAATGGATAAATTCCTCGACAAATACACCCTCCCAAGACTAAACCAGGAAGAAGTTGAATTTCTGAATAGACCAATAACAGGCTCTGAAATAGTGGCAATAATCAATAGCTTACCAACTAAAAAGAGTCCAGGACCTGATGGATTCACAGCCGAATTCTACCAGAGGTATAAGGAGGAACTGGTACCATTCCTTCTGAAACTATTCCAATCGATAGAAAAAGAGGGAATTCTCCCTAACACATTTTATGAGGCCAGCATCATCCTGATACCAAAGCCTGGCAGAGACACAACCAAAAAAGAGAATTTCAGACTAATATCCTTGATGAACATTGATGCAAAAATCCTCAATAAAATACTGGCAAACCGAATCCAGCAGCACATCAAAAAGCTTATCCACCATGATCAAGTGGGCTTCATCCCTGGGATGCAAGGCTGGTTCAACATACGCAAATCAATAAATGTAATCCAGCATATAAACAGAACCAAAGACAACAACATAATTGTCTCAATAGTTACAGAAAAGGCCTTTGACAAAATTCAACAACCCTTCATGCGAAAAACTCTCAATAAATTAGGTATTGATGGGACGTATCTCAAAATAATAAGAGCTATCTATGACAAACCCACAGCCAATATCATACTGAATGGGCAAAAACTGGAAGCATTCCCTTTGAAAACTGGCACAAGACAGGGATGCCCTCTCTCACCACTCCTATTCAACATAGTGCTGGAAGTTCTGGCCAGGGCAATCAGGCAGGAGAAGGAAATAAAGGGTATTCAGTTAGGAAAAGAGGAAGTCAAATTGTCCCTGTTTGCAGATGACATGATTTATATCTAGAAAACCCCATTGTCTCAGCCCAAAATCTCCTTAAGCTGATTAACAACTTCAGCAAAGTCTCAGGATACAAAATCAATGTACAAAAATCACAAGCATTCTTGTACACCAATCACAGACAGAGAGCCAAATCATGAGTGAACTCCCATTCACAATTGCTTCAAAGAGAATAAAATACCTAGGAATACAACTTACAAGGGATGTGAAGGACCTCTTCAAGGAGAACTACAAATCACTGCTCAATGAAATAAAAGAGGATACAAACAAATGGAAGAACATTCCATGCTCATGGGTTGGAAGAATCAATATCATGAAAATGGCCATACTGCCCAAGGTAATTTATAGATTCAATGCCATCCCCATCAAGCTACCAATGACTTTCTTCACAGAATTGGAAAAAACTACTTTAAAGTTCATATGGAACCAAAAAAGAGCCCGCATCGCCAAGTCAATCCTAAGCCAAAAGAACAAAGCTGGAGGCATCATATCATGCTACCTGACTTCAAACTATACTACAAGGCTACAGTAACCAAAACAGCATGGTACTGGTACCACAACAGAGACATAGATCAATGGAACAGAACAGAGCCCTCAGAAATAATGCCGCATATCTACAACTATCTGATCTTTGACAAACCTGACAAAAACAAGCAGTGGGAAAAGGATTCCCTATTTAATAAATGGTGCTGGGAAAACTGGCTAGCCATATGTAGAAAGCTGAAACTGGATCTCTTCCTTACACCTTATACAAAAATTAATTCAAGATGGATTAAAGACTTACATGTTAGACCTAAAACCATAAAAACCCTAGAAGAAAACCTAGGCATTACCATTCAGGACATAGGCATGGGCAAGGACTTCATGTCTAAAACACCAAAAGCAATGGCAACAAAAGCCAAAATTGACAAATGGGATCTAGTTAAACTAAAGAGCTTCTGCACAGCAAAAGAAACTACCATCAGAGTGAACAGGCAACCTACAAAATGGGAGAAAATTTTTGCAACCTACTCATCTGACAAAGGGCTAATATTCAGAATCTAAAATGAACTCAAACAAATTTACAAGAAAAAAACAAACAACCCCATCAAAAAGTGGGTGAAGGACATGAACAGACACTTCTCAAAAGAAGACATTTATGCAGCCAAAAAACACATGAAAAAATGCTCATCATCACTGGCCATCATAGAAATGCAGATCAAAACCACAGGGAGATACCATCTCACACCAGTTAGAACAGCGATCATTAAAAAGTCAGGAAACAACAGGTGCTGGTGAGGATGTGGAGAAATAGGAACACTTTTACACTGCTGGTGGGACTGTAAACTAGTTCACCCATTGTGGAAGTCAGTGTGGTTCTTCCTCAGGGATCTAGAACAGAAATACCATTTGACCCAGCCATCCCATTACTGGGTATATACCCAAAGGACTATAAATCATGCTGCTATAAAGACACATGCACACGTATGTTTATTGCGGCACTATTCACAATAGCAAAGACTTGGAACCAACCCAAATGTCCAACAACGATAGACTGGATTAAGAAAATGTGACACATATACACCATGGAATACTATGCAGCCATAAAAAATGATGAGTTCGTGTCCTTTGTAGGGACATGGATGAAACTGGAAACCATCATTCTCAGCAAACTATCGCAAGGACAAAAAACCAAACACCGCATGTTCTCACTCATAGGTGGGAATTGAACAATGAGAACACACGGACACAGGAAGGGGAACATCACACTCCGGGGACTGTTGTGGGATGGGGGGAGGGGGGAGGGATAGCATTAGGAAATATACCTAATGCTAAATGACAAGTTAATGGGTGCAGCACACCAACATGGCACATGGATACGTATGTAACAAACCTGCACATTGTGCACATGTACCTTAAAAGTTAAAGTATAATTAAAAAAAAAAAAGATAAAGCGATAGCTCACCAGAGATCACAAATTAAATGGCTAAGAGTGTTCAATTTATAGATTTTTCCCCACACCATTCAATATGCCACATTGTCATTGGATTATAATTAGATATTAAAAATAAAATGAATATTTCTCGATAGGCAAGGAATCATCTAAGTTTAGTAGAGATTGCACATATTACCAAGGAAAATAAAACAGATTGCACCACATAAAGATTCAACTTTTTTAACTTAATAGCAGTTGATAACCAAAATGTAAAAATATAAGCAATAGTTTATTAAAGCAAAATATCAGAAAATGATTTAATATCCTAGTTGAAGTTAAGACTCTTTAGGGAATGCCTCATTTATCTTTTTACTTTTTGTTTTTTTTCTACAGAAGTCAATAAATATTTAACTTTTAGCTCACAGGAAGCCACTAGAAATAAACTGATGATGGCTACACTCTTCTTTGTACCATGTTTTGGGGTTTTTCCCCCCAGCTTTTTTGGATTTCAGAAATGAAGTTCCAAAAAACTTTAGTTCTTTTATTTTCTTTCTTTTTTTTGAGACAAGGTATCTTTCTGTCACCCAGGCAGGAGTACAGTGGCACGATCACAGCTCACTGCAACTTCCCTGGGCTCAAGCCATCTTCCTGCCTCAGCCTTCCAAGTAGCTAGGATTACAGGCATGCACCATCATCGTGCCTGGCTGATTTTTATTTTTTTTTGTAGAGATGGGATCTTGCTGTGTTGCCCAGGCTGATCTTGAATTCCTGGTTTCAAGTGAACCTCCAGCTTCAGTCTGCCAAAGTGCTGGGATTACAGGCATAAACCACTACACCTAGCCAGAAAAATCTTTAAGTATGAATATTGGTAAACACTTCCCTGGAGACGATCAGCATGAAGTACTTTAGAACTAAAAATAATCCATTCATTGGAAACTAGCATGATACTGGCAGTTAACAAAAAATATTTTTATATGTAGGAGGGGTTATGTGTGTCAGATCAAGAGGGCTTACTGTTGTTTGATAAAGCATTTGTTCACTTTGCTACTGAGAGACATGAAGATTGCCGAGTGAATGAATGGTAAATGATACTCATTTGGTTTCCTGCAGTGGATCCTGACAATACTAACTTGATAGCGTTTGTTCTGCATTTTGGTTAGAGATTGTATTGCCACATTTTGGAGGATCTTCATAAAACTAATTTACATTTAAAAAATGATGAGGTAGCTACAGATGTGGTGTTCAGGTCAAGAAGGCAGGGTCACTCCTCCCTATGGCTAAGTGTTGGCTGTGATGATGTGCTTAGGCACACGGTGCCATTTAAACATACCTTGTCTTTTATCTGATAAATGATTTTTTAAAAATTACCTGTATTCATGAACAGCTAATACTACTGTTCACTTAAATCCAGTACAACTAATTTTCCCTCCAGCTTTGGAAATCGATCAGTTTTTCTCCAACTGAGCACCAGAGAAAGTAGTTGTCCCACTCTCACCCCCACAAGTATATATATTTGGGGGTCTTTTTGTGTGAAAAATTGTTTCTTTAGAAAATTAGATTCATCATCTGTGAGAGGTGTTCATGCTGTGGCGTGTGTGTTTTTGTTTTTAGTCACTTTGTTTTGGTTGTAGAAGGCAGCAGAGCATCTTTGTTAATAGCAGGGGCTTTGGGGTACCCAACCCATGGCCATATGCATTTGGCCAAGTTAATTAACGTCTTTGAGCTTCACTTTTGTGGAAAGGGGGAAGTAATTGTAACTCCTTGGGTATTGAAAGTTATTAAATGAGAGATAAATGCAGGTAATGGTCTTAGCTCATAATGAATTCTAACTTTAAAATTTTTGGTCTTGTTAGTGATACGTTTTTCCAAATTTGTTTTCTTTGGTTAATATTTGAAAGCTTTACCAACCAGATTCAGAAAATATTTCCAACTTGATATGTAAACAAGAATACAACACTTAGTATGTGCTCTCCTGGTTGTGTCAAGGTAGTGCAAATGTGGCAGATTTCAGCACATTTTGTAGTTATTGAGTATTGAACATTTTTATAGCTAATTTCTTTCTTTGATTGCAGCACCCATATATCTCCCATCAGCATCCTACCAGCCTCTACAGAGTAAGTAGTATATTTATAGAAGACAAATTTTTAAGATTTTAAAACACTACTAAGCTGTAGAAATGAAAATAATGTACTTGTTGTGCTCACTTTAGAGGAAAGACTGTACACAGGCAGTAAACTAGTTTTTTATTTACTGTGATAGTAACAAATGAAGAAACCCATTGCATTAATATACAAAATAAAGATGAGCTTTCTTCAGATGGTTTTTTTTGAATCCTCTGAAATAATTGAAAAATGTTCATAGAATATAAGTTTTAAAAAAGTAGACTTTACATAAAAAATGTGAGCAGTACCCATAGTTTCTTTCTTTTTTTTTTTTTTTTGAGACAGAGTCTCGCTCTGTCGCGCAGGCTGGAGTGCAATCTCGGCTCACTGCAAGCTCCGCCTCCCGGGTTCACGCCATTCTCCTGCCTCAGCCTCTCCGAGTAGCTGGGACTACAGGCGCCCGCCACCACGCCCGGCTAATTTTTGTTTTTTGTATTTTTAGTAGAGACGGGGTTTCATCGTGGTCTCGATCTCCTGACCTCGTGATCCGCCCGCCTTGGCCTCCCAAAGTGCTGGGATTACAAGCGTGAGCCACTGCACCCGGCCTCATAGTTTCTTTCATTTATCTGTTAGTAGATTATTTTGCTTTATAAGTATAGCTTTGAAAAGCCTTATTTAGTGGTTTTCTGTATAGTGAGGAGTGAATTATAGGGACAACTGATCCTTCCCATCCCAGTAATAATAGTGACATTATGGTTGATTTGTATATGATTGTCTGTTTGGGTAAATTTTACTTTTAAAAGTTAAGCCAGTATCATGTATTCCTTTTATGTATTTCTTTTTACACTTTGGTTTACCCATTTAAGTACCATAATAGTTTTACTGGTCATAGGTTTTAGCATTTATGTCTGTGTCACCAGATATCCAGTTAGAGTGACTGCTTCTTACTAAAACGTGTTGTTTTGTAGTATTTTAGAAAGAACAATTAGAGCAGCTGTGGAACAGCACCTTTTTGATCTGCAGAGCAGCATAGATCATGATCTTAAGAATTTACAACAGCAAAGTGTGGTGTGTAATAACGAAGCAGAAAGTATTCATTGTGATGGGGAAGGATCTAATAACCAGTAAGAAACATTTTACTGTTGTTTATTAAATGTTATAAAATTGTTTTATCTTAAAAGTGTATTGCTACTTAAATAACAGGATCTCATCTTTCTTGGAGATTTCTGAAAGTCGTTTGTGAAAAGTGACTTTGTATATATACTTGTTTATGCATTCATACTTAACACTAGATATCTCATAACTTTTTTCATAATATGTGTTTTATTAAGTCCAACACAGGTTTGTTTGTTTTTTGTTGTTTTTTTCCCCCTGAACATCGAATGAAGTAACAAGCTTACCTTTAGGAATTATGTTGTATGAAAAATAACTTGAAAAAATTAGACTCTGCAACAGAGTGATCTAGACAGACAGTTACAGGGGCAGCAGATTGATATCACTATAGTGCATATAATCATTGAGTGAAATGGTGGGCAGAATCATCCTTTGCTATTTAAATAGTTATCCCTTGTCACCAGCCTCTCCCCTCCTTACGTTTTTGTTAGATTAGCTCTTAATACAGGTTGAGCATCCCTAATCCAAAAATCCAAAATCTGAAGTGCTCCCAAATCCAAAACTTTGAGCACAGACATGATAGAAGAAATGCTCATTTGAGCATTTTAGATTTTGGATTTTCAGATTAGGGATGCCAGTCTGGCACCTCTCCTTGGGATGTTGTGAGGGACCTTGTTTGTTATGCTCTCTGAAAATTTTCATAAGCAAATGAATGGCTTTTAAAATAATTTATGAGCCAGTTGCTAACTGGCAAATATTCCAAAATCTGAAAACAAACAAACAAAACAAATCTGAAACACTTCTGGTCCCAAGCTTTTCCGACAAGGAATACTCAACCTGTATTTAAATACGTGTTAATTAAAAGTACCTGTAATGCATTATGTTACTCCACTCTTCATCTGACCTGTTACCTTTAAATGAAGGAAAGCCTCTCTTTGTTTTCTGTTACTTCAGTCCTGTATTTCAGGATACCCGTGTGCCTCCCTCAGAGACCACGGTGCAGTGATTTCATGTTTTTCATATATCAGTTTTTTGGGGGTGGTGGGGGACAGATGAGAAAGATGTACCCAAATCTAGAAGATTCATAGGAAGGTAAAGAAAAAAAAAGATAATTGGGGGGTGGTTTTTTTTTTTTAAAGACAGTTTTTAAAAGGGCTAACTAGAATAGCTATCAAATATAAAATGAAAAATGTAAATGGATGTGAAAACCAGTGCTGGAAATGTTTATTTTTGGAATACCATATAGTACAATTGCAAGCGTGCCATGGATAGCACTGCCAGCCAGTGCAGCTCTATTTGATGGCCTTGGTTTGTGTACTTTGAAGGCATGATTAGAATGCATACAACTGGGAAAAGGCAGGAGAGGGAATGAAAAGAGAAAAAAATTAAAAAAAAAAAGCATGTATACAACTGGATCTATTGGGAGTATTTGGGCAGAATGTGAAGGAAAAAATCAGTATCTAAATGTTAGAAATAGTGGGAAAATGTTTCAAAGGATGTAAGCAGATTTCTTGGAGTTTGTCCTTAGCTTAGCTAGGGATCCTGTAAACCTATACCCATTGCTCAGACGATAGTCTTATTTTCACCACTGGGGAACACATGTTCTATTGAGGGTAGTGGTGTCATCTTTGAAACAAAAACTGCAGTGTTTTGGATATTTTAAAGTGTAAGATGACAACTCTGCAGTAGGAAGCTATTTCTGTTTTACTTGATAAGGTGTTGGACACTGTAGTGTCTAGTACTGGACTTGTATTTGATCAGGATAGATGTGTCATTATTATGTGAGAGTGTGCATTTATAAGGTAAATGATGATTTTGGCACATAAATTATTTTAAAAGCTATTTATTCGCTTATGAACATTTTTAGAGGGGATAGCATGGTCTCTCACAACATCCCAAGGAGACAAAAACGTAGCAGATTTAATAATCTAATTTAGCAAGACAAAAGTGTGGATTTTTGTGAAAAGTACACATTTTCTTTAACAAGTAAAAGTTTCAGATCATTATTGATATTTACTTATTTTAAAGTAAAGGCATTACACACTCAACATTTGGCCTGATCTAATTTTTAAACTTCATCCCTAGGGTTGATATTGCTGATGATATTATTAATGCCAGTGAAAGTAACAGAGACTGTTCAAAACCTGTGGCTAGCACTAATTTAGACAATGAAGTTATGCAGCAAGATTGTGTATTTGAGAATGAAGAAAATAACCAGGTAAGGAATGTCAAAAATATGTGTTAGATGTACAACTTTGATTGCTTCATGTGTTTCTTTGACGCCAGAAGTTATAGTTCAGTATTTTGCTGATACACTTAATTGTCTCAATTATAAATCCCCAAGAATATACATTCTTTCAGAGTTTAGGAAACATCACTGGGTAGAGAAGTATAAAACAACTTATTGGCTGGGTGTGGTGGCTCACGCCTGTAATCCCAGCACTTTGGAAGGCCAAGGTGGGCAGATCACAAGGTCAGGAGATCGAGACTGTCCTGGCTAACATGATGAACCCCCATCTTTACTAAAAATACAAAAAAAATTAGCTGGGAGTGGTGGCGGGTGCCTGTAATCCCAGCTACCGGGGAGGCTGAGGCAGGAGAAAGGCGTGAACCCGGGAGGCAGAGCTTGCAGTGAGCCAAGATTGCGCCATTGCACTCCAGCCTGGGCGACAGAGTGAGACTCCATCTCAAAAAAAAGAAAAAAAACAACTTATTTTAAATTATTTTCCCAGAAATTATGATGTCAGCCAAGGTGGCTAGGTGGTATTATGGTTGACTTTTGTTATTTTTAAGACAGCTTCTGTATTTCTTAGGAGTTTTGCTGAAGAACATGGTATGGGGGAGAACATATAATATTCTCATACAGTTCTTAGGATGGGATAGATCCCTGTAACAGAATATTGGTTAACAAGAGAAAAACAAGTTTTAAGACGTGTACCTCATATATACATGGGAGATACTCGGGGGAAGTGAGTAAATCTCTCAGAGGTGGCTTAAATACCATCATGTCCTGAAACAAAGGAAAAAAGGGTGTTGGGGAGACCTAGTTGTAATGAGATGACCAGGAAAAGCGCTGTAAGCAAAGTTAAGGTTTGCTCTGAAGATTGATAGTTTTTAGTGATTTAGAGTCATCTTTCTCTTGCTCGTACAGAGAGGAGACACCCATAGAAATGGAAATTTCTACTACAGGTGAAAATTTCTTTTATAAAAGGGTAACTTCTCTGTATTATCCTGTGTTTGCTATTTCTGAAAATAATAAGCTCAAAATAATCCTTATGCCAAGGATTGGTGTGGCATGTTCTGAACCTCCACTGTTGGCATCCTTTCTTGATTAGCAAAAACCTAGGAACATTGTTATAATAATGACTAAATTATTGTCACTGTCTCATTTGTTAGTGGCAACTTTTTTTAAATATAATTGCCATTATATGTAAAAAGCATCTTTCTAAGACATTCAAAATGTAATTTTGATACTACTTTTAAAAATAAGATGCTAAATTAATAGATAAGGTGGGTTTCCTCAGTATATTTTCATTCTAAACCATCCACTAAAGTAGGGCTAAAGAGGAATTTAGAGTAAGAAGACTTAGGTTTTGTATTCTGCCTTTGTTCAGTATCAGTGTGACTTTGGCCAAGTTACCTGACTTCTGAATTGCATTTTGCTTTTCTCTAAATAAGTGGGGGTAATACCTATGTTAGAGGATTATGATAAAAAGATGTGAACATATTATAAAATTATTTTATAAACTAGAAGACATTTCAAAGAAGTTAAGCTGCCACTGTTAGTTTCACAGACTTGGGTGTATTAGATTAACAGCTTTTCGGTTATTGCTTTTATAGTTGTCCTCTTGCCCTTTCCTGGATTATCAGTTTCTGCCTGTCTACCTAGTCATTCCCATCAGTGTAAAACATTTATACTGTTATTTCTTCCAAGTTCAGAAAAAACCCTCTCTCGACTCCCCCCATCCCATTCTAGCACATACACCCTGATTTCTCTGCTTCACTTTATAAATAGAATTGCTGGAAGAATTGTCTGTGTCTCTTTTCTTTAACTCTTCTCCTCCCATTCTCTCTTAAATTCACTGCAGCGATCCTTTCCTCCGACCATTCATTCCTCTGAAATAGCTTTTGCAAGTCACCAGTGATGTCTGTTGAATGTTTTTACTTGATCTGATAGCAAAGTTTGATTCAATTAATTACTCCCACTACCTTGATATACTTTTTTCACTTGGCATTCAGGATATCTCACTGTGTTTGTTTTTTTCTTTCCTACACTGGCTTTTCTTTCTCATTCCCCTCTGCTGATTGCTTTTCCTCTTCTGAATCTCTTAAATTTAGAATGGCCCAGGGCGCATTTCTCAGATTGCTTATTTTTATTCACTTCCTTGGTAATCTTGTTTAGTCTAATGGCTCTAACTACCATCTGTATGCTACTGATTCCCAAATTTGTATCTCCAGTCCAGAACTGTTTTGGAACTTTAGATTGCTATATCCAACTAGGCACCCAACATTTCCACTGGTATATTTTTACCAAGCATCTGTTGAGTAGGAAAGATTTCTTTCCTTACCCATCATTAGGTTCATAGCTGAGTCACCTGTAACAGAAGACATTTGTAACGAGAGAAAAGCATGCACATTTATTTAATGTAAGTTTTACATGACATGAACACCTTCAGAAATCAAGACCCACAGAAACAGACACCCCTGTGTATTTTAATGCTTTGGTTTGATGAAAAGTGGACAGTGGTGGGGATGAATAATTAGACAAAGAGGATGATAAATAAAGGGCAGCTGATTAACCAAGGCCTGTTTGTTCAGATTCTTTTCTATGTCCTTGTGTATTCAGAGATAAGGGCATTCCTTTCATCCAGGTATAGGGTAGATACTTCTGGAATGAAGGTTTTTTTTTTTTGTTGTTTGTTTGTTTGTTTGTTCTGAGATGGAGTTTCGCTCTTCTTGCCTGGGCTGGAGCAGTGGCGCAATCTCAGCTCACTGCAACCTCTGCCTCCTGGGTACAAGCAATTCTCCTGTCTCAGCCTCCCGAGTGGCTGAGATTACAGGCGCCTGCCACCATGCCCAGCTAATTTTTTGTATTTTTAGTTGAGACAGAGTTTCACTATGTTGGCCAGGCTGGTCTCGAGCTCCTGACCTCAGGTGATCTGCCTGCCGTGGCCTCCCAAAGTGCTGGGATTACAGGCGTGAGCCACCACGCCCAGCCAAAGGTTTTATGACTTACTTCAGAAGATAAGTCTGACCACTTTTTACTGTTTCTACTGCCACCCTGCAGGTCTAAACTGCCATCTTCTCACCTGGATTAATGTTGCCTCGTAATTAATCTCCTCATCTTTGTTTCTTGATGGTGCGTTCTCAGCACAGAGCCAGAATGATCCTTTTAAGAGGAAAATTAGATAATACCACTTCTCTTCCTAAAACCTTCCAGTGCCATCTAGCTATCAAAATATAGCTATAGGCACTACGGAATATTGGCTGTGATAGTCAGGATTGAGACAGCTAAATCATAAGTCCTGTCTGGATTGCTTATTTGTGGATATCTCCTTAGCTTACTACATTCTTACCTAGTCTTGCAGATACTTCCTCAATTTTACCAAATCTCATCACTCTCTGTTTATGGCAGGCCCTCCCACTTACCCACCCACTCCAGTCTCTGAACTTTTTGTCCTTTTTCCCTGCTTCGCATTCCTCCCCACTTTTTTTTTTTTTTTCCCTGAGATGGAGTCTGTCTCTCTTGCCCAGGCTGGAGTGCAGTGGCACAGTCTCGGCACAGTACAGCCTCTGCCCCCCGGGTTCAAGCCATTCTCCTGCCTCAGCCTCCCAGGTAGCTGGGATTACAGGCATGTGCCACCACGCCCAGCTAATTTTTGTATTTTTAGTAGAGACGGGGTTTCACAGTGTTGGCCAGGCTGGTCTCGAACTCCTGACCTCAAGTGATCTGCATACCTCAGCTTCCCAAAGTGCTGGGATTACAGGCATCAGCCACTGCACCTGGCCCCCTCTCCACTTTAGATAGTGTTATAATTATTTTATGTATCTTTTAATTTTTATTTTTAGAGACAAGGTCTCACTCTTTCCCAGGCTGGAGTGCAGTGGTGTGATCATACTCACTGTAACCTCAAACTCCTGGCCTCAAGCGATTTTCCTACCTCAGTCTCCTAAAGTGTTGGGATCACAAGCATCAGGCACCATGCCCAGACATATCTTCTATATTACTAGTCTGTTTATTGTCTGTTTCCCACTATTAGATTAAAACTTCATGGGGCCACTCACAGTGGCTCACGCCTGTAATCCTAGCACTTTGGGAGGTCATGGTGAGAGCGTCATTTGAGCCTGCGAGTTTGAAACATGCCTGTGCAATGTAAGGAGAACCCACCTGTACAAAAATGGTAAAAAAAAAAAAAAAAAAAAAATATTAGCCAGGTGTAGTGGTGCTCCCTTGTGGTCCCAGCTACTTGGGAGGTGAGGTGGGAAGATCACCTGAGCCCAGGAGGTAAGGCTGCAGTGCGTGGTGATCACAGCACTGCAGTTCAGCCTGGGCGACACGGTGAGACCCTGTCTTTGAAGAAAAAAAAAACAAAACTTCATGAGGGCTGAGATTTTTGTCTGTTTTGTTCTTTATTACATCCCTATTATCTAGAACACTTAGTAGGTATTCATTAAGCATTTGTTGAATGTAAGACCAGAATAGCATCTGGCACATAGTAAGTTAGTAAGCAACTCAGTAAATAATTTGTTGAATGAAATTGGTGTATCAGGCTGGGCGCAGTGGCTTACGCCTGTAATCCTAGCACTTTGGAAGGCTGAGGCAGGTGGATCGCTTGAGCCCAGGAGTTCAAGGCCAGCCTGGGCAACATGGTGAAACCCCGTCTCTACAAAAAATAAAAATTAACCAGGTGTGGTGGCGTATGCCTGTAGTCCCAGCTACTTGGGAGGCTTAGGTGGAGGATTGCTTGAGCCTGGGAGGTAGAGGCTGCAGTGAGCTGAGATTGTGCCACTGCACTGCAGCCTGGGTGACAGAGTGAGATCCTGTCTCAAAAAAAAAAAAAAAAAGAAAGAAATTAGTGTATCAATTACTTTATAAGGAGAGCAGGAATTAATTCTTTCTAAAATTGTTTTTAGGAAACCTTTATGAATGATGGGTTCTTGGCCTTGAAAAGCCTGTCACCATTTCTTCCCCCCAACCCCAGCTAAGAAGTTCAGTGATACTCTTATTTGAATAAGTTAGTTCAGTTGGGCAATACACAATAATACCTGTTTATTTGGACAGTACAAGCAAAAATACCTGATTTAAGTTTTCTTTCTTTTTTTTTTTTTTTTTTTCTTGAGATGGAGTTTCGTTCTTGTCGCCCCGGCTAGAGTTCAGTGGTGTGATGTGGGCTCAGTGCAACCTCCGCCTCCTAGTTTCAAGTGATTTTCCTGCCTCAGCCTCTTGTGTACCTGGGATTACAGGCATGTGCCACCACGCCTGGCTAATTTTTTTTTTTTTTTTTTTTTTTTTATTTAGTAGAGACGGGATTTCTCCGTATTGATCTGGCTGGTCTCGAACTCCTGACCTCAGGTAATCCTCCCGCCTTGGCCTCCCAAAGTGCTGGGATTACAGGTGTGAGCCACCATGCCCGGTCGATTTAAATTTTCAATGACTTGATAATCTAGGTTGTACATGCACATACTTTCTAATACAGAATACGACTAGTGCTATTAGGGTACTATAGTCTTGCAGAAGAGAGGAAAGAACTTCTGGCCAGGGTAGTTATGGAAGGTCTTGGAGTGAGGGGGATTTTGAACTCGGCTTTTTATAGGGCTGGATTTGGTTCAAGATTTGTGAAAGAGATTAAAATGAATAGTGTAAGTAAAGATTACAGGGAAATGTTGAATGTTAATGAAGCAGAGCTACTTGTAGAACTCAGGGTATTGTGGGAGGATATATAGTAGAAGATAATTCTGGAATATTGGTAGATTTGGGTCATGTGTAGAGCCTGGAATACTATCTTAAGAATTGTAGATTATCTCAGTAGAAGAAAAATATAGAAAACTTTGAAGCAGAGGGAATGATGTACCCAGATCTGTATTTTAGGAAGAAGGTTTTTGTAGTAGTCATAAAAAGTTTGTAGGAAAGACTGGGGGTAAGGACAATAACAATCAGTAGGCTTTTTGCACTATATTTGGTGAGCACTTAAAATATCTGAGCTGGTGGGCATAGTGGCTCACGCTTGTAATCCTAGCACTTTGGGAGGCCAAGGTGGGCGGATCACCTGAGGTCAGGAGTTCGAGACCAGCCTGGCCAACATGGTGAAACCCCATCTCTACTAAAAATACAAAAATTAGCCAGGCATAGTGGCACATGCTTGTAATCCCAGCTACTCGGGAGGCTGAAGCAGGAGAATCTCTTGAACCGAGGAGGAGGAGGTTGCAGTGAGCTGAGATTATGCCACTGCTATTCAGCCTGGGTGAAAGAGTAAGACCCTGTCTCAAAAAAAAAAAAAAAAAAAAAAAAAAAGTCTGAACTGTGAGCCCCAGGGAAGGAAGGAAAAATAGAGAAAATTCCAAAGGTGAAAATGATTTAAGATTTAGGTGCAAACTGGGGTAAGAAACACGGACACTAAGAGATTGGAAAAGAGATCAGTGTTGCAGAACTGGAATATCAAGGTGGTTTATATGAAGCAGATGTTCAGGTCTTGAGCTGTGGCTGGTGGTGGAGGCTCATTTTGTCTGTGAGTGAATGCCATTGCCAAAGCAGTGACTTGAATAAGAGAATAAATGGGGATTGAAGAAACCCTTGGGGAACCTCTGTATTCTAGCACTTTGGAGGGAAAAAAGCAGCCATGACCATAGCAGTTGGGAATGTCAAAGAGGATGGGATTTTTTCCTGAGTCTGAAAGTTGGTCAAAATAGAGAGGTAAAAGGAGAAAAAAGGTGGTGGGAGGCAAAGGTACAAAAATAATAAGAGTAAGTTTAATTTTATTTGCTTGCTTGGGGGGTTAAAAGTCTAATGAAATGGCTTTTTTTTTCTTTGCCTTTGCTGTTGAACAAAAAATTTAAGAATACCCAGGAACAATATATTTAATGCTGGTGAGGGTAGGTTAAGATAAGTGGTCTTATACAGACATCGGAAGTATAAATTGCTGTAAACTTCCTGGAAAACACGTTAACAGTAAGAACAAAAGACCTTAAACCTTTGATCCAGAAATTTCAAAATCTAGGACTGTTTCCTAAGGAAATACATACAAATCAGAGGTGTATGCAAAGATTTTTCTGCCAGAATTCTTACTGGGGGTTTATTTGCAGGAAAAAAATATGGGAAACACAGAAAGTCCTAAATGGAAGATGATTAGCTAAATCATAGTATATCCATATAATAGGATATTGTTGAGTCATTTAAAATTATTTTAAAGGCCCAAGTAATAGTTGCGAGGTAAAGGTATTTTGGGGGAAAAAAGAAAACATACAAAACCAAGTATAGATTACTAAAGCTAATGCAGTCCCAATTTCTTTGTGTGCATGCACTGCATGTGTGTGTGGCACATAGTTAAAAGGCCAAGTCAGAATATTCACAGTGGCCTTCTGGCTGATAGATTATGGATGATTTTACTTTTCTTCATATGTTCTTATATTTAGGTTTCCAACAGTTTCTCTGACTTATAATCAAATAATTTAAGCAAAAACTTCCAATTAAAGAAAATTTCTTGGATTTAGTGATAGAAATTATTGGTAAAGAAAGAGGAGCTTTGGTAGGTAGAGGATTTCATGGGTGAGAATGAGTATCAGGTGAGTAGGCAGAAGCTGCAGTGTGTGGAATGCCTTTTGGACAAGTTTTGCATTGAAATTAAAAGGAAAGAGAAGGCCGGGTGCTGTGGTTCATGCCTGTAATCCCAGCACTTTGGGAGGCCAAAGTGGGCGGATCACAAAGACAGGAGATGGAGACCATCCTGGCTAACATGGTGAAACTCCATCTCTACTAAAAATACAAAAAATTAGCCAGGTGTGGTGGCAGGCGCCTGTAGTCCCAGCTACTCGGGAGGCTGAGGCAGGAGAATGGCATGAACCCGGGAGGCGGAGATTGCTCCACTGCACTCCAGCCTGGGCAACAGAGCAAGACTGTCTCAAAAAAAAAAAGAGTTGAGCAGTCTGGTTGTGGAAGAGATATTCCCCTCTTCCCCACCCCCGCCCCCCCATTTCTGCTTTCTTGATACAGGATGGAGATTTGAGCATGTCAGTAGATCAGTCACTAGATAGGGAGAGACTAAAAAATGTCAGAAAAAAAAAAACCCAGGGTAGTTAGGGGAACACTGCATAGAGGGGGTTGGGAGTGAGAGATGGAAGGAAGGTGATTCAGCGTGCAAGTTGAGTGACTATTCCTAAATAGGAAAAGCTACTTTTAATCTTCAGTAAAAGGGGATATATAGAATATTTTTTTAAGTGAGAGGTGTTTTGGGGACTTAATTCAGATGGCTTTGAAATGCATTTGCAGAGGGTGAGGAGACAGGAATTGGGTTTGGATCTGAAGAAATAGGTAAAGTTTTGCAAGAGTCTCTGTGGAGAGAAATCAGACAGAACTGAGTCACCCGATATTCAAGAACCAATGGAGTAGGTCTAACTGAAGTTTGATGACATGAATTTGTAGTGAGCCAACTAGGACGGTATGTTAAGTGACACATTTTCTTGTAGCATCTATCTGTCCGGAGGACAGAAAGCTGGTCATAAACTAGACCACATTGGTAAGGGCATTGACTAAATAGCTTTGAAATAGTTAGCCAGGGTACAGAGTGCATGTTGGGTGGATTAGAAATTTAGAATGAAGTTTTCAAGCGGTGACAGTAAGGTGAAGAAGTTGCAGAAGAGGGGAATATTAGTTGGACAGGATGTACGAGTTTCGAGTGTATTATGGCGTGGCATGATTCAAGTGGCTTTGGTAGAAAGTAACTTGTGTCTAGGAAAGTATAAGGCTAGATAGAGTAGGAGTCAGCAAACTTTTTGTGTAAAGGTCTAGACAGTAAATATTTTAGGCATTGTGGGTATATAGTCTCTGCCACAACTACTTAACTCTGCTATTGTAGCATGGACGCAGCCAGAAAAAACCGTAAGAAATGAGTATAGCTGTGTTCCAGTAAAATTTAACTTATGGACACTAAAATTGAATTTCTTGTCATTTTCACTTCACAGAATATCATTATTCTTTTGATTCTCCCTTCTACCCCCAATCATTTAAAATGTAGAAACCCTTTTTAGCCAAGTGACCATGCAAAAACTGGCAACAGGTTGGATTTGTCTAGTATGCTGTAGTTTGCCAACACCTGGGCTAGAATATTGTAAGGAGATCAACATTTTAGACTTAAAAGATAATGTTGGAGATTTGTTTTCTCTGAAATTGACTTGCAGTGTAAGGAAACCAAATTGCTTTTTAACGTTTCAAGCTGATCACATAAACTTATGAGTACTAGGTGCTACATAAACCACAGTCCTACAATGTATTGGTTAGCCAGGCTGAAATTAATCTTAAGGAATCTTTTTTTTTTTTTTTTTTTTGAGGCAGAGTCTCAGTCTCGCCCAGGCTAGAGTGCAGTGGCACGATCTCAGCTTGCTGCAACCTCTACCTCCCAGGTTCAAGTGAGTCTCATGCCTCAGCCTCCCAAGTAGCCGGGATTAAAAATGTGTGCCACCACACCTAGCTAATTTTTGTACTTTTTTTTTTTAGTAGAAACTTATATTGTGACTGTCTTTTACGTTGACTTTTTTTTTTTTTTTTTTTGAGACAGTCTGGCTCTGTCACCCATATTGGAGTGCAATGATGTGATCTCGATTCACTGCAACCTCTGCCTCCCGGGTTCAAGTGATTCTCCTGCCTCAGCCTCCTGAGTAGCTGGGCTTATAGGCACACGGCACTACACCTGGCTAATTTTTGTATTTTTAATAGAGACGGGGTTTCACCATGTTGATCAGGCTGGTCTCGAACTCCTGACTTGGTGATCCACCCGCCTCAGCCTCCAAAAGTGCTGGGATTACAGGTGTGAGCCACCGCGCCTGGCTTACATTGACATTTTTATAGAAATGTTAAGTCTTTTAATTCTATTTTTTGAGACAGGGTCTTGCTTTGGTCACGCAGGCTGCAGTACAGTGGCATGATCACAGCTCACTGCAATCTCAGCCTCCCAGGCTCAAGCAATCCTCCCACCTCACCTTACCAAGCAGCTGTGACTACAGGTGCACGCCATCACACCTGGCTAATTTTTAATTTTTTTGTAGACAAGGAGTCTCACTTTGTTGCCTGGGCTGGTCTTGAACTCCTGGCTTCAAGCAGTTCTTCCACCTCAGCCTCTGAAAATACTGGAATTACAGATGTGAGCCACCATGATGGGTCTCGTCTTTTCTGTTTCCAATTGTCCACATCCACATTTTTCTGTTGGGTTGTCGGTATTTTTCCTTTTTGGTTTGTACATTTTTTTTTTCTTTTGAGACAGAGTCTCGCTTTTGTCGCCCAGGCTGAAGTGCAGTGGCGTGATCTCAGCCCACTGCAACCTCCGCCTCCTGGGTTCAAGCAATTCTCTGCCTCAGCCTCCCAAGTAGCTAGGATTGCAGGCACCTGCCACCACGCCCAGCTAACTTTCGTATTTTTACTAGAGATCGGGTTTCCCCATCTTGGCCAGGCTGGTCTTGAACTCCTGACCTTGTGATCCACCCGCCTTGGCCTCTCAAGGGGCTGGGATTACAGGCATGAGCCACTGCGCCTGGCCATATTTTTTATTTATTAAGGAACTACCTACTTTCTTACGATCAGTTGCAAATATATTTGTTTCCAGTTTTTTGTCTTTTGACTACTTAAAGTCATTTTTGATGGTGTTAAACTTTATCGTCTTTTTTTTTCGTTTTTTTAGATTTTAGGTTTTAATGTCATAGTTGGGAAGGCGTTCCCTATTCTGAGATTATAAACTAACTTTCTTCTTTTAAAAAAATACTTCTTTGGTCTCATTTTCTACGTTTGAATATTTGACACATTTGGAATTTATCATGGTGTGAGATCGTGAAGAGCAGATTCAGCTGTTTGTCCTACATGTTTACCTAGATATCCCAACACCTTAATTTTTTGAATAATATGTCTTTTTCCCACCAATATGAAATGCCACTTTTATTATAAACTAAATGCCTGGATACATTTGCAATAAAAGTGGTGTTTCAAATCAGTTGAGTGTGTTTCTCATTCATTCACCAGCAATGAGTGACAGTGCCACATTCTTGCCAGTATTTGATAGTGTTAGTGTTTTGGATTTTGGCCATTCTGATAGATGTGTAATGGTATCTTGTTTGAATTTTGAGTTTCCTAATGACATACGATGATGAGTTTTTCATATGCTATGTGTGTATCTTCTTTAGTGAGGTGTTTATTCAGGTCTTTTGCCCGTTTTTTAATTGGATTGTTTTCTTATTGTTGAGTTTTAAGAGTTTCTCTCTCTCTCTCTCTCTCTCTCTCTATATATATATATATATATATATATAAAATCTTTTTTTTTTTTTTTTTTGAGACGGAGTCTCTGTCACCCAGGCTGGAGTGCAGTGGTGCAATCTCGGCTCACCGCAACCTCTGCCTCCTGGGTTCAAGTGATTCTCCTGCCTCAGCCTCCCATGTAGCTGGGATTACAGGCATGTGCCACCACGCCCAGCTAATTTTTGTATTTTTAGTAGAGACGAGGTTTCGCCATGTTGGCCAGGCTGGTCTTGAACACCTGACCTCAGGTGATCCGCCCACCTCGGCCTCCCAAACTGCTGGGATTACAGGCGTGAGCCACCACACCTGGGCTATATTTTGGATAAGCTTATCCAATAGGTTTTTGCAAAATAGAATTTTTCTTTTTAATGTGCTACTAGATTCTGTAGTAAATATTTAGGAGTTTTATCTGATACAAAGAGATTATTCACTATAGACTTTGATTAGGTAGAAGTTGTACAGTAATCAATATTTTGGGAGTTGAAAGTGTATGAAGGTGAAAAAAAAAAGTGTATGAAGTTGAATAGCCTGATTAGAACTCACATCATAATACCTGGATTTATCATCAGTAAAATCCATTCATTTCAGGATACCTTCATTGATGGTGCCCCTTCAAAACTTAGAATTATTCATACCTTGCAAACACTGAGAAACTGCTTTATCTCCTTTCAGAAGTGGAGACCAGAAGTATTTATAAACTCTAGCAGATAGTCAAGAGGAAGAGAAGGCTATAAATTTGACGGGTACTAGTCTTAAGACCTCATCAGTTTTGATCATATTAATTTAGTAGAAGAGAGAGAGTAGGCCAGATAGAAGTATATCAATATGCAATTTATTGAGTGTTTGTTCAGCAAATGAAAGGTACAGAATGGAGTGAAGATATGTAGCCTATTTAATAGAAGTAACTAGCATGCTTGAGCCAAAGGTAAGTGAGAGAAATGGGAAGATGCAGAACTAAGCAATGTGAGTGCACCAATTATGGACCCCTAAGGAAGGGATGGAGACCAGAGGAATTACCAGAAATGCCTGTCAGGTTTTAATTAACTCTTGGCAGTAATCTCCGATAGCTCCTAAGATATTGCTAATATGACTGTGCTGTATCTGCTGCTCCTCCTGCTGCTGCCACCGCCACCGCCACAGCTCTCTAACTTACCTGAATTGAGACCAGAGCACCTTAGCTTTCCTTTGCAGACCTTAATGTTTGTGGAAGGGCACATGGGAGGAAGTGGGTAGAAGATATGGGTTATTTTGCCTGCTGATATTTTATTTTATTTATTTTATTTATATATTTTATATTTTTTTGAAACAGAGTCTCGCTCTGTCGCCCAGGCTGGAGTGCAGTGGCACAGTCTTCACTCACTGCAATCTCCTCCTCTCCACTGGGTTCAAGCGATTCTGGTGCCTCAGCCTCCTGAGTAGGTGGGATTACAGACGCACACTACTGCACCTGGCTGATTTTTGTATTTTTAGTAGATGGGATTTCACCATGTTGGCCAGGCTGGTCTTGAACTCCTGACCTCAAGTGATCCACCCGCCTTGGCCTCCCAAAGTGTTGGGATTGCAAGTGTGAGCCTCTGTGCCTGGCCAATATAGATGGTTTTTCTTATAAGCTATTTCTTTTGATTCTATGGTAACTCTAAGGTAGTCAAGCAAATTATTGTTATTCTCATATTTGTGATGAGAAAGGCAGAGCTAGGGCTTGAATTTGGTTCTCTTGAGTGAGATACCAAGGTTCTGTTTGTTTGTGATGGGAGTCTCGCACTGTCACCCAGACTGGAGTGCAGTGGTGCAATCTTGGCTCACTGCAGCCTCTGCTTCCTGGGTTTAAGCAATTCTCCTGTCTCAGTCTCCCGAGTAGCTGGGACTACAGGTGTGTGCTACCACGCCCGGCTAATTTTTGTATTTTTAGTGGAGATGGGGTTTCGCCATGTTGGCCAGGCTGGTCTCGAACTCCTGATCTCAAGTGATTTGCTCGCCTCAGCCTCCCAAAGTGCTGGGATTACAGGTGTGAGCCACTGTGCCTGGCCCCAAGGTTCATTTTAAATATTGGATCTGGCTGTGCGCAGTGGCTCATGCCTGTAATCCCAGGACTTTGGGAGGCTGAAGACAGATGGATCAGTTGAGGTCAGGAGTTCAAGACCAGCCTGGCCAACATGCTGAAACCCATCTCTACTAAAATTACAAAAAAATTACCCTATTGAACATGCTGAAACCCCATCTCTGCTAAAAATACAAAACAATTAGCCAGGTGTACTGGCACCACACCTGTAGTCCCAGCTACTCAGGAGGCTGAGGCAGGAAAATCGCTTGAACCCGGGAGATGGAGTTTGCAGTGAGCCTGCATGAGCCTCACTCTGGCCTGGATGACAGAGTGAGACTGTCTCAAAAATTTTTTTTAAGTAAATAAATAAAAATTAAATATTTGGTCTGGGTAATGATTTCATGTGCCCAGAAACCTTCAGAATGTAAAGCTATCTTCTAGAGCAGAGATCCCCAACATTTTTGGAACCAGGGACTGGTTTTGTGGATGACAATTTTTCCATGGAGGGTGGATAGGGGGTTGGGGTTTTGGGATGAAACTGTTCTACCTCACATCATCAAAGCATTAGTTAGATTTTCATAAGGAACACACAACCTAGATCCCTTGTTTGCACAGCTCACAATAGGGTTCATGCCTCTATGAGAATCTAATGCCACCACTGATATGACTGGAGGTGGAGCTCAAGCCATAGTGCTCACTCCCCACTCCCCTGGCTGCTCACCTCCTGCTGTGTGGCCTGGTTCCTAACAGGCCACCGATTGGTACTGGTCCAGGAGTTGGGGACACCTGTTATTGATCATAAAAGTTACTGAAGTCTGATTTCTGTATCAGTGGTTCCCACACTTTGGGTCTCAGGGACTCATTTATGCTCTTAAAAATATTGAAGATCCCAAAGAGCTTTTGTTTACATAGGTATATCTATCAGGATTTACCATCTTAGTAATTAAAACTGAGAAATTTAAAAAACATTAATTTACTTTAACATAAACTCATTTATGGTAACATAAGTAAGGTTGCTCTTTTCCACAATAGACAACTGTTTTCATAAAATTTTTTAAGTTTGAGGAGTGACATTGTTTTACATAGCTAGAAATATTGTTGATACCTGTTTGACTTACAGAAGACAGCTGGATTCTCGTATATGCTTCTGCATTTAGTCTGTTGCTGTTACATTGTTTTGTTGAAGCGTATGAGACAGCCTCACAGATGTGTAGTTTGAAAAGGGACTAGTATTTTAACAGCTTTTTTGCAGATTCTTATGGACCTTCTTTCATGCTAAACAAAACTGGACAAGTGGTACTTTCTAAAGAAGAATCGAAGAGTCTAGGAAGTATCGAACCTTTTGTTGATTTGAAAGGTGATCGTCAAAAACACCAAAACGTTCATGTATTTTGTAGGAATTCTCTGGGTATTTGTATTAGACTTGGTAGGTTTTTACTTTGGGGGAATAGGGATGAGATGGTGTCACTAAGCTCGTTGGAAAATGGGGAGAGTTTTCTTGTGTGGGGACTTGCTTTGTGGAAAATAGTTACTACTTCAAATATACAAAGGAACCTGGTGAACTCCTCTATGACTCCTATCTTACCTACAAGAAGTCACCAAACTTGTGTCTTTGTGGCTGAGGAGAAATAAACAGCAGTTGGCAAGCAGGATCAGAAGACCATCATTTTGGAGGAGAGAGAATTCTAAGGAAGAAGCATGGTAGTGGTGATACACATTACCTAATACAGTAGAGAGAAATGCAGAGTACCTGCTATACTTCATACGACCCAGGTTTTGAGGGAAGATAAATTACTGTCTATAAAAAGAGATGCTAAGTACTACAGACTATTATAAATGATAGCTAATTAGGGGTGTTTGACTAATCTGTATTGTAATATCCTAATTTAGGTTGGCAACTTCTTCTCATATCTGAGTATTGGAAGCTCCATTAATGCATGGTGGTGTTCTTTTTGTCAGTCTGTAGGTATATTGTTAGAGCCATGCAGTGACCATGGTGGTAGTGAAGATGGCTGTCTTGAGAGGTAAGCATTTTTTCTTGTTGCTAATTAATCATTTTGAGAATTGGAGCTCTTCACAGATTTTTGAGGTGATTTTTTTAGATGAATATCCATTATAAATATATAGTTTAGATAATCTTAAACAGCCTTCTTGTTATAATGGTAGGCATAAAGGATATTAAATACCCATAAATATTTGGATTCGTACAGGTTCAGACAGTAGTTATAACTTGGAAAACATTCAGAGGGAAAAACAGCGTTTTTGGGGACATTTAAATCTTTCAGTTGATTGTGGAACAATTGTGAATTTACTGATATTTTGAGTATACCTGTCAGTGAGTTAATTCATGGTCTTGTAACTGTATAACTAACTGAGAGATACTGTATTTGATTCAACAAATATGTATAGGATGTTTTTCTTCCTGTTTGAATTTATCCTTGGTGTGTCTCAGTACACTCTTCCGCAGCTGGTGCTTTTTTAACCTCTTTGGCTGGCTGTAATGGTAGAGAAATACTGGAGGCAATGAGTATTTCGACTAATGTAGAGTCTCAATAGCCTCTTTGAGTGGAAGCTTTCTAGAATGTTTTAAGTCACAGAGTAAGATTTGGGTTCTTGTTACCCTTTGCATCAGTCTTCAGGATGCTGCCAAAAAGTATAACTTTCTTGGGAAGGTGATTTGAGATTCTGAAAACACTTCAGTAATGAAGTTGCAGGCTAGATTGTAAATATTGAGGGATCCCAGACAGTATACTAATTTGCTAACAGCCTGTTGGCCAGGACATATTTGTATTCTATTGTTTCTTTTAATTATAAGTAGGAAGCCTGTTCTTTAAGGGTAAGCAAATTCTTTGGAGCCACGTCTCTGGAGCCTTCCCATACTCTGAAGGTCCACAGATGTCCTGCTTATAGCAGTTCCTTGTCCTTCCTTTCAGGAGGCAGGAATCATCCTCTTCCAGCACAGGGAGTATTGGAGCTATGGGCTGAAGATATAAGATTAACAGCATTAACAGGCACCCCCAGAATGATGACATCTGGATTTGGTAGAACAATAAGGACCCATTTAGTGAGGACTCTTTTGTTGTTGTTGTTGTTGTTGTTGTTGTTGTTGTTATTGTTTTTGGAAAAAGCTCTTTCCTCTTCAACTTCAACTGTGTATAAGTTAGCAAACTGGTTTTTAGATGCAAAGAGTACCTTGGTTAGGTGGATTACATTTTGTATGTTTAACATTCATGCTTCTCAAATGTAGGTGATTAGGTCTTTTAGGCTGCTAAGGTAGTATTTACTCATCCTACCATTTGCTCCTACTCTAAGCGAAGGAATGTCTTTAAGCTTATCAGAGCATTTAGTTCATTTCTTATTCTCGGCAAGAATAAGGTAATTATCTATATGAGAAGATGACTTGCCATATTTAGATCAAGGCATGTCTCCTGAGTGCATACTCTGTTATGGCCAGTTAGAAGTGACATTTCGATGTGTCATTGTAAATTGCCACAATGTCTTTGGGGAAAAGAACTTTCCCCCGGTAGGAATGTTGATAATCTACTGTATAATAGCAGGTGCTCTCTTAATGGTAAAATAGGTAAAGATCACTTATGACAGCTTGCTATAACACTTGTTCTAAATAAGGGTTAGTTCTTCTGGGGAAATAAAAGGTGGACTGAAATTTTTTAAAATTTCCTTTTAGTATGTTACTGTTATATTTTGAGGAGGGAAAGGTTTAGAAGTAGTAACCTTCTTTGATTGGAAGTAGTATCCTTGTGATAGAATACAGTCAAGTTTAAAGTAAAAGACATGGTGATACCTTTTTAAAAAGTTTTCTTTGAAAGTCTCAAGAATGGAGAGAATAGAGCTGTTTATTTGGTTAAAACATTTATTTTATAAAATCTTTATTATACATTCATTCTTTTGGGTTTCTACTTACTGTGGATTTTAGTTTTCATTTTACAAAGGTTTTTCTTTTTTGCTGTGGTTTGTGGGGTGGATTAGGGATTGTTACTTGATTTTTCTAAACCTGAAGTGATTCTGTGGATCTTTTCGGTATTGTGTGATTTTTCAGTTATAGGGCTCCAAAGAATGGGCATATTTCCAGTTGGCATTTCCTCCTCGCACATTGTAAATGCTAACTGTGTTGTGGAGTAGAGGAATCTAGGTAAGAAATACATAATGATAGTATCCTTTTTATTCTTAATATACTAACAACTTTACTTGTATTTTTAGGGAAGAATATTTGTTATTTGACAGTGATAAATTGTCGCACTTGATTCTGGTAAGAACTATTTTTTTGTCTTAGTCTTTAAAAACTTGCCTAGGTTTAAACTGTTATGTCTGGTCTTTAACGTGGCTTAGCTAGGCTTAAAGATTTAAATATAAATACTCTTATCAAATATTTTACAGTTAAACAGCAACTTAATTTGCCCCTTTTGGTTACAAGAGACTTGGTTATGAAAACACTTTCCTGAATTTGGGATCCAAACTTGTCTTCCAATAAGACATATTGTAAAACTGCATGTTTATATTTGAAAATAGTTTGCACAGTGGGAGTAGGACAGTTGGCTGTATAGGCACAGGAAACTAATGAAGACTACACTTGGATATGTGCTGGATGTGTTTAAGCTGTGTGTGAAAAGCTTCCGTAGTTGTGAAATGTATTCTTTATTTTAAAATACAGGATTCTAGTAGCAAGATATGTGATTTGAATGCCAACACTGAATCAGAAGTACCAGGAGGTCAGAGTGTTGGTGTTCAAGGGGAAGCAGCATGTGTCAGTATTCCACATTTAGATCTGAAGAATGTTTCTGATGGTGATAAATGGGAAGGTAATTTTACCCACACACATTATTTTCCTGATAATGTTATTTGTAACTGAAATTACCCTAAGCAATGATAAGACTACAGCCCTTTTCTGGATAACCTTATTCATCATGATCTTCTGTTCTCCCTTTCATATAAGATGAACAAGTGGGTGTTTTTAGTGAAACACACTGAGATTTTGGGGCAACATCTCATATGAACTAGAAGTTCTTGTCTGATCCATCAACAGCTTTGAAAATGGATGTTAGAACTGATTTTTTTAAAAAGTCACCCAGCATACGTTTTTGTTAATATTTAAATCAGGTGCTATCTCCCAGTCTTTGAAAGCCCAGTATGTTAAGGCTTAGGGATCTCACCAGTTTAAACAGAGCGCATATAATTACCTTGTCCTTAGAATCATCAGTAGTACTTTTTTGAAAAATGACCTTCAAGGGCACTTCTAAACAAATATTGTACCATATTCCTGTATTTCTGTCTTAGGTTATGAAGGTATGGTGCAGGGGACTCTAAAAATTTGCACAAAGGAGAGAAGTTAAAATTTAACAAGCAAACAACATGGGTATATGCATTTCTCAAAACTCAGCAAATACATAGATTTTTGTGTTTCTTTGTATATAAAGTTCTCTTTTTACTTCAAGAGAATAAAAAACTGTAAACAAATGCTGAGCTTCAGTGGAGGATTTGCATGCTGGAGTGTTTATGGGGAAATTTACTATACCTGCAATTTACTCTGAAATCCGTGAAAAAAATAAGATGGTTAATGGGATGGATAAATGTTATAAAGCAAGTATAGTAGAATGTTAGTGGTAGATTGTGATTGGTATATGGATATTCAGTGTAAAGTTCTTTCAATTTTGCTATGTATTTGTAAACTTTCAAATGTTGAGTGAGGGTGGGAAACAAGCAATAAATTTGGATCTAGGAGTTTTTCTGGATTATACACTTTGGTAAAGAGACAATGAGATAACTCAATTTCAAGCAGAGATACATATTCATTCACTTGGATGAAAATCCTTGGGTTGTCTCACCTTTGGCAAGTATCTGTTGACATACGCTGGCAATAACAGGAATTCTAATGCCAGTGCCATGGACTCCTTTTGGCACTGTAAGTGTACTCACCTGATCGCAAATGGGGTGTGTGTGGGTCTTGTTTTTTTTTTTTTTTTTTTTTTTTTTTTAAGGTTTGGGCATTTTTTTTTTAAAGAGCCCCAACCAAGTCATTGTCTGTGCCAATTTTTATTGCCGTCTCCTCCCCATCCTCGTTTTTATATAGGTCTAGATGTTTGGCATGCCCAGTGGCATATTATCTGTTTTAACTTAGACTAAATTAGGAAGTTATCTTTCATTTGCTTTGTTCTGGGTTATTCAGGACATCTGGAATTTATGAAGATGCTTCCCAGCGTTGGGGGATATGTTAGCATACTGGTGGCAGTTGAAGATTAAATGTTCTTTTTTGTTATTTATTGTGGCTGAAATAAAAGGAATGGTGGTCGACAGAGCATCCCTTGGAGCATTGCTAGGAAATGAGTCTTCAAAAGAAGCAGCTGGGATTCTGATAAAGCACTTTTGTTTCTTCCTATTAGAAGATGCAGATAAATAGTTCTTTATGATCTTTGGCCTGGGAGTCCTGATTAAATTTTAAACATAGAAGAACAATTGTTTTTCATTGTCTGAAGAGAATAGACCTTCTCTGTCTAGCGTCAGCATTCTTGAGTCTCCCTGAAAGAGAACCTGATACTGGACTGTCTTTTTTTTCCATGTCAGAATCCAGCACCTATACCTTGGTATAGATAAAGGAGGTAACCTGTAGGCTGCTGATGCCTGATTTTCAGTGCCTGAGCTGCCCTGATTCAACAGCCTAAACAAGTCTATGTAGGTCCCCTACTTGTTCTTCCAGAAATAGGGGTCTGTGACTTTCAGAAAGCCAACGGTTACAGATACCTGAGTGAACTTCCCAGCCATGAACTGTGCATGTGCTTTGTAGGGTGGCTGTTTGTAGACCATGTTGTTTCTTCTAACTTTGTCACTAATGCGAACATTGATTGATTTTCCACAATTAGGAGTTAGGATATTCTTCTATTTTTTCTTTTTTTTTTTTTTTGATACGGAGTTTTGCTCTTGTTGCCCTGGCTGGAGTGCAGTGGGGCGATCTCAGCTCACCGCAACCTCCGCCTCCCAGGTTCAAGCAATTCTCCTGCCTCAGCCTCCTGAGTAGCTGGGATTACAGACATGTGCCACCACGCCCGGCTAATTTTGTATTTTAGTGGAGACGGAGTTTCTGTGTGTTGGTCAGGCTGGTCTCAAACTCCCGGCCTCAGGTGATCCGCCCGCCTTGGCCTCCCAAAGTGCTGAGATTACAGGCATGAGCCACCATGCCCGGCCAGGAGTTAGGATATTCTAAATGAAAAAGTCCTATTTATTTAAGAGACCAACTTACTTTAGACCCTGGATACCTTGGAATCAGACATGCTTTGTTTGATGTGACTCTTTCTAGAGAAGTGGGATGACTCCAAATAGAGCCCTATGTCACTATTCCTAAGTATATAGTTTTTGTCTTGTTTTTTCCTCAAAGGATAAGAAAAATAGCAGAATGCAGTAGTAGTTAGCAAGCAGGTAGCACATGACTGTCACCAGTATGAATTTGTAGCAGCTGTTCGCAAAGTTTTGACTTTTAATGGAAATGGATACCATCTTCAGATTCTCTCCTGCTAACTCTGGAATGAAATGCAGTAGGATTTTTTCAAAGAGCAAACTAAGGGAGATTTTTTTCTTTAAAATCATTTATACTGAAAAGCGTCAAACAGTACCTGCTTAAGAATTTCCATTTCTTCAGTTTTATGTTTGAGTTTTAATAAAATAGCACTACTTTGAGTTTTTTCACCCCTTTTTTGCCTTGCTTGCTGAAATGGAAATGTTGTTTGTGTTTGTTAAAATCTAGTTAGTAGTAATTTCTTTTAATAAAGTTTTTGAACAGAATGCCTAACTGGTTTTAGGGAAATGTTTTTGGTATCTTTGGCTTTGTGTTATGTGTATGGTTTGTTCTGACTGTGCTGTGTGTTCACTTTAGTATTTTTTGCCATTTTTTCCATTTTATTAGCGTCATGCCCTATCACTTTTCCCCTCATTGATTTCAAAACAATGCATCTGCAGAGAGATGGGGAGGGTAAGTATGGTTCACCATAGTTTAGTTTTTTTGCCTTTTTATGGTTCACTTTGTTTGTCTTTTTATTAAGCCCTTCTCCTGCTGTCCCCATATCTTAGGAAAACTGTTCTGGGTTCAAAGACCCCAGAAAAAATTGCTGTTACTTTTGTCTTTTCTTAAAATAGGATATTTCACATAAAATGTTTACTACCAGTTACTTAATTTGCTGGGACACAGGTACAAGGGTTGCTTTGAAAATCACTTTATTGTTGGGTTTATTGTGGGATTGCACGCTTTGTACCCAATTTTTAATTCTCAGATTGATCTGGGCTTCAAAAACAAACTAAATTATGTTCTTATTATTTTGAAAGGAAAGGTAATGCTTTAAATTGCTAATGCATAAAGTTAAACTAAATTACCAAAGCAGCGATCTTAGCTATTGTGTGAAGAAAAAGAAAACACTCTTGAATTTTGACACTTTCAAGCCCTCTTTGCATTCATTTTCGCTATTGCTAATAGCCAATAGCATCAAAATTTTTAAGTGTAGTTACTTAAAAAGCTGCCAGGTGTGGTGGCTCACGCTTGTAATCCTAGCACTTTGGGAGGCCGAGGCAGGCGGATCACTTGAGGTCAGGAGTTCGTAACCAGCCTGCCCAACATGGTGAAACCCCATCTCAACTAAAAATACAAATATTAGCCAAACTGGTAGCAGGCGCCTGTAACACCAGCTCCTTGGGAGGCTGAGGCAGGAGAATTGCTTGACCCCAGGAGGCAGAGGTTGCAGTGAGTCAAGATCGTGCCACTGCACTCCAGTCTGGGTAACAGAGCGAGACTCCATCTCTAAAAAAATAAAAAAATAAAAAAGCTAATGTGTAGATGGGAATTTTTTCTTTCTCTCCTGTGCTTAATTTTGTATTTGGGATATATTTGTGGATTGTGTGTATGATTTGTATGTGTTCTATATGTAATCAAACATTATATTTGCAAAGACATCAAATGTATTAACATAGCTTTCATTTGAGGGCATACAGGATAACTGCAGTAAAGTAAATGTGCTTAAGAAGGCCTAGTGCTATTAAATTTTGTCTTAGTAACACTGTTGGGTGTTATTAAAATATATATTATGCATAGGAATCCTGTAACAGAAGATAAACATCACAGTTTAATGTTAGAGGCCAGGTGCTGTCAGGTGAGTTAGGTCCTCCTTTGGGAATATTAGAATTCTTCTAAAGTCAGAGAACTCCATTTGGTGAGTGTTCCGTGTAATATGGGGAACAGCTCCCACTTTTTCTTAATATAGCTATTTGACAGTGAGGGACAGGTCATATACCTGGCATCATTTGGCTTTTAAGTTAAATTTCTAAGAAAGAACTGTTCAGTTCTTGCTGTTTCTAGTTTTCCCCTACTTGAAAACTAACATTTGTAAATAAAACATCTTTAGAAAAGTTCAGAATTATATTAAATAACATCTTTAGAATTAAATTGAGTTTTAAAGAGCTTGACAATGTCCTTTCTTGCTTTGCCACTGGGTTCAGAAATTTAAATTTATATGGAAATAGAACTCTGGGCTGGGCACAGTGGCTCATGCCTGTAATACCTGCACACTGGGAGGCTGAGTTGAGAGGATCACTTGAGCTTAGCAGTTCAAGACCAGCCTGGTCAACATAGTGAGACCTCATCTCTACCAACAACAAAAAAAAGAAAATTAGTCGGGCGTAGTGGCAAGCGCCTGTAGTCCCAGCTACTCAGGAGGCTGAGGTGGGAGGATTGCTTGAGCCTAGAAGGTCGAGGCTGCAGTGAGCCACCATCATGACAATGAATTCCAGAGCCTGGGCAGCAGAGCGAGACCTTATCTCAAAAAAAAAAAAAAAAAAAAAAGAACTCTGGGCTAAAAATTGAAGCTTGAATAATTTTAAACTATAGTAGGCTTTATGAAGATTATGTATATATACACACACACATATATGTATGTGTGTGCGTATGTGTGTATGTATATATGAACCACTACATAATGATATAAGGAACACATAGCTGATATTTTGTGACTTTTTTCCCACGTGGAATCAGGAGACCCATGGTACTATTCTTTGTGTTTGTTTTATAGAGCCATTTCCTGCTTTTAAGTCTTGGCAGGAGGACTCTGAGTCTGGAGAAGCTCAGCTGTCTCCACAAGCTGGCAGAATGAATCATCACCCCTTGGAAGAGGACTGTCCTCCAGTATTATCACACCGCAGTTTAGATTTTGGGCAAAGCCAGCGTTTCCTACATGATCCAGAAAAGTTGGATTCCTCATCTAAAGCACTGTCTTTTACTAGGTATATGATTTTTATGTACTTACAAGAGGCAATTCCTATTATGTACCCAAGTCTTGGAGATTTAGTCTTCCAGCCTGAGCTTCAATAGTGAAACTCCATCTCAAAAAAAAAAAAAAAAAAAAAAAAAAAAAGAGAGAGATTGAGTCTTCTAGACATAGAATTCAGAGCTTTCTCCCTGATTTTACAGAGCACATTTTTGTAAGTTTTTTTTTTTTTTTTTTTTTGACCCTGCTGAGTTCAATGAGGTGTAGCGTTTGAAGTTTGCTCTCAAATAGACATTTTCTCATGGTGTATTATTCATTTATTTATGTATTCATCGCTGAAATACAGAGCTCTGTAAAGGAAGTAGCAAGTGGTGCTGAGCAGTTCCTAATCTTTTTTTATCAAAGCTTTGAATGGATCTGAATGTCAAAAACTTTGTTATGCAGTTTGAACAGTTATAAGAGCTCTAAGCTGCTAGGCATCTTTGTTTCTTTGCTACCTTTGTCCAAACCAGTTTTAAATGATTCCAACTGTTTTCATCACCACTTGTATTAGCTAAATTTGTGGTCTGTAACATTACAGTGTTTCTTTATACTACCTGTCCTTTAGTGTTAGGGACTTATTTTTACCTTTAAGATTTACTTATTGCCAATAGTGTCATGTCAGGGCAATAAGAGATACAGTGTTGGTAGTTGAAAATATAACAGTGTTGGCCTTTTGTTTTAATTCAGAATTCGAAGATCATCCTTTAGTTCAAAAGATGAAAAGAGAGAGGACAGAACACCTTATCAGCTGGTCAAGAAACTTCAGAAGAAAATCAGACAATTTGAGGAACAGTTTGAAAGGGAAAGAAACAGCAAGGTAGGTTTGTAGCATTCCCCAGAGTGAGCTTAATCTAATATTAGAACTGAGAGGAGAGTTTTTCAAGAGCATTAGTTTAGATCTGTGTGAGAAAGGTAACAAATCTGAGATACCCAGAGGAACAGTGATCATGTAGATCTGAGATTATATAACTCCTTGGTCTCCTGACTTCCGGGCCAGTATTTTTGCCATTTGCACCGTGGCATCTTTATATTTTCATTGGCAAAGCAGCTTTTAGAATTTTTAAAGCAAATACTTTACATTGACAAATCATGTTACTGCTATTTCTGCTGTATCAAAAACCACAAGTACCAAGTGGGGAGGAGAGGGAGTTTGTGAGGGATGGAGTGGAGGAGGGGAAAGAGAGTTTTAATAGTTAGAACATGTGAAGTGGAAAGAGTCCTGTACTTGGAGTCAGAAGACCCATATTCAAATCTGGCTTCTGCCAGTTACTAGACCTTACCTTGGGAGAACTTGACTTAATATCCTGCCCTATCTAATTAAAATAAGATGAAATGAGAATTGAGTAGTCTTTGCTGTGGGAATTGTAAAATACTATTTGGACATAAATTAACATAGCTATTGCTTATCACAAGTGTCAATGATTCTGCTCCATAATTTTTCAGCCCTCCTACAGTGATATTGCTGCCAATCCAAAGGTATTAAAATGGATGACAGAGCTTACAAAACTGCGGAAGCAAATTAAAGGTATATTATGTGCCATTTTGTAATATATTTGCATTTAAAAAATTTTTTTATATTAATGTCTGAGAATTACAAATACAACTTTTGATAATTTTAAATCTTGGGCACTGTTTGACAAAAATAAAAGTTACCTTTTTTTTGTTTTATTAGGGTCAAAATTGCATACTGTAGTACTGTGTTATAGTACAGTACTGTAGTTCTGTATTGTATTTTAAATGTCTTTTTTGTGTTTTTATTAGTAATATCTTTTTGAAAGATACCTGAGATTGTATATTCATAAGTGAACTGATGTTATAAAGTTTATCTGAAATATATTTCAAATATTAAGCAGCTTTGAGTTTTGTTGGATATTAAGATTTTTTGGTAGGTATTTTCATCTAAGACTAAGAATGTCTACACAGTGACTCGTTTATACCACAAAGACTAAATTGTAACTCTTGAATGATAAACTAGGCATTGCATTTCTGGGTGTCAAACCAGTATAGTAATTGTTGAAGTATATTTACTTTGTGGATGTTTAGTGAGTATGTGTTTTAATAATTATTACTTTAAAAATTATGCAAAATAGGGGTTTATTATCTGGAGCATCACTTTGGTTTATTCATTTAAATTTACTCAATAAAGTTTTTATTTTTATTTTTATTTCTAATTTTTTTGAGACAGAGTCTCACTCTGTTGCCCAGGCTGGAGTTCAGTGATGCCATCTCAGCTCACTGCAACCTCTGCCTCCTGGGTTCAAGTGATTCTTGTGCCTTAGCCTCCCGAGTAGCTGGGATTACAGGTGCATGCCACCAAGCCCGGCTAATTTCTGTAATTTTAGTAGGGATGGGGTTTTGCCATGTTGCCCAGGCTGGTGTCAAACTCTTCGGCTCAAGCGATCTACCTGCCTCAGCCTCCGAAAGTGCTGTGATTATAGATGTGAGCCACCACACCTGGCCTATAAAAATAAAAATATATATATTTTTTATTTTTTTGAGACAGAATCTTGCTCTGTCACCGAGGCTGAAGTGTGGTGGCATGGTCATGGCTCACTGCAGCCTTGAACTGGTGGGCTCAAGTGATCCTTCCACCTCAGCCTCAAGAGTAGCTAGGACTACAGACATGCACTGCCACACCCAGGTAATTTTTTAAAATTTTGTATACAGTTGGGGTCTTGCTTTGTGCCTGGATTGGTCTCAAACTTCTGGCCTTAAGCAATTCTCCCACCTTGGTCTTGCAAAGTGTTGGGATTACAAGTATGAGCCACCGCGCCCAGCCCGGTAAAGTGTTTAGTATTTCTGAGGTACTAAATACTTTGTAGACAACTAGGGATATAGCAGTGAACAAGACAGACACAGTCCCTGCCGTCATGGAGTTTATATTCTTGTGGTTAAGATAATGTTTGCCTCTGTCTCTTTTTTTTTTTTTTTTTGAGACAGGGTTTTACTCTGTTGCCCGGGAGTGCAGTGGCACGATCTTAGCTCATTGCAGTTTCCACCTCCCGGGCTGAAGTGATCCTCCCACCTCAGCCTCCCGAGTAGTTGGGATTACAGGCACATGCCACCGTGCCCAGCTAATTTTTTTGTATTCTTAGTAGAGATGGCATTGCACCATGTTGCCCAGGCTGGCCTCAAAACTCCTGGGCTCAAGCCATCTGTCTGCTTTGGCCTCCCACAGTGCTGGGATTACAGGCGTGAGCCACCACACCCGGCCAAGATAATGTCTCTTAACTCTTCTTTAGAGTATCACTGAATTTTCCCCTATACTTCTGTTAAATGTTTCCTTGTTTAATGCCAATTTTCAGTCATCAGTGAAAATTATTACCTTGATTTTATTAGTAGTTGATACCATTAAATTGTCTAGCATTGGCGTCCTAATTTTCCCATTTTCTTTCACTTTTACTGCTCTGTAGTCCATCTGCTGCATGGTAGTCAGAATTATCTTTAAAAAAGTCATGTTAGCCTGGGTCCCAGCTACTCTGGAGGCTGAGGCAGGAGGACCACTTAGGCCCAGGAGGTCAAGGCTGCAGTGAGCCATGTTTGTGCCACTGTACTCCAGCCAGGGTGACAGGGCAAGACCCTGTCTCAAAAAGAAAAATAAATAAAAAGTTCATATTACTGTCTTTTTCAAGCCCTTCTGTGGGCTTCCACCTAGAATAAAGTCAAAACTCCTTACTGTGGTTTTCAAGGCCTTGCACACTCTGCCCTTGGCCGATTTTATCACTTTCATCTCTTCTGTTCCTCAAACTTGCCAAGCTTTAGGACCTTCACGCTGGCTATTGCCTCACTGGGGACAAGGGCCCTTCCACTAAATCCTTTGTGCTAGACGAGCTCCTTATTCCGTATTCTACCAGGATGATACTATTCAGAGAGGTCTTCTTTGTCAATCCTGTCCAATGTAGTTGTTCCTCCACAAATTATACTCCTTTTAGCACTGTGACTCTATCCTGTCTTATTTATAGATAGTAGCATTCTTTAAAGTTATTTTACTAATCTGAGTATTTGGTTATTGTTTTCCTTCCCTGAATATATGCTCCACGAGAACAGGAACCATGTCTGTTTTGTTTTCTTCTGTATCTCCCATGCCCATCAGAGCATTTTATTCAATAATAGGCTCTCTATGGATATAAAACTAATAGCTTGTTCTCTCTTTTTTTGTTGTTGTTTTTGTGTTTTTTTGAGACAGGGTCTGACTCTGTTGCCCAGGCTGCATTGCAGTGGTGTAATCTCAGTTTACTGCAGCCTGAGCCTCCCAGGCTCAATGTGGTTTTCCCACCCCAGCCTCCCAAGTAGCTGGGACTTACAGGCATGTGCCACAGTGCTCAGCTATTTTTTTATTTTTTTTTTTTGAGACAGAGTCTCACTCTCTCACCCAGGCTGGAGTGCATTGGCATGATGTTGGCTCACTGCAACCTCCGCCTTCTGGGTTCAAGTGATTCTCCTGCCTCAGCCTCCTGAGTAGCTGGGATTACAGGTGTGTGCCACCAGGTACAGGCACATGCCACCACACCTGGCTAACTTTTGTATTTTTATTAGAGACAGGGTTTTGCCATGTGGACCAGGCTGGTCTCAAACTCCTGACCTCAAGTGATCCGCCCACCTTGGCATCCCAAAGTGCTGGGATTACAGGCGTGAGCCACCACACCCGGCCTCAGCTAATTTAAAAAATTTTTTGTAGAGATGGGGTCTCACTCTGTTGTCCAGGCTAGTCTCACACTCCTGGGCTCGAGCAGTCCTTCTGCTTCAACCTCTCAAAAGTTCTGGGATTACAGGTGTGAGCCACCACGCCCAGCCTAGAATAGCTGTCTTGCTGTTTTTTGCTTCTTAAATGTTTTATTTGGCTTTGAAATATCTAAGTCTGTGTGCTGTTAATGTATACTTTCTTGTTGTGTATCTTGCTTATTCTTTGACCCGGTCAAAGCTAAAACCAATGATTATTGATCTGTCCTTATTTCTGACGTGTAGATGCAAAACACAAAAATTCTGATGGAGAATTTGTACCTCAGACACGTCCACGTAGTAACACACTTCCAAAAAGCTTTGGCTCTTCTCTAGACCATGAAGACGAAGAGAATGAAGATGAACCCAAGGTCATTCAGAAGGAGAAGAAACCATCTAAAGAAGCAACCCTTGAACTTATTCTTAAAAGACTGAAAGAAAAACGTATTGAGAGGTGTCTTCCAGAAGATATCAAGGTAATCTTGAGCTATGATTTTTGCCCAGATTGGCCTTTAGAATTCCTGAAACAAAATAATTACTATAGCAGGATAGAGATGTCTAGATAGTCTGATTTTCCTGAATCTGCTCCCCATCTTTGCAGATTCAGAAACGTGCTTTACTCAGCATAACAGAAGTGCCAAATACTTCAAGAATTGAATCATAATAAAACTGAAAAAACTAGAATGCTGATGAGTTCATTTATGTTGGAGGCAGTTGGCAAGATGAGTGTATAAAGAGCACGAAACAGGTAGCTCATGCCTCTAATTCCAGCAATTTCAGAGGTCAAGGCAGGAGGATTGCCTGAGCCCAGGAGTTCGAGACCAGCCTGAGCAACAAAGTGAGACCCTGTCTCTACAAATAAAATTTAAAAATTAGCTGGATGTGGTAGTATGCACCTGTAGTTCCAGTTACTTGGAAGGCTGAGGTAGGAGGATCAGTGGAGCCTGGGAGATTAGGACTGCTGAGCTGTGCCTCCAGCCTGGATGACAGAGTGAGAAAATAAGTAAATAAATAAATAAAGCATGAAACAGACCTACATACATTAGCTTGAATCCTGTCCTTGTGACTCAATAGCTGTATGTATTGAGCTCCTAGCTTATGCCCCACATTGGCTGGTTATATTTTATGCATTATGCCATTCAGCCCCTTCAACAATCCTGTAATGTATATGGACGTGATTATGTCCATTAATACTAACTTGATATGGTTGTTACAAGGATTAAATGAATTTTTTTTTGAAGAGCCATTATTCTTCCCCAGTAAGGCCTGTGCCTAGGGCAGTCCTGATCAAAGCATTTGGCAACCTTATCTTATATTGGATGAGATTTGCTTGGAGAATGGAGAGAGTAGATGGTCTCAGGTGAACTTTTATCTAGGTAATAGTCCTGATGTGGAACTCTTATCTTGACAACAGGGTATACCTCTCTCATGATCCAAATATTGGAGTCTTTCTTTCCCTTGAACAAAGCTGAATTAGTCATTCTCATCCCTTCTCCCCTTAACTTTTCTTTTGCTTAAGAAAAAAATTTCTTTTGGCCAGGCATGGTGGCTCATGCCTGTAATCCCAGCACTTTGGGAGGCTGAGGTGGGTTGATCACCTGAGGCCAGGAGTTCGAGACCAGCCTGGCCAACATGATGAAACCCCATCTGTACTAAAAATACACAAAGAAATCAGCCGGTTGTGGTGGCACGTGCCCGTAATCCAGCTATTCCAGAGGCTGAAGCAGAAGAATTGCTTAAACCTGGGAGATGGAGGTTGTGGTGAGCCAGGATTGTGCCACTGCACTTAAGCCTGGGCAACAGAGCGAGACCTCGTCTCAAAAAAAAGAAATTTTTTCTGTAGAAAAATTTTTTTGGTAGAAATCTTGTCTCACTATGTTGCCCAGGCTGGTCTCGAACTCATGGCCTTAATTGCTGTGATTATAGGTGTGAACCATAGCACCAAGCCCTTTCTTTTAGTTTTAAGTTTTATGTTAGAATAAATATTCCCCCACCCCCCACCCCACAACTTTATGCAAATATATTATCCTTGGTTTAAGACTGATTCAAGCTTGAGGTTGAAATCACAGTATTTGACAGACTACACTCAGCTATCCTCTACTAGATGTATATAATCTAAAGTTATATTTGTTATAGCAGGATGTTATCCAGTGAATTTTAATCTTCAGTTTTACTCATGAGAGACCACGGTAGTAGTATTAAGGAGTCCTGGGAATAAGTAGAGAGATTATTTGGTCTAGTGTTAAAGGGTATTCTGTGGAACACAAATTCAGGTGCTAATAGTTGATGCTATAGAACGAAGGGGACAAATTTGTTTTAATTAGTAGAGTATGCAAGACTTACCATATTTATTTGTCTATGGAGCTTGTTTGTGGACAAATGAATTTGGGAAGCATTGCTTACTCTACTAATTAGACTACTAAAAGCTGGGAGAAGAGTATTGCAGTATAAAGAATGTGCCAACTCAGATGAAGGGAAAGTAACACAGAAGTATGAGGTCACAGATGGACATTGTTGAGCTTTTTCCAGGATCTTTATACTGCTTCCAGATTTTCTTAATGGTTTAGAATAAATATTATAAAACCTATGTATGTATGCACATGTGCATGCATGCCCACTCATCTTAATGCCAATAAAATGCCAACAACATTAAATGAAATAGCAAGCAGTTATATATATTTACTCTGTACTGGGTAGGCAGTGTTGCAAATACTTTACGTAGAACTCATAAATAGTCCTCATTAGAGCCCTTTAAGGTAGAATGAAGTATTCCCATTTTACAGATGAGGATGTTGAATACAAAGAGGTTAGGTAATTTACCCAAGCCAGTATTCATAATCTATCCAGATAAAATGTAAAGCCATCAAAGGGGTTGGTACCTACTTGGTATAAGAGCAAATTGTACAGGAGACTGAAAATTTTGCCTGCAAATCTGCAAGCAAAGGCCTAGGCTAGACTGTTGTTGGTCTGCGCTTTCTACCTAATTATTTACATTGTGGGAGTGAGGAGAATATTAATGCTGCCAGTGGAGTTTTTATTTTTTTATTTTGTTTTTTTTTGTTGTTGTTTAATTCCAGAAAATGACCAAAGATCATTTGGTAGAAGAGAAAGCTTCTCTTCAGAAAAGTCTTCTTTACTATGAAAGTCAACATGGAAGGCCGGTAATATCTCTCTTGCTAAAAAGATTTGATTTTATGTCTTAAAAAAGAACATGAATCACTTTTGTGGCCTACATTCTTCAGGGCTGTTTTTTGAACATTATTTCCTACAATTGGGGGATTGCCTATGTATTTAATATAAAATTTGAAATTGGGGGATTAAGTCATTGTTTAATGTTTTGGACATTTTAGATTTGTGATGACCAGACAATTTCTTTTTTTTCTTGCTTCAGGTGACCAAGGAAGAAAGGCACATTGTTAAACCTCTCTATGATAGATACAGGCTTGTAAAACAAATGCTGACAAGAGCTAGCATCACTCCTGTCCTTGTAAGTAAAATAAGCAATAATTCTCTAGTTCATTTTATCAAGATGTACGCTTCCCCAAAAAAATTATTATTGTGATATATTGGAGAAATACACAGCCAAGACAGAAATAATTGTCATTGTAAGGTGAGATTACTGATTTTAAAATAGGAAACTAATAATGTCTGTTAGTATATCCCAGACACTTTTGTAAGCATTTTTATGTATGCTTATGTCATTAAATCCTGACAAGTAAAATCACAGCAGGTAGAATATGATAGCATCATTTCACAGGTGATGAAACTGAGGCTTAGGCAGTGAGTGATGTGCCTAATCTACTTTGAAGTGACAGAAGCAGAATGGGAAACTCATTCAGACTCCTTGTCTAGTTTCTTTCCATTTAAATTCATGTCGTTGAAAATGCATCAGTTTTGTGGTGGCCATGATGATGTCCTTTTATTTGCATAATGATATAAGCTGACTTGTAAAATAAGTTAATCTTTTTAATGAGAAAAAGTCACTTGAAATAATGCTTATTGTTATTTGTGTGCATTTTTAAAGAAAAATGAAAACTTTAGTATTTAAATGCATATTAAGTGCTGTCTCCAAATTAACCTTTAGATAGTATGACTGTAGATAGATTGGTCTTGGGTTCAAATAGAAAACAGCATGTAGCCCATTTTACATTATTTCCTATGAATTAACTCACTGAACCTTCTGGTTTGCTGTGGCTTTCAGGCTATTTTTATGTAGATAGCTACTTGCATGGCGGCTTCCTTTAGGTGATGACTGCCTGGTGACTTTTTTTTTTTTTTCCCTAACTTTTATTTTAGATTCAAGGGGTATATGTGCAGTTTTACTACCTTGGTGTATTGCTTGATGCTGAGGTTTGGGGTACAAATAATCCTGTCACCTAGGTACTGAGCATAGTGTACAACAGTTTTTTGTTTGTTTGTTTGTTTGTTTTGAGACGGAGTCTCGCTCTGTCGCCCAGGCTGGAGTGCAGTGGCGCAATCTCGGCTCACTGCAAGCTCCGCCTCCCGGGTTCACGCCATTCTCCTGCCTCAGCCTCTCCGAGTAGCTGGGACTACAGGCGCCCGCCACCACACCTGGCTAATTTTTTTTGTATTTTTAGTAGAGACGGAGTTTCACCGTGGTTTCAATCTCCTGACCTTGTGATCCGCCCGCCTCGGCCTCCCAAAGTGCTGGGATTACAAGTGTGAGCCACTGCGCCCGGCCGTCTACAACAGTTTTTCATTCCTTGTCCCCCCAGCTCCCTTCCCCCTCTAGTAGTCCACATTGTCTGTTGTTGCCTTTTTTTATGTCCATGAGTACCTGATGTTTAGCTCCCACTTATAGATGAGCATATTCAGTATTTGGTTTGCTGTTCATTTGTTAATTTGCTTAGGATAATGGCCTCCACCTGCATCCATGTTAGCCCAAAGGACATGATTTTGGTTTTTTTTGTTTTTGTTTTTGAGATGGAGTCTTGCTCTGTCGCCCAGGCTGGAGTGCAGTGGTGCAATCTCAGCTCACTGCAACCGCCGCCTCCCGGGTTCAAGCAGTTCTCCACCTCAGCCTCCCAAGTAGCTGGGATTACAGGCACCCACCACCATGCCCAACTAATTTTTTAGTAGAGACAGGGTTTCACCATCTTGGCCAGGCTAGTCTTGAACTCCTGACCTTGTCATCCACCCGCCTCGGCCTTCCAAAGTGCTGGGATTACGGGCATGAGCCACCGTGCCCTGCCGATTTTGTTCTTTTTTATGGCTGTATAATATTTCATGGTGTATATGTACCACATTTTCTTTATCCAATCCACTGTTGATGGGCACCTGATTTCATGACTTTGCTATTGTGAATAGTGCTGTGGATGACCATGTGACTGCATGTGTTGTTTTTGGTAGAATTATTTGTTTTCTTTTGGATATATATACCTAGTGATGGGATTGCTGAGTCGAATGTCAGCAGATGAATGAGTAAATAAGTTATGGTAACCCGTACACTCAAAATACTCTTCAGCCATAAAAAACAATGAAATAATGATAGATGCCACAACGTGGGTGAACCTTGGAAACAAGCTGAATGAGAGAAGCCTGACACAAAGGGGCACATATTATACGATCCCATTTGTATGAAATATTTAGAATAGGCAAGACCATAGAGACAGAATTTAGATTAGTGGTTACCAAGGGCTGGGGGGAGAAGGCAAATGAGTGACAGCTAATGGGCACAGAGTTTCTTCTGAGGTAATGAAACGTTCCGAAATTAGTGGAGATGGTTGCACAAATTCGGTGGTAAATATACTAAAAACCACCAAATTATACATTTTAAAAGGGTGAATTTTATGATATATAATTATATCTTAATAAAGTTACTTTTAAAAAAGAGTATAGAATGGTCCTCAAACCAAAAAAGTTGACACCTATTTTTAAAAAGAAAAGTGCTTCCAATTAAACTATATGTATGTTCTTATCATTTAGAATTTTTTTTTTTTGAGGCAGAGTCTTGGTCTGTTGCCCAGGCTGGAGTGTGGTGGTGCAACTCGGCTCACTGCAACCTCCACCTCCTGGGGTTCAAGTGATCCTCCTGCCTCAGCCTCCTGAGTAGCCGCAACTACAGGCACGTGCCACCACGCCTGGCTAATTTTTTGTATTTTTAGTAGAGGCGGGCTTTCACCGTGTTAGCCAGGATGGTCTCGATCTCCTTACCTGTGATCCGCCTGCCTTGGCCTCCCAAAGTGCTGGGATTACAGGCATTAGCCACCGTGCCTGGCCCATTTAGAATTTTTAAAATATCTGTTGTATGAGCTCTTTTAGACTTTTCTAGACATAAATTATCTTCCTTGTGCATAAATAAAAATATAAGCAAAAATAAATGTAAGCAGTTCCTAAAAAGATTTAAAGCAAATGTTTAAGATTTTGAAAATAAAGTTGAAGATTCATAACATAATGAAGTGAAGCTTCACTGGACACTTTGAATACTTAAAATGTAAAACGATTTATATTATTGATTGTTATAGGGATCTCCATCCACCAAGCGAAGGGGTCAGATGTTACAGCCAATCATAGAAGGAGAAACTGCACATTTTTTTGAAGAAATCAAGGTAATCTTTTAAAGAAATAATTATCTGATCCCTTCCCTGAGGGAAAAGTTCAAAGACAAGGCATGTTTGATTCTCTGTTTGGATATCTTTTTAGGAGGAGGAAGAAGATGGTGTTAATCTGTCCTCTGAGTTAGGTGATATCTTGAAAACTGCAGTACAGGTACAGTCTTCATTAGAAAACTCTGAATCTGATGTTGAAGAAAATCAAGAAAAACTGGCTCTGGATCTCCGATTGTCAAGTTCTCGAGCAGCTTCTATGTATGTATGCTGATTTGTGATTTTAGCCTATTTTTATAATAAAATGTATATGCCAAGAAATTTGATGTTAAATGAGCATTGAGGAATTAATAGGAGATGAATCAAGAATTTATCAAAGGATACATGCTTTTTAAGTGTGATTTGCAAATATTTATTGTCATTCTTATTTTTAAATAAAACATTACTGTGTTTCAAAAAATTAAAAAAAAATCTGGCCAGGCACAGTGGCTCATGCCTATAATCCCAGCACTTTTTGAAGCTGAGGCAGGAGGATCCCTTGAGGCCAGGAGTTCAAGACCAGCCTGGGCAACACAGTGAGACCCAGACTCTATAAAAAATTTTTTGAAATTACCCAGGGGTGGTGGTGTGCACGTGTAGTCCCAGACACTTGGGAGGCTGAGGCAAGAGGATCACTTGATTCTCTGTTTGGAGGGTGTTGAGGCCACTGTGGCACCGCTGTTCCAGCCTGGGCGACAGAGTGAGACTCTGTCTCTAAAAAAGGAAACAAACAAATAAAATCCTACAGTTGATCTATAACAAAGTACAGGAACTAGTTGCAAGTTGATCTTTTTGTTCTATATCCACTTCTTTACCTTTGGATGATATGGTGTATGTCACTGGTTCTGAGCCCTGACTTCACTGGGAAGATTTTAAAGTACTGATGCTTGAGTCCTTCAGCTATTCTGATTTCATTTGTTTGCAGTGGAGCTTAGGCATTGGTAGACCTAAGAGTTCCCCAGCTGCTTTTAATTAGCAGCCAGAAATAGAACCTCTCTTAAGAATATAATGAATCAAGTGTGCCCTTCAGTATTTTACCATTTCAATTCTAGGCCTGAATTATTGGAACAACTTTGGAAAGCCAGAGCTGAAAAAAAGAAACTACGCAAAACATTGCGGGAATTTGAAGAAGCATTTTATCAACAAAATGGAAGGTTTGTTGAGTGTCACAAAATTGAGTCATCTTTCTTCTCTAACTCACAAACTGACCATATGTTGAAATAATGGAATACATGGGATTAGAAATTGTGCATATAGGATGCTAGCACTGAAAAATTTTAAAACATTCCTTTATGCTCTGAGGCCCTGCTTTTAATGGCCAGGAATAGTCACAGCTAGTGTAAACAACATCTGATTAACTATTTTCAGATTGTCCTAGGGAGCCTTGGTTGTATTGCAGTGATTTTATATTCTTCAATTCTACATCCTTACCCTTTTGGGAGTGGTTGTGAAATGAGATACCTCTTATTTTAGAAAGGATCCCATGACAGGAGTGGTATCCTCAACTAGTTTGGATTTTTTGTTTTATACTGAGACCATTGTGTTCATACTGTGTGTTGAGGTTGCCCGTTTCCAAGGTGTGTAACAGTGTGCCAGGCATGTGGCTCCTATAATACAGTATGGCACGTGCCTTTATCTAACTAGGTAATGCACAGTTGACTTGGAAGGGCTCTTTTTAAAAACTAAGAAAAATACATTCCAATTCTGATGGTGGCCAGAAGTTTGGGTTCAGTTATCTCAGGCCTGAGAAACATTTTTCTAAGTAGCTGGGTAATCTTACCAAGCTGATAGCTAATATTACAAATTCTAAAATATCTGTACTTTAATTCCCTTTCTTTATGAGTCTCCTATATAGGTTGGCACATATGGTTAAAAAAAATCTGAGGTGGGCTGGGCGCAGTGGCTCACATCTGTAATACCAGCACTTTGGGAGGCCAAGGCGGGCAGATCACGAGGTCAGGAGATCAAGACCATCCTGGCTAACGCAGTGAAACTCCGTCTCTACCGAAAAATACAAAAAAAATTAGGCAGGTGTGGTGGCGGGCACCTGTAGTTCCAGCTACTCTAGAGGCTGAGGCAGGAGAATGGTGTGAACCCGGGAGGCGGAGCTTGCAGTGAGCTGAGATGTCGTCACTGCACTCCAGCCTGGGTGACAGAGCGGGGCTCTGTCTCAAAATAAATAAATTGAAGTGCAGAAATGCATTTTTTCAAGTGTCTACTGTTTCATTGTATTATTGGAAGAAAATTTTGCTTATAATTAGGATAGTTTGATGCTTTAGCTAGCAATTAAACTGAATTGCATTGGATCATTACTATAAAGTTAGAAAATTACTCTTGTTGCAGGTAAGATAGTTTACTTTTACATCTCAATTCACTGGAGCCTCAGTTAACTAAATGTATTAAATAACTCAGTGTAGCCTCCAACACTTAATAGACACTCACAGACCTGGCAGAGTCTAGCACTGGATGTCCTGTTAAAATATTGGGTTTCCTCCAGTTATCTGTATTGATTATTTATAAGTATAGCATCATTTAATCTATCAGTAGAGAAGTCCATCAAAAATTTTAGAAGTGTTCCTTGGGGATGAGGGTATTAGTTCAATAACTTTTTTTTTTTTTTTTTTTTTTTAGCAGAACAACTTTTTATTTGAACTTATATTTAGTAACAGTATGTCTCATATTAAGACAACTTTTGGATCTTTTTTTCCAAATGATCTCTAGAACATTACAAATTTTATTTTCTCCCCTAGGAATGCCCAGAAAGAAGATCGTGTTCCAGTGCTTGAGGAGTACAGGGAGTACAAGAAAATTAAAGCCAAGCTTCGGCTTCTTGAAGTTCTTATAAGCAAACAAGATTCTTCAAAATCCATATAAGATACGTTCCTTGAAAATTCATATCATAAAGTCAGTTGTATTCCTTGAAGCTATCATCGTGTGTACTTGGCTGGTACTTAAATTCGTTTTGTCAGGCACTCAGAGAATCTCATTTTGTGCTTGGTTGTGGTGCCACTAAACAAAACAAATGATGGGAGAGTAAGTAGGCCCTCTCAAGGGAGCGTAAGTGATGTTCCATATTAACCACAGACTGTCCTCTCCACCTTTAGCAAACATATGATTTCCTTCATTGTTTTGTACTACAGATACATCCTTTTAGCAAAAGACTAGAATTTTATCCTTTCAACTTCAAGAACTTTGGAAATGCAAGCTTTTTGTTATTACCAACTTTTTGTTTCTCATTACTGAAGAAAATTGGAGGAAAATCTTCATACTGAATTCTTCTGTTGCCTTTTTCTTACAGAATGACTGAAAATTTGAAAGAAAAGCCTATAAAAGTACACATATGCAACTGTGTTCTCTGTTTTCCTAGAAAACCAAAATCAAACTGAGATTTCAAGTCCTACTGTGGAACACCTTTCTGTTTAATTCCCAAAGTGACACCTTCTCACAAGTAGTATGTTAGTAAAATTTTGCAATTCACTGGTCACACAGCTCCTGGATGAAGATAACAGTTGGTAGACCAAAAAGTGACCTTGCTTAGTATATTGAAAACACACACCACACATCACACACAGAACTGAATCATACCACATGCTGCCTATGGGACTTCAGTTACTGTTTCCTGAGTTACTGTTTATCCGCTGGCAATGGTGTGATTTGTCTGGATCAGATCTGCGCTGTTCCCCAACCCACCTCCAGATAATGTGAGAAAATAGCCATGTCAGTATGTAGGAACTCTGATGGTGCTCAGATTTGTGTGTTCAATCAATGGGCTTAAATCAGCAAAATATTATGCCTAAAGTAAATCTGTTCTTAACAAGGGCTCTACCACTGCATTTTCACATGTACCTTCAGGGGGTTATCTTTTTTTTTCCCCTCCTGTTTTAATCAGCAAAATCCATACCAAAACAACAACAACAACGCCCTCTTAAGCTACCACCCTTTGGTCAGTCATCACATGCTGTTTAAAGCAGCTGATTACAGGATGTGTAGTGGTATGCCCCTTGTCATATACTCTTAGCATATCTTTTTTTCCTTTGGCTTTGCATGGCTTTTCTTCAGGTACTGTCTTGGTATCATTCTGCTAATCATTGTTACAGAATGGTGACTTCATTTGTGCTAACAATACAACAGCAGATTTGGGTCAGGCTTAATCTAAGTGTTAACTTTTTTTTCCTGGTGCTTTTTTGGATTGATGACTGTCTCACTTTGACTATACCCGTGTTTTGCATGCAATGACTCATGCATGGTTTTCTTAACTAGCTATTATTAACAATTTGTTCCATATAAAAATGGAATTTTGCAACATCCTTTAATAAGGTGAGGGAAGCATGAACCTCAGACTTCTGGCACTATTACATAGTAAGCACATGAAGTAGTTTGATAATAAATAGCAGTTCTAGTACTTCACATTTCACCCGTGTGTGCAATGCCTTTTTTGGGGGGGTAGGGGGTGAGGGAAAACCTAGTAGTGAATGTGTAGTTGGGGAATAAAGAAAAGCACTAAATCCTGCCCTTTTTGTGTGATTTCCTTTTGATACAACTAGGTTATTCATAATGTATACCTAGAAAAGTGAAATTGAAAATGCCAAAAGATCTGTCATTTTTATTTGAATCCGTCATGCAGTGTACATTTCAGATAATTTCCTTCAGTCTCCAGATAGGAGTGTATCCAAACATCTAATTTTATGTGCACTGTGTATTTTCTATGAATGTTTTATTTTATATACCACATGCAAAAATGTCCATATGCACTATTTAAATGTTTTAAATAATATATTCCTTCTTTATAATGCTAAATCTATATGAGTACCATATTTTTATAAGTCAGTGGCCTGACTGGTTTCATTTTAGAATTAACAGCTGCTTCATGATGTTATTCAATGTTAATGTTTGGCTGTGAGTAGAATATGTAAAAGTGGCATGGCAGCACTTACGCTCTGTGACAGTATTGTGTGTCATAGTTGAGCAGTAGCTGGTAGAATTAGGCAGTTGGTGATAGTTTTACTTTGGTACAAATAAAAACTGTATATCTATATACAAATAATATATAGATATATATGTCGACCAGTATAATTGCATTGCTGTGTCTGGCACTTCATTGTACAGACTTTTGTAATAAAAGAACTTGAAAGTTCTAAGTCATTGTAAATGTATGTTTGTTTTTCCACTGGGCTTAAAAAAAAAAAAAAAAAAGACCTCAAGTGTTCCCTCACCTTAGGCTTCGTTTAAATGATCCCACCCAGGGGCGATGGTAGGGAACAACAGGGTCACTAAACTATTTGGCTGGCTACGACTCTGGGAAATGGTAAGACAGGGAAAGGCCATGTTCATTCCCTTGTGCAAATCTAGGGAGAAGCCGCAGAGAGAACAGTTAGCATTTCTTGTTACAATGAATTATCCTATTAAGAACACTTGATGTACGGTCTCTTAAGAGAAGAGCTTGTCCTGAGGAAGGTGAGTAGTAATCTAAAAATGTCTTTATATTTGAGTTTTAAAATTCAGGGACTGTTGAGCACCAATGTGGAAGTTGAGTGCTACGGTCAAATGATGTTGCTTGGGCTAAGAGAACATATGGCTGTCGTAGGGGGGCTTACATAGCCTAGAAAAATTAGAAGAGTTTCTCTCCAATTTCCAAAATGCCAGCACTTTCCAACCCTCCAAATAAGGCTGTTACAGCATCCTCATTTACACTTTCCAAACATAACTTCTTATGACAGTGATACGCCTACCCTGCTCTGTATTTTATTTTTGGGAAACCTTAAATGCATTACACCTTAGAAATGGTCTAGGTAAATTTCCAGTTTGAAGATGTTAGTGAAATTTCTGTAGGTGGCTGGGGAGTTTGTTCTACACTTTGGCTTTTTCCAGAAGACTTCAAATTCTAAAGAATGGAGGGGAGGTTACTTTGCTTTGGTCTTATATAATGGTTTCCCAGAATCCTAAGCCTTTATTAATTTATCTGTGGCCAAAGGAATTCAGAACATGGTACCTGATGCACTTGATAGCATCAATAGTTTTTCTACTCTGTAACTATGAGAAAACTGTCTTTATCTACTTACTGAACTACTGGAGACCTGCCCCATGAACTAGAAGCATTTTCTTGTACTTTTCTTTTACTTTTCTAGAATTTGATAATAGACCTCATTATAAAATCCTTTGTACCAGTGTGTGTATACTGGAGGCTTGTCATAATATGCATGGATTGTACAGTGAGTCCCTGTCAGAGGCACTTCGTTCTGACCCTAAGGATAGTTTGATGATAGGTTGTTTAGTACTTTTTAAAGTGTGCCTGAAAATGGCACAAGTTTATGAAGTAATACATGAATAAGAAATGCTCAATGATTGCATCACAGATTCTTACCTCCTCTTGTCCCAATACCATAGAGCTGAAACCTTTCTCACCACTTGATTTAGCTTCAAATTGATGTAATTCCTTCTGCAGCTCCACAGCATATAAAAAGAGTCTAGAAAATTTTGAAGGAAGTAGAGAATGAGTCAGTAATACACTTTCATGTATAGACAGCAAGTTACTAGTGCGAAATGCTTTGGGAAGATAGAATTGTAAGCGCCTAAAACATGCCTCTTGTGGCCAGTTACAGATCTAATATTCTAAAGCTGTGTGGAGAACAGGATGCTATGCAAATAAAATATAAATGGCAGTTTCTGTTATTTAGAGATACAGGGATGTAATCAAAAGCTTCTCACCTTTTAAGCAAATGGAGTCATACGCAACTTTAAAATTGGATAGAAATTAAATAAAGGCATCCCAATAGAATAAGGTTTTGGGTTCAGGAAAATAATGTGTTTAACTCATGTCCTTAATTCCCATGTCATGATATCCCGTAATAGTCTGGTTAGAACATAAGCTTACTCTCGAAATTGTTCGTGAGTGACAGGCTGGTAGTCATCTTGAAATTCCGTGGAATAATACTTTTTCTCAAGCCTCTCTTTCCATTTTTTCATCTGCTCTGCCTTTTGAATCTCCTGTCAGGGTAGAGGACAAGTAAAGGCTGCAATCTTTAGTTCTCTATTTCAAGTCTTTGGCACACAAGCATCACAGGGTTGAGGATCTTAAGCTGTTCTCCTCTCCAGCCCTCAGATTTTGAGCCCTGCCGACTTTGTGCCCTGCCTGGATTTTAGATCTGTGCATCAGCAAAGTCACTTCAGAGGACTTGATTGGTGTAATTGCTGTCTAGCATAGATAGGGAAGCTTTGTAAACAAATTATAAATTACATTTCACTGCCTTTTTCCTTTAGCATCTCCATCTGAATTATTTTCTTTCTTGTGGTCAAAGCTAAGATGTTCTTTCTGTGCCTCTGTTCTTTAGCAAATGTAACTAGTAATTAGATTCAAAGTGTATCTGTGGGTATTTTTGGCCTTTCCAGCAGCTTCTCAGCCAGATGACTTCAAAACCCCCTCTTTGTAATTACTGCATTGGTTAGTCAATGTGTGTACTCCAATCTGTCTACGTATCCAAAAACAAGCCCTTTGTACCATAAAATTTGTTATGAACCATCCTGTGGACTGTTCTCACTACCACCCGCTTTCCTTACAGTGTCCAAATACCTTTTTCCCAGCTACAGATAAAAAGGGCCTGTGTGTTGTGGAAAACAACTATAGCACTAGAAAAAGGTAAAGAAAGAGGAGACAATGCACCCAGATGTGATTCAAAACCTTCTCAGTAAATTGGTATGATACTTCCCTGCTCCAGCAATAACGCCAGGTAGCAAAGTGGATCCCTTTATTAAGGTTCTGATTACCTTCCTCAGAGAGGATGGTGATGCCTAGTGCCATACACTCTGTGGTTGCTTGATAAGTGTGTACTCTTCTGGTCAGAGAAACTGTCTTAGAGAGTGCCTTTCTTTAAACCAACATTTTTTTTCTTTGTGTGTGTGTGTCAGTCTCTCTGTCACCCAGGCTGGAGTGCAGTGGCACGATCTCGGCTCACTGCACCCTCGCACTCTATCACCCAGGCTGCAGTGCAGTGGCGCAATCTTAGCATTCAATGTGGAAGTTGAATGCTAACCACCCCTCCCGGTTCAAGATTACAGGCGTGCACCACCACATCCGGCTAATTTTTGTATTTTTTTTAGTAGAGATGGGTTTCGCCATGTTGGCCAGGCTGGTCTTGAACTCACAGCCTCAAGTGATCTGCCTGCGTCGGCCTCCCAACGTGCTGGGATTACAGGTGCGAGCCACCACGCCCAGCCTTAAACGAACATATATGAAGCAGCAAAGGATGGCTTTCAATCCTAGTTTTGTTTTGGACACATTACAGCACCCATGGTTTGGCTCATTTACTAATACTTTTAATGTGCTAAAGTGGTAGTCTCTGAAACCATTTCTAAATGACCAGGCCAATTATAAAGTGGATGTGTTAGTAATAAAGGTAGAATAGACTATGCGTAGTAAACTTATTTTAAAAACCTATCTCAGCCATCACTCTTTTTGTGAAGCCTTCCTTGACACTCAGAGGGAAGTGGTACCTTTCCTCATAAGCTGAGAACCAACTCTTTGGTGACCCTTGCTCCAAGCTCCTAGGTCCTGGTCGCCCTACCTCCTTCTCTTTTGGTAGCTGCCTCCTGCAGTTAGTTGTCTCTGGGTGATCTTCATGTTCATATTGTCCCTTATACTCCTGTAATATCTCAGAAGCAAATTCTGTATACCAGACTCCCTCTTTTTAAACTACCTAAGTGATTTCTGTTTTTCTGACAACTCTTAACTGATGAATAATTGGTAGCAGGGGAGACCCAAAGAAACAGACCCTCATAGATAGCATGCTTCCACCAAGGGGCACAACAATTGACTTAAACTGAATTTGAGACTGCCACCTGACCATTTGGAATTCCTCATGCCTACAGAACCAGCAGGGAAAGAAGTGGTTGTTTATGTGTTGAGATGATTGATCCGAATTACCAAGGGGAAATTGGATTACTGCCACAAACTAGCACAGAGCAGACTGTGCCCAAGGGATTCTCTGGGGTGCCTCTTAATACTTACATGTCCAAAAGTAAAAGGTAATGGGAAACCACAGCATTCCGTTAAAGGCAGGACCACTGAGAGTTCAGATTCTGAACTAATTAAGGTTAATCCTAATGCAGCTGGCTGAGCTCTTGGCCGTAGGCAAAGGGAATAATACGGAATGGGTAGGAGAAGGAAGTTACAAATCCAACTGTAGCCTTGTAATCTGTTACAGAAACAAAGACTAGCCCCTATTCCTATTTCCTTCTTTGCTTGTTATGTGTATATTTTCTTTCTCCTTTATCTAAGGAATGCTGGTGGTGGCTAACTGTGGTTTAAACATTAGGTTGCAAAGTATTCTTAAGGAATTGTGGTTCAACTAGAAGAGGTCATAATATCCACAGATGGATACAATTACACTTGGGACTTTGCTTCTCCCTTTTTAGGGAGAAGGTGAAAGTACCTTCATTTGTATAAAGGATAGTTTGATCTTACTGGATAGAAGCTTGGAATCGTCATTTTATGGAAGTGTAAATGGTATGCCACAAGAGTGGAATGGACCAACTGTTTACAGCTCAAAATTTACCCTCTTATACTCTGTGATGTTGGGTTTTAGGCTTTGTAAGCTTCATTCCCTAAACTCTTAATACCTGGATTCCTGTTAGATTCTGCCAGTATTTGCAGGATAGAGGGGAGAAAGATCGTGTTTTTTTGTTTTTTTTTTTTTGGTTTGTTTTGTTTTTTGTTCTGTTTCTATTGGCATTGCTTATGCAATGGTAGTTATCTCCAGTAGCAGTGGCTCCAGCTGTAGCATCTAGCTGCTTTTGGCATACTCAGAAGCAGCCTCGTCACACCCACTCAAGAAGTAACAGATTGAGTATCCCTAATCGGAAATCTGAAGTGTTCAAAATCCAAAACTTTAGCACCTCCATGACTCTCAAAGGAAATGCTCACTGGAGCATTTTGGATTTCAGATTTTTGAATTAGGAATGCTGAACCAGTAGGTATATAATGCAGATATTCCAACATCCAAAAAAAATCTGAACTCTAAAACACTTCTGGGTCCCAAGCATTTTGGATAAAGAATACTCAACCTTTATCAGCAGCAGCAGTGAGGTACCTTCTCATCACAGGACTGAGCAACAGCTCCACAAGCCCCTTCTCTAAGATAGTAGGTTCTAGTAACACCACCTTGTGTAATCTTAGCCCTAGGAGTGGTAACCTCTTCCTGCAGTCGTTATTTATGGGTTGCCTCAGTGTTGTCATTTCACTTTTTTCTGTCTTTTAATACCTGTGTAGTAACCAATTCACTGTAGTATATTTTCTCTATTTGAAATACATATTATGGTTTCTGAGTGGGCTGTGATTGATAGATGTAGTACGTTTTCTCATTTGCTCAGGTGTATTTTCGTGTCTTTTTTTTTTTTTTTTTTTTCTTTTTTTGAGACAGTTTCGCTCTTGTTGTCCAGGCTGGAGTGCAATGGCGTGATCTTGGCTCACTGCAACCTCCACCTCCTGGGTTCAAGCAATTCTCCTGCCTCAGCCTCCCAAGTAGCTGGGATTACAGGTGCACACCACCACGCCCAGCTAATTTTGTATTTTGTAGTAGAGATGGGGTTTCAGCATGTTCACCAAACTCCTGACCTCAAGTGATCCACCCACCTCAAGTCTCCCAAAGTGCTGGGATTACAGGTGTGAACCACCATGCCCGGCCGTATTTTTGTGTCTTTAAGGAATGTTTAAAGTTTTTTCTTATCTTGGTTTTGAACATTTTGTTTAATTGCTGGGTATTTTCTACTTTGTTGCTGTTTTTACCAAACCAATTGATGTTTGCATATATGACATTTATGTAAATTATTTTTCCTACCACTTTACCTAAGTATCTTTTTATTGTAATTTTTCAGATCATCGTATACCTAGAAAATTGAAGAGAATCATAAGTAAAGGCAGTTTTACTTTTTTCAATTAGAAATACCTCTAATGTAGTTCTCTTATCTAATTGTTTTGACTTTACCCCTCCAATACATCACTGTCTTGTCCCTGACATGTTCAGTGTTTTCCTATTAAGTAAGGTGAAGAGGATAAGATCAATGTTTTTATCATATCAAGGAAGTATCATTGATTTTTATTTTTCCCCTCAAGATTGGGTGTTGAAACTTATAAAATACCCAGCATTTGTGGAAAATGATCATGCAGTTTTCCTTTTTTAATGCAATGAATTATGTTAATTAGTTGATTATCCCCTTTTTTGAACCATCTTTTCATGCCTAAAATAAATACTATCTGAATCTTGATACATTATTGTGTGCTGTTAGATTCTATCTGCTAATATTTTATTTAGGATTTTTGCTTCAAGATTTATATATGAGATTTTCTGTTTTTGGCACAATATATAGTAGTTTCATAAATGTAATTTGGGAGTTTCTCTTTTCTCTTTGCCAGGGTATTTTCTTTTTTTTCTTTGTTAGGGCAAAGAGGAATGGCTTAAATAGCTTGAAACTGTTTGCTCCTTAAAATATTGTAGAATTTCCTTGTGAAGACCATCTGATTGATTTTGGAGATGCATTTAAGTGAACCTGTGTCATTCAAACCCATGTTGTTCAAGAGTCAGCTGTACTTTCCAGCCCTGGAATTAGCGAGACCTCGAAGGAGCCCCAGTTCGTTTTAGAGGAGAATGCTATTTGGAAGCCAAGATCTGGGTACTAGTGCTCATTGCTACTAGGGTGTCATTTCTTCTAGCCCTCATAGTGGATTGGACAGAGCTAGAAAATACATGTATGTACGCAAATAGATCTAGATTCCAATCCAGCACCACAAAGTTCACCTTCAGTCTTTCCATTTGTATAATTCCTTTATGTGAAAATGAGAACTTCAATATTTATTTGCTTGCTTATTAGATTCTCCTGACCCTGCTGCCTTCTTTCTGAGCATTTGGAGGGGAGAGGTGGTGACCAGAAGTAGAGCAATGGTTCACTTTTTTTTTTTTTAAGTGGTAGTGGTAATAGTATATTTAAGGAACATAGATGTTCCTTAAATTCTGCTATTGTCAGATATATGTTACATATTACAATTTTTGAAATACAAAATTGTTAAAGTAATTCATCACATTAGTGATTACAAGAGAAAAGTTATCAAATCATCTCCATAGAGTATACTCACTATGAATACCCAGTGTGATATTCACACAGTGAGTGTACACCTGTAGGATTAGGTATCTGGCTGAGAGTACAGGTAGGAGAGAGGAAGCATCTGAAATCCAAATGGTTTGTCCTAAACATGAAAGGATCTAGATTCTGCGAGATTTATTTGGAGATGACAATTACTATTCTGAAAAACAGCAAATCATTTCAATTCTTAACCAGAGCATTTTTGTGAGCATATTTCTAATACAGCTACCACTTGTGTTTATGAAAAAAATTAAAATCTTACATTTTTGTCAAAGCCTTCTCTTCTGGCTTGTTCAGCCAAATCTCCGATGCCTTTGCTACTGAGAATATAAAATAAAAATCAGAGACAAATGACAATAAAAAAGGAAATGCCACCATAAAGTACAATCAGATCTGTAGTAAGGATCTGAATAATTTCTTCCTGATAATGCTAATTATTTGGAAAATATGATCATTAACAAGTTCTTCAGAGTATCATATGTCATTAACTGTGAAAAAAATGCTTATGTTCCACTGCCAGAGTTCTGGGTTTGGGAAGTATTTTGACACCAAAGTCATTTAATAAATACAAGTGTAAATACAGTGTAAGTATTGTCCATAAGTATTGTGTGTAAATGTTTTTATTTTTGTAGCCAAATAAATGCATTTAATTTAGACTAAAATTGTTTCTAACCTTTTTAGAGGGATTTTATTGTCCCTTCCAGCTTTCTCTTACAGCTTTTTCTGAGTAGGATGGCAGGCATTATATTAATTTTAAATTAGCTAGAATTTCATGATGTCCTCAGAAATTAGGAGGCACTCCTGGGTGTACTGGGTGTATTTAGAATCGCCACATAGGTTGATGGTTGTTTTGCAATTAAAACCTTACTCATGGCCAGGCACGGTGGCTCACGCCTGTAATCCCAACACTTTGGGGTCACCTGAGGTCAGGAGTTTGAGACCAGTCTGACCAACATGGTGAAACCCCGTCTCTATTTAAAAAAAAAAAAAAAAACAACCTTATAAGGTTCTCATATAATGTAGAACTTTAAAATGTTAAGTTAAACATTTGAGAGAAGTCATCTTACGTTTTCTTGTCTTCATCTTTTTGAGCTTTCTTCAATCTGAATTTCTCGAGAACATTTTTGTAACTCTGGACATAAAATAGTTTGAAAATTCATTAAAATATATCCTTGGTTATTAATGTTTTATCAAAGTAAAATAAATATGGAATGCTTGTCCCTCTGGATTGCTACCCTAAAGGACTGTGGAGGTAAATACTGTGATTATCCTTCTTTCACCTCATTGCTACATATGGTTTACGCCTGCTGGTGAAAACCCAAAAGGGGTTCTTCTGTTGGGGGCATTACTCTGGAACTTGGAAAAAGCAAAAATCTTTAAAAAGCGTTAACATGCCGGGCACGCTGGCTCACACCTATAATCCCAGCACTTTGGGAGGCTGAGGCAGGTGGATCACGAGGTCAGGAGATCGAGACCATCCTGGCTAACAAGGTGAAACCCCGTCTCTACTAAAAAATACAAAAATTAGCCGGGCATGGTGGCGAGCGCCTGTAGTCCCAGCTACTCGGGAGGCTGAGGCAGGAGAATGGCGTGAACCTGGGAGGCGGAGCTTGCAGTGACCGAGATCGCGCCACTGCAACTCCAGACTGGGTGAAAGAGCGAAGACTCCGTCTCAAAAAAAAAAAAAAAAAAGCGTTAACATGTATTGCCTTAAGGATGTTAACACTTTTAATGAATATAACCAACATCATATTCAAGTGAGAAAAGATGTGGAAAAAAAGCAAACTAATTGGATAGCTTAACGGTTTTTTTGGTCTTGGACAAAGTTCGTAAACCCCACTAACCCTGCAGCTACTAGGACCTCTTCTCTGTGAAGTGCTATGCTTTAGAAACATGGGGTATGCAGAGATGGCCAAACTGGCAGGGGAGATGTGACTGGTACACATATAACTCTGCTACAGCTCAAACTGAGGTAGATATTGAGAAGAGGACAGGACAGATTCCACTTTTTGAAGAAGAATAGAGTGGTAGCAAGAGAAGAGCTGTAGGAATATTTCAGGGGTCAGAGAATGACTTGAGCAGAGGCTCAGAGGAGAGAGTGAGAACAAGCGTTACAAAACAAATTAGCCGGGACATACGATGTTGTAAATAGAGACAGAAAGGTAGAAACTATAGTAAAATTATAGTTAATGAAGATAGGTTAGGACTGTGAGACTTGAGGATTTGGAATATTCAGGTAAGGAATTCGGACTTGACAGGCCTAGGGAAACTGATAATCACATCTGGACTGGCACAGGGAAGAGGCTAGAATAGTCAGGAAATGTTACCATAGTGAAGGCTGGGTGAAAAGTACTGAAAGCCTCATCTAGTGGCAGTTAGAATTTAAAGTATTCCACAAATGTAAGCAAGAACTACAGAGATAAACTATACATATGCTGTGACAATAGACTACATAAGGGACAAGGAAACAAATTCTTTTCAAGGTTTTTGAGCCAGGAGTGACTTGAGAGGATAGTGTTGCCATGAACAGAAACAGGAAAGTGAGGAAGACAGAACACATGGAGTTCTGAGTTTAGATTGTTGATAGAAATTTAACAGCATCCAGAGCAAAAACTTTCCAGAAGGAAGAGAGGGTTTTATTATAATACTCAACAGTGCTTTGCATTTAGGAAATCACTCAATAACTATTTGATATATTGAACTCTGAAATAATTTTGGCTACATTTTTGAAGTCAGAGAGCATATCTCACTTCTGTAATAATGAAATAATGTGAATATGAGTAACACTGGATCAAAACACAAAACAAGCCCTGGGGGTGGGATGGGGTGGGAGTGGGGAGAGCATGACCACTTGGGATTAAGTGGTATTCAAACTACAAGAAGATAAACTATATGAGATTTGTCTTAGAATTCTAATTAGGAAAGAAATTTGACTTACCTGTTTAATCATTTTACCAAGTTCAAAATCTGGCCTTCTGCCTATTGAATAATCAGCTTTCACTTCAGAATAGGTATCATTAATAATTGCCAAGAACATATTCTAGGGATAAGTATTCAAATAATTATTTCAATAAAAATTTAGTTTAAATGTTAGTGACTTTTAAACTAACAAGTTTTGGGTTTGTAAAATTATATTTAAATTTTAAAAGTAGGCCAGGCGCGGTGGCTCACGCCTGTAATCCCAGCACCCAGGAGGCCAAGGTGAGTGAATCACTTGAGGACAGGAGTTCAAGATCAGCCTGGCCAACATGGCAAAATCCTGTCTCTACTAAAAATACAAAAATTATCCAGGTGTGGTGGTGCACACCTGTAGCCCCAGCTACTTGAGAGGTGGAGGCAGGAGAATCTCTTGAATCCATGAGGTGGAGGTTGCAGTGAGCCGAGTGAGATCACACCACTGCACTCCAGCCCGGGTGACAGAGCAAGACTCCATCTCAAAAAAAAAAAAAAAAAAAAAAGGAAAAACAAACAAAAATCAAATTTTAAAAGTAACCCATATGCTCAAAAATGGGGAGATGACTATGCAGACAATAAAGTAGAATAGAAAATGTGTAGTGTGTGGGTATGGGCAAGTATGTTTATGGCAAATGAGTAAAGCAGAATGTAAAAGAATGCATATGAACTGGTTATATATACACAAATTAATATTACATAATGGAAGAAAATTTAGAATGTGTAATTATGTGTTCATAAGGGCGTTTTTTGTTTGTTTTTGAGACAGGGTCCCACCCTGTTGCCCAGGCTGGAGTGCAGTTACGAGATCTCAGCTCATTGCAGCCTCCCACTCCCAGCTTCAAGCGATTCTCATGCCTCAGCCACCCAAGTAGCTGGTATTATAGGTGTACATCACCACGCCTAGCTAATTTTTGTATTTTTAGTAGAGACAGCATTTCGTCATGTTGCCCAGGCTGGTCTTGAACTCCTGAGCTCAAGCGATCTGCCTGCCTCTGCCTCCCAAAGTGCTAGGATTGTAGGTGTGAGCCACTGTGTCCAGCCAAGGATGTTTGTTGTTACTGTTGTTTTTAAATTCTATGAAGCTGTTTAAATTTACAGTCTTACTACAGCTCCTGCAACTACTAATGTCCAGATAACACAAATGTAGAAAGGATGTTCTTACCCCACCAGCCCACCTTTCACTGTGGCCCAGCTCTGTCACCCTAAGACTCTTGTCTGTCACCAGGGGATAACTTCCATGCCTGAGAAAAAATGTTTTCATGGAGGACAGTACAATGCCTTGACTAGAAAGGCAAGGTTCCTTGGTTAGGGAGCCCAAATAGGCTTGTTCTGAGTGCATGTGAGAGATCCATCCTGATAACTCCTGAAAACCACAACGTGGTAAGTGTTTAGCTGTAAGGGCCAAAAGCCATTGCAATATGGGCAGAATATTAATGGCCACATTCATGACTTGTGGCATGCATTGTCCCAGCCTGAAGAGACTTGGGACATTCCAATTATTTATGTGAGGGATTTAGCACATTCCCGTCTAAAACACCCAGAAATTAACTACTGTGATTACATTCTCCAACTTGAAAACAGTCACTGGACTAGTGAACCTGGATTACTAGGGATCCACACAACTCTTAATAAATGTACTCTGACAGCTGAGCAGAAATAATAGTTTATTCTAAATGAGTAATTTTATTTTTTATTCTAAAAAGTAAGAAATGTAAGGAATATATATTATCATTCTTACCAGCAAGACAAAGAACACAAAAAAGATGAAAGTGATGAAGTAAATGGGTCCCAAGATAGGATTGGCTTGCTGAATACTAGCAAAATTAAAATCTCCAAGAACAATTCGAAATTGTGCAAATCTTTAAGAAAGAAAAACATTAGAAAATATATACCTTCATGTACATACATGACAACTGATGAGAGTTACTAATGTCTCTAAGAGGATATCTGGCAGCATATGGCATATGCTTTCTGACTTTAATTATGTTAGTACAGAGTTATGTAAAATTGGATGTAGAAAATTCCCCTAAAGGAAAGACTTAAAGTACCTCAATAGCTGAACAGGTAATGTAGGAAATGACCACTTTAACGAATGTGAACTCACTGTTCATCTATAACTTTTTTTTTTTTTTTTGAGACAGTCAAACTCTGTCACCCAGGCTAGAGTGCAGTGGTGCTACCTCAGCTCACTGCAACCTCTGTCTTCCAGGTTCAGGCGATTCTCCTCCCTCAGACTCCCAAGTAGCTGGGATTACAGGCGTGCACCACCGTGCCCAGCTACTTTTTTTGTATTTTTAGTAGAGACAGCCTCACCATGTTGGCCAGGCTGATCTCAAACTTCTGGCCTCAAGTGATCCACCCACTTCGGCCTCCCAAAGTGCTGGGATTACAGGCATGAGCCACCACACCTAGCCCACCTATAACATTTGAACCTGAGATACCTGTTTACTAACTGGTTTTGGCAGTGGCCTCCTTGGCCGGCTATGCCTGTGCCCTTCTAAACATTAGAACTTTGAATTGGTTCAACAAGTGATTTTTCAACTTGTAGAAGGTTTAGACCCAAGAGCCCTAAACTTTCTAATGTCAGTGAAGTGAATTTTTGTCTTAACCAACTCTTAAATTCTGATAAAATAGGAATGCCAACAATTTGTCACTTGCTAGTCTCAAACAAGTGCTGATAATAATACTCAACATGATCCTAAGGTTTATTTTACCCTCTTTGTGATTTTTTTTTTTTTTTTTTTTTTTTTTTAGATGGAGTTTCGCTTTTGTCACCCAAGCTGGAGTGCAATGGCATGATCTCGGCTCACCACAACCTCTGCCTCCCAGGTTCAAGCAATTCTCCTGCCTCAGCCTCCCAAGTAGCTGGGAATACAGGTGTGTGCCACCATGCCCAACTAATTTCTGTATTTTTAGTAGAGACGGGGTTTCACCATCTTGGCCAGGCTGGTCTTGAACTCCTGACCTCATGATCCACCCACCTCAACCTCCCAAAGTGCTGGGATTACAGGCGTGAGCCACCATGCCTGGCCCTATTTTACCCTCTTTGATAGCCTGGTTTGATATGAAATACCACTTAAAATATTTCAAACCTCGCTTTTTCTAATTTTAAAGATGGAAAATGAAGAAATTAAGACTTTGAGTAGCACAGTAGTAACAAGTAGAATTAGAATTTTCTAACTTGAAAATCTTATTTTCTCATTATTAACTTGCAGTGGTCTCACTAGACATATCAGGAATATCAGTTTAAATTATGTGTGTGTGTTCTTTATGAGGAAATTTGGAAAGAATTTTTTTTTTTTTTTTGAGGCAGTGTTTCGCTCTTACCACCCAGGCTGGAGTGCAGTGGTGGGATCTTGGCTCACTGCAACCTGCATCTCCCCGGTTCAAGCGATTCTCCTGCCTCATCAGCCTCCTGAGTAGCTGGGATGACAGACATATGCACCATGCCTGGCTTAATTTTTGTATTTTTAGTAGAGACGGAGTTTCACCACATTGGCCAGGTTGGTCTCAAATTCCTGACTTAGGTGATCCACCCGCCTTGGGCTCCCAAAGTGCTGGGATTACAGGCGTGTGGAAAGAAATTTTTAATCGTATGTTGATAACTGCGTAATTGGTCAGTGAAAAGGGAGAAAGGCTGCTTGTCCCTTATTGCTTTTGCCAATCACATAAAAGGAGCAAAAAGCTTTAATGAAGGAAGAAAAAGCATTCAAAGAAATGGGCTACATGAAGTCCTAGGACTCAGAGTTATCTGAGATTCCATCCTCGGTACCTAGCTAAGACCTGACCAAATCATACCTAAAGTATTTATCTTGCTTTTAATACTGATTTGTAATGCTTTCCTACGTAAGATAGAGAAAATACTGAATTGGAAGGAATTGGTAGAAAGTCTCACCACAAATCAAATATTTTTTCTGGCATAGGAGAATAAGAGATTCTGTTTTAGTGTTTCTGCCATGATCTTTCATCTTTGAATTGAAAAAAAAAAAAAAAAAAGATAAAGGAACCATTCTCATTCTTTTCTCCTCTCCAGATATTAGCTTAGTAACCAAAGCTTCCATTCAGCCCTTTTCTGTCAGGAAAGTGTTAAGATACTTCTGCTCTGTAATAGTGAGAATGACAAAAACTGAAGCATTTACTGAATGGTTAGAATCTCATAGAAACTGGAGGCTCCAAATACAGTGTCTCTTTTCTTAATCGGAGCTTAGTTTATCCATTTCGTTTCTTTTTTGCAAGCTAAAAGCACCATGACGCCTCAACATACAGGGTTATATTGAATGAAAATACTGTTTTGTAACTTTTTGATGCCCCTGTTAACTTTAGATAGAGTTCTCCCTTATTGAATTAAAATAACTAAAAGCGTGTTTCATAAGAACATGCCATTTGTCATTAATAAGACTTTCCAGTCTCTCTCTTGGAGTCATTGATTGTGTCACTACAAGAGATTCATCTTTAACTTGAGGGTGTAGCAATTCAAGCTCCCTGCTTGACGTATAGAAAGGTGACTAGATAGTCCTGTCCCTACACACACACGCACACACATTGTACAGGCCCTGGACCTTGCCTCTGTCTCCTTCCTGAGAGATGGCCAGCAACACAGTTTCTCAACTGTTTCTTCTGGATCAGGAAAAAAAAAAAAAAAAAGATTCTTGGAAGGTGGAAGAGAACCATAGGAAACTATTTCTCCCCTGTCCCCATATAGACAACAATTACATGGGCAGAATCTGTCAGATGTACTACTTTGGAACTCTAGAGTCTATTGAAGAAGGCCTGCAACTTCCAGGGAAAGGCTTGGACAGTAAATTGCAGTTAATTTTGGACAATTTCAGCTTTTATCTCAATAGCTATGCATCCCCTACTCATTAGCCTCATGGCTGGGATCCATGCACATGTTTGTGAAGCAGCTTGCATGTAGCTTATGGGAGCCATGTGGGGAATAAATACCATGTCTTTCAAATATCAGGGATCTGTGTGGTGATTGCTGATTGCTGCTTCTGATCGTGGGGATGCAGACACTGAGGTGAGCAGCCATTGTCGCATCTCCTCCATTGTTGCAAGACCATCGTCCTTCAGCTGAAGTAATGTCCTTGGGATTTAAAGGGCTGTTATCCTTCCCCTACCTCTCACTTTATTCGTCTCTTTTCCGTTTTTGGGATCCAGACATTAAAGAATAGAACATTCAAAACCAACTCCATATCAAGGGTAAGTTAGAAAGTCGTTGTGTATGCCCAGGGAAAGGCATAGGCTGAGGAAAACCTGAGAAGACCTTAAGTGTGCAACTCAGGATGATCCTTGGCTTGGAGCCAGACTATAAAAATAAAAAATAAGAACAAAAAACAGCAAACCCTGGGCAAGGGGAAGAATCTGATTTTCAAAGTTATCACATTATTAGATTCAAATGTCTGGTTTGAATTTTTATTATTTTTTAATTTTTGTACAGACATGGTCTCCCTTAGTTTCCCAGACTGGTCTCAAACTGCTGGGCCCAAGTGATCCACTTGCCTTGGCCTCCCAAAGTGCTAGGAGGCTCACAAAGTGCAATGGCTCCAAAATGTGAGCCATCACACCCAGCCTGGTTTGAATTTTTTAAAAACCACAAAATCACAAGACATACAAAGTTTGAATCTAAAAATTCACCAAAAAATCACCAGATACACAAAGAAACAGGGAAATATGAGCCATTCAATGGAAAAAACAAAAACAAGAAAAACGCACACTAGTAGATACTGTCTCTGAGAAAGACCAGATGGTGACCTACTACGAAGACTTTAAAATAACTGTCTTAAAGATGCTGAAAGAACTAAAGGAAAACATGGATAAAATAAGAAAACATGAACAAAATGGAAGTATCAATAAAGAGAAAACCTAAAAAGAAACAAAAAATTCTAAGATGGAAAAATAATAACCAAAATGAGAAATTTACTAAAGAGATTCAAAGGAAGATTTGAGCAGGCAGAAAAAAAAAATCAAGGAACTTGAAGATAGGATAATTGACATTATTGAGTCTGAGAAACAGAAAAAAGAAGAAAAGTGAACAGGGATGGGTGGCTCATGCTTGTAATCCCAGCACTTTAGGAGTCCAAGACAGGTGGATCACCTGAGGGCAGGAGTTCCAGACCAGCCTGGCCAACATAGTGAAACCCAGACTCTACTAAAAATACAAAATTAGCTGGGTGTGGTGGCACATGCCTGTAAGTCCCAGCTACTCAGGAGACTGAGACAGGAGAATTGCTTGAACCCAACAGGCGGAGTCTGCAGTAAGCTAAGATCCCACCACTGCACTCCAGCCTGGGTGAGACAGAGTGAGATTCCCATCTCAAAAAAAAAAAAAAAAAAAAAAAAAAAAGTGAACAGATACCAAGAGACCTGAAGGACACCATCAAGTAGACCAACATACACATTACAGAAGTTCCAAAAGGATTCTTATCCTTTTGGATAAGAGAAAGGTGCAGAGAGATTATTTGAAGAAATGATGGCCAAAAACTTCCCAAGTTTGATGAACAATATGAATTTAAACATCCAAGGAGCTCAGTGAACTCCAATAGAATGAACTCAAAGACAGCCACACCAAAACACATTATAGTCAAACTCAAAAGCCAAAGACAAAGAGAATCTTGACAGCTCATCACATACAAGGAATCCTCAAGAAGATTATCAGCGTATTTCTCATCAGAAACTTTGAAGACTACAAGGCAGTGCACTGATATATTCAAAGTGCTAAAAGAAAAAAAAACGGTGGCAGCCAGGCTCAGTGGCTCATGCCTGTAATCCCCGCACTTTGGGAGGCCGAGGTGGTGGATCACAAGGTTAGGAATTCAAGACCAGCCTGGTTAACATGGCAAAACCCCGCCTCTACTAAAAATACAAAAATTAGCTGGGTGTGGTGGTGTGCATCTGTAATTCTAGCTACTTGGGAGGCTGAGGCACGAGAATCACTTGGACCTTGGAAATTGAGGCTGTGGTGAGTTGAGATCACACCACTGTACTCCAGCCTGAGTGAAAGCGCAATACTCTGTCGCAAAAAAAAAAAAAAAAAAAAAAAGAAGAAGAAAAGTGGCAACTAAGAATCTTACATCTGGCAAAACTCTCCTTCAAAAGTGAGGAAGAGGCCAGGCATGGTGGTTGAGACCAGCCTGGCCAACATGATGAAACCTCATCTCTACCAAAAATATAAAAAATTAGCCAGGTATGATGGTGCACACCTGTAATCCCAGCTACTTGGGAAACTGAGGCAGGAGACTTGCTTGAACCTGGGAGTCAGAGGTTGCGGTGAGCTGAGATTGTGCCACTTCATTCCAGCCTGGGTGACAGAGTGAGACTCCGTTTCAAAAAAAAGTGAGGGAGAAATGGGCTGGGCATGATGACTCATGCCTGTGATCTCAGCACTTTGGGAGGCCAAGGTGGGAGGACCACTGGAGCCCAGAAGTTTGAGACCAGCCTTGGCAACATAGTAAGACTTCCATCTCTTAAAAAAAAGAAAAAAGAAAAAAAAATATATGTATACATATTTGGTCAGGGAGAAATGAAGACATTCCAAGATCAACAAAAGCTGAAGGAGTTTATTATCACTAGATCTATCCTATAAGAAGTTCTAAAAGGAATCCTACAGGTTGAAATGAAAGAACACTAGATAATAAAGCCATATGAAGGAATACAGATCTTAGTAAAGGTAAATACATGAGCAATTATAAAAGCTAGTATTATTATAACAACAGTTTGCAACTTCATTTTTGTTTTCTACATAATTTAAGAGACTAATGCATTAAAATTTTTCAGTTTGTTTTTGGACACAATGAACAAAGATGTAATTTTGTGACATCAATAAAAAACCTCCCCTTTGGGAGGCCAAGATGGGCAGATCACGAGGTCAGGAGTTCGAGACCAGCCTGACTAACATGGTGAAACCCCATCTCTACTAAAAATACAAAAATTAACTGGGCATGGTGGCGCATGCCTGTAATCCCACCTACTCAGGAGGCTGAGGCAGGAGAATTGCTTGAATCTGGGAGGCAGAGGTTGCAGTAAGCTGAGATCGCGCCACTGCACTCCAGCCTGGGCGACAGAGTGAGACTCCATCTCAAATAAAAAATAAAAATAAATAAAATAAATAAAAATTAAAATTAAAAATTAAAAACCTCTCAACAAAGAATAGCCAAGGATCTGGCTTCACTGGTAAATTCTACAAACATTTAAAGAATTAATGCCAATCTTCAAACTCTTCCAAAAATGGAAGAGAAGGGAATGCTTCCAAACTCATTTTACATGGCTAGCATTACCCTGAAGCCAAAGTCAGAGAAAGACAGTACAAGAAAAGAAAAGAATTAATGCCAATCTTCGAACTCTTCCAAAAATAGAAGAGAAGGGAATGCTTCCAAACTCATTTTACATGGCTAGCATTACCCTGAAACCTAAGCCAGACAAAGGCAGTACAAGAAAAGAAAATTACAGGCCAATATACCTAATGAAGATAGATGCAAAAATCCTTAATAAATACTTGCAAGTCAAATTGAACAGCATATTAAAAGGATCATACACCACAAACAAGTGAGATTTATCCCTACAATGCAAGGATGGTTCAACATACACAAATCAATAAATGTGATACACATTTAAAAAATGAAGGCTAAAAACCATATGATTGTCTTAATAGAAGCAGAAAAAAATTTGATAATATTCAACATATTTTCAGGATAAAAACTATGAACAAATTAGGTATAGAAAGAATGTCCCTTAACATAATAAAGGCCATTATATTTCAGACCCACAGCTAACATCATACTCAATGGTTAAAAGTTGAAAGCTTTTCTTCTAAGATCAAGAACAAGACAAGAATGCCCTCTCTTGCCACTTCTATTCAATACAGTAATGAAAGTCCTAGCCAGAGCAATAGGCAAGAAAAAGAAATAAAGGCACCCACACTGGAAAGGAAGCAGTAATTGTCTTTCTTTGCAGATGATATGACCTTATTTATAGAAACCCTTAAAGATTCCACCAAAAAACTGTTAGAATAAATGAATTAAGTTGCAAGATACACACAGTAGCATTTTTATACATTACAAGTTGAATATACCTTATCTGATATGCTTGGAACCAGAAGTGTTTCGATTTGGGATTTTTTTTAGATTTTGGAATATTTGCATTATATTTACTGGTTGATCATTCCAAAGCTGAAAACTTGAAATCCAGAATGGTCTAATGTGCATTTCTTTTAGTGTCATATCAGCACTCAAAAAGTTTTTGAATTTTGGAACATTTCAAATTTGTGGTTTTCAGACTTGGAATGCTCAACCTGTAATGATGATCTATTCAAAAAAGAAATCAAGAATGCAATTCCAGGCTGGGTTGGTGGCTCATGCCTGTAATCCCAGCACTTTGGGAGGCCAAGATGGATGAGTCTCTTGAACCCAGGAGTTCGTGACCAGCCTGGCAACATGGCGAAACCTTGTCTCTATCAAAAAAAAAAAAAAAAAAAAAGCCAAGTGTGGTGGTGCATGCCTGTAATCTCTGCTACTTGGGAAAATGAGGTGGTAGGATTGCTCGAACCTGGGAGGTGGAGGCTGCAGTGAGTCAGGATCACACCACTGCACTCCAGCCTGAGTGACAGAGCAAGACCTCATCAGAAAAAAAAAAAAAAAAAAGGGAAAGAAAAAAGAAAGAAGAGCTGGGCACAGTGCCTCATGCCTTTAATCCCAGCTACTTGAGAGGCTGAGGCGAGAGGATTGCTTGAGGCCAGGAGTTCGAAACCTGCCTGAACAACATAGTGAGACCTAGTTTCTAAAAATAAAAATAAAAAATACATTTAAAAAATTAGCCATGGCCAAAACCCCATCTCTACTAAAAATACAAAAATTAGCTGGGTGTGGTGGCATGTGCCTATAGTCCCAGCTACTTGGGAGGCTGAGGCAGGAGAATCGCTTGAACCTGGGAGGTGGAGGTTGCAGTGAGCTGAGATGGCACCATTGCATTTCAGAGCCTGAGCGACAGAGCGAGACTCGGTCTCAAAAAAAAAAAAAAAAAAAAATTAGCCATGGCTGGGCATAGTGACTCACAGCTGTATCCCAGCACTTTGGGAGGCCAAGGTTGGAGATTGCTTGAGGCTAGGAGTTCAAGACCAGCCTGGGCAACAAAATGAGATCCTGTCTCTTCAAAAATTTTTTAAAAATCAGCTGGGTGTGGTGGCATGCACCTGTAGTCCCAGCTACTCAGGAGGCTGAGGAGGGAGAATCCCTTGAGCCAAGGGGTTCAAAGCCATAGTGTGCTATGATCATACCACTGTACTCCAGCCTGAATGACAGAGCAAGACTCCCTCTCTAAAAAAAAATCTAAAATTTATATGGAACCACAAAATACCCTGAATAGCCAAAGCAATCTTGAACATAAAGAATAAAGTGGGACGCATCACACTACCTGATTTCAAAGTATATTAGAAAGCTATAGTAATCAAAACAGCATGCTGCTGGCATAGAAACAAACACATAGACCAATGGAACAGAATAGTCCAGAAGTAAATCCATGCACTTATGGTCAACTGATCTTCAACAAAGGTACCAAGAACACACAATAGGGAAAGGAGAGTCTCTTCAATAGATAGTATTGGAAAAACTTGATATCCACATGCAGAAGAATGAAATTCAACCGCAATCTCACACCATGTACAAAAATCAACTCAAAATGGATTAAAGTCTTAACCATAATATTTGAAACTTTAAAACTACTAGAAGAAAATATAGGTGAAAAAAACTTTTTGACATTGGTCTGGGCAATATTTTTTAAGACATGACCCCAAAAGCACAGGTAACAAAAGCAAAAATAGACAAATATGATCGCATCAAACTAAAAAGCTTCTTCGGCACAGCAAACAACAGAGTGAAGAGACAACATGAAATGGGAGATTTTTACAAACCATACATCTGGTAAGGGCTTAATATCCAAAATATATAAAGAAGTCAAACAATTCAATAGCAAGAAAACAAATAATCCAGCTGAACATGGTGGCACATGCCTGTATTCCCAGCACTTTGGGAGGCCAAGGTGGGCAGATCACTTGAACCCAAGAGTTTGAGACCAGCCTAAGCAACATGGTAAAACCCTGTCTCTACAAAAAAATACAAAAATTAGGCGTGGTGGTGCATGTGCCTATAGTCTAGCTACTCAGGAGGCTGAGGTGGGAGGATTGCTTGAACCTGGGAAGCTGAGGCTGCAGTGAGCTGAGATCGTGCCACTGCACTCCACCTTGGGCAACAGAGTGAGACTGTCTCAAAAAAAAAAAAAAGAAGAAAAGAAAAAAGAAGGCTGGGCACGGTGGCTCACGCCTTTAATCCCAGCACTTTGGGAGGTTGAGGCAGGTGGATCACCTGAGGTCAGGAGTTCCAGACCAGCCTGGCCAACATGGTGAAACCCCATCTCCACTAAAAAAAACACAAAAATGAAGGCCAGGAGTTCGAGACCAGCCTGACCAACACGGAGAAACCCCGTCTCTACTAAAAATACAAAACTAGCCGGGCATGGTGGTGCATACCTGTAATCCCAGCTACTTGGGAGGCTGAGCCAGGAGAATCACTTGAACCTGGGAGGTGGAGGTTGTGGTGAGCTGAGATCGCACCATTGCGCTCCAGCCTGGGCAACAAGAGCAAAACTTCATCTCAAAAAAAACAAAAGAAGACAAATAATCCAATTTAAAAATGGACAAAGGACGTGAATAGACATTTCTCAAAAGAAGACATACAAATGGCCAATAGATATATAAAAAAAAATGGTCAACATCACTAATCATTAGGAAAATGCAAATTAGGCCAGGCACGGTGGCTCACACCTGTAATCCCAGCACTTTGGGAAACAGAGGCAGGTGGATCACTGGAGGTCAGGAGTTCGAGACCAGCCTGGCTAACATGGTGAAACCCCATCTCTACTAAAAATACAAAAATTACCCAGGTGTGGTGGTACATGCCTGTAATGCCAGCTACTCAGGAGGCTGAGGTGGGAGCATCACTTGAACCCAGGAAGAGGAGGTTACAGTGAGCTGAGATCATGCCACTGCACTCCAGCCTGGGCAACGAGCGAAACTCCATCTCAAAAAAACCAAACCAAAACAAAATGAGATATCACCTCACACCTGTTAGAATGGCTCTTATCAAAAAGATAACAAGTGTTATCAAGGATGGAGACAAAAAGAAAACTTCATACACTGTTGGTGGGAATGTAAAATGGTATAGCCACTATGCCAAACAGTATTGATATTCCTCAGAGAATTAAAAATAGGACTAACACATGATCCAGCAATCCACTTCTTGGTATATGTATCTACAGGAAATAAAATCAGTATGTGAAAGAAATATCTGCCTTCCCATGTCACTGCAGCATTGTTTACAATAGCTGAGATATGGAATCAACCTACATGTCTATTAATGGTTAAATGGATAAAGAAAATGTGGCATATATAAACAATGGAACACTATTCAATCTTTGAAAAGGAGGAAATACTGTCATTTGCAACAAGGATGAAATTGGAAGACCATCATATTAAGTGACATAAGCAAGGCACAGAAGGACAAATATTGCATGATCTCACTTATATGTGGAGTCTGAAAAAGTTGAAGTCATAGAAGCAGAGGGTAGAACGGTAATTGCCAAGGGTTGGAGAGGTGGAGTTCAAGGGGAATTGAGAGATGTATGTCAATGGGTGTAAAATTTCAGTTAGACAGAATAAGTTCTGGAGATCTACTGTATAGCATGGTGACTATAGTTAATAATGTATACTTGAAAATTGCTAAGGAAGTAGATCTTAAATGTTCTTGCCACAAAAAATGATAAATATGAGAGGTGATGGATATGTTAAACAGCCTGATTTAATCATTTCACAGTGTATACAGGTATCAAAACATCAGACCATATAGCATAAATATATATAATTTTAATTATACCTTAATAAGTCTGGAGGGGGAAATAGATCATATGATCCAGCAATTCTACTTCTGGGTATATAACCAAAGCAACTGAAAGGAGGGTCTTGAAGAGATATTTTTACATCCATGTTCACAGCACTGTTATTCACAATAGCTAAAATGTGAAACCAACCCAAGTGTGTATTGGTAGATGGATGAATAGGCAAAATATGGAATATACATATAAGGGAATATTATTCAGCCTTTTTAAGGAAGGAAATTCTGACTACATGCTACAACATGGATGAAACTTAAGGGCATTTGTGCTAAGTGAAGTAATCCAGTCACAAAAAGACAAATAATATATGATTCCACTTACAGATGGTACCTAGAGTAATCAAAATCATAGAGACAAAAAGTAAAATGGTGGCTGACAGGGGCCAGGGAAGGGGAAAATAGGGAGTTATTGTTTAATTGATGTAGAGTTTTTGTTTTCCAAGATGAAGAGATTTGGAGATAGTGGTGATGGTTGCACAATATGAATGTACTTAATATCACTGAACTGTACACTTAGAAGTGGTTTAAATGGTAAATTTTATGTTATATATATTTTATCACCATAAAAATATTGAAAAAAGGGCTTAAAAATGCCTTCAGGGCAAATAGCTTTGGGTGCTGGGCTTACTTCTCTGGGTTGTGGCCTTCTGACTTTGGCCCAGTTATTACTCACTTTCTTATTAATTCTTCATTGTTTTCTATGTCATCCAGGTTTTTTTTTTTTTTTGAGACAGAGTCTCATTCTGTCACCCAGGCTGGAGTGTAGTGGCGCGATCTTGGCTCACTGCAACCTCCGCCTCTCAGGTTAAAGGATTCTCCTGCCTCAGCCTCCTGAGTATCTGGGATTACAGGCGTACACCACCACACCCAGCTAATCTTTTTGTATTTTTTTTTTAGTAGAGATGGGGTTTCGCCATGTTGGCCAGGCTGGTCTTGAACTTCTGACCTCAGGTGATCCACCCGCCTCGGCCTCCCAAAGTGCTGGCATTAAAGGCATGAACCACCGCGCCTGGCCCATCCAGCTTTTAAAATTGTCCTCAAGAGGAGATTGATCTAAATAACCTATCATTACCAAAAACAGACGTCCTCTCATTAACCTATTTCAAGGTTCTCTGCCTGTTCTGTGCTTTATACTTTCCTTTCCTCTTCACTACGCACAGTAAGACAAATTTCCTAGGCTCTGTAAATTATTACATCTGTATTCAATGCCAATTATTGCCAAGTTTATTATTATTATTATTATTGTTTTAGAGATGGGGTTTCACTCTGTTGCCCATGCTGGAGTGCAGTGGTGTGATCATAGCTCACTGTAACCTCAAACTTCCAGGCTCAAGTGATCCTCCTGCCTCAGTGTCCTGAGTAGTTAGGAATACAAGCATATGCCACCACATCCAGCTAGTTGTTTTTTGTTTTTTTGTAGAAACAGAGTTTTGCTATGTTGCCCAGGTTGGTCTTGAACTCCTGGCCTCAGTGATTCTCCCATCTTGGCCTCCCTAATGCTTGGATTATAGGTGCCATGGCGCCCAGCCTAAAGCTATTTTAAAAATACATGTTTGGCAGATTAGCAAAGGACGTTCAGGTCAATATCAATAAAAATATTAAGATGGAGCCCTCTAAAGAAAACACTTAAGATTTCTTTTGGCTGGGTGTGGTGGCTCACATCTGTAATCCCAGCACTTTTGAGAGGCTGAGGCAGGAGGATCACTTGAACTCAGGAGTTCAAGACCAGCCTGGGCAACATGGCTAAACCTTATTTCTACAAAAAATACAAAAATTGGCTGGTGTGGTGGCACACTCAGCTACTCGGGAGGCTGAGGTGGGAGGATTGCTTGAGCCCAGGAGTTTTAGGATGCAATGAGCTGTGATAATGCCATTGTACTCCAGCCTGGGTGATAGAGTGGAAACCCTGTCTCAAAAAAAAAAAAAAAAAAAAAAGATTTCTTTTGCCAAGAGAATAGAGACATGGGGGACAATTTCCATTATCTTAGGTAAAATTATCACTTCCAATGAAAAATGAAAAATTATTTTTCTAACTTGACCTAGTAACACCTTAAAAATGGACACCATCACCCATTTGGCTCCTTTAATGCCAAACCCTAATTTGAATGTGGCAGATATTTAGCCATCAGTGAAAATATCAGCCAGGCTGGTGGCTCATGCCTGTAATCCCAGCATTTTGGGAGGCCAAGGCAGGAGGTTCACTTGAACTCAGAAGTTTAAAACCACCCTGGCCAACATGGTGAGACCCCTTCTCTACAAAAAATAATAAAAATGTAATCAACCAGGCGTGGTGGTGCACACCTGTCCTGTAGTCCTAGCTACTTGGGAGGCTGAGGATAGCTTGAGTCCAGAAGTTTGAGGCTGCAGTGAGCTATGAGACCCTGTCTCCAAAAAAAAAAATCAAACTAAGTTTAAATATATTAAAGCTTATATTACTACTTATCATAGAAGGTTAGACCTTTCCATTTTCTTTTGTAAGAAAATATAGAATATATAATTACATCTATACTAAGAGCTTACATGGAATTCTGCAAAGTGGAAAAGTCATCAACTTGTGATCCAAAAACAAGAAATCCTAACTGGGCATAAGCAAAGAATATTATAAAAAACATGATGGCAAATCCTACTATGTCTTTAATACAACGGGACAAGGTTGATGACAGCTGAGACATTGTCTTGTTAAAGCTTATGAATTTGAATATCTGAAAAAGAACAAAGTTAATTGAAACAGAATATCAAAGATGAAATTACTTAGAATAAATTAATTTCAGAAGAATTCTGCTTCGAATTAAAGGAAATATTTAATGATAATCATGGGTGTTTGAGGATTTCCCAGCAATCATTACAAGGCCAACTTCTTTTTGTTTTTTTTTTTTTGAGATGGAGTCTCACTCTGTCACCTAGACTGGAGTGCTGTGGCACGATCTCGGCTCACTGCAACCTCCGCCCCCTAGGTTCAAGCGATTCTCCTGCCTCAGCCTCCCTAGTAGCTGGGATTACAGGCACGTGCCACCATGCCCAGCTAATATTTTTTGTATTTTTAGTAGAGACAGGATTTCACCATGTTGGCCAGGCTGGTCTCAATCTCCTGAGCTCAGGTGATCCGCCCACCTCAGCCTCCCAAAGTGCTGGGATTACAGGCGTGAGCCACCGTGCCTGGTCAACTTCTTTTTTTTCTGTCATCCAGGCTGGAGTGCAGTGGGGGATTACAGCTCACTGTAACCTCCACTTCACGGGCTCAAGGATCCTCCCACCTCAGCCTCCAGAGTAGCTGGGACTACGGGCGTGCACCACCATGCCCAGTTAATATTTTTTGCTATTTTTTGTAGAGATAGGATTTCCCAGGCTGGTCTCGAACTCCTGGGGCCAAGAATCTACCTGCCTTGGCCTTCCCAAGTACTAGGAGTACAGGTGTGAGCCAATGTGCTGGCCCAAACTACTTTTAAAATTACTTAATAGTTGAAAAAATCTTTTTTCCCCATGACTTTTTAGTTTAATTTTTCATTATGCTATTACAGTTTGTATTATGTAATATAATAAAATATAAATACCTTTATCCATGCAAAAAAGATGGTAATCGCAATTATATTATTGTAATAAATGTGCCAGCATGCAAGAAAATAGAAATCTGAATATTTTTCAGTACTTTTCAACAGCTGTCCAAGTAAGAGAAAAATTTGTACATTACAGTATGTGTTGAAGGAAACAGCCACAAAACACAACTAAATGGGAAAATAAGAAGGGTTAAATTAGAGAATATCTCTACCTCTAAATATCTTACAGCCTATGAGGAAACACAAAAAAAGTTCATCAAAAGTTTAACAAAGAGGGAAGGAAAGATAGGACATATGCTTTTACATAAATGGAAATTACCCTCAACTTATACAAGTTTAAGGTAGCACTAATTATTATAAAGTTGAAAAACATTAATTGCTTGGCCATCCTAACCTATCTAAATCTTTGTTTCTTTCAGTCATAAAGCACAAATGTATAAAATGATTATGTAACTCTGAGGCCGTAAGGATTTTTGCTCTACATAATACTTAAAAGCTAAACATTTTCTACCGTGTAACACTACAAGAAACAATTTACAATTACAAAAAATAAAATCTTCTGGAACCTTTTAACAACCCTTTAAAAGAATATTTCAGAACCAGGCTGTTTTAGCTATCAGAGCTTTATAACTGACATGAAAATTTTCCTTTGACTTTTCTTGCCTGAAACGCTCAGATAAACTTTTAATGTTATGTCCTTTGTAAGATATTAGTGGAGTTACCAGAGAGGTAGGTGGCATGCTTTCTGACTCTCAGAAACCTTCAATCTGGTTTTGGGAAACAAGGCTTAAATACTTGATTGGCTATAATTAAGGGCCAATAAGGGTGAAAGATCAGATTGTATAAGCCAGAAACATTGGTTCTTTGTTCCTAAGACCAAGCTCTTAATATTTGTCTCAGCCTGTCTAAATCTCTGTTTATTTCAGTACATTTCATTGACTAGAACTGGTGGTCTTCGGTGTTTCTTTCAGGGATTATTTCCCCAAAACTGGTGCCCTCTGGACCCATAAGGTCCCCTCTGGCTGCTCACCCCTGTCAGTATTCTGCTTAGCCTTGTCTTTTGTCTATTTTTTCAAAATTTATTATGAGGAGGAAAACAGATTTAGGCAACCTAGATTATTTTAAACAACCTTGCCCCCAAAGACCCGTGACTGGTGAAACTCAAGGCCCTGTAAGTAATACATTTTTTGAGTAGGGGTAGGGAGACCTACTGTGCACATTAAAGCATAATATTTCTGGAATCACCTTTCCCTGTAGGTTTACGCTGACCCTCCCAAGGACCAAATCAGAAAAAAATAGATCTCTCCCTTTTGGAGGCACACCATTAGTAGTACTATTCCCAGTTCATTTTATGTTTGATACTTGTAGCTTTCAAAATAAGTCCTGGATGAACAGAAGATTCTGTCTTTTTACACCTCCTTCATTGGTAGGTTCAGATGTGATCCCTTCAACCATACACATGAATATATACTCACCAGTAAAAGTAGCAATTCTAGCCAGTTCCAAATACTTTTGAAATAGGCAGACTTAAATTCTTTTATTTTTTTGACTTCTTGTGTTGTGAAGACAAAAAGAAAAATACAGAATGTGATTTCACAGGAAGCAATAAAATAATCATAGTAGCTAACATATCTGAGGAGCTTCACAGAGTAAAACTGCCATGAAGTAAGTATTCCTCCAGTTGCAGGGAATTCTGCCACCAATCTGTAAAATCAGGTTTGTGAAAGCAACTGTTCATTTCAAGCATTTATATTTCAGTACTTCATGTGAAATTTTCAATCAATGATTATGTATGCTTTAATGATAATCAGTTTTTTTAATAAAGTATTTTTCCTTGGGGAAATGGGTTCAATTTAAACATCTTCTAGATTTACCTATTTCATAGTGGCTCCACTTTTTCTATACCTGAATATTCACAGTGGTCAAAGACCAATGTAAATGAGAAAGCAAGTTGTGATTTTTTTTTCAGACATTCATTCTATTTTGTGTTCAGCTTGCTTGTTCATAACTGGGAATATAACTTATGTCCATAGGAGAATGATATGTTCAAGAAAATGCTATACTTGTTAGAACTCTTCCCTAATATACATAATTTTTGAATACTTCAGAGGGAGAACATACATTCTCCCTCTTTAGATTATCAGAAATGCTTCTTGCTTCTAAATGTCAAGGTCACATATTCTACTAAAGCAAGTGTTTTCTGTTGGATGCTGGATACAAAGATCTATATGCAAACAGAATTATAAAAATTAAATTCAACACTACATATAAAAAGATTTTGAGGTTCACTGTATGTCTGGTGTTCTCCACAACTTCTGATAATTAAGAATTCGTGGTAATTTAAGGAACCAGCATTTCTATCACAATATTACAATTTAATTATTCCTACTAAAGATATTAGCAAATGTTGGTACTCTTATAAGATGCTCCCAAAACAACAAAAACAAAACCTCAGTTAACAAATAAAACTTACATCTTACACATACTAGGCAGTAAGTGAAGTGAAGGAAACTCAATATTATGATCTGAAGTATAGACTAATCAAAAAGGAAAAATTAATATTCTGTTTAGTTTGCCCGATAATTGTACAAAAACGAAAATAAATGGATAAGGTATAAGTAATATGCATCTACACAACTACTGATTAGATATGCCAGTTAACAGTTTCAAAGTCTGCTGAAGTTTCTGAAAAATAACATTTTAAAAGGTAACAGAATAAGCGTAAAACTTTCAGAGAGGAAATTTGGACTTAATCTGATATTACAAGGGCTTCTTCATATGACTTAAAGCCAGTTACCTCAATGCTTCCATTCTTGTTTAGGACATAAAAATAATTTGTACTCTTTACTTTATCCTGATCAGGACTGTTGGGAAGGGTAAATGAAGTTGGTAAAAAGCTCTGATTTTCTGAGAGGAACTTTAAAATAAAAGGTATAATATCCATTGGCTGCTTAAGGCAGTTCATTTGTTTTATTCATTTTTACATATTTTAAAGGCCATGGTGTGTTTCATTCTCCCTGTTGCACGGGGAGCAAAATCCCCTAAACTCCAATTCCATATTCCATTCAGGAAAAAATGTAAGACTTATGAGAGAAAAGTGGCTCACTGATTTCACGTAAATTTTTTTTAACTTTTACTTTAGGTTCAGGGGTGCATGTGCAGGTTTGTTATATAGGTAAACTTGTGACTTGGGGGTTTGGTGTACAGATTATTTTTTCACCTGGGTACTAAGCATACTTCCTGACAATTTTTTTTCTGAACCTCTTCCTTCCCACCCTCCTCCATCAAGTAGGCCCCAGTGTCTGTTGTTCCCCCTTTTCTGTCCATATGTTCTCATTATTTAGTTCCCACTTAGGAGAACATGCAGTATTTGGTTTTCTGTTCCTGTGTTAGTTTGCTAAGGATGATGGCCTCCAGCTCCATCCATGTCCCTGCAAAGGATATGATCTCATTCTTTTTATGGCATAGTATTACATGGTGTCTAGTAGACACTGTTGTTTGCCTCTCTAGCAGTCATTATCCCATTTTTTCTAACAGAATCTTAATTGAATTCAGTCTTTTGCCCATCCCCAGATCACTTAGGGGAAGCTGATTAAATCCCCAGGCAGATCCAATCATGGTAATCCTTTGCTAAGTGTTTGATTCTAGAGCAAATCCTTTGCTAGTGCTTGATTCTGACTCCCATGTTGTTTGAAGATCAACTATATATTGAATTTAAAAAACATCCGAAGCCCTCACATCTGAATCCACCAATGAAGGAGGTATAAACCCTTATTAGGGTTTTTAATTTGTTCATGCTTGTGCTGAGATTAAAATCATAAGGTTTAAAATAAATACAACATAGGCTCGGCGGGGTGGCTCATGTCTGTAATCCCAGCACTTTGGGAGGCCGAGGCAGGTGGATTGCCTGAGGTCAGGAGTTCTAAACCAGCCTGGCCAACATGGCGAAACCCTGTCTCTACTAAAAATACAAAAATTAGCTGGGTGTGGTGGTACACGCCTGTAATCCCAGCTACTCAGGAGGTTGAGGCAGTAGAATCACTTGAACCCAGGAGGCAGAGGTTGCAGTGAGCTGAGATCATGCCACTGTACTCCAGCCTGGGCAACAGAGCTAGACTCCATCTCAAAAATAAAATTAAATTAAAAATAAAAAAATAAAAAATGTAGTTCTACTGTCAATATGAAAAAGTAACATCACATTGTTTTATTATTTCAAAATTTATTTAGGAACATGTAGATTACATACAATATGTTAGTTTTATATGTTTAAGAATATGTAGTCTCATTTCTTGTCTTTCTGCAGCTACAAAGAGCTATCATTTAGTCTCAATAATTTCCTCCTCTAATCAGATCATTAAAATCTGTTGGTTCCCTTTCAGAATGGCTTCTTTATTAAGTTACCAATTTTTGTCTCAAGAATGAACAATTTAAATTTCAATGTGTAATAGCAGCCAGCATCCCAGAAATGTTAGAGCCTGTGGTATATTGCAAAAATAGCTATAGTTCTTCACATCTTTTTGCCTGGCCTGTCACCCAGGAGAGGGTGTACTGCCCCAGCCCTTGATGCTGGACTCAACCATATGAATTTCTTTGGCCAATGGGATGTTAACAAATATGATGCAAGCAGAAACTTGAAATGAGTTTGTACATTAGAACTTGCTCTTTGGGACCTCTACAACTGCTAATAGTGTAAAGAAGTTTTGGTTGAAGACAAGGCTAAATGAATTAAGGGAAAGACTAGTTTCTTTTCTGTGTCATGGCTTGGATAAGTTTCTGAGTTTGTCCTAGAAAGATTGGTAGTTAAAACATGTTCCATGTCAACCTGAACTGTCTAAATAGTAATCTTGAGAGGTATGGCAGTGTTATTTTTTTCTCCTTCTGGAAAATCAGCTAAACTTGTTAGAGTATGTGAAAATCCACTCTCCCAGATTTGAAGAGCAGGATTCTTTTTGGAGGGCAGTTACAGAGCCACACTATGTTTCTGCTTTTTTTTTTTTTTCTTAAATAGGAGATTGTTCCCTCTTAAGAGAACCAACGATTTAGAAAACTTAATCACAGGTTCTTCTTCCATTCACACTTAATCTGGTCATTCAGAGGCTCTTGCCCTCCCCTTCAGAGGCTGCAGTGCCTGACCTGGGGCCACGGAGGTCTTCCTCCTCAGCCTTCAGAAGGTTCAAAGGGCAGGAGTGAGTCTGATTCTTTGGGTAGGGGGTTGGGTTGGATCTTTTAAAATTAATTTCTGGCTGTGAACTGTAAAAGAGACGAACCAGTAGGGATTTACTCTCCTCCATAATTTACCATTGCAGCCAGAAGCCTGATGGTTTCAGCCCCCCCACCCAGAAAAAAATTTATAAAATGACCAAATGTTACAGAAATTTATTTTATGGAGGTTGTTCATTTTATGGACAATTGTTCCATTTTAAGCACTTTGCTCACCCTCCTGATTCCCTTTTTTTTTCCTCCCCCTTTTTGGACTTCAGTTCTCTAGCATGTTTAGTGACAGAAGCTAAAGGGCTTCAGGAAATCTTTCTTCATGTAAATAAGCACTTACATCTCTCCTCATACTTCTATTTTCCTCTGGCATGAAAATGAGAAGAGTAGGGTAGGGGACTTGGAAATCCTATCACTGCAAAAATGGTTGGCTTTTTTGCCAAGCCAATGGTTGATCAAGCCCAGCTGGATCAACTGAACTCTGAAAACACATGAGAAATATTTATTGTAAGCCACTACACTTGGAGGTGGTTTGTTACCTAGGAAAAGCTAGATACAAGACCTAACTTGGGCCTCAGCTCTTTACCTCTGAATCATTTAGGAGGCTTTTGGTTGTAACCAAAAACCCCAACTTAAATTGGTTTAAACAATAAAGAAATTTATTTCTGTCACATAGCAGCAGTTTCAGAGATACGGCAGACACCATTTGCGGTAAGTTCACAGATCTAGCTCCATTTCTTTGAGATGGCTTCAGTTTTGCCCTCCTTTGTGTTAGCTTAGTATCTTACGCTTCCCCAAGATGTTTGTGTACAAGCAGCAACTGTGATTATATGTCATTGATGTCAGTAAAGAGATAGCACGAACCAAAGAGAAAAAAAAAATTATTCCCGTTAATTTAATTGGGTTACCTTAGGTCACCTCCCTAACATGGACCATGCTAATTGATTTATGCCAGGCCAAGCTCACTGCACTCCAGCCTGGGCGACAGAGTGAGACTCAGACTAAAAAAAAATCATAAGGAAGAGAAAATATATTTACTATTCACTAAGTGGGTCTTCATAATGGTCTTTATCCTAGTCGCCTTCATACTGAGTAGGCTGAGGAGGAGAGGGGGAAGAGAAAGGGAGGGTCCTGCTGTCTCAGGGGTGGCAGAGCGGAAGAGTGGAGGAGGTAGAAAGGGAGGCAGGAAAGGCGAGTGCATTCAGTGAAACTTTACAGATTTCACATAGTAATTTTTCTCTGACTTTTTTTTTCATTTTTCTAAAAATGTTTTACACAGTACCTTTCCTTCAACCCTTTGCTTTAGTTTCTGTGTCTATATCATTGAAGGGTCCATGTCACAAAAGAAGTCAAAAGCAGTTTTGAATAATCGGAACCCTTCTCCAGATGTCTCATGTCCATTTGTTTTCTGTTCTGTTTCTATGTTTTCCTTCTCATCATCTGGCACTGATCTGGAAGGTTAATTCCTCTGGTGTGGTGTCCATTAGCTCTTGATTTCTCCAAGATCAGTATCCTGAAACCCTTCACCTTCCCACTTTTTTTTTTTTTCCCATATCCACATCTCTTTCATGATTTCTTTGATTGACTGTCATAAATCCTGTGAAATCATGCACATCTGAACAGTTTTCTCCAGCGGGTATTTATTGTTTCAGGTTTGATGGCTTCATGGTTTTTAATAACAATGATGGCATCTTCAGTAATGCAATCCTTCCACACTTTCATGATGTTCTCTCTGTTGGGGTTCTCTTCCATAGTGTCAACAATCCTTTCTAAAGAGTACTGTGTGTTGTGAGCCTTAAAAGTCCTCATGATCCCCTGATCTAGAGGCTGAATTAGAGATGTTGTGTTTGGGGATAAGTAAACCACCGGAAAAAGCATCAATAGAACCATTCTAGAAAAAGAGTTCTCATTGTCCAGGCCTTCTTGTTGTACAACCAAAAGACTGGAAGCTGGTGTTTATCTTTTCCCTTCAAGGTTAGGGGGGTTAGCAATTTTATAGATAAGGGTAGTCCTGATAATAAACCTGACTTCATTTGCACAAAACAGTAGAGTAAGCCTATTCCTTCCTGCCTTAAATCCTTGTGCTTGTTTCTCTTCCTTATTAATAAATATTCTTTGTGGCATTTTTTTTCCAGAATAGGGCACTATTGTCTGTATTAAAAGCCTCTTCAGGCAGATATCCTTTCTCCTCAATGATTTTCATAATGACGTCTGCTATATTGTTTGCTGCCACTTGGTTGGCAAAAGCTACTTCCGCTATCTTGGCATTTTTGAAAGTGAAACCTCTTTCTAAAAGTATCAAACCAACATTTGCTGGCATTAAATTCTCCAACTTTAGATCCTTCACTTTCCTTTTACCAGTTGCCACATGATGACTTTTCTTTTTTTGAGACGGAGTTTTGCTCTTGTTGCCCAGGCTGAAGTGCAATGGCGTGATCTCAGCTCACCACAACCTCCGCCTCCCAGGTTCAAGCGATTCTCCCAGCTCAGCCTCCTGAGTAGCTGGGATTACAGGCTGTGCCACCACGCCTGGCTAATTTTGTATTTTTAGTAGAGATGGGGTTTCTCCATGTTGGTCAGGCTGATCTCAAACTCTTGACCTCAGGTGATTCTCCCACCTCGGCCTCCCAAAGTGCTGGGATTACAGGTGTGAGCCACCATGCCTGGCTGACTTTGCTTTTTTAAAATCATATTAGAATCTAAAGGTATGCCTTTCTTATAGCAATCCTGCATTCCCACAGAAGCTGCATTTACAATGAGATAAAAAGGTATTTTGCAAAAAGTGCAAGGTTTTCACACCTGCTGGCATAGCTGCAGTGATGGCTTCATGAATTTCCTTTCCTTCCCCCTGTTTCCAGGGCAATGATCCTTAGTCTCTGGATTCATTTATCTTGAAATCGTGGGCAACTGCAGCTGCAGACATCAATTTATGATACATATCAAGTAATTCAACTTTCTCTTGTAATGTCATGATATTTTTCTACTTTGTGGGAGCACCCCCAGTATCACTAGTGGCATTTTGTATGGGTCCCATGGTGTTATTAAAGGTTCATGGTATTGCACTAAATACGATAAAAAACACACGAGAACTATGAGAGATGACTTTTTTACTGAGATACACAATTTACTGGAGAGACAAACTGCTTATGTGAAGATGGTGAGCATCACACGACACTTTAAATGGATACTCATAACACTAGAGTTCACTGCAATAGCAACAGGAGATGGCTACAAAATTCTTACAGTAGTACAGTGCGTACTCTAATTTTATGCAGTTATGATACAGTGCTACATCTTTTGTTTACATTTTTCTTGACTGCAAATGGTGCCATATGTTTATGTGCATAAGTTTTGGCAAATTTTAACTTCTTATAATAGATTTGTGTATACTTTGTGATAGTAAACAATAAAATAGATGAGTATCTACAGGTATTTTATGCATTCATGACATGCCTAACTTTTTCTTAATTTTTTTTTCAGTATTTCTAGGCTACATGGTTTGTCTGGGAGTTTTTTCAAATTGTCACAAAGGTCCAAGGAATTTTCCAATATATTTACTGAAAAAGTCCATATCTAAGTGGACCTGTGCAGTTCAAACTCATGTGGTTCAAGGGTCAACTGTACTAATAAAGAAGTTTTGTAGGCCATTGACCACTGTCTATGAAAAGAAGTTTTGAGTCACTCACCTGATAATACAAAATAGATTTACATTAGCATTATATAAGGAAAAATCAATAAAAATAACTCTAGTCCCTCTTGTGATCCAGCTGTTCAGTCGAAGGTCAGTGAACTTGTTTTTGGTTTCAGATTTCGATTTTGATAAAGTGAAAATGTATCCCCCATTTCGGTAAACACCAAGAAATCCCCAGTGCCAAGGGGAGTTGGTATTAGAAGTAGAATATCTCCATCTGTTACACATAAAAAGAATAATGGTGAAATGAGAAAGCCCAACTGAGAAGTATTCTAAGAATTTAAATTGATCTTTGGTTCAAAAGCAGTAGTTTTTTGGCCGGGTGTGCTGGCTCATGCCTGTAATCCCAACACTTTGGGAGGCCGAGGTAGGCGGATCCCTTGAGCCCAAGAGTTCGAGACCAGCCTGGGCAATGTGGTGAAACCCCATCTCTACAAAAAATACAAAAACTAGCCAAACATGGTGGCATGTGCCTGTAGTCCCAACTACTCAGGAGACTGAGGTAGGAGGATTGTTTGGGCCCGGGAGGTTGAGCTGCAGTGAGCTGTGATCATGCCACTGCACTCCAGCCCAGGCAAAAGAGCCAGACCTTGTCTCAAAACAAAAACAAAACCAAAAGCAAACAAAAAACCAAAACAAAAGTAGTAGTTTTTAAAAAAGTAGTAGTAAATTCATAAGTATTATAGTAATTTTAAAGCAAGACAATGCATTAAGGATTAAAGGATTACGATTTAATTAAGATTTAATGTAGTTTTTACTTTTTAATGCATATGGTGGGCAACACCACTGGACTAGGTGCTATGAGATAATTTTTCAAAAATCCATAACTTTTCAAAAATTAGCTGGGCATGGCAGCACGTGCCTGTAGTCCTCGTTACTCAGGAGTCTGAAGCAGAACTGCTTGAGCCCCGGAGTTCAAGGCCACACTGAGCTATGATTACACTACTGCACTCCAGCACTCCAGCCTGGGTGACCAAGTGAGACCCTGTCTCAGAAAAAAAAAAAAAAAAAAAAATCCATCTGTTAGGTGTGGTGGCATATGCCTGTAGTCCCAGCTACCCAGGAGGCTGAGATGAGAGGACTGCTTGAGGCTAGGAGTTTGAGACTGCAGTGTCGATGATGGTGCCTGTGAATAGTCCCTGCACTGTAGCGTAGGTCACATAGTAAGATCTCATCTCTAAAAAACAAAAAAAAGTCTGTTGTTTCAGGGAGCTTGGAATCTAGAAAATGACGACTGTATTTTTTCTTTAACAGGTTGTTTCTGTTATGAGATATTTAGTTTTTGACTAGGAAAAAACTATCAAGAGTTTTGGCTCAGAAATGGGTAAAAAAGGTGCTTCATAATCTGTCTTGTAATATATTGTTTATAAATGCTCAATAAAAACTTTGTTACAATGTCCATGTTACGTAGATATTTTAACGAAAGTACATAAAATCAAAGTAAACTGTGTATAACTAAATTTTGGACCTGGTGCAATGGCTCATGCCTGTAATCCCAGCACTTTGGGAGGCTGAGGTGGGTGGATCACTTGAGGCCAGGAGTTTGAGACCAGCCTGGCCAACATGGTGAAACCCCGTGTCTACTAAAAATACACAAATTAGCTGGGCGTGGTGGCGCATGCCTGTTATCCCAGCTATTTGGGAGGCTGAGGCACGAGAATTTCTTGAACCCAGGAGGCGGGGGCTGCAGTGAGCCAAGACTGCGCCACTGCACTGCAGCCTGGGTGACAGAGTGAGACTCTCTCAAAAAAAAAAAAAAATTTTTTTTTGTTTCTTCTTTTTATTTTTTAACTTAATTACAGGATATCCAAAAAAAGAAAGCTTTGATTCCTCATTTCAGCCTCTCTATTCAGTTCCCCAAAAACAGATTTGAAAGGTTATTCAAAGATGCACTACTTAAACCTGTTCTACGAATAACACTATGTTTCAGCAGGGAGGGAAAGAGACACCACTAGGAAAAAGTACCTATGTTTTAATGAAACTTCCATAGTTGTATTTTTGAGTGTTTTCCACACATGACTATTAAGTAGAAACAGGAAGATCTGTTACACCAGATCTTTCCTAGCTTCCAATTTTTTGTTTTTAATTAGTGAATTTTACATTTTAGGCAAGCATAAACTGATTCTTTTTTCATTGTTGAGGATTAACAGATATTAATTCACAATTCCAGTAAAGTATGGAGATTATAAAATAAACCTAATTGATAGTGTTAATTTTGGTATTTAATAAAGTATTTGTACTTGTTATGAGAATTTGGAATATTAAAATACTTAAAAGATTAGTCTTAGGATTCCAATTTAAAAGGTGTAAATAATTGCTTTATCTTGTAATTTGGGGTTGAAAGAAAGTGAATAGTACTGTAATAGTTAAGAGAATGGGCTGGGTGTGGTGGCGCACACCTGTAATTCCAGCACTTTGGGAGGCTGAGGCAGGTGAATTGCTTGAGCCCAGGAGTTTGAGACCAGCCTGGGCAACATAGTGATATCCCATTTCTGCAGAAAATACAAAAATTATCTGGGTGTGGTGGCATGTGCCTGTAGTCCCAGCTACTTGGGAGGCTGAGGCAGGAGGATTGCTTGAGCCCCGGAGGTCAAGGCTGCAGTGAGCTATGATCTTCACTGAACTCCAGCTTGGGCAACAGAGCGAGACCCTGTCTCAATAATAATAATAATAATAATAATAATAATAATGTATCATCATACTTATGAATGTATTCGATTTATAAGAATCATACAAGTCCTCAAGAACACTAAAAACTCATACAAAGAAGAAACAAGTTAAAAAAAAAACCCAGCAATGATTAATGCTGGGAGTTCAAGAGAGGTTGTTCAAGAAAAGAAATATAATCATTATTCATATTTATAATATAAACATTGACTAATGATTGACAATAATTATGATATAACTATATTGAGATGCTAAGAGGAATAGGAACAGTGTGTGTAGAGGGGGTAGCATAAGAGAGCTATATGACAGATCACCTTCCAAGACAGAAAAACAATAGAGGCCAGGTGCAGTGGCTCACACCTGTAATCCCAGCTCTTCGGGAGAGCAAGGCAGGATTAGTTGAGACCAGGAATTTGAGACCAGCCTGGGTAACATAGAAAGAGCCTGTTTCTACAAAAAATAAAAAAACTAGTCAGGTGTGGTGGTGTATTCCTGTAGTCCTAGCTGCTGCTCAGCAGACTGAGGCAGGAGGATTGCCTGAGTCAGGAGTTTGAAGCTGCAGTGAACTATGATTACACCACTGCACTCCAGCCTGAGCGAGAGTGAGATCCTGCCCCTAACGAAAAAAACAAAACCAAAACCAAAACACAACTGTAAAATCAAGTATCAGGTAGCAGTATGAGGATGTAATTTAGAAAGACAAAGTATATACCAGAAGAAACAACTATAAAAAAGTTAAAAGTAGCTGCTTCTGGACAGTGGAAATTATGAGTAGGAAAGGGTAGGCCTTTGTAGATATTTGTATCACTTTAATAAATATCAAATTACAAAAAATGTTTATTCTCTTCTCCCTATATATATATATTTTTTTGAGACGGAGTTTTGCTCTTTGTTGCCCAGGCTGGAGTGTAGTGGTACAATCTTGGCTCAATGCAACCTCTGCCTCCTGGGTTCAAGTGATTTTCCTGTCTCAGCTGGGATTACAGGCATGTGCCACCATGCCCGGCTAATGTTTGTATTTTTAGTAGAGATGGGGTTTCACCATGTTGGCCAGGCTGGTCTTGAACTCCTGACCTCAGATGATCCGCCCGCCTCAGCTAGTGCTAGGATTACAGGTGTGAGCCACCGCATCTGGCCTTTTTTTTTTTTTTGAGACTGAGTCTCACACTATCATCCAGGTCAGAGCACAGTGGCATGATCTCAGTTCACCACAACCTTCACCTTCTGGGTTCTAGTGATTCTTGTGCTTTAGTCTCCTGAGTAGCTGGGACTACAGGTGCCTGCTACCACACCTGCCTAATTTTTGTATTTTTAGTAGAGATGGGGTTTCACCATGTTGGCCAGTCTGGTCTCGAACTCCTGAACTCAAATAATCCACCTGCCTCAGCCTCTCAAAGTGCTGGGATTACAGGCGTGAGCCAATGATTTTCATAAGGCTCTAAAAGCACAAAGTGTGCATTGCACTGATACCAGCAGCTTCTGTGTCAAGGAGAGGCAGTGCCAGTGGCACTGCGTTTTCACATTTCCTTCCTTTTTTTTTTTTTTTTTAGGGACAAGGTCTCCCTCTGTCGCCCAGGCTGGAGTGCAGTGGTGTGATCATAGCTTGCTGCAGCTTCAACCTCCTGGGCTCAAGTGATCCTCCTGGATCAGCCTCCCGAGTATCTTGGACTACAGGTAAGCAAGCCCCACCACACCTGGCTAATTTTTAAATTTTCTGTAGAGACTAGGTCTCAGTATGTTGCCCAGACTAGTCTCGAACTCCTGCCCTCAAGCAATCCTCCTTCCTCAGCTTCCCAAAGTGCTGGGATTACAGGTGTGAGCCACCATGTCCGGCCTCACATTTTCAATATAAAGTGTACACATGAGTCTACACCAGCACTAGCCTCAGTCACTTTGAAACACAATGGCCATAGCATCTTTGGCAAGCATCAACAGATGCAGTTCCTGTAGAGCATAACTGCCCCATTTTAGTAGGGGCAGCAACAGAAAAAAATCACTGAAGGTAGCCAGAATGAGAGAGGAGGAAAGTGACAGAGCACACCTGAGACACCCACTAAGGATCCCAGATGGTCTTGGGGATGTGTTGTGGGCATCTAGCCACAGCCAGAAAAGCAGATTAATTGACCATTTTAGAAGCAAAAATGGATGCTTTGCCCTGTGTCCAATATGACTAAGCACTTCATATACCAAAGTCAGAAAAAAGAAAACACTTTGCATCCTAAAGTAAACAAAAAATAATACGTTCACCCTTCCTTTTCTAAACACTGCTATCTCCAAATCTTCCTTTTTTACTACTGTTGAAACAGTCTCCTCACCCTTCCAGGACCCAGCTGGTGTTACTTGGAAGGCTCATATCTAAAAGATACAACAGTAAATGCTAGAAAAAGTTACAGTATAATTTTATGCTACTTACTCAGTATTAACTTGAAGGCCAAAATTAGAGAGGTCTTCATTTGCAGAAGTATATTTGCCATAACATTCACTCATCAAAGACTGAAAAGATGAATAGACTTTGCATGTGTTGTTGCGGACTTTTAGTTGACGAACTCTGGGGAGTCCTAGAAGTATATTTTCATAGTAGATGCGACTGCTGTTCTTTAAATTATACAGCTGCTGGTTATTGTACCATGAATCCCAGTACAGACCTTCCAAAAGGGGTCCTTCCATAAACTTCATATAGAAAAACAAATGTCATGGGAAAAATATTTTCATGTCAATAGAATCTACATTCATAACATTATGCATAAGAGATTTTGAGTATGAAAATCAAACTATTGACCAAGCTACCATTAATGGTAATGGTAATGCTAATGAAGCTACTGTGGATGGTTAACACTCATTAAGCACGTACTGTGTACTAGGCACTGCTTTAAGCACTTTACAAGCATTAACTCATGGAATCCCATAGCCCTTCTTCTCTCCTTATATGAGTAAATTGAAAATTTTCTTCCAATACATGAGTATCAGAGCTGGTTATAGCCACACATCATGACTTCAAAGTTGTCTGTACCCCTCCTCCCAACCCTCCTCCCCGACTCTGGCCATGGTGCCTGCTACTCCTGGCTCTGGCCCTGGCTGATTGTTCTAAGATGAACCCAAGCCCAGGGTTCGTTTACTTCCTCCCTTTGTCTTCTCTGCCATTGGCCACGTACGTGCTTCAGAAAACACAATAACGAAGTGGCAAGGTGACCACCACTTCTTTTATTATTGTTTCCTATTTCACCTAGCCTAAACCAACTATCTAGGATCATTTAGCCCTCATCTCACACTTGCCCTCTTTCAGGAAATGACCCTGTCTCCTTGATAAGTTTCAAATTCCTGCACAGCATTCATGATATGACCTCTGTCCAATTCATAATTTGGCCTTTTCCACCTCATCTTCCATATGCTCACAATACCAAGCATAGCTCCACATGTAGAATTACTTATAGAACATATTGTTCCTTCTTCCTAAAATACCCATCCCTGATTCATGCTTCAAAATGCAACTAAATTGTCATCACCACTGGAAGCCTTCTCTGCCTTGTCCTTATATGCCCCAATGTGCATATGCCAGGTTTTGTGACCTGGGATAGCTGAAACTGCTGTCCCCTTAACTGTTCTTTCCTCATAATGTGAGCATGTTGCTATGTTAAATGTAATGGAAAAAGCAAGTCTATTCCACTGCTGAAGGAATGATTCCCGTACGTAAGTAAAAACACCATGAAATTATATTCTTATATGTATATTTTATTATATACTGTACCTTACTGTAACACATATAAACAGTAAAGGTTTTATGCCAAAACCACACATATTACACTTTCTGGGCAATTAAAGAAATTTTTAAGAGTAAATTTCAGTATACACAATTACAGACTAGATCCTAACCCTCATATAGTAGATGCGAGTCTTCTATTTAACAAATGAAATGAGAATGTCTAAAAAAATCAATGTTTTTTTTTTTTTTGAGATGGAGCCTTGCTCTGTTGCCCAGGCTGGAGTGCAATGGCATGATCTTGGCTCACTGCACCCTCCACCTCCCGGGATTACAGGTGGCTGTCACCATGCCTGGCTAACGTTTGTATTTTTTAGTAGAGACGAGGTTTCACCATGTTGGTCAGGCTGGTCTTGGAACTCCTGACCTCAGGTGATCCACCTGCCTTGGCCTCCCAAAGTGCTGGGATTAGAGGCGTGAGCCACCGTGCCTGGCCAAAAAAATTTTTTTAAAAATTACAAGAATAGTATCAAACTGAGAACACAGGCTTTCAAAAACACTTACTGGTTGGTTGTTTCTAATAGTTTAAGGAAATGACATTTATTTTTATTCATTCCTTCAAAAGATATTCATTGAGTGCCCACTATGTATGCCAAGGGTTCACGGACTACCTAAATGTACTTCATCCACAGTCACAAGATACTTTACCTTCCAAAAATCAGTTATGCTGCGAATAGACTTAAAGTTGGTTCTTTCTTCACCAGGCACAGAAGTGTCCAAAAATAGAGATGACATAACCTTGTTTAAGTAATACATATGTGGGTTTACCATCCCAAAAGTCACTAAGGAGAAGAATTTTTTGTTTAATAATTTACATTTAAAAACTCAGCTTATCAGGATTAAAAATGTTATATTTTGTTCTCAATTTTGAAAATTAAACTTTATTATTTTATCTAATTATAAAAGTAATAAAAAAATCTAAACTAGAAATATAAAAAGTAGGATGTGGTTTCTAGAATTAGTTTGGCAAATATTCTTCAGATATTTCTTTATGCATACACATTTATAAAGAAAATAATTTTATCTTTTTTTTTTTTTTGAGACGGAGTCTCGCTCTGTCGCCCAAGCTGGAGTGCAGTGGCGCAATCTTGGCTCACAGCAAGCTCCGCCTCCCGGGTTCACGCCATTCTCCTGCCTCAGCCTCTCCGAGTAGCTGGGACTACAGGCGCCCGCCACCACGCCCGGCTAATTTTTTGTATTTTTTAGTAGAGACAGGGTTTCACCGTGGTCTCGATCACCTGACCTCGTGATCTGCCCGCCTCGGCCTCCCAAAGTGCTGGGATTACAAGCGTGAGCCACCGTGCCTGGCCAATAAATAATTTTATCTTTACAAAAATGAGGACACATTATACACACCATTCTGCAAGTTGACTTTTTCTCTACATGAGAGTAAGGCAATGTAGTATGGTGAATGGTTAAGGTTACATGGACTTTGAATTCAGACAGATAAGGGTGTGAGTCCCATCACAGGGATAGTATCTCTTACCTCCTAGTTTTGTTGTGAGAAGTGAGATGATGTACACAGAATATTTTAAACTGTGTTTTGGTACACGATGAGTTTTTAAAAATATTAACTAGTGGCGGGGCGTGGTGTAGCACCTGTAATCCCAGCACTGTGGGAGGCCGAGGTGGGTGGATCACCTGGGATCAGGAGTTCCAGACCAGCCTGATCAACAGGGTGAAACCCCTGTCTCTACTAAAAAAATACAAAATTAGCCGGGCGCGGTGGCGCAGGCCTGTAATCCCAGCTACTCCTGAGGCTGAGGCAGGAGAATTGCTTGAACTCAGGAGGTGGAGGTTGCAGTGAGCCACTGTACTCCAGCCTGGGTGACAGAGCGAGACTGTCTCAAAAAAAAAAAAAAAGAAAAAAAATCACATTATAAATGGAAATTCAGGTTGCTTTATTAAAAAAAGTGTTCTTTAAAAATCTCTGAATAATGGGATTATAAATGATCTTTTTACTTACATTTTTACATTTTCCAAATGTTCTGTAGTAAGCATGTAGTTTTCATAAGTAAGCTTTTATAAAGCAGTCTAAGATATCTTAATTTATAAAGTTGCCTACAGTTATCTTTTTTTTTTTTCCTTGGGACAGGGTCTCAGCCTGTCACCCAGGCTGAAGTGCAGTTGTTGCAATCACAGTTCACTGCAGCCTCAACCTCCTGTGCTCAAGCAATCCTCCACCTCAGCCTTCCCAGTAGCTAGGACTACAGGAGTGTGCCACCACACCTGGCTAATTTTATAGTTGTCTTTTCAATCAAGAGCAGACTCAAACTCACCCCTACAACATCAATTAATTACTTAATTGCTATACAACTGCCAGTGTGTAGCACATACCAACATGAGATAAATGCTGCCAGTGAGCTTTCATCTACTGTATGTTGGGTGCCATCAAGACAAATGCTCTTTAATACTCCTCTTTGCATATTAAGCCAATGCTATTGACCCACAGGTAGGAGGAATGCAGGTTGAGATGTTTTCCTAGTCCTCCTTAATTATTTCCATTGACTCAGCACAAACATATTTTTTTAACTGCAATAGGTCAGTGAAAAGAACCAAGCTAATGGCAGACACCAAGATGAACTTTGGCCTCATTTGTACTTTATGAAACTCAGCTGATGTGTCTACATGACTCTAAACAAAATCAAATTGCAGTTGCCAACCCAAGGGATGAATTACGTTCAAGACAGAACTGCCAAATGAAAGGAATAATTATAATTCAATCAATATTGACTATGGAAGCTTCTTACATTTGCGATGTAAAATTTTGTCCCTTAAGAACTGAAAATAGTCAATTTCTAAATGAAATGAATCCAAATGAATTTAAGATTATGTTTAAATGGTGTCACTGTATTTTGAGTTTTAGTAGCCTGACAGCCTATGGTTTTGAAGTTTGTATGTTTTATTTTTCATCTCCACATTTTAACTTCTTAGTTCAAACAAACAGCATCTTCATATCTGTGTACTTACATATACATAGGTTTATTAAAAAAATAAAGTAGAGTAACAATTCCTGAAGTGTGGTTGTAATTTCTACTTCCTTTCTGTAATGCAGCTTATGTTTCGAAGCCCCTGTGAGATATAAGACAAAATTTTTCTTTACATCATTATGTAATTTATGTTTATAAGTGACAATAATGGAAAAACCACAGCCACTTTTAGTCCTTACACTTCGGGGAGGAAAGCTCCAATAGCTTCTGGCTATTTTTCAATTCTTAGTTTTACAAGGCAGGGATAATTTTTTTACTATATACTATTAATAACAGATTTTTTTTGAGACGGAGTCTAGCTCTGTCGCCAGGCTGGACTGCAACCTCCGCCTCCCGGGTTCAAGCGATTCTCCTGCCTCAGCCTCCCGAGTATCTGGGACTACAGGCACGCGCCACCATGCACGGATAATTTTTGTATTTTTAGTAGAGATGGGGTTTCACAGGATGGTCTCGATCTCTTGACCTCGTCATCCGCCCGCCTCGGCCTCCCAAAGTGTTGGGATTACAGGCGTGAGCCACTGCGCCCGGCCACTAACAGATTTTATATTATGATGTCTTCTCGCCAGTCTTAAGATGAAAAAGCAAAATACGAAACAAGCAAAACCTCTCATCTGTCCTAACCGTTTTCTCCACCCTCAATACAGCTTCCTAGGAAGGCTGGTTTCTGCTGCAGGGGGGAAAAACACCCCGGCTTGAATTCTGTCAAGGTCACGACTCCCCAGATCAACCAAAGACTTTAGAGACCGGCCTAGCGACGGTCACTCGACAGCAGGTGACAACGCCCAGCTCAAGCCTCCGGCAAGAGGCGAGCGCCACCTCATTCAGGGCTTCAGTTTTCCCGTCTGTGCAATGGGACCATCTGTCCCTCTCCGCTTCTCCAGGGGAGGCTGTGAGGGCTAAAGGTATCGGCAGTCACAATTCTCAAATGAATTTGGGGCCGCAGAATTCCTTTCAGGGTGTCTGGAACTGCCAAATCGCCCCTGTCCCTCCCACTCCTTAAGAGGACCCCTCACCGCCTCGGTGCCACCTTGACGCCTCAGCCATGGCGGACCTGCACTACCCGCCCGTTCATTCGCCTGGGGCCGCGGCGCTTGCGTGCTAGTCTCGCGGCGCGCGCCGCCCGGCTCTGACGCCTGCGCGAGCCCCCAGCTCCTCCAGGGCTGCGAGCTACTCGACGAGTCGTCAGCGCGGCTGCGCTGCAGGAGCCGGGGAGGCCCTTCGCCCGAGGCGGGCTGCGGGGGTCTGGTGCGGAGGGCCAACTTCTGGGAATAACCTGGCTGTGGGCCTAAAAATCGTAGTTATTCATTATCACGGGCTTCTCTTTCTCGAATACCTTTAACATTTATCGCCTTGTTAGTCTCCACATCCACCTCCGTGAAAGGTAGGTATTTTTGCCCTCATTTTAGGCCTGAAGAAACCGAGAAGCTAAGAAATGAAATAATTCACTGGAAGTTGGGGCCAAGTCTGTTGGATGCCCAAGCCCAAATTCCTAACCGTGACCCCACGCTGCTGCTGCTGCTGCTGCTGCTGCTGCTGCTGCTGCTACTTGCAGAAACTGGTTATTAACCGAGAGCTGTTGCTGGAAGTAGCTTCCACTCCCCTGCCCCCCTGATGTAAAAATAGATGAAAAACTCTGCAGTGATTATGTGAAAGGGCAGGCCAACACAGGAGTCCTGGGGCCCAGACCCACATCCGACCCAGAAGCTTTGCAAAGATGAGAAGGTTGGTAAACCAGCTATAGAAAAGGCCAAACTAATTTGGCTGTAAATTAAGGCAGCCAAAAGCCCTCCAGGATATAAGACCAGGACGGATTCTGGTGTTGATAAAAAGGAAAATAAAATGGAATCCAGTCCAAAGGCCTCAGGGAAACCTGCAAAGAAAACCACTAAACAGTTTTGAAAGTAAAAGATAAAGCCACTTTTGTTATTTCCCTGAAAGAGATGTAGACTGCTGTCGATAAATGCTGTTTTATGTGTAGATAAAAAGCAAAACTGGGCCACACAGTAGTGAGGGTCAAAAACTACCATTGATGAGAGGAACAGGAGAGGGCTCGCAAAAGGCTGATAGCCAGTGAACTAGAGGCCCGAGAGGAAAAAAAGCTTTAGAATAGTTTTAACAAAAGGATTTGAGCTTTCCTGTACTGGGACTCTCAGCTGTTCACAAAATTATGCTTTCTAAAGTAACAGATTATCTGAAATTGAAATTATTAGAGGAAAAACACCCATATATAGGTATTCAAATTTACATAATAATTATTTTTTTTAGAGATGGAGTCTTACTGTATTTCCCAGTCTGGCCTCAAACTCCTGATCTTAAGGGATCCCCAGCTCAACCTCTCCCAGCAGCTGGGACTACAGGGCTGTCAAATTTACATTAACTGTGAGAATTAAGCAGGTAACCTCTAGAGACTATTCTTATTCCTTTGAGCATAACAGACTGAAAAATCCTTAAGAATTAGAAACCTATTTGGTTAAAACAAAATCACAAATTCAGTAGATTCAGTCATGATTTAAGTTATTGTGATTGCCTTTGAACTGCAAACCATGGAAAGTCTAGCTTAGTTTCTAGAGGAATTGGCTGAGCTGTAAGTGAGCTTCACACTCTTCTAGAATATAACATTGCTCTTTTGGAACTTGTTATTCATAGGTTTTGCCGAGTGGAGTTTTATTTTACAGATCTAGACTTTTGTGAAGAGGAGACAGTCCGTTTTAAATATTTGAATTTTATTCTCTTTTGACATAAAACTGTGGAACACTCAGATAATCTATACCATGTTAGTATTCCTACAAGAGAAAACGGGTAAAACAGTATTTAGAAAGCAGTACCAGTAAACGTTATTACAAGTATTAGATGTGTTTAAAAAGTTGATACTAATTTATAACCTGTAATTGTTAAATGTGCATGACTTAAATGTTAAAATCCTGTATTTTAAGATAGTCTTCTACAGTTACAAATCCATATACCCAGATTTCCTGTAGGCTTCACAAATGGGAGGGGTACATAGAATGTGCAAGAGTCAAAGGATAAATAATATTATAAATATATATTAACTATATTACCTAATTAAAACCATAATCTGTTAATACAGCTATGGATTAATTTCAAAAAAATGTAATCAAATATATTACTAATGGTGTAGTTGGCTGTTTTCCAATGTTGGTAAAGTTATTAAAGTTCTTCACTTTCATAGAGTCCAGACTGAGCTGCCAAACGCTGAAATTCTCCTTCTGGGTTAAAAGCTTGTTTTACATTCAAACCTTTCCCATTAAGTGCTAAATATTTGCTGAATGTTGGTCGAACCCGTAACTGCTTAGGAGCTGGAAGAGTTTGGTTTGGACGTGCTGAAATAGATCACATAAAAGTTGGTTCAGAAAACCTGTTTTAACCAAATTGGTCACACTAGGTATTTATTATCAGACAGGAAAAGAAAAAAGAACCAAAACTGATTATATATGGGAAAATCTCTCAAATTTTACACTCTGGTGGGATTTGCATTTCTTATTAAATCTTCCTAGTTAAATCCCTTGTAATATTTTGGTTAATAGTATGACATACCTGTAACGTCTAATCTTGTGTTACATGTGGTCACTCCAGCTTCATTAACTGCTGACACAGTATACCACCCAGCATCTTTCTTGTTTACGTCTTTTATCAGTAAAGTAACTCTTCCAGTGTTATCTTGATATAAGCTGAAAAAAAATTTTTAAGAAATGAAAGTACAGGAATTATTTCTGTGAAGTGGATGTCTCTGACCTACAGTCAGACTAGGAAGAAAAAAACATTTGAAAATTCCAAAGCTGTATCTATTTATTGCCAAATAGCTATTGGTTTTCTTGAATTAAACATCCTCCCTTGGGTGCTGTCTCCCTCTGCTCTTCAATCTGTCCCCTAATGGTCCCTGTCATTCACTCCGGTGTGTCTGTGTTTGTATTTATGGTATAGGGGAATGGAGGGGTCCTGACCTGTTCTCTTATCTGTCTCCTACCTCCTCCTTTGTTTAATAAAGGCTGAAGCTTTTTGTAAAGAAAAAAAAGAAAACATCCCCCTTTAATCTTGTTTGAGCCATCTTTCATCATCGTTGATAAAAAGATAAATCCTAGTCTACTTTGTGCCTTACATTTCTGATTAGTGGAATCTGGCTTACTGAAGTTTTCTTATATTTTTATCTAATATATATTTTATTACATTATTCTTTAGTGTTTTAAAAACTAGACAAATTGAGATAAATGCATGCCATTTATAATGCATGTTAAAAAGTATAACTGGATTCACCCAAATAAACTATAGTAAGTCTAGAAATACATATCCTACCTTATTCGGTCAGTGTTGAATTGTACCATTTCATTATTTCTTTTCCAGAAAAGCTTTGGTGGAGGTATAGCCGAGATCTGGCATTCTAGTTTCACTGAATCTCCCTCTAAAACTTTTTTGCTCTGTGGTTTGTAGATAAACATTGGTGCTCTTTTATGTTCTTTTGCTATATATTAATACAAAAATTCAAGTATTTGAAATATTATAAAAAAGGTATTAAATCAAACCAAGGTATTATGAAATTTGTACGTTGATATTAAAATGTTAAAAAGCAACAGCAACAGAATTAGAAACTTTTAGTTAAAAAGACATGCAATGCTATTTTATTATACCATTCAGAATTCTAAACTCTAATGTAATGATTCATTGAACTGATAATCAGATAATTATATTTCATTCAAATTGAAGTCATATTTTTTTTTTTTTTTGAGACGGAGTCTCCCTCTTTTGCCCAGGCTGGAGCGCAGTGGCACGATCTTGGCTCACTGCAACCTCTGCCTCCCAGGTTCAAGGAATTCTCCTGCCACAGCCTCCTGAGTAGCTGGGATTACAGGCGTGCACCACACCCAACTAATTTTTGTATTTTTTTTAGTGGACACAGGGTTTTGCCATGTTAGCCAGGCTGATCTCTAACTCCTGGCCTCAAGTGATCTGCCCACCTCAGCCTCCTAAAAGTGTTGGGATTACAGTCATGAGCCACAGTGCCTGGCCCAAATTTAAGTTATATTCTTTATCATCTCATCTACAGGGAGGCAGCATGAGTGATGGAAAGAGTATCAGACAACTTGGGTTCAAATTACCTATTGGCTCCATGAGCCATGCCAAATTGGTAAAATTTTGTTTAGTTTCTCTGAGTCTCAGTTTTATCTATTGTTTTTTTTTTAAAAAAAATCCAGATAGTAGTGACTGTTGTGTCTACCACACAAAATAATTGTAAGGAACAAATGAGGTAATAAACGAAGAGATACTTTGTAAACTGTGAAGGAATATGGGAATATCAGTAATTATTATGACCTTATTTTCAGCTACCTGATGGGAGAGAGGAAACGATGGTTCAGTACCATAACCCTGGTTTTTCTGAAGGAGAAATGAGATTAAACAGATGGCAGCCAAGATCTCTTTCAGCTCTACTATTGTAGTATTTCTGAAGCCATTGGTACAAATAGGATTTGCCTAAACTTTAATCACTTAAATTGTATGTGTTTTTGAAAATTTCCAGCTGACTAGTTTTTCCCTGAGATTGAGGCCCTTTGATATATTATAGAATAATCTTAAAGATTTTGTATTGATCTGGGTAGAATATAAACTCAAGAAAATAGTTTATCCTTTAACCTGATCAAACTTCTGTATAATAAACAGTGAATTATAGCAAAATATCTCTTATGCAATATACAATGACTTAAAGTATTAAAAATGTGGTATGGGTTGAGTATCCATTATCTGAAATGCTTGGGACCAGAAGTGTTTTGGATTTCTGATTTTTTTTTTTTTATTTTAGAATATTAGCGTTATACTAGTTGAGCATCCTTAACCTGAAAATCCAGAATGCTCTAATGAACACTTCCTTTGTGTGTCATGTCGATTTTGGGGCATCTTAAAGATTTCAGATTTTTGGATTAGGGATACTCAACTTGTATATTTAAAGCACTTAAAGTATAAAATTTAAAAACCACACACTAGTTTTATAAGAACTGCTCTACTTAAGACAGATTTGAGACATAAATGTAGCCCTACCTGTTTTCTAAAGCAAGTAGGCCTGTTTTGGTTATAATTAGACATTAGTTTCCTAGTAAAAAGGACATAGTCTAAGGCTAAAAGTTGATATTTACTCTTGATTTTTTAAGAAATTTTTTTAAACAAGGTCTCACTGTGTCACCCAGGCCGGAGTACAGTGGTGCAATCATAGCTCACTGTAACCTCAAACTCCAGGCTCAAGTTATCCTCCTGCGTTAGCCTCTCTAGTAGCTGGGACTATAGGTGTGCACCACTATGCCCAGCTAATTATTTTTTGTAGAGACAAAGAAGATCTTGCTATTTGTTACCCTGGCTGGTCTCAAACTCCTTGGCTCAAGTGATCCTTCCACCTTGGCGCCTCTTTTTTTTTTTTTAATTAATTAATTAATTAATTTTTTTTGAGACGGAGTCTCGCTCTGTCGCCCAGGCTGGAGTGCAGTGGCGCAATCTCGGCTCACTGCAAGCTCCGCCTCCCGGGTTCACGCCATTCTCCTGCCTCAGCCTCTCCGAGTAGCTGAGACTACAGGCGCCCGCCACCACGCCTGGCTAATTTTTTGTATTTTTAGTAGAGACGGGGTTTCACTGTGGTCTCGAGCTCCTGACCTCGTGATCTGCCCGCCTCGGCCTCCCAAAGTGCTGGGATTACAAGCGTGAGCCACCATGCCCGGCCATTGGTGCCTCTTAAAGTGTTGGGATTGCAGGCCTGAGTTACTATACCCAGCCTACTCTTCACTTTTAAACTATGTATTTAACGTTTGACAGATTATGATAATTCTGTAATATTATGAGTCAGATTGGTTATTTGTATTATCCTCGTTTTGGAAAAACAAAGACTAGAGAAATGATTAGACTAAGATTTTCATTTTGAGACTCTATAGTTACATCTAGAAATGCTTATGCTTCCTTATTTGGTTTGTCTAAAATTGTATGATTTATTTTCTCTCCAGAAAAGCTTTGGTGATAGATCTGTCATTCTAGTTTCACTGACTTTCCTTTACATATCTATGTATATATGTGTGTGTGTATATGTGTGTGTATATATATATATATTTTTTTCCTGTGGTTTGTAGATAAAAATGGACATTCCAATAGATTGTGTAGACATTAACCTTAAATATGAAGTCCGCTGGGCTTTTCTTTTAAAATACTTTCTTTTTTTCAATACTTCTGGATTTTAAGGAATTTTCAAGGGTCTCCTTGGAGGCTTACCAAGGACATCCAGCTGCACAGTGAAGGTGGCTTCTCCTGCTCTATTCTTGGCAACACATGCGTAAGCCCCTGCGTCTGAAGCTCTGACTACTTCAAAGATGAGTGAATGAAAACCCTTCTCAGACACTATCATTTTGTGCAAATCATCTGATTGAACCGGTCTTCCATTTAGATACCATGACACATCAGGAGCTGGCAGTCCGCTCACCTAGAAAGAAAAACACAAGGAGATGGCAGAATTTTAAAGTATTGCGTCACTGAAACCTATTTGTCCATATATGAATTTAAACAGTTCCCGTATCTGAGTGGGTTTGTGATTGAAATGCAAAGCAAGAGCTCAAAAGGTATTTACAATTTTTTAAACAAAACATTGGAAATTAAGATCCTTGAAATACAGTATTTTTAGACTGTCTTAAACCATAACTCTTTTACATGCAACCTCAGTCTCTTTATGAACTCTCAATTACTATATTTAGAACATTAATTTATGTTACATTGGTTTCCATAAGGAATATAGAAGTCATATTGCTTTTCTGGCTAAACGTGACTGCAAATGAAGTCCCAGAGGCACATATATATGAGGCTTACTGATCTAATGAGTAATTTTCTAAAACAGAGTGTTCTTGAGCTATAGTTTGGCATATAAATGGCAATTTGTTTAGTGTTTTTACATAAACTGTTAACAATGGAATCCAAAGCTTTAACACTAATGAGTTCATAAGGAATCTGTAAAAAAATTTTTATAAGGAAAAGTTCTCCAAAATAAGGATAATACAAATATAACCTCTTCTAAAGAGCTTTTCTAGTCTGAGGGACTCTTTTAAGCCAAGAGAAAGCAGGGTGGCTTGAATTTCTTGATAGAGGAGAATTGGAGAGACACTATACTTTAAGGCTGGGCACAGTGGCTCACGCCTGTAATCCCAGCACTTTGGGAAGCCAAGGTGAGTGGATCGCCTTGAACCCAGGAGTTCTAGGCTAGCTGGGCATGGTGGCACGCGTCTGTAGTTTCAGCTACTAGGGAGGCTGAGGTGGCATGATGGCTTGAGCCTGGGAGACAGGTTGCAGTGAGCTGAGATTGTGCCATTGCACTCCAGCCTGGGTGACAGAGCAAGACCCTGTCTCAAAAAAAAAAAAAAAAAGGCATTATACTTTAAAAATTATATTGTTCTGATAGTTTCACTTATAAAAATATTTATTAGGTATATGTGTTTACTCAATCCTCATAATTTTTGGGGTATTTGTTATCCCATTTTACAGATGAGGAGACAAAAGCACAGAGAGGTTAAATGACTTGTCTAAGGTTGCTTAGCTGGAAGATGGCAGAGCCAGAATTCAAACCCACATCAGTTTGACTTCAGAATTTGTGTTCTTGTCCATTGTACGTACTGCTTTGCAAGCTATGAAGTAGGAAAAGGACATTTTTCAAAACTTAGTATCCCATTGTTAATTTTACCCCAGTACTTTTGAACTCTTCTCTTACTTTGAAGTCCATTCTGCAGAATCTTCCTTCATCAATCGACATGTTCTCTGGCACTTGAATGAAACGTGGTGGGTAAAATTTCTCCTGGATTGCATCCTGATCATTCACATTTCCCCTTGAGGATGATCTACTTCTACAAGAATATGTTGGTAACAACTATGCGTAAATATTATCATTGCTTTTCATTTTGCACAAATATAGTTTAGCCATCAATTTTTTTTTCAATGGAGTTTCACTCTTGTTGCCCAGGCTGGAGTACAGTGGCCCAGCCTCAGCTCACTCAGGAGGCTAAGGCAGGAGAATCACTTGAACCCGGGAGGCGGAGGTTGCAGTGAGCTGAGATCGCGTCGCTGTGCTCCAGCCTAGATGACAGAGTGAGAGTCTTTCTCAAAAATAAATAAATAAAAATATCCAAATTAAGTTTTTGACGTTTTTCTATAGTGGTGGTGTGAACGTGTATATAGTTAATATTCAGAGATGTCGTATTTCAGTTATACCAACCTCTGCCCCTTGGGTTCAAGCGATTCTCCTGCCTCAGCCTCCCGAGTAGCTGGGATTACGACATGTGCTACTACGCCTGGCTAATTTTGTATTTTTAGTGGAGATGGGGTTTCACTATGTTGGTCAGCCTGGTCTTGAACTCCTGACCTCAGGTGATCTACCCACCTCGGCCTTTCCAAAGTGCTGGGATTACAGGTGTGAGCCACTGTGTCCAGCCTAGCCATCAAATTTGAAACCACAGAATCTACTGTTTGATCTGATAGTGTAATAACAATGGAGAGAGGCCTTAGGGCTGTATTTACCTGTGGCATATTTGATGACTATTAGAAATGGTAGCAATTTAGAAACATCTGGTACAAATTGTACATCTTAGCTTCTCTTTTACAGTGCCATGAATTGATGAAGAAATGGTCTATTAAAATGCCCAGTACCCAGTGAATTATTCTTACCACCAAAGATTGTATAATTAGAATTGGGTCTCCATTGTCATGAAAAAATTGTTTAATATAGAAGCATGATCCTGGCTTATTTGACCAAAACATTAAAAAGTTCCCCTGTGATAGTTTTGATAATTAACGTCAAAATTTTGGCCATCTTCTCATACATTTGAAAATACGCATTGTATTTTTTAAAAGGTATAGAGTAGGCTCGAGGGCTTTATAAATATTACATTTTTAAGCTGAAAATATTTTAGATAGGAAAACATACATTTCTTTAAAATTAAAAAATTTTTACCTTACTTGTGATGTAGGAACTTGCAGCCGCGCATGTTCTGAGTTGTGTAGCTTGAAATTAAAACAAAGTAAGAATGTTTAAATGCAATTGTTAGCTTGAATGAAGCAGAATTAAGTAGTTATAGTTGAAAGGAACATTCCTATTTTGGCTGTATTTGAACAGCGCTGGTAAGTTCTATATATTCAGCTTTTAAGCACTTAAAGTACAGTGCACTGACATACTACCACTCTAGCAAGAAGCCCAGAATTAATAGGACTATTCAACAAGTATTATTTATGAAAATTAGCTAGACTTGGAATTGATGGTGGTTCATTTTTCAGATGACTATTTTATGACAAAGGATGATGTGTCTCCCTGGTGCATTTGAAATGGGAGCACAGAGTACAGATTGTCCTTTAGTAAAACAGGAATAGACATGAAGTCACTTGTATTGGCAGTAGCTACAGGGTATTATGCCTGCTGCTCAAAAGTGGCACCAACAGCAGTAAACACATAATAGACTGGAAAATTCTTCTCTTTTTAGCTCGTGGCACAAAATCCTGATGGACTCCACGAAAGGTATGTGTAGAGCTTTGAAAAAGCTTTGTAAAATAGCATTAATTCCTGTTTAATAAAGTTATATTTAAGCAAACATCTTTTAGGATTTATATCCGAACACCAGAAAATTATTTCTATTTGAGAATAAAATCAGGGATTTATGAAAATTATGAGAACTAATTGATTAAGTAGTGTGTATTTTGCGTTTCACTGTGCTTAGCACAGTGGGAGATACAAAGTGGAAAATACAGTCCCTACCCAAAGCTGTGTAGGAGCACACAAAATCTGAGTACAAATAATTTGCTTTGGGAATGAATCTATTTAGCTAATGTATTTTGTCATTTTTAAGGCAAAAGTCTTACAACTCTGTAACAATTTTTGGCTAGCCTTAAGGTTCTCTAAGCAAAATACCAAAACAACTGGTCAATTCAGTGATCAAACAAATCAACTAATTTTTTGGTAAAGTAAAAGTAATCCAATTAAAAATATCCAGGCTCCGCACAGTGGCTCACGCCTGTAATCCTAGCACTTTGGGAGGCCAAGGCAGGCGGATCACGAGGTAGGGAGATCGAGACCAACCTGGCTAACACGGTGAAACCCCGTCTCTACTAAAAATACAAAAAAAAAAAAAAAAAAAAAAATCCGGGTGTGGTGGTGGGTGCCTGTAGTCCCAGCTACTCGGGAGGCTGAGGCAGGAGAATGGCATGAACCCGGGAGGCAGAGCTTGCAGTGAGCCGAGATCGCGCCACTGTACTCCAGCCTGGGCGACAGAGCAAGACTCCGTCTCAAAAAAAAAAAAAAAAAAAAAAAAGATCAACCATCATCAGTATGATATTGCTTTGAATAATTCCCGTAATAGTGATGAGTTTGTGTCTCATTTTTGCTATAATCTTCCATACCAAGTGCAGAGCCCAACATACAAGTAGGTTCTCCATGTAAATTAGTTGAATGAACGAATTAATGAACTGTTTAGTAGCCAAAAATAAATTTAAGTTCTCTTTTCAGTTTCTAGTTCTTGCTCTGGTAGACCCTCTTCCATCCTTTTTAGTAGGTGTAGTTGCATCAAACAGAACCAAAAACTTAATTTCAAAGGCCAGGTCTGGTGACTCATGCCTGTAATCCCAGCACTTTGGGAGGCTGAGGTAGGTGGATCACTTGAGCTCAGGAGTTTGAGACCAGCCTGGGTAACACGGTGAAATCACCATCTCTGCTAAAAAATACGAAAATTAGCCAGCACAGTGTGCGCACCCATAGTCCCATCTATTTGGGAGTCTGAGGCATGAGAATCACTTGAACTTGGGAGGTAGAGGTTGGAAAAAAACTGAATTTCAGTTTTCTACATTTGGAAGCTAGGAATACTTATGTTCCTGGTTTAATCTCTTTGGCTCCCAGTTTCTTGTGGACTTTTTGGAGGGAATGAAAGGTAACTACGAAGGAAGAAAGAGTGCTAACGTTCAGTCTACCTGTCCAACTGAACATTTTTCTTTTTTCTTTTTTTTTGTTTGAGATGGAGTCTCTCTCTCTCACCCAGGCTGGAGTGCAGTGGCGCGATTTTGGCTCACTGCAACTTCCATCTTAGGGGTTCAAGTGATTCTTCTGCCTCAGCCTCCTGAGTAGCTGGGACTACAGGTGTGGGCCACCACACCCAGCTAATTTTCGTATTTTTAGTAGAGACTGGGTTTCACCATGTTGGCCAGGTTCCCCTCGATCTCTTGACCTCGTGATCCACCCACCTCGGCCTCCCAAAGTGCTGAGATTACAGGCATGAGCCACTGTGCCTAGCCACCAATTGTACATTTTTCTTTGGGGTTAAGTTTACTCGTTAAAATCAAGTTGAGGCCAGGCGTGGTGGCTCATGCTTGTAATCCTAGCACTTTTGGAGGCCAAGGCATTCCAGCCTGGCCAACACGGTGAAACCCCATCTCTACTAAAAATACAAAAATTAGCTGGGCCTGATGGTGTGCGCCTGTAATCCCAGCTACTTGAGAGGCTGAGGCAAGAGAGTCACTTGAACCGGGGAGGTGGAGTTTGCAGTGAGCTGAGATTGTGCCACTGCACTCCAACCTGCCTGGGTGACAGAGCAAGACTGTCTCAAAAAAAAAAAAATCGATCAGGTGCAAACCTGTGGGATATGCCACCATAAAGTTAATCCCTTCTTGGAAAGGATATGTTTGTTAATCTTAGAACAATTACTCATGAGGGGTTTTTTTTTGGTTTTCAGAAAGCATTTTTTGAAAACAGGAATATAACAAAAGGAATTGGATGTTTCATTAGTACCACAAGTATATTTTAAAACATTGAAATGTTAAACAGCTTATGAGAAAGGTTATAATTGCTTTCATTTATAATCTTAATTTCTGTCCTATTGGAGGTTCACAACCCATATATTCCCTGTCCGTGTAGACACTATAGAGAGTCCTATGTCTAACTGATCCATAAATGTCCTGATAAAAAATAATGCCATTAGACTTCTTGTGTTTTGATTTTGTGACATTGTGTATCCAGGTATTAGAACTACCAGAAAATGGGGTAAAATGTGGTAAAATTATATATATATGTTTATCATGGCCTCTTTATGTATCCAATGGTGGATGGAACTGACCGACTTTTATTTCAGATGCTATTTGTAAGCATTTAGAAAAGCAGACATTTAAAAATCGCACAGAATAAAAATACTCCACTTAGAGCATTTTAATTTACCTGCGAGTCTTGTGCACCACTGTCATCCTGAGCTTGAAACACGGCAGCTGCATTCTGTGGTCCTAGCAATCTGCGAGCCATCTTCTCTTCATATGTTAGACGCTTTAGAGAATTTATTGAGACAGTAATTAGATTTAATAAAAGATGTTTGTACAGGTTTACCTTAAAACCACTACTATAGGTCAGAACTTCAAAGAAGCTTAGTTCTATCTATTGAATGATAGATTCTATGTTTTTTTTTTTTTTTTTGGAGATGGAGTCTTACTCCGTCTCCCAGGCTGGAGTGCAGTGGCACGATCTCGGCTCCCTGCAACCTCCTGCCTCCTGGGTTCACGCCATTTTCCTGCCTCAGCCTCCTGAGTAGCTGGGACTACAGGTGCCTGCCACTATGCCCAGCTAATTTTTTGTATTTTTAGTAGAGACTGGGTTTCACCGTGTTAGCCAGGATGGTCTTGATCTATTGACCTTGTGATCCACCCGCCTTGGCCTCCCCAAGTGCTGGGATTATAGGCGTGAGCCACTGCGCTCGGCTGATTCTATTTTTTTTTTAAGTCTTTTCTTCCATTCAAAGCATTTTCCTTCTGTTCTAGTACCATTTCCCTCACTTGCAGTAAAGGTTCACTTAGGCTTTCTTTTTGCTCCTATGACAGGCAAGCATAATCGCTCTTAAATAAGGATCTCCTAAGTAAAGGGAAATTCAACCCTTTCCTCCATTGTTCTGCATGTTCCAGTCAGCTTTGTTTTTGAATATAATACTTCATGTGCTCACATTCAGAAGTAATTTTTATTTAATTTTAATTAAATGATTTTTGAGACAGAGTCTCACTCTGTCGCCCAGGCTGGAGTGCAGTGGCACAATCTTGGTTCATGGCAACCTACGCCTCCTGGGTTCAAGCAATTCTCTTTTCTCAGCCTCCTAAGTAGCTGGAACTACAGGCGCATGCCACCCCACCTGGCTAATTTTTTATTTTTAGTAGAGATGGGGTTTCACCATATTGGTCAGGCTGTTCTCAAACTCCTAACCTTGGTGATCCACCTGCCTTGGCCTCCCAAAGTGCTGGGATTACAGACATGAGCCACTGCACCCAGCCAGAAGTAACTTTTATTAAATGAGCACTGAATATTTGATTGTACTAACTTCTGATTGAGAGCAGTCCAACTGATAGGCTAAATGTATTTGTATTAAAGGCATATAGTACTGTTTAAAGATAAGTTACTAATATAATATACACAATAAGGACTACATAATAAGAATTATAGCAATGATTACCTGTCAATATTATACATCAAAGTACACTAAGTTGACTTGACAGTAATTCCTAATAGTTATTTGGGCATCAGACATATTTTATGAGAGGGTAATATTTAATAACAGAAAAATTTCGTTGAACCATTCAGATACATTTTTCATTTGCTTCATTCTTTTACTATTGTAAACCAAGAGGTGATTTCATGCAGAGAGAAATGGAATAGGGCCCAAATATTCCTTCTTTTTATATAATCTTATTCCTTGCTGATATATGGACCTAGATCTGTGAGACAGAACTTCCTTATTAAAATTAGCTTTTATAGTTTAATTGGCCTTTTGTACAAAATAGACATCTTGCCCACTTGATTTCCATTATGAAGAAGGGTGTCCTTGCATTTCAGCTTTCTTTCCAAATCTTGAATCAAAGCTTCTTTTGATCCTTGTATTTCGTGATCAGGAGTTCTTGGTGTGGGCTTAGCATTTGCAGTTTGGGATGGCTTAGCATTTACAGGTTGGCCAGCTGAGAATTGTTGATAGCTTTAAAAAGGAAAAAGAAAATATTTTTAAAAAGAAGGTCTTGGCCTCATTTTGCAAGTTACCTTTAGATATGTTGAGTTTACCACTTAGTACTACTAGTATTATTAAAAACAAATTGCCCTAATAACAGTCAAGAAATATTTTATAAGAATGGTTACTATCTTTTTTTTTTCCTTTTGGCAAATGGAAATTAAGTGTCAGGAGGAAGAATTTAGAATAGACATAAGGAGGATGTCCTTCCTTGAAGATCTTCCCTAAGGAATGTGAGAGTAAGTCTAGTTAATGGCAGCTTGAGAGCTCTTCCAATCTTACGACCAATTTCTTTAACAAAATTTTTTTTAGATTCCAGGAGTACATGTGCAGGTTTGTTACATGGGTATATTGTATGATGCTGGGGTTTGGCCTTCTAATGATTCTGTCACCCAAGAGGTGAACACAGTACCTGATAGGTAGTTTTTGAACCCCTTTCCACCTCCTTCTCCGCTTTCTGCTTTTGGGATCTCCAGTGTTTATTGTTTTCATCTTTGTGTTCATATGTACCCAATGTTTAGCTCCCACTTATAAATGAGAACATGCTCTATTTTATTTTCTGTTTCTGTGTTAGTTTGCTTAGAATAATGGCCTCAAGCTGCATCCGTGTTGCTGCAAAGGACATAATTTTGTTCTTTATTACAGCTACGATGACCGAATTTCTTATTTGATTTATGGGTAGATATTAAGTGGTGGTGTGCTGGAGCGGGTTCATATGGGCTGATTTTTAGCATCTTTTCCCAGCTTCCTGTGATTTCATGTTATAGTTTGAAATTGGTTGTGGTGGAAGTATTTACACCAGGGAAATCAGTAAATATCACAAATAATGGCTCTTTCTTCCAATGATTGTTAGACATTTACCAGCACACCACTGGCTTTTAGTGAATAATCTTTTGCTTTGAATGGAGTCTACTGTTTACACAGTCATTGACTTTCCTGTAATTTCCAATTCCTATTAATTTCATATTCTAGGAAATCCAAGTATGGCACTATATAACAGCAAATAACTTCTAAAGTAATGACAGTTTCTTCAATACTGCTGAAGTGATTTTTAGAGAAAGAATGGGATGATTTGAGGAAGGAGAAAGAAATGTAAACTGGAAAAAAAGCAAATAAAGTCTTTATTTCAAAATTTGATCCTAAATTTTTTCTAGGATGTCCTTGCCCCTCCCGTATTTCCCTTGTTGATTCTGATAGAGGATAGGGTGGTATTTAGAGAGTCCCGTATTTTTAGATCTGTTAGGTAGCTCACATATATCACAGTACTTTATTCAGTTTTTACCTAGTTTATCCATTTAGAGCCCTGCAGGGGCTAATCTTTATTTTTAATTTTTATTTATTTTTTTGAGACGGAGTCCCGCTCTGTCGCCCAGGCTGGAGTGCAGTGGCGCGATCTCGGCTCACTGCAACCTCTGCCTCCCAGGTTCAGGTGATTCTCCTGTCTCAGCCTCCCAAGTAGCTGGGATTACAGGCACCCGCCACCATGCTCGGCTAATTTTTGTATTTTTAATAGAGACGGGGTTTTGCCATGTTGGCCAGGCTGGTCTCAAACTGCTGACCTCTGGTAATCTGCCTGCCTGGGCCTCCCAAAGTGCTGGGATTACAGGCTTGAGCCACCGCACCCGGCCTGCAGGGACTAATCTTTATTAATCTATTTAATGTGAGGAAACTAGCCACTGCCCTCAATGAGTGTTTTACCATTATTACAATAAATATTTTCTGGCTATCCAGATGAGACAATCTTGGTCTCTTCTCTGAAATGGTCCTTTCCAAATATTCTCAAGGATCATTAAAAGGACTTGTGAGCTAAGTAGAAATATATTTCTTCCAAGTAGGGCCAGAGTTTTAATTTTTACTGGCTTTGGGGACTTGGTTAGTAATCATTAGATTGTAAACATTCTGGAGAAAAAATATGTCTTATTTCTTATCATTATATCATTTATATCCATGAACACAGAGCATGGGTATAGGAGATACTATCAGTTGAGTGAATGAGTGATTTTCATAGTATTCAGGACACTCTATTGAAAGCTAATGATACACATTTCCTCTCCTGACATTTCAGGTCTTAAGATCTTCATGGTTGTCTATATAAATCTTTAAAGCCTGATTTATTCAGTTAATAGCCAAACAAAATGTTTTTTAAAATAGCGATTTTTTTTTTTTTAAAGATTGAATTCCTAGATCAAAGTGGCAAAAATCTCTTTGGCCTTATAGATCTCATATTTTTTCAATTGTATGGAATTATAATAGCCCACTTTTTTTTTTTTTGAGACGGAGTTTCATTCTAGTTGTCCAGGCTGGAGTGCAATGGCATGGACTTGGCTCACTGCAACCTCTGCCTCTGTCTGTCTCCCGGGTTCAAGCGATTCTCATGCCTCAGCCTCCCAAGTAGCTGGGATTACAGGCGCCTGCCACAACACCCTGCTAATTTTTTTGGTTGTTTTTAAGTAGACGCAGGGTTTCACCATGTTGGCCAGGCTGGTCTCAAACTTCTGACCTCGGGTTATCCGTCCACCTTGGCCTCCCAAAGTGCTGGGATTACAGGTGTGAGCCACATCTGGCCTAGCCTACTGTTTTTTTTTTTAATGCTAGCTTATCATCTTTATAAGTCACACATTTGTTAACATGAATTAGCATTAAATAATTGTTTTTAGACTTGTTATATCTGGGAAATTCTAAATATATCTGAGAAATCCTGAAGGATTATCAAAACCAATCCTGGGAATCACTGATGTATATGTAACCTCAGTCACTTTGTTCACTGAATACTCTCATTATTCCCAGTTTAGGTGGGCTAAGTGTTAACGACTTGATAAATGTTCCCATTTACAAACTAATAGTACGTTTGCACACTGCTTTGATAGGTCCTCCAGGCAAACTGGAGCCCATCAAAACAATGAGGGAGTTGTGCACAAATGTTCAAAGGGCCAGGGCTTTCCACTCTGTACAGCTGGACACAAAATGGGTATCAAGTAGCTATGGGAAGATTAAAGAGTTATCTGTGGTTGCTGAAAATGGAACAGCTGAAGTGGATCTTTCATCTCTGGTTTGGGGACCTCCTAGGCTTTATTTCTTATTATGTTTTTGCCTTTCTTTCTCATTTCTTAAGTGTTTGATAACTTCCTTTTCTGGGCAGTAATTTGAAATATGATTGAAAGACTTTACCAAGAAAAACAAAAAATTCTTTTAGATTTTAAAATGCTAATATAGGAAATACGGAAATAATAGAAAGCTAGATGGAAAATGATCATCTGGGTAAATGTAACCAAGAACGATCTATGTATTATGGATATAAAGGGAATTTGGGAGGGAAGAGAAAGAAAGGGCTCTCAATTATTAAAAATAACCTTTTAAAATATTAGGTTAAACCTGTGAGAATGCCATTTTTGTAGGTCAAAAACAGTTGACAATCAGCCATTTCAAATGGTTCAACTGAATATCTGTAGGATTCTAACAAATGTTTTTGGTTTTCTGGATTTTTATTTTTTAAAATATTGAAAAGGTTTTTTTCGCAAGTTGAATTGCTATAGGCAGTTCAACTAGATTTCCAAAGTTGTCACCAATAATAGGAGTTTGTAGAAAAATTAGCCTCTAGAGAAGACTGCGAGAAATTAGCAGAGTTGAGTGAATGTATTAGTAAGCCTGCAACAAAACATATTCCGTCAGACAATTTTTGGGATGCCTCTGATTTAATTCTCTGATGTTCCAGCCAGCCAAGGAACAGGAAAGCTAATAGCCTTTAGTTTGCATAAGCACAGGGTATTCAGTTCATGTTTTAAAAAAAGCATAACCACCATGTCCTTTTTCATATTAGGTTCTCCTAGGACAGTCTTAGGGTAGTGGAAATAGCACATGTTTGCATAAGGCCTCAGTATTAGTCCCTGTATTTAGATCAACCCAACTAATTTGAACAAGGTGTGGTTTTAATTACCAAATGAAACCTTAAGGTCATAAGCCTTCATCTATTCAGGCCTTCCTTCTTCTGATCACAGTAAGGAAAACGTATACATTCCAGGGTCTGAGTTCCAGATTTTTTTATCGGTTAATTTAAAAATTTTTCAGCCAAGTGGATATTCAGGATTAGAGGGGAAAAGGGATAGGAAGAAAAGACTGAGAAGAAACTTAATAGCCTCTGCTTATGTGAGAGGAAATCCTATCTGAAGAAGAGCAGACAGGTGTTCATCTTAACCGAACCCAGAACCAGAGGAATTAAATTTACAGCATGAGGAGCTTAGCTTAGAACTAAAGGAAAAGTTCATTGTTCTTGGGTATGTGAGAAATTATTTTTTTCAAAGATGGAAAATAATGGGTAAATAATTTTATGGGGTAATAGGTAATTGGATTCAGCGCAGCCTGGACACTGGAGAATGGTCAGATGACCTCTTATTGCCAGTACCCTGGTTCAGCATGTTCTAGTAGAACTATGGAATGAGACTGTAAGGTCACATTGCCTTTTTTGGATAGTAAAGAATGAACTGCAGCATACCCCCAAAACTCCTACCCCCTTGCAAACTCCTCAGATACAAGTTCACTGTACATGCGGTATATAAAAATTCACTTACTTGGAATCCATAGCGGAAGGGATTTTACTGCTATTGTAATCAGGCTGTGATGGTAATATGGAGCTGAGGAAGCTGGCTGGGGACTGGTTATAGGTGGTTGTAACCCTTTGGCCTGAGTTGGAGCCAGCAGGCTGCTGGGGAGAAGCAGGGAAAGCAGAGGAGGACATGGTGATGTGAGAGCTCAGTGTTGAGGAGGCAGAAAATCTTTGCTGTGTACACTGGCGGGGCTGGATGATAATGGAAGACTGTTTGGTCTGGCTAGAGAAGCTGGAGGTTTCTGGTCCAGGAGGCTGCAATCTGGAGCCACATGGGTTTTGGGACTGGATGAAGTGTTTTGGACGTTCGTAGTTAAACATGCTTAGTTGGTATATGGAAGATGAAGGCAAGTTATTACTATAATGATTTGTTCCTGGAAGGGTGGGGCCCTGAATTTGGGGCCACAAGCCTGGAATTACGGAAGGTTGTAAGGAATCAGAAGCAACCTTGGTCTGCTCTTCCTTGTTAAGGTCCTGAGAATACTGTGCTCCTGGCTTTGGTAGAATGAGCTTCTCTTGAAGAATATTGTTCCTTCAAAAGGAGAAAATAATTGTTACAATATTTGCTTAAACAATAACATTGTTTATTTGACGTCTTTCAGATCTTATGTGCTTTTTCTTTTCCTTTCCTTCCTTCCTTTGTGTGTGTGTGTGTATATATATCTTGCTTGATTGCCCAGGCGATCATAGCTCACTGTAGCTCCTCCAACTCCTGGGCACAAGCGATCCTTCCACTGCACCCTCCAGAGTAAGGACTACACATATAAGCCACCAGGCCTGGCTAATTTTTCTTTTTTTTTTTTCTTTCTTCTTTTTTTTTTTTTTTTCAATAGAGACAGGGTTTCACTATGTTGCCTAAACTGGTCTTAAACTCCTAGCTGCAAGCAATCCTCCCACCTCAGCCTCCCTTGGTGCTGGGGTTACAGGTATGAGCCACTGCACCCAGCTGAGTGGATTGCTTTTTAACCTTACAATTCATTGCTTCTTTTTCTCTCCTTGATTCCACATTGACCATATTACTAAACTAGATTTTAATTAAGGAGTGACTGTGTGTATATGTTTGTGTAGAATATATGTTACAGGCTGCATTCCAGAGCCACTTATACATTTTTCTGTTTTTATTATGTATTTTTAAACAGAATCATACGTTATAATTCTGTTATTTTTAGATTATACTTCATAGTTGTTGGTCTTGATGTTCTTTTAATTATTTAGAGTTTTACTTTTTATTATTTGTTTAGTATATATTTTAGACAAATTTTGTTTTTTGGTCTTTTTTTTTCTTTTTTTTTTTTGCCACACCTTTGGAGATCTCAGACTAATTTTGAAATTGCTTTAGCTCTTTTACTTTTTCTTTTCAAATGGCAAACAGGAAGCATAGAAGTAAATAAGACACATATGAAACTAGTCTATACCTTACCAAGAAAAGACAGGTGCCATTCCTCCTACTTAGCTCTGTAGTGGGCCTCCTGCCTTCCTACAGTACATCCTCATTTTTTTGTAGATGAAACATTTGCCATGAAAATCAACCTTGAAGGATTATATTTGCCTCTGATTTTTTTTCCATTAGTATGGTAAACCTAAGCGGGACTGTATATAGACATTACACACAAAGACTAGCCATATAAATTGTTTTAACACTAATCCTGTTTTCATTGAAAATATATCAGATACATTGATTCAAAATACATTTGCCTATTTTGTTTCATATAGTATAAGCCAATACTGAGATAATGACAAATCAAACTTTTAACTGAAAAATTAACCAAATTGTTTGTCATCATTGAAACAAAGTCTTGTAATTATTTTAGTTACAGTCTTGGATAAAATGTTAATAAAACTTATCCAGACCAAACAGTTTCATCCTAAATAATAGGATACTTTCAAAAAATAGTATTTCAAAGTTGCCTATGTAGAGTTAAATTAAAACTAGCAATTTTAGAAAAAAACGGAAATGTAATTCAGCTAAACAGCCAAGAGAAAGACGCTATTGAGAAAGAATACTTAAAAAGTTAAATATTCCTTAATTTCAAGTTTATGAACACAAATACATTAAACTAGAATGCATTTTAGAAATGAACTACTTTAGGCATTTAAATTGTTGGGGAAAACCATCCTGAAGGAGGGCCTTGAGTAGATCTAAAAAAAGAAAGTCTATTTCAAGGCAAGTAATTTTGTAGTTATCGGTTTATTCAGTCTGTTGCAGAATTGAATCCAGAGTTTGATGCCTAAATTTCTTTCTGGGCAGGTACATTATTGAGACTCATTTCAGATAGCAAGGAATAAACCACTTATGAAATAGTAGATATTTTCCAAAAACAGTTCTCTTTTTTCTTTACATATATTTTCAGCATGTCAACTGTCTTGTACATGTTGATATTGACCTACGTTGTTAATAATTAGCGATATTTTTAAAAGCCCAATTAAAATATGTTATTTCATAAGTTTCATTTTATCCATGTGTCAACAAAATTTTATACAGACTTTTACACAGGTAATCCTTTATTTTCTTTATGTTTGTAGTTACTGTTCAACAATTTAATTCCTTAATAGATTCTGTTATATGACAGTGTCATTTGATTCCAAATAATGTTAAATGAATTTCAAAGATTTTTATAAATAAAGTACTATTCAGTCTCCTGTTTTAAAAATCTTAACATTTTTTTCCTGTCTGTCTCTAATATAGCATAGACTTGCACAGAAGACTGATAGAGGATATGTTGCGTTCATAAGACATCACAATTACATCAGATCAAGTGTCCCTTTTCAAGGAAAAATGGTGATTTAAAAATAATGACACACAGCTATCTTTCCTTCTATCATTTGTATGATGCCTTCCAGTCTCAATGAAATGAATGAGTCGCTTTCTCTTTAATTTTTGTGTAATACCATTATAATGTTGTGGCTTTCAAACTTTTTATCTGAAAATCATCTTTGTATACACTCATCTGATTTGGATGAAAAACAAAAACAAGACCTTAAAGTGTAGTAGGAATAAAGAAGGGACTTACCCGTAGTTCCAGAGGGTGCCAGCTGGGTTTAACCCACTATTGAAGGGAAGGAAGAGGCATCTCCTTCCCTCACAGACTAATCTAGTGGCTCTGTGCTTAGTATTATAGCACCACTGACTTTTATCAGCTGCCAAACAGTGACATCTGATGTGCTTGCCTGTCCATCTACCTATGCTGGCATGTCAAAGTAAGAGTCCACAATCTAAACAATATCTCAGATGTCTTAGTGATATTTAAGGAGTGGGATTACATGAGCTTCTCTTGCAAGCCTCTTTATTTTGGATGTGAATTTTGACTATGAACTTTAGCAAGCTCATGTGAGGGAAGGGCAGTGAATAGGGAAATGGGAAAAATAGAAAAAAAAAAAACCTCTTATTTCTTTATTATGGTGGGGACTTTGAATTTTCCCAGTTTAAGAGAGAGGACTAAAGGGAAAATAATATTTCCAGAATGGAGTTCTTCTATCTATTATACTAAGACTTCTCCAGGAATAAGACCAGTGATAGATGGGCTCCCAATTGATTTGTATTACATAATTCTTCATCTGAAGTCTTTTTTCTTTTGCCTAATGAGAGTAGGATTCAATAATAGATTTGAGGTCTCTCCGTACTAGCAATTTGTTCCAAGGTGGAAGGCAGTCTGGGCAAAGCAGGAGACCAAGGTCATAGTGACATGTCACTGGGAAGGTAGGGAGGTGGAAAAACATGATGGTGTTTCTTGAGCAAGTTTTCTGAATCTGTATGGCATATGCCCCTTTCGCCTAGTACTTTTATTCTAAAAGAGTTTTGAAACACTTAAGAAACAACCAGACAAATAAGCAATCTATATAATTAGAGCTGTCGATGCATGTTCATCTCCCTTTATTCCTAACAGTTTCCTTTCACTTTTTGTCACAGAGACCATCATGGTATTTAGATTTCCATTTTTGTGCAGGGAAGTAAATAGTTGCAGAAGAATAAAATGTCGAATCAGCAAATGTGGTAAAGTAGGGTGGGTGACATGAGGATCGGGCCAATGGAGTAGAATTACCTCCATGGGATGGCTTCAGTTCCCCTCCCTCGTGGGTAGATATCCCAATCTTGATTGAATTAACATGTACATTAGCGTCCAGCAAATAGATGTTTGAGCACATATGAGCCATATAAAATCCTTCACAGCTGGCCATGTAGGTGTACCTTTCTTTGGTGTTCAAAGAAAGCTTGATAATTTCTGCCTGGGCGTGCAGCCCTTAGTGGAAAAAGCATGCTAGACTTGGTGAGTAGGTGGTTGCCTACAAAGTCTTATTTCAGGAGTCTCCCAAAATATTCTTCAACATCTGTTCACTGATATTTCAAATTCCATTAATAGAGACAAAGCCTTTCCATCTAAATTAGAGAGACTTAAGATGTAAATGCAAGTGATAGAATAAAAATAATAATAGCCAATATATATCACTTATTATGAGTAAGACACTCCTTCAAGCATTTTATTTTATTATTAGTTTTTTTTTTTAGAGACAGGGTCTTACTCTGTCACCCAGGCTGGAGTGCAGTGATATGATCAGAACTTACTGCAGCCTCAAACTCCTGGGCTCAAGAGATCCTTCCTCTGCAGACTTTCAAGTAGCTAGGGCTATAGGCATGCACCACTATACCCAATTAATTTAAAAATTTTTCGTACAGACAGAGTTTCGCTATGTTGCCCAAGCTGGTCTCGAACTCCTTGCCTCAAGCGATCCTCCCACGTCGGCTTCTCAAAGCACTGGAATTATAGGCATAAACCACATGCCCAGCCTATCTATTCTAAGCATTTTAAATGTGGTATACGTGACTGACATTTGGTTCTGCTGGAGAACAGGGTTTGATTAGGGCATGGAAAACGAAATAATAGATTTGAGGTCTCTCGGTACTAAAAGTTTGAGGTATACCTCACCAACCAAGTAGGGAAGACATCCAGGACAACCTGCTAAATTCCCAATTTTTCCTACAGCAGGTTCTAAGCATACTACACTTGAGGAAGAATTTAGTTCTGCTTAGTCTTTGTCTTTCAAGCTTTGCCTCTTCTCTAGGTCTTTGTAAGATACATCCCAGGTTACAGTGTGTTACATGTGATAGCCTCCATGGTACATCAAGGCTAAAGTTTTTGCTGTAATAGGGGGATCAAGGGATGATTTAGGAAAGGTAAGTAGGTCCTCTTTTATGATACCATTCTCAGTAGTCAGGAGTCTGTATTAATAATCTACTGTAAATCTGTTTGTTCCTGCCTTTTAATGTTTGATTTGCTTTTTTGAATGGTGGTTTGTTTCCTCACAAATATGGCTATTTGAATGGTTTAATTGCCTATTTGAGAAAAATCATAGACTCTTAAGACTGGAATTACTACAATGCCAGATGGGTGAACTTTTACCACAACCTGCTCACAAAGACAACCTTTTCCATTTCTTTTTCTAAATTATTAGTAAGGGCCTTCAGTAAATTATTCAAATGCCTTACAAAATATAGTAACTTCCTACTATCTCACTGAAACCTTTCCTGTTACATGTTAAGGGATTCCTTGTCTATCATCAGTTTCAGAAACAGGGTAGCTATTTAACTGTCACTCATTCTTCCCTCTTCATATATAGCTCTTGTCTTTCAAAAATATACGGTATATATGCTATTGTAAAAAAATGGTGCTGTGAACTTCTTCTAAAGTCAGAGGTCAGATGTGTGTGATGAAACTCATTTCTGCTATATCAACTGAAAAGGAAAATGTCACATTGAGGATGGAAGAACTAAGGAGTGAAGAAAGTTTTATTTTAGTTCACACAAATTCACTGTGGTTACTAAAGTTCTGCATAGACATATAATGAAAGGGAATCCCATTGTAGCATTTGTAATTTGAAATATCCAGTCTGCATTTGACTCAATCTTATATTATTCTCAAGCAAGAAATAATAATGGAATCCATTGGGTTTGGAGTTAAAGAATACAAATGATAACATTAATTTGGCTAATGCTCTACAACTTTCTAGACATATTTACCTTTTGTTATCTGTTTTTGGAGACCTGAGTGTGAGGGCCCACTCCACCACATACATGCTGTGTAGCCTTAAACAAGTTGCTTAAACTTTGAGCTTTAATAACTAATTGAAAAATGAGGCTAGGCATGTTGGCGCATTTCTGTAGTCCCAGCTACATGGGAGGCTGAGGTGGGAAAATCGCTTGAGCCCAGGAGTTTGAGGCTTCAGTGAACCCTGATCACACCACTGCACACCACTGCACTGTTCTCAGCCTGGGTGACACAGCAAGACCTGTGACCCAGACTCACAAAAAAAAAAAAAAAAAAAAAGTAGTACAAGGTTTACCAACCTAAATCAGACGATTGATGACAGACTCAAATGAAATGGGAAGTCATATAATGGACATTCTGTGGGTTTATCTCCTTAACTAGATTAAAATGTTTCTGAGGGAGGGACTGTTTACTACTTATTTATCTTGCCTAACACAGTGTGGCTTATAGTAGACACTCAATAAAAACTTGTTAACTTTTATGGAATATTTACCCAATAGTTTTCTCCACAGGTGATTTTACTAACGAAGATGGTCATCTGTTATGAAAGATACTAACTTATAAATTCAAGGTCTTTTAAAGTTTTATTTACTTGCTTATTTTTATTTTTGAGATGGGGTCCCACTTAGTCTCCCAGGTTGAAGTGCAGTGGCATGATCATATCTGTTGCAGCCTCAAACTCCTATGCTCAAGCGATCCTCCTGCCACAGCCTCCCAAAGTGTTGGGATTACATGTGTGAGCCACCGTGCCTTTTAAAGCTTTAAAGGCTCACTTTTCTTTTCTTTCTTCTTTTTTTTTTTTTTTTTTTTAAAGACAGGGTCTTGCTTTGCCCTCCAGGCTGGAGTGCAGTGGTGAGATCACAGCCCGCTGCAGCCCTGACCTCCCCAGCTCAAGCCATCCTCCCACTTCAGCATCCCACGTAGCTGAGACTACAGACATGAGCCACCACACCCAGCTAATTTTTGCATATTTTTGTAGAGATGGGGACTCACTTTGTTGCCCAGGCTGGTCTAGAACTTCTGGGCTCAAGCAATCCGCCCACCTCAGGCTCCCAAAGTGCTGGGATTATGGGTGTAAGCCACTGTGCCTGACCTAGGCTCACTATTTGTGTGTGTGTGTGTGTGTCTGTGTTTGAGGCAGTGTCTTGCTCTGTTGCCCAGGTTGGAGTGCAGTGGCGTGATCTCAGCTCACTGCAGCCTCTGCCTCCCGGGTTCAAGTGATTCTCCTGCCTCAGCCTCCTGAATAGCTGGGATTACAGGCGTGTGCCACCACACTCAGCTTGGCTAATTTTTGTATTTTTAGTACAGACAGGATTTCACCATGTTGGTCAGGCTGTTCTCAAACTTCTGACCTCGTGATCCGCCCGCCTCAGCCTCCCAAAGGCTCTCTATTAAACACAGGTACTTAGGAAAAATATAGATAATCAGTATTGGCCATCTTCCCAAGGCAAGCCTAGCACACTCTGTCACCCAGGCTGGAGTGCAGTAGTGTGATCTTGGCTCCCTGCAACCTCTGCCTCTTGGGTTCAAGCGATTCTCGTCCCTTAGCCTCCCAAGTAGCTGGGATTACAGGTATGTGCCACCACGCCCAGATAATTTTTGTATTTTTAGTAGAGACGGGGTTTCACCATGTCGGTCAGGCTGGTCTTGAACTCCTGACCTCAGGTGATCTGCCCGCCTCGGCCTCCCAAAGTGCTGGAATTACAGGCATGAGCCACCACGCCAAGCCCCTAGGTTATTTTTTAAACAATATTTTGATTTGAGGTTTGTGTTGGGGGGTGGAGAAGTAGCAAATGGTGATGGATTGTGTTGTTTTAAACATAACCTGGTGGGAAAATTCACTTAACTGAATTATCTTTACATTTCTACATTTGTTTTCCAAACATAAGGACAGTTCTGTTTTTATTCTAAGGTCTGTTTTTCTTCATGGATAAAGAAGAAACCTGTATCACAAAATGTTTTACATTTTTATATTGAGATAGGACACTGAATTCTATTTTGGGAAGAGATTCCACTTCTTAAAAATCTTGTGTTATTTCAGCATTGATTTTTCTTTTCCTTTTTTTTTTTTGAGACGGAGTCTCGCTCTGTCACCCAGGCACCCAAGCTGGAGTGCAGTGGCGCGATCTCGGCTCACTGCAAGCTCCGCCTCCCGGGGTCACGCCATTCTCCTGCCTCAGCCTCTCCGAGTAGTTGGGACTACAGGCGCCCGCCACCACGCCCGGCTAATTTTTTGTATTTTTAGTAGAGACAGGGTTTCACTGTGGTCTTGATCTCCTGACCTCGTGATCCACCCGCCTCAGCCTCCCAAAGTGCTGGGATTACAAGCATGAGCCACCGCGCCCGGCCTTCCTTTTTGTTTTTTTTTTTTTGGAGACAGAGTCTCGCTCTGTTGCTCAGGCTGGAGTGCAGTGTCATGATCTTGGCTCACTGCAACCTGCACCTTCTGGTTCAAGCAATTCTGGTGCCTCAGTCTCCTAAATAGCTGGGACTACAGGTGCACATCACCATGCCCAACTAATTTTTTTATTTTTTATTTTTAGTAAAGAGGTTTCACCATGTTGGCCAGGCTGGTCTTGAACTCCTGACCTCAAGTGATCCACCTGCCTTGGCTTCCCAAAGTTCTAAGATTACAGGCGTGAGTCACCGTGCCTGCCCTGATTTTTTTTTTCAATGAGTCTGTGTAATAAACCCTTAAATGTGAATCTAAGTACAGGGCTTAATATTTCAGCCATGGTGAAATACATACCGAAGGGCAAGGGAGGACCGACACAAAGTGACTCATGTCAGAATGCAAACTCCCTGAGGACTGGAGTTTGTCATGATCTATCTACAGAACCAGGAATATTTATTGAATGAATGAATGTTGGGTCTCTCTCCCTTTACTATTGTGCTTGTAGCTCAAAAGTATTTCCACTGATGGTACAGAAACCCTTCTTTGGAAACTGGATCTCATGTTCATTATGACTGGCTGGTTCAGGAGTAATTGGCGTAAAGTTTATGGGAGTATTGTTTGGATTTGTGTCCTTTGTGTAGCTTTTGGTGCTCCAGAGAGAGGAGGCCAGTTTTGGAGAAAATTTGCTCATGGATAACTTGGGAGGACGCTCTGATTTCTCTACTACTTTCTCTGAAAAGTATAATTAATCATGAGTTCAGATGGAAACAAAGACTCTTCCTTTTGGCTCAGGGCTGAATTGTAGCAAAGAGATTTTGAAGAGTTATTACCTGGGGAAACTAAGAGTTTTGTGGCAGAAGCTGCAGTGCCAGCCTCATTTTCTGCAATGCACTTGAGCTCCCCAGAGTCTTCAGGAAATGCTTCTGTGATAACCAAGGTACATACTTCCTGTGGAAAGAGAAGAAATTCAACTTGATTAGCGTATTTGGGTGCCCCAAGTTAACAAACATACAGTGTGGGAGGATGCTGGGGGGAGTAGGTACTAGGAATAAATAGATTATTCCTGAGATTAAAAAAAAAAAATCCATCTGATTAGGTATTTTCTCTTCTCAGTGGGCTCATAGAGATAAATCTTAAAAATACAACCCCATTGGCTGGGTGCGGTGGCTCACGCCTGTAATCCCAGCACTTTGGGAGGCTAAGGCAGCAGATCACCTGAGGTCAGGAGTTTGAGACCAGCCTGGCCAGCATGAGGAAACCTCGTCTCTACTAAAAAATTACAAAAATTAGCCAGGTGTGGTGGCGGGCACCTGTAATCTCAGCTAATCAGGAGGCTGAGGCAGGAGAATCGTTTGAACCCAGGAGGCAGAGATTGTAGTGAGCTGAGATCATGCCACTGCACTCCAGACTGGGCGACAGAGCCAGCCTCCATCTCAAAAAAACAAAACAAAAACCCCATTAATTGTACATTTCAAAATAGCTAGAAGAGAATAATTTGAATGTTTCTACTGTAAAGAAAAGTAATTTAGGTGATGCATATCTCATTTACCCTGATTTGGTTATATGAATATATTATCACATATACCTTGAAAATATGTACATCTAATATCTATCAATAAAATTAAAAAAAATCTAAAACAATCCCATCATGGTTCTTATCAACTGCCTCTTAGACGTGTCTGTTTTCTCTACTAGACTATAAAATCCTTGAAAGCAGGGATTACATTTTATTCCTTGATTTCTAGATTTCTGTAGCTTTAATCCTATAGAAACATATTCTGAACTGAACTAGAAATTATCACTACCATCAGGCTTAGACCTCATGTTAATACAGAGATGGCCAGTGTGATGGTCACCACGCCTACTTCTTGGACAGTTAGTAGCTTGGATTTTCGATGTCAGGACATCTCCTTACTGCTTCTGTATAAAGTTCATGAGTCACAAATCCTAAACCAAGTGGGATTACAGGAAGAATGCATATTCTTTGAGAGCAGGGACCTTGTCAGTCTGGTTCGTTGCTGTCTCCTTAATATCAAGAATAGAGACTAACCATTAGTCTGTACTCAGTAAACCTATGTTGAATGAATAAATATATGAATAAAAACACTGATAAATCCCAGCTATCTTGTTTCTTCTGTTGTGTCAGTTCAAGAGTTGGTGTAGGGGAGCCTCAAAAGAGCTCATGAAGGCAAGAGTGACTTAGGGGACAATGTCTTCTGAATGCAAATGTTGATTTAATCAATTATCAAGATTTTAAAAAATTATACTTACCAGGAATGGATGATAAACTTCTGAAAGATAAAACAAGAAAAAAGAGAGAGAATTTAAGTGATGATAATTAATTTAGTTGGGAGAAGGGGCCATACGTATATGAGAGATACCTGGAAACAAATACAAAATTGACTAATCTGGAGTCACAGACAGTAAGTAAATTCTTCAGAAACTCAGAAAAGGTGCATAAAGGAATGAATAAGTGGCAGGGTACAAGAACTTGATTTTGGTTCTGCTTCTATCACTAAATTGCTCTGTGACCTTGTAAAAATTATTTTACTTACCCAGACTTTCTTCATCCCTAACGTGAAGATTAGACCAGATGAATATATCTTCTCTGAATATGAACCACTGTTGAACACACTAATACTGAGATGGCCTTTTTCACCGAAGAGAGTCATTTTTTCCTAATTTCTCTGATTAAAATAAAATGGAATATTACATTATAAAAATACTGTAGTATTACTGTAGAAAAATACACGAAAGGTTAATAATGGTTTTCTCTATTTTTAATTTTTTTCTTCATGTTGTGTATTTTCCAGGTTTATTATAAATTTGTATTACTTTATTTTCAACAATGCAATAAATGTTATTTTAACAGAAATATCCTTTGTGTAATAAAAAGATTTTTTTCCTATATATGATGTGTAAATATTTAGTTATTTTGAATTAATATTTAAATGAGTATATTTTCTTCATTTGGAATAAGAACTATCTTGGATTTGAACACTGGCTACAGCATTTACTAGCCTTGTGTCCTTGAGCAAGATTTTTTTGTATTTCTAATTTCAGTTATTTAACAATGAGGATAATAACACATATTTCAAAATGTTTATGTGAGGATTAAATGAGAAATCATTTATAAAGTATAAACTTATTGTTTAGCATGAGATAGATCATTATACTTACTACCTTTCTCCAAATTAATTATCTTGTAGGAAAATTACCCAATAAAGTAAAAAGTTATGCATCAGTTTTTTTATGTTTTACCCTTTAATATGTTTATTCTCATATTTCTTTTTGTTTATATGTCAAGATCTCATGAAAATAAGATTAATTTATGACAATAAACCAATCTTTTCACAGCTATGAAAATTACTCATCAAAACAGTTTTCTTTGTTGGTTATTGAGAAATCATTTTGATTTGAAATAATAATTGTTTAACAGCACAAATCTTTAAGCCTTTAAAAAATTAGCAATTAAACTTTAAAACAGGAAGTAGACTTCAAGGTTAACTGGAATTAAAAACAATTGAAAGGCTTATCATGATACTTTGCCTCAGAATCCGAAAGTCATCTGAGTTGGCTATATGCACGTTCTCTCTGTACCAGTGAACTTGAGCTGTGGCTGTGGCCTGGATTCCGCATTCAAACATGACTGACTGACCTCTGGTTGTAGAGATGTCTTGAAGATGCTGAAGTACAAACACAGAGTTCAGAGGATGGAAGAAACTGTTACACCATCTACAATGATTTGAAATGCCATTTGCAGTAAGAATGCATCTTTTTTTAAATCATAATTATTGACAGCTGACTGTATCTTAAGGCGCTGTTGGGCATTCTGTTGGGCTTTGTAGTGTGCTTTACAGTCAGGTGTAAATTATTTTTGTCTTCACAGAACTATATTTAATGAGAAAGTTATTATTTCACTTCACCAAGAGCTATTTTATTCAAATTAAAAAACAGATTGGTTGAACACTCTTTCTGTTGTTATATTTGACTGTTTTGTTGAGTACATATCTAGTCACAGATTTAGTCTTTATTATTGGTCACAGTAGCATGGGCAGTACAGTAATCACCCCTTATCTGCGGGGGACACATTCCAAGACCCCCAGTGGATGCCTGAGACCATGGATGTACTGAAACCTATGTACACTGTGTTTTTCCTGTACGTACACACCTATGATAAAGTTTAATTTATAAATTAGTCACAGAGATTAACAACAATAACTAATAAAATAGAACAATTATACCAGTATGCTGTAATAAGAGTTATGTGAATGTGTTCTCTCTCTCTCTCTTTCTCTTAAAATATCTTATTATACTCTACTCATCTATTTTCAGACCGCAGTTGACCGTGGGTTATTGAAACCACAGAAAGTGAAACTGGATAACGAGGTGAGTACTGTATTGTAATTTGTTAAGAGCCCTGAATTAGGGAACTTGGGCCAAAATGTTAACTCTGCCACTGGCTGATTGAAGCTGGTTATAGGAACTTGGAAAAGACTATTAACCTCTCTGGAGCTCAGGTTCTTTGTCTATGAAATAGGGCTAGCAAAATGTGTGGGATTTTGAGGTTCATTTCACAAAGGTCTGAAAACTTCCTGTAAGGAATAAGAGTTATACAGATATATAAAAAGTGTTTATAGCTAGTTTAGTATCACAATGTATAAATGAATGGATGGCATTTATGTTAAATTTACCCCTTAAATCCTGATCTTTCTCCTCCCTCTACCTGCAACCCCAGAGTACCCTGGAATCTAGAATGATATTTCAGATTATAACTTGACTGTGAGACCAGAGAGCGGGAATCTGAGGTCTTTCTACAGGTGAGACTAAGGACCAGCCTAACCCTCAGGCTTGATGCCCAGAGGTCTCAGGGCATCTTATAGGGAAGGAATGCAGTAGGAGAGACTTGTAGAAATAACAGACATGTATCTGACAGCATCTGTTGAAAGCAAGCTTCCAGAATCAATAGCAATGTCACTTACTCTTAATGACATTGTTTTGTTTGTCTCCCATCCTGTATCTGGTACAGATTAAATCCCTGCCCTGCATTTCATACTTTGAGCCAGCAATGGGCATTGATTCCAATTCTGCCAGGTTTGGTAATTGGGAGAGAGAGAGCCCAGAGAAGGCTCAGCCCTAGTTTTGGTTTGACCTGGGTGATTGAATTGTGCTATTTCCAGTGGGTGAGAGGGAAGATAGTGATTCCTGGCTGTGACCTAATCAGGACTTAGTTACTACTTAGCTTGTTGACTTCTTCAGAACGGCATTTTATGGCTAGTTAAGAGAATTTGACTATATTTTGAGGTCAGGCAAAGCAGTCTCCTTGGAGGGGACAGTCTAAGCATTGCCCTCCAGAGCTGGAGGACTGCCACAGGGCAGAAGTCTAAAGAGCACAGGGTAAACCATGTATTGCTCTGTGACACTGAGCAAATCATTTCACCCCTTTTCTGCCTCATTTTTTCTCATATATAACGTGATAATAATCTCTGAAATCCTTTCCGATTTCCCCCTTTTTTCTTCTCACCGCTTCACTAATATCTACAACTTATTTATAAAATCTAAACTCCATCATGCAGTATGGAGAGGTTACCTTGGTAAACACAGAGGGTACTACACAAGTGGATCCTGACAGGCTGCTGCAGGGACTCTGCATGTGGTTTAAGGAATAAAAGAGAACATGATGCTGTCACTCATACTGTGAAAGCCCTGAAACTCAGGTCCATGGTTGCCAGAAACTAACAGGCTCAGTTCTAGCTGCTACTGACCACACCTTAAGTTTCCTTTATGAAAAGCATGATGCTTCTAATTTCAGTGTCAGTTTGGGTGTTTGCTCCAGTGTGTTACACTTTCTTCTTTATCCTTCAGCATTCCATTAGCTGAGATGGAGAAATACAACACTGGGCAATTATATTTGGGAAATGCATATTGGCAAGTATTTAGATACTATATATTAAACGTTTAAAAAAACTTTTAAATTTTACTAAATTTTTTTCTTCCTCCATACAATTGCTTTTCTTAGATCTTTTAGGTTTTCAAAACATCTCCCTCCCCCGCTTTTTTTAAATTAAAAGGGAATTCATTCCTTGGATAGTTGGAATACTCTCTTATGGCAACAAGTTCCTAGAAACCAACTGTCCCTTATCATCTGGCACACAAACAAAGGGCCAAGCCATAGAGCTACCATGGAGTTATTTCTGAAACCTATGGATTTCTTTCTTGTTCTTTTGAGGTCATGCAGCTAGAGGCTTTCTTCATGTATACTTCTTTTTTTTTTTTTTTTGAGACAGAGTCTCGCTCTGTCGCCCAGGCTGGAGTGCAGTGGCGCGATCTCGGCTCACTGCAAGCTCCGCCTCCCGGGTTCACGCCATTCTCCTGCCTCAGCCTCTCCGAGTAGCTGGGACTACAGGCGCCCGCCACCGCGCCCGGCTAATTTTTTGTATTTTTAGTAGAGACGGGGTTTCACCGTGGTCTCGATCTCCTGACCTCATGATCCGTCCGCCTCGGCCTCCCAAAGTGCTGGGATTACAAGCGTGAGCCACCGCGCCTGGCCCATGTATACTTCTTAAGAAAATTGCATTGACTCCTTTTTCTTGGGCCTATGTCTCCATTACTAGGACCCTCTCAGAAGGTTTAAAACTGAACTTACCCTCTAGGGATTAATATACAGTGGTTGAACTAAGGTAGAGTAACTTGATCTGTTGTTGGAGGTTTCATTCGTTGGGGAGCTGATGGTCAGAGAAACTCTAGTGGTTTTCTTCTTTATCCTGTGGGGGAAACAAAACCAAACACCATCAAGTGAAAGAAAGATTAGAGGTGACTTTGATAGAAATGCCTCACTGTATACACATTTGAATGTAACACACATTTTTACCTATAATCCTTAAATTTCTCTACATTTGCATAATAATTTTAATACTTTTTTGCCTTTTTAACCAATTGTTAGTGGATTATGGTTCCTAATAGTTTCACTTTAAATTTCTTTTGTCTCAGTCTGGTAATCAGGGAGTGTTATGAAACACGTTGTCTAGAAGAAATAACCTATAAAGCAAATAATCACTTCAAATTTGGTTTCTCTGCAAAGTCTTAGGTTTTTTTTTTTTTTTTGGTATTTTTTAAAGTGGAACTTTCACTATATTCACACACAACAAATGCACATCCACATGAGATTCTGCACTTACTCTGAAATTTCTGTAGCACATTTCAACCACGATTCCAGAGATAAAACTTTTCCTTACTTCCCTGAGCACCTGCAAGAAAGAGAAAAAATAGATTTGTTCTAAATCTCATTGGGTTTTAATACAATTTAGTTCCAGTGTATTGTATTTATACTCAGACTAGCAGCAGGTGTTGGTTACAGACAGGTTAATCCAGAACATCTGGATTATTTTATTTTATTTTATTTTATTTTATTTTATTTTTCTTTTTCTTTTTAGATGGAGTCTCACTTTGTTGCCCAGGCTGGAGTGCAGTGGTATAATCATGGCACACTGTAACCTCTACCTTCCGGGTTCAAGCGATCCTCCCACGTTAGCCTCCTGAGTAGCTAGGACTACAGGCTGCACTACCATGTCTGGCTAATTTTTGTATTTTTAGTAGAGACGGGGTTTCACCATGTTGGTCAGGCTGGTCTTGAATTCCTGACCTCAAATGATCTGCTGCCTCAGCCTCCCAAAATGCTGGGATTATAGGTGTGAGCCACCATGCCCTGCCCAGAACAACTGAAATTCTTAACTCAGGATGGAACTACTTTAGCATTCTCCATTTTAGAAATCCAGGTGTTTACCTTTATAGAGTTATAGCACTTGTGCCCAGAGGAGGTATTGAGTCATTTCTCAAAAACATTATTTCAGAGGGCATAAATTAGTATCTGTGAATTTGTGTTTTGGTCTGAAGTCTTCAGAATATTTGTTATAGTAAAAAATATATGGAAACACATTGCTATGCTTACTGTAAGGAAGGATGTTATCTTAGTCTGTTCAGGCTTGCTATGATACCCTTTAAAATACCTTACTGGGTAATTTGTAAACAATAGAAATTTATTGCTCACAGTTCTGGAGGCTGAGAAGTCCAAGACCAAGGCACCAACAGTGCCTTGTTGCTGTGTCCTCACATGGTAGAAGGGGCAAGGGAATTCCCTCAAGTCTCTTTTATAAGGATACTAATCCCATTCATGAGATTGGAGCCCTCATGACTTAATCACTTCCCAAAGGCCCCAGTTCTTAATGCTATCACATTTGAATATTAGGTTTCAACATGTGAATTCTGGGGGGACATCAGCATTTGGACCCTAGCAGATGTTGTCAGTGTTCCTATTATCTCCATGATGATTTACTAGAGAAATGTATTTCAATTGTTAGTACCAGGAATAATTGACCTTCTCCCATGATACTAGTTTAATTTTCCCTCATAGACACTATTAGTCTTAATATTGGTTGTGTTGCTGTATTAGCTAATTGAAAGTTTAGAGCTCACCTCAGAGCCAATAATTTTTTAATTTAAAATTTTATTTTCATTAAATTAAATTTACATTTAAATATTCTTTTCAGTTTAGGAAAACTTCTAAGTGTGTTTGGAACAGTCTAGGTATATGAATCTACTTTTTATAAATTGCATACAATTTAAATCCATGAAGTATTTTGAATGAAAATTTAGCAACTAAATTCCAATGTTTTAATGCAAAACACAGTTTTAAAGACTAAGTACCAAAAAAGGTAAAATTATTATTATTATTCTTATTTTTGAGATGGAGTCTTGCTCTGTTGCCCAGTCTGAAGTGCAGTGATGCGATCTCTGCCCACTGCAACCTCTGCCTCCTGGGTTCAAGCGATTCTCCTGCCTTAGCATCCTGAGTAGCTGGGATTACAGGTGTGCCACCACATGCAGCTAATTTTTTTTTTTTTTTTTGTATTTTTTGTAGAGAAGGGGTTTCACCATGTTGGCCAGGCTGGTCTCAAACTCCTGACCTCAAGTGATCTTCCTGTCTCAGTCTCCCAAAGTGCTGGGATTACAGGCATGAGCCACTATGCCTGGCTGCAAAATGAATTTTTATATTGATTGCACGTTGAAATGATAATCTTTTATATATGTTGTGTTAAAACATTATTAAAATTAATTTTACCTGTTCCTTTTTGTAATTTTAGTGTTACCATTAGAAAATTTAAAATTATATATTTGCTGTTCTCTTTTCTGATAGGCATTATATTTTTATTAGATGGCACAATTCTGAACCATGAGCTTTCCTAAAGGGTTAATAAAACTTTCTCAATATCTTTTAAAGTGACTGGTTCATTCAGTTTTTCTGTCTCTCCAGAATAAACTTCCATCATTTATATTTTCCTCAAAAATTCTTTTTTTCGAATATATTTTCTTTTTTTTATTTCCAAGTTTTATTTTAAGTTCTGGGGTACATGTGCAAGATGTGTAGGTTTGTTACATAGGTAAACATGTGCCATGGTGGTTTGCTGCACAGATCATTCCATCACCTAGGTATTAGGCTCAGCATTGATTAGCTATTCTTCCTGATGCTCTCTCTCCTCCCACCCCTCATTCTCCAACAGGCCCTAGTGTGTGTTGTTACCCTCGATGTATCCATGTGTTCTCATCATTCAGCTCCCACTTATAAGTGAGAACATATGATATTTGGTTTTCTGTTCCTGCATTAGTTCGCTGAGGATAATGGCTTCCAGCTCCATCAATGTCCCTGCAAAGGACATGATCTTGTTCCTTTTTATGGCTGCATAGTATTCAATGGTGTATATGTACTACCTTTTCTTTATCAAGTCTATTATTGATGGGCATTTAGGTTGATTCCATGTCTGTGCTATTGTGAATAGTGCTGCAATGAATATACATGTGCATGTATCTTTATAATAGAATGATTTATATTCCTTTGGGTATATACCCAGTAATGGGATTGCTGGGTCAAATGGTATTTCTGCCTCTAGGTCTTTGAAGAATTGCTACACTGTCTTCCACAGTGGTTGAACAATTTACACTTCCACTAACAGTGTAAAAGCATTCTTTTTTTCTCCACAACCTCGCCAGCAGGTTCTCTATTCCGTTCCATTGGTATATGTGTCTGTTCTTGTATCAGTACTGTGCTGTTTTGATTACTGTAGCCTTGTAGTGTAATTTGAAGTTGGGTAGTGTGATTCCTCCAGCTTTATTCTTCTTGCTTAGGATTGTCTTTGGTATTTGGGCTCTTTTTGGGTTTCATATGAATTTTTAAATTTTTTTTTCTAATTTTGTGAAGAATGTCAATGGTAGTTTAATGGGAATAGCATTGAATCTATAAATTGCTTTGGGCAGTATGGCCATTTTTACATATTGATTCTTCCTATCTATGAAAATGGAATATTTTTCCATTCGTTTGTGTCCTCTCTGATTTCTTTGAGCAGTAGTTTGGAGTTCTCCTTGAAGAGGCCCTTCACTTCCCATTAGTTGTCTTCCTAGGTATTTTATTCCTTTTGTGGCAGTCGTGAATAGGATTTCATTCATGATTTGGCTCTTATAGAGCCAATAACTCAATAGAGATTAGAGTTAGGATCTCCTAAACTTGTGACCTGATACTTTTTTTACGCTATATCTATGATGATTTATTTCCTCAAACTAACATTTAGGTCACATAGCCCCACAGAGAATTTTTATGTTATTTCCATGTAGGAGAGGTCGATTGGAAGATGTAGATTAGCCTAAATAACAAAATATGGTAATTTCCAGAAAGTCATTGGTTTATGGAAATAGAATATCTAAAATTGTAACTATTCGAGAAAATTTAGGCCATAAGTTTGCATTACATAACAATGCTTTAATGAAAAAAAATTAGTTCCCACTTAAAAGTCTTTTATATATAGTGTTTGATACCATTATTAGAAATAGATTTATCTAATCTCCTCCTAATCTCAATATATAATCTCTTAATACTTGGTGGCTCTTTTCAGTCTTTAAAAACCCTTTATTATCTTGAAGTTGTATTACTGTATCAGGCTTAATTTGCTTTAGACTAAAATTTAGGTGATGTAAAAAGATTTACTAATGCTACTTCGTGTTTTATTTGTTAAGGTAGATAGTGGGTACAGAATGTACCTTTTATTATTATTTAAACTGTACATATATATTCTATTAACTCTTCCCTATGTATATAGTATTTTGTAATAAATTCATAAGATTAAAATAAATCTGTGAACCGAAGCTGCCTTTTGTTTTTGTAAGAGTTAGCTTTTTCATTTTCTTCTTCTTCTTCTTCTTTTTTTTTTTTTTGAGATGGTGTCTCGCTCCGTTGCCCAGGCTGGAGTGCAGTGGCATGATCTTGGCTCACTGCAACCTCTGCCTCCTTGGTTCAAGCTATTCTCCTGCCTCAGCCTCCTGAGTAACTGGGATTACAGGCACGTACCACCATGCCTGGTGAATTTTTTTGTATTTTTAGTAGAGACAGGGTTTCACCAAGTTGACCGGGCTGATCTTGAACTCCTGACCTCAGGTGATCCACCTGCCTCAGCCTCCCAAAGTGCTGGGATTACAGATGTGAGCCACCATGCCTGGCCAGGTTTTTCATTTTCAAAGAAGAGATAGTATTCTCAGTAGTTCAGAAGAAGATAAATTCAGTTCAGTGAATATGCATGAGATAAAGTATTATAAACATGCATAGATTACCTTTATGTCTAAAATTAGGCACAAACAGAAAGAGCCTATATCTACATATTCTCTAAATAGGGTAGAATCAAACTTTGACATGCTAGCTGCATTTGCTTGACTGACTTGGATCATTTTTCTAAAAATGAAAACTTCACAGTCAAACTCTTGCATTGGTGAATGCTTCCTCATGCCTTTTTTTACTAAGACTCCAGGAACAACACAAAGGATTTTGGAGTTAACTGACACAATTAAATTATATGAGAAGCTCAATAGTGCAAAAGATGAATAATAATATAGGTTCATCTTAATAATATCATAAGACATAAGAAACATTAATGTCATAAGACATTAAATCATGCCAGTGACATCACAAGACAGTGCATGATCACCTGGAAGGCTTTGAGAAGTAAGTGCTAGAAATAAGGAGAAAGAAGTTTGATTGGTCTAAGAAGGTAGTGTGGACCTTCAACTGAATTTTGAAGAATGTTTAGAGTTGGAAAAGATGAGGTATGTATGTGAGATGAGGGTTGAGGGTGAATGGTAGTGGGGGATGGATAGAGAAGGGCATTAAGTAACATTCACGGAACATTAAACTGTGTGCCAGATACTGTGGCTTGTACCTTTATCTCGAGGGTGAGGCAAGCAGCCCATGACCATTAGGTGGTGTGGAATACTCTGGGGTCAGATTGTTTGCATTTACTATTAGGTACGTTAGGTTTCCCTCTAAGTCTCATGATCCCCATCGGTTAAAAAGACACAATAGTAGTGTTTATTTCTAGGGTTACGTAGCTTACAAAAGCACTTCATTTATATATGATATATATCAAGTGCTCAATGAATGTTAGCTGCTATTATTATTGTGATGATGGTTGTTATAGGGAGATCCAGGGGATAGTCTATACCCTTCCTCAGAGGTTACTAATCTAGGCCTCCTTGGTATTTCTTCTCTTGTGAACTTAGAACTTCTATAATACACTTTTGTTTTAAATCATCTATTATCATGTGCTTTCTTTGGAAATTCCTTAAGATCAGGGATCTTTTAATACGTAATATGTCTGCCATCCACAAAGTGTTTGGCCTACTGTTGAACACATAGGTGTGGAGCTGGTTGATTTTGCAGATTATTGCACAGGGAGATACTACATTTTCCTAGGAGGTGTATGTTGCCTTGTGCTGTTTTTCCTCAACCCCACCTGATAAATAAAGGCAATTGATACAGAAGTATTCCTCCTCTTTTGACCTTGGCAGTAAATCTTAGTATTACACCAGCCATCTTAGGTGAGGTTAATCAATCCTATGATTACAGACCAAGAGATGACATGAGAAATCTTCTTGCCTTACATCTTTGGAGAACAAAAGTAAGGTTCAGAGAGAGTATGTTATTTGTTCAAGGTCATGCAATCTGTTGGTAGAAGAGTCAAGATTAGAATCTAAGTCTCTTGTCTTCTAGTGCAATCCATGCAGGTTTATAGCAAATGGACTCTTTATTACTCGATAAATTCAAAACTGTGGATATTATTCTGAGTAGTTGAGATTGTAATTTTTTAAAATCTTTTATTAGATTAGAATGTGTTTATGGTTCTGAATTCAGTGAGTAAGGGAACAGTTCATTACCAGAACATCCATTACCAGACAGTCCATTAAAGTCCCAGAAGGACTTTACTTTTAAAAGGACTTAAAAGTACTTTTATGGCCGGGCGCGGTGGCTTACGCCTATAATCCCAGCACTTTGGGAGGCCGAGGCGGGCGGATCACGAGGTCAGGAGATTAAGACCATCCTGGCTAACACAGTGAAACCCCGTCTCTACTAAAAATACAAAAAAATTAGCCAGGCTTGGTGGTGGGCACCTGTAGTCCCAGCTACTTGGGAGGCTGAGGCAGGAGAATGGCATGAACCCAGGAGGCGGAGATTGTAGTGAGCCGAGATTGTGCCAATGCACTCCAGCCTGGGCGACAGAGCGAGACTCCGTCTAAAAAAAAAAAAAAAAGTACTTTTCTTTTGTATGTAAGCTCCATGAGGATGGAGATTTAGTCTGTTTTGTTCACTCTTGAATCCCTAGTGTCTGGAATAGTGCCAGGCACACAGGAGATGCTCAATAAATAATTGTTGAATGAATAAGTTGGCTTTGTTGGCAGTACTGGTTGAGACTTCATTTGGGAATGTTTGTGACTTCCAGAGAGTCTAAACTTTAAGCATCAAACTCTGGAAAGAAACCCTGGAAACAACAGGGAAACTTTGGCTATGGCAAAAAAATAAAAATGAAATGCTTCCCCCCGGTTGGGGGAGTATATGAGAGAGTATATATGAAACTTCTGGAACTTTTTGGAAGAAACATACCTTATAAGTAAATGTGTAAGGTCAGTTGGTGCAAGAGGATAAAACATCCTCTAAGCTCCTGACACATCTCAAAGGAATAGTTGGAAAAGATGAGCAGAATAGTTTTGGTGGTGTGTGGAATTTAGGCTTTTGCCACCTTGAAATTGTTCTATATCCTTAAGCTAATGAAAACAAAAAAGAGAAAATTCAATCTTTATAAAGAGAAGGGTCTTTGTACCTGGCTTCTTAATGTTCATGATGCTCCTCCTTCTAAGCATGAACAGTCAAGCTTCATGGGCAAGGCACCAGGCAGCCCCTGCTACCATTTAATCCATGGGGTGGGGAGGCCAAGCAGGAGTTTCCTGTTTCCTGTCCCTGATCTTCCAACCAATGAAAAAAGATAGTGATGACTAATGGAACAAAGAAATGCCCTGAATCTTACTTTGGGTATATTGATGAGTTATATAATCTGTATCTGAAATGGATAAAAATATACAAAGATTAAGTAATATGGTGAAAGAGAACACTAACTCAAGATTAAGGAAATCTGGATTCTGTTTTAGGGCTGTCGTTTATTAGTTATGATTTGGGCAAGACCTTTGGGGTCTCAGTTATATCAGAAGTGAGATGGTCCCTAAGGTTTCTTCTAGGTTTAATATTTGCTATGTTTAAACATTTAAAAAAAATCTCGAGGCCTGATCATGCTTTAAAATCTCCAATTTTCAGAATTAACAGAGTAGATGAATTTCCATCCAAGGATAAGAGAAAGAAAGAAAGATGAACGTTGGTGCTTAAAGCAAAAGCAGTCAGCACTTAGGGCACTGGCTTTGACTGCCACTTCAGAATGCAGAGATTTGAAAGATAATGGGCTGAGTCTTAGAAATTACTGAAACAATTTAAAATATTATTTATTTATTAAAAATCTTTGAGAACTAATTTGAGTAAATGATAAAGCAAAGCCAAACACAAAAACGAATAATTTCTAAAAGAAAGCTCACCCTTAAATATTGGCTTCTCTTGCTAAAGCCACTGTAGTCTCTTACGTTTGATTCTCATGTATTTTCCTCTAGGGGAGAGAAAAGGAGATTTTTCAAAAGGAAAAAAACCCTTTTGTTTGACTGTTCTGAAAATAGCACACTCCAGAATACAAAAATGAAAGTGTGGGTTCATGGTACATGCAGGCCCTACGTGTGACCTATCCTGAAGTGTTCTTTCTTGATTTTATGTGGCACTAGGGATGTCCTTGAGGGAAAAAATAGCCAGGGGTTTTACTTTGGTGATGAGTTATGCTAGCCGGCTTCATGTCTCACGTAAATGGTAACCTTTGCTAAGTGTAACCCTAGCTCTTTGTAAAGAGAACAGAATTAGACTTCACCAAATGAAGAGTCCAAGACCTTGGCAATCTTACCCTGGAAAGATGACAAGATATATAGAGATCAGACAAGTGAACAATGATGATGCCTTTATAACATTGCCTGAATAGCTAGGATGTCTGCAGAGTTATACTAGCTTCATGGATATTATATAGGTTCTCTGGTCTGAAAAATAGGACATTAGATCTATTTAAAAGTGAACAACTGAAGAATTTGATAGTAGCTTCATTAGGAAAAAAAGAGGAAAAAGAAGTAAGATAAAGCAGGTTTAGCAATGTACAGTATTTTAAATGTATTAAAATGTCACATTACTGGCCGGGCGCGGTGGCTCACGCCTGTAATCCCAGCACTTTGGGAGGCCAAGGCGGGCGGATCACAAGGTCAGGAGATCGAGACCATCCTGGCTAACACGGTGAAACCCCGTCTCTACTAAAAATACAAAAAATTAGCTGGGCATGGTGGTGGGCACCTGTAGTCCCAGCTACTCGGGAGGCTGAGGCAGGAGAATGGCGTGAACCTGGGAGGCGGCGCTTGCAGTGAGCCGAGATTGTGCCACTGCACTCCAGCCTGGGCGACAGAGCGAGACTCTGTCTCAAAAAAAAAAAAAAAAGTCACATTAGTGAGAATATTTTAAATTCATGCAATAACCTAAATTCTGCATTCTTTTAAAATGTTACTTAAGTTATTTTGATTTGTTGGAGAGTTTATTGTGCTGTTCCATTTATTTTCTTTTGCTTGCCTATTTTATTATTTAGTGTTTTTGTTTGGTTTTGTTTTTAGATACAGGGTCTTTCTCTGTCACCCAGTCTGGAGTGCAGTGGCACGACCATATGTCACTGCAACCTTGAACTCCTGGGCTTAAGTGATCCTCCCACCTCAGCCTCCTGAGTAGCTAGGACTACAGGCATGTGCCACTATGCCTCGCTAATTTTTTTTTTTTTTCTTTTTTGTAGAAGTGGAGTCTTGCTAGGTAGGTAGCACAGGCTGGAGATTTAGTGTTTGCATATTTATTTATCTTCTATTTGGTAACAGATGCCATACTAGGTAACTTTTATTCACATAAAGATAATTGATTCAAAGTGTCCATAAAGCACCAGATATTGTGAAAGATTTTAACAATTTAATTACTTTATTCATTTTTAATTTTTTTATTTTTTAAGAGACAGGATCTTGCCATGTTGCCCAGGCTGGAGTGCAGTAGTTGTTCATATGGGCGATCCTAGCACACTACAGCCTCAAACTCCTGGCTTCAAGCAATCTTCACCTCAGCCTCTGGAGCAGCTGAGACTTCAGGTGTGTGCCACTGCACCTGGCCATTTTTTATTTTCTATTACACCTAACGGGTGGAGGGAGAACAAATAGTTGAGGAAAGAGGTACGTGAATTAAGTCAGTAAAGGAGTTGTGAGTTTTGTGTGTATGAGATGGTTTTCATCAGTTTCTGAACAAATCCAGCTTCTGCTATGGCCCACTGTGTCAGTCAACAGTCACCACTGTGACTGTAATATTAGTCCCTGCAAAAATAAATGCATCTGTTTTGTGAACATACTCAAGCTACTCAAGAAGATGATGATATTTGACATCAACTGAGTATTTTGGTGATAGTTTTTAAAAGTTCTTAAGGAAGCTTGATACATGGGAGATTCTAAAGATGTATCTCACTGTTTCTTCCCCAGTCAATCTAGACCATATTCTAACAAGAGTAGATTTTAATTACTTCATATCTCTTGATTTATTAGCCTACAGCCTTCACATTGGTCTCTGTTCCTTTTGTTTTCTTGCTTGCTTGCTTTCGGGAAAAAGAAATCACTTTAAAAAATTTTTCAACACATTAAACTGATGTCAAGGGTGAGCTATTGTTTTCTACATGACTGGAAATTTTACTTCATCACATTTAGAGTTTTGTCTCATCCCCAGTGTTTTGTCAAATTTTTTGATTTTACAAAGTGCCAAAGAGGAGGTCTGTCTTGTCATTGTTAATCATCTGTCTCTCCATGTTAGATTAAAATACTTACTGTCCCGGTTCTCATGGTCCCTATATCTAAATTGTATTTTTATATAAAACCATTTACTCTATGAAGTTGTTACAAAAGATGCAGTTCTATTTGAATATCTATGTAGCTCAACCCTTACTGTACTTGTTTTCTTGTTGTCAAAGTCCACATTGTTCATGGCCTTTCTCAGACAGCTTCTCCATCAAAGGATATGATGCCTGTCATGAGTTATGAATGTTACTACTTCTTTCGCTTGATACTGAAATCCTAGTGGAATTAGAAACAACTGGGACGTATCTTTAAAATCTTGCTCACTGGAGGGCTCTTCTGGGGCATATGGTCTTTCTCCTGTGGCTTAATGTTTTAGTTTAGGAATTTGAGAAGAGCTGGCTGAGCAGTTCATCTCTGATCCAAGTGTTGACAGCTGGGACTAGATTATGCATTTCCCAGATGGTTTCTTCTCTCACATGTATGGCACCTTTGTGCCACCTTTGTCAGTTCACCCCACTCCCCAACTTGGTGTCTCATCCTTCAGGGATCTCCATGTGGCTTGGGCTTCTCACAGGATAGTGATCTCCTGGTAGTAGATTTCTCACATGAGGGCTTAGGGCACCAAAATAAAATGTTCCAAGAACCATCTCTGAAAAGACTGTCTTTCCCCAGTTGTTCTTGTGACAATAGAGGAACTAGCTTTAAAAGACCCAATTTGTAGAATTCTTTATAAAAAATTCAGGCCTTAGGGTTCAAATACTAAGATAAAAAGTTGAATGATGTGGCAAGCTACTTTCCACTTTGTTTTGTTAGGGAACTTTCAAATTTAGCTAAAGATTGTGTTTATGATCTTTTTTTCTTATTTGAGGGTGAAATGTTGAAATTGACCTAGCCCTAGGGCAAAGGAGAGGAACAGTGATGGTGGGGGGCCCATATTCCAACTGAATAGTCTACACTGCTTCCTGGGTCTCACTCTCTAACACTTGTAGTGATCATGCTGATGAAAGATGACAGGAGAAAAGTTGCCTACAGTTAAGAGCCTTCCTGTCCCAGAAGCAACAAACAACTTCAAATCCAGCTTTTGGCAGAACTGCTGATTGACGTAGTTTATATTTTGCAAGCTCTCCTCACATCTTCTGTCTGCCCCTCCCCAGAACCCTTTCCTACACACACATTATAGTGTTTTCTTCCTTTAGAACTAGCCCTCCAAACCTATCACTTCATCAAGCCCACATCAAAACTGACTTGTTTTATTCTAATCTCTGATAGACTGGTTTAAAGACACACATTTCTTCATAAACACATTTCACCCCTTCATTTGTCTTTAGGAAGAGCCATTGCTTTAACCCCAATGGTACCGTCTCCAGTGGTGGCATTCTGAAGCAGAGACATCATCTTAGAGGTAGGGGAGATTAGATGTCTTTTACGTCCTGTTGAATGCAGAAGACACTTTGATATTTAACCCTCAAACTTTTATTTCCTTTGACATGTCACCTAAAATAGGAAGAGTATGTTTGTCTTTTTTTTGTTTTTGTTTTTTTTGAAATGGGGTCTCACTTTGTCACCCAAGCTGGAGTGCAGTATTACAGTAATATAGCTCACTGAAACCTTGAACTCCTGAGCTCAAGTGATCCTCCCTCCTCAGCCTCCTGAGTAGTTGGACTATAGGCTCATGCCACCATGTTCAGCTAATTTAAAAAATTTTTTTTGTGGACATGGGCTTTTGCTATGTTGCTTGGGCTGGTCTTGAACTCCTGGGTTCAAGCAATCCTCCCATCCCTCCCTCCCAGAGTGTTGGGATTACATGTGTGAGCCCACTGTTCTCAGCCTGTTTGTCCTTTTTGATGCCACTGGATTTAGTACATAAATTTTTATGTTATAAAATCGTGCCCAATTTTTAAAAGGGGCTATTCCATTTCTGTTAGCCATGCATACATACACACAGAGTTGTTGCCCAGAGGAACACTGTGTGCATAAGGACAGCTAAGACCCCGTACTGTCATTAGCTGGGAGTCAGGTTACCTCCCACATGGACAGTGTCATGTGCTAGAGATGTGTGCAAGTAGAAGAGTCCTAGAGAGGAGAATCTGTAGCATTAAGCGGGCTTTGCAAATAAAAAAAAAAAAAGATCATTCACAACAACCCTCTCTGACCTTAATTTTTAATAACTGTGAAATGGAGTTAATCACCTAGGCACTGTACTAACCACTTTATATACATAATCTCATTCACTCCTCACAACAACTCCAATATCTAGGGATATTATCATTCCCATTTTACAAGAAAGGAAACATGAGCTTAGAGGGTTTACACAAATTGCCCAGAGTCACACGGCTAGTAAGCCGTGGAGCCAGGAATAAAATCCACACAGTTCATCCCTAGAGCAGAGAGATCTTCCTTCAAGTACTTCCTTGATCTATGTGAGTAAATCTCATAATGTGTACTTCTTGGGAAATAAGAGGAAAGGGGACTTAGGCTGTAATGAAAAGCCTGAAGTTCTACTTTCTTTATTTTTCTGTGTAGATGAACCTTTATTTTTACACATGTTCTTAAAGTCCAAACTTCTTTTTTTTAAAATTATACTTTAAGTTCTGGGATACATGTACAGAATGTGCAGGTTTGTTACATAGGTACACACATGCCATGGTGGCTTGCTGTATCCATCAACCTGTCACCTACATTAGGTATTTCTTCTAATGCTATCCCTCCCCTAGCCCCCAACCCCACAACAGGCCCTGGTATGTGATGTTCCCCTCCCTAAGTCCATGTGTTCTCATTGTTCAACTCTCAATTATGAGTGAGAACATGCAGTGTTTGGTTTTCTGTTCTTGTGTTAGTTTGCTGAGAATGATGGTTTCCAGCTTCATCCATGTCCCTGCAAAGGACATGAACTCATTCTTTTTATGGCTGCATAGTGTTCCATGGTGTGTATGTGCCACATTTTCTTTATCCATTCTATCATTGATGGGCATTTGGGTTGGTTCCAAGTCTTTGCTATTGTGAATAATGCTGCAATAAACATACATGTGCATGTGTCTTTATAGCAGAATGATTTATAATCCTTTGGGTATATACCCAGTAATGGGATTGCTGGATCAAATGGTATTTCTGGTTCTAGATCCTTGAGGAATCGCCACACTGTCTTCCACAATGGTTGAACTAATTTACACTCCCACGAACAGTGTAAAAGCATTCCTATTTCTCCACATCCTCTGCAGCATCTGTTGTTTCCTGACTTTCTAATGATCGCCATTCTAACTGGCATGAGATGGTATCTCATTGTGGTTCTACTTTGTAACTAGGCTTTGGGTTTAGCAGGACTCTCTTAAGGATATAAACAGAGATTTCCAATAACCTTCTCATATGTAGGACACTGGGTCAGAGACTTAACTCTGAGAATGGTCTATGTTTATTGCTTAGATATATAAGAAGATAAATGTGGTATTGCAGTTAGTTGAACTAGACAGTGTGTAAAAATCTGTTTCCAAAATATGAGAGAGATGAGTGATAAATGTGTTGATTCAATTTTTTTGGATGTGAAATACCTTTGGGTCAAAGCCCCAAGACTCACATTGGAGGCCTTGCCAGAGACAGAACTGAAACTATGTTCAGGAAATAAAGATATTTACAGTACCCAAAGGGCAAATTCTCACTAGGTCTAGCCGTCTCACTACAGAAAATGATATAATGACACCCCACTGCAGTTCTCTCAGCATCACGCAATATATCCATGTAACAAACCTGAACATGTACCCATGAATCTTTAAAAAAAAAAAAGAGAGAAAGAAAAATAAATGAATTCTACAAGGAGAGGGGAAGAGGCTGATCGGGACAGGTTATCAGTATATCTTTTTTCCCTTACCCTCTTCCACTAGTGCAGTTTAATTTAGCTCCTCGCCACCTTGGCAGTATTGATCTGTGTGAGAGACTGAGAAGCTGAGGCACAGAGGGGGAGAGAAGTTGGACAGTGACAAGCTCATGGAGGCAAGGGGCAGTTTGAAGTGCAAGGAAACGGGGCTGGGGGGCCGAGTGGTCATGATAATAAATACATGCGAAGAGCAGGAGCATTTTGGGGAGATTATAGAGAAGCTGGGCCTTAGAGAGCACTGAGAGAGGCAGTCAGGCTTTATAGCTTCAGACTTAATCTCAGGGCTGTCCCTGGTCCCTACAGTCACTTCTGGGACAGTGCAGAAGCAATGTTCCCTAGGGTCACAGAATTATTGAATATTAGAGCCCCACATAACCTCACAGTCCATCAAATACATATAGACCCTCAATTTCAGTTTAAAGGGAATTTAAAGGGATTTTGTCCAGTTGATTCAAAACAGCTTTGATTTTCATGGCAGGCTTTAATTCACTTTCTTTTGCAAGTTGCTTTCCTGTTAAAAATTCTATCTATAGAAGACCCTGTGTATGTGTGTTTGCCTATGTGCATTTGTGTGGATGTGATGTCTATGGTGGACCTCATTTGTCAGACAATAGAGTGAAAGATTATGATTTTAGTTACCTTTTTAGCTGAAATCAGGAACAAAATTAGTCAAGCCATAGATATTTATGAAGTATCCCCTCAATGTATTCCTTTGTTTCTGATGGCTAGACAGATATTTCATTTTATTTATTTATTGAGACAGATTCTCACTCTGTTGCCCAGACTTGAGCGCACTGGCATGCACTGCAGCCTCAACCTCCCAGACTCAAGCCATCCTCCCCACCTCAGCCTCCTGAGTAGCTGGGACTACAGGTGTGTGCCACAATGCCTGGCTAATTTTTTTTTTTTTGTAGAAACAGGGTTTTGCCCTGTTGCTGAGGCTGGTCTCCTAGGCTCAAGTGATCTGCCTGCTTCAGCCTACCAAACTGCTGGGATTACAGGTGTGTAGACAACGTATTTTAGGCACATAATTTGGATAACCTTTTGCTTTTTTTTTTTTTTTTTTTTTTGAGATGGAGTCTTATTCTGTTGCCCAGGCTGGAGTGCAGTGGCACGATCTCAGCTCACTGCAAGCTCTGCCTGCTGGGTTCAAGGAATTCTCCTGCCTCAGCCTTCTGAGTAGCTGTATTACAGGCATGCGCCACATACCTGGCTAATTTTTTTGTGTTTTTAGTAGAGATTGTATTTTAGTAGAGATTGTATTTTAGTAGAGATTGTTTTACCATATTGGCCAGGCTGGTCTCGAACTCCTGACCTTGTGATCTGCCTGCCTTAGCCTCCCAAAGTGCTGGGGTTACAGGTGTGAGCCCCTTCGCCCTGCCAATCTTTTGCTTTCTAAGTGCTCACATATTCAGTAGGGAAAGAAATAATAATAACAGCTTCTCAAGTACCATGGAAAACCACTTGATAGTTTTACAGTGATTCTCAAAATTTAACATGTATATGCATCATTTCAAAATCTGTTAGAATGCAGATTCTGATTTAGTTTGTCTGGGATTTCTTACAAACTCCTAGGTAAAATGGATGCTGCTGGTCCACAGACTACACTTTGGCAAATAGCTGAATAAAGTCTTAGCATTGGTTAAAATGTAAGGCATGCATAGGGAATAGCAAGTCAGTTTGACAGGGAAGATCAGATCTCAAAGAGCCTTGAATGCCAAGTTAAGGATTTAGGTGATATTCTATGTAAAAGAATCATTGTAGTTTTCTATACTGGGTAGAGAGTGACATGATAGGACCTGTACTTAAGGGAGATTTATCTGTCATCATGTATAGGACAGGCGTGCTAGAAGTTTTATATTAGGTATTTAGTAGGAGAGACTCAACTCCTGGCCCTTAATGCCAAATGAGAAAAAGTTGCAGGAAGGAGAGAGGAGGGGACTGGCAATAGAGAAGCTACCTGCTTTACAGACTGTCCCTGGGCGAGGATAAGGAGTTGTTTGGATCACAAATCTCTTTAGTCCACCCAAATTCCAAGAGATCCCTGCAAATCCCTTGCTTATTTAAGGATGCAGTCATAAAATATGGTAAATTTCTAGATTCAATTTGTCAAAATGTATTGAGTGCCAAATACAGTCCTCTGCTATTTCAGGCATCTGTGTATTTCCTAGAGTGTTTAATGCAGGATCCTTGTAATGTTAATGGTGAATGAAGGAATTCATTCTGCTTAATTATCCTATTTCAGCTTAAGATGCAATAATATATCCTTGATGAGACTATTTAAAAAGCAAGGACATGATAAACACAAAATATAGGATAGTGGTTACAATTGGGGGAAAGTAAGGGGAAGAGATAAGGGAGGAGTAAATATATGATGTGAATTACTGTTATTGTTCTAGTTCTTGGGTTTGAGTAATTGATTCACTGGATTTGTTATATTATTAAAATAAATAAGGAAATGAACCAGTAAATAAAGTAGAAGAGTACCATGCATGTTAATAATACAAAATATGATTAATTATGCACCTGACGTTTATTTTTTAAAATCTACATGAACACACACTCAAAAGTAATATCAGGGAGTGTCCGTCCTGTCTACAGGGTCTGCCAAAAGTGGGAGAATGAAATTAAAGTTGCTACATCAGCCTATACCTATGGAGAGCTTTTCTGTTTGGTATAATTTCACAATGCAGATAGTTCAAATAGTTATCCCACCCAGTCTGATGCTTGGTGAGATCAGGTAAGGCAATAGCCCCAACAAAATATACTAACATTCTACTATCTAAATTTCTGTTCTATTCAGTAATTTACAGAGGGCTTTCACATATCAAAACATGCTTGCCTGACATTCTTGCGTTCTTGAACCTGGGACCAGAGGTCTTGGAAGAATGTCTTGTAGGAATTTGGTATGAATGTCTTTGAGGAGTTTGGTGTGCTCAGAGTATTGTACTTATAATGGCCTGACATGAAATCTTTTCTAATCATTGACATGATACCAAGGTATGAAGAAATATATCCTGGGAGGTCAAATCCACTTTCAAAATAAAAGTTCCTTCTTTGTTATCTGTCCTAGTAAGTGAATGGAGTTCTGGCTTATTCTACAGAACATACATGAACTACCAATGTCAGAAACTTAGGATGTAGCAAAATACAGTCAGTGCTAAAACTACTGAGTGTAATTTAATTCTTTTGATGCATAAGGCATTTTTAGGGACTTGGGTGATCCACACAAATGAATTTTCCTGAAAATTGAAATAAACCTATTACTGCAAAAATATTTTTAAAAATAAAAGTAATCAATGCTTAAGGACAAAAATTCTAAAAATTCAGAGTACCGAAGGTACAAAGTGAAAGGTACAACTGACCCTTCCAAATCCCCAATTTCTACTATTAACAGTTTCTTGTATATCTATACAGAAAATTTATCTGCATATTCAGCTCTGTATATAATTTGATTTTTTTCACAAATGGGATCATACTATAATGGTATTACAGGGGATAAAAGGATATTCATTTTATATTTTAATAGTTACAGCTAAATTGCCCTTTTGTTAAATGGTACATTCTCAGTAGTTATTTGAGAATAACTTCCTCAGTGCTTCTTATAATATATCCCATTGTTTTGTAAACTTGCTTTATTTTTCGTCATAAGTGAGTCTGTGCATCTTTTGTGTGCTTATTGGTTGCTTCTGCTTTCCTTTCTTGTAAAGTGCCTGTTGAGAACTGAATTATTTTCCCCTCTGGTAAAATGCCTCCAAATTGAACACAGAACATTAACGATGTGTTTTTACAGCTACATTTTTATAATTAGACTCCATTAAAGGTGATTGTTGAACAAATAATAGTTTAAAATCTTGAGATTCTTTTTCATTTTTTTAAATATAATACATTGTCACACCAATGTCTAATACCAAGATAATGACGTTTGGTGTTAACAGTTGTACTTTACCCAGTCTTTAGTCTAATTTGAGCCTCATCCAAGTTTCGAAAGTTCCTGAAGTGGAAAGCACCAACAATAAAAAGGGGGTTTGTGATAGTTGACTTCCTAGTCACTCCCAGCTCCGTCCAAACAGTACATACTTTCCTCCCACTTCGCTGATAAATAACCTTGGAAATAAATTTATACCCATGGGTATAATTCTATGAGTTTAGTGCTCCTGCCTCTTTTCGTTACCTATATAGTTTCTATCATACTATGGCTGCTTAGGAAGTGTCTAAGAAAAACAACAATAATGCTGGTATTTGATTTGTCAGTTGTGGCTTGGGGCATCAGTGGGACATAGAGCAGGATTCTTGCTGAGGAATATGATCCTCACTTGATTCTAATTTTATCTTTGTGGTGAAGCTTTTAAATATGAGGACAGCTGATGTTGAATAAATCTGTCCTCACAAGCTGTATGAGATTGAAATAAAATTAAATATTTGGGGTTAAATCCAAATGTAAAGATGTGGAAATGGCTGATTAATCTTTTGATATTTCACTTTCTGCATCTTGGTAAAAAGGAACTGTTCGTTGTGAACTCCTAGCAACAGTCTAGTTTGAAGCTTATGATAAGCTAAATGTGTGCCTTAACTTAAGGTCTAACATTTTATAAAGGATGAAGTAGAGTTCTTACTTTTCACCCCAACCTCCACCCTGCTGATAAAATGATAGGCTATGCATACCTGATTTCATTAGCGGCCTCTCTTTCTTTGTTTTTCTCCCCGAATAAAAGGTTTCTACTAATGAAATAGTGAGGCCCACACTTACACTTGGGTTGGGGTAATGATCCTGTGTGGTCTTGTAAGTTTGCAAATGATGAGACCCCAAACTTCTAGTAGATTCTTACCTAGGGGACTAAATGTATTGCTAATTGCTAAGGAATAAATAAATGGGTGTGCTCCAAGAATAGATTGCTGGCTCTTCTTCAGCTGACTGGATTACTAAGGTAGAAAAGCACTAAAAATAAGTCAGGGCACAAATTCTTCTGCCAGGAACTGAGCATTGAGATAACTTGTCTGCCTGGTGGTGCTGACATCATCTGTTCTCCTAATGCACTGCATAAATAGGAGCCAGAATGAGAAATAGATTTGGCCATGAACTAGTGTCAGTAAAAGTCCTTAGCCCTTGTCCTGATATACCTATTGCTGCTTCTTGCCAGGTTTAAGTTAATTAGTCCATCCAACTCCTCTAGGAGATAGCTAAGTACATCAAGGTGAGAACCCAAAACCAAACTCAGAGTCAATCTCAGGGGAAATCATTTGATCTCTTCTAGCTTCAAATTTATTTTTGCTAGTTCTCTTCTGTCAGTTGAGTTTCAGTGTTTCCCCCAAGGGGTCAGATTTTAACAGAGTTGGAAAGGTGGGAAGGCATCTCAGGAAATCAGTTCTGTAGGACCTGAAGATTGCACAGTGATCCAGGTTCCCTGATGTGGAGTTAAGGATTCTTATCACTGAATTCCTTTTCTGTTATTACTTCAAATGTCCTGAGCAGAAAGCCTTAGCCAGTTATAATTAACCTATGGATCTCATGTGAACTAAAATGGGAGGAAATCCATGCAAATCCCTACCTTCTTTATATCTGAACCTACTTTCTTTTAGTTTTAGAGCAAGTTGCATTTAACTGGAATAATACCGTCTCACACTGATTAAGTCCTTGATGCTCACAAAATGCTTTCACACATTTATCTTGTGATCACAACAAGCCTGTAAGGAAGGCAGATGTTCTTATCCTCTTACTAACTGCTAGACTCAGAGAAGCCAACAGATTGAGACTCTGGCAGCAGTTGTTGCTAAGATCCCTGGGAGCTCTGGGATTTCATAGTCCATATAGTCAGCAGTGAACAGTTGGATCCATTTCTCTGGGGAAAGTTTGGGAAGTTTGTTCTGTTTGTTTAAATAAAGTTTGTTTACTTAAATATTTGTACAAAATATGCATTCTCATTATAGAAAATTTGGAAAATATGGAAGAAAAAAAATCAACCACAGACCGAGCACACAAAAACAAATTCCTTGGGTTTCCTGTTTTTTGACTGAATCTGTGAGACAGAAGGCGAGATCAGTAGGTATTCAATAATGTTTATTCTGTCTCCACCCCTTTCCTTGTGTTCAGCATAATGCACACAACAGACTTGTAAATTGAGTCTCCTCTTCTAGGGATCCTTCATAGGTAGGTATTGACTCTCAGTCTTCAGAGCTGAGCTCTAAAAGGTGGGTCAGAATCTTCCCATAATCCCTGGTAGAGATCAGCTGTTAACTGTTCTCCTTTTGTTACCCTTCTCTTTTTTTCCAAACAACACTCTTCCTTTCCTTCTGGCTATATCAGTAGGTTTTCTCTTTGTCTTTCTCTACTGTTTGTCATTTCCAGGCTTAAAGTCAGCAGCAGATTCTGCCTGGCCTCCCCAGGGCAGAGTCAAGGGCCCCAGTAGCGATGAAGAGAATCAAAGGACAAATATGGAAACTTCTGCTTTTTCTAATCTCCCACTCACCCAGCTTGGCACTGGCTTCTCAGAAGTACACTGACCAAAAAGAGGAGTGTTGGGCAGTCCAGGAACTTTTCTTTTCTTTTCTTTTGAGACAGAGTTTTGCTCTTGTCGCCTAGGCTGGAGTGCAATGGCATGATCTTGGCTCACTGCAACCTCTGCCTCCCGGGTTCAAGTGATTCTCCTGCCTCAGCCTCCTGAGTAGCTGAGATTACAGGTGCACACCGGCATGCCTGGCTAATTTTGTATTTTTTGGTAGAGATGGGGTTTCGCTATTTGGCCATGCTGGTCTCGAACTCCTGACCTCAGGTGATCCACCCACCTCAGCCTCCCAAAGTGCTGGGATTACAGGCGTGAGCCACCGTGCCTGGCCCAGTGCAGGACCTTTAACAGCTGCAGATGTTTGGAGCCAGGAAATATTGAGCTCCAGTCTATCTTTGAATCCTCTCCTGCATTTTGCTTAGTTCTTAAATAATAGACATTAGTTAAGTATTTATTGATGAATCTGTGAGTGAGTGAATGAATGTGTTTGGTCCTGAGACTGGAAGTAAGAAGCCACTATACTGGTTTCCTATAAGTTAAAATCATCAGGATTATATTCTCTGTCCTGCTCCCAAGGAATTAAGAACATTTGATTTTCCTCATCTGTAGAATCAATATGATATGAGAAAACCCAGCTAACCAGCAGCCTTCGTTTCAAAGATACTCACAGCCTCCACGTTGTCTGTTTGGTTTTCTGCTCTTGTTGTCCCCAAAGAAAGAGCCCCTCAAGGCTGTGTTTGAGGCGGGTCCCTGCTCTCTGGCAAGAAGGAGCATAAACTGGAATGATAGCTATGTGAAAAGAGGCTAGTGTATAAATTGGAAAGGATGGGGAAGAGTCTTCCTATTCTACTCTAGTTGATACAGTTCCAGCTTTCAATTTATCACACTTGAGAAGTGCTCATCTTCCCAACAGGACAGAAAATATGTGACCCTGAATTAACCACAAATAATTGTACATCAAATCTCTGAATGGGAATGAGGAGATAAAAGGCAGGGTAAAGCCAAAGTCTCATGGTAAGGAAAGCATTTTTAGCTGGAATGTAAAGAATGTTGGTATTGGCATTTAAAGGAAATTCAAGCTGCCCTCCCCTTCAATCCAGACAGCTCACAGTTGTTTGGGTCACAATTACAATTTTACTGATTTCGGAAATCTAATATTAATCTTAGCATTAGCTTTAGTGGAGAATCTGTCCAATGTTGTAGATCTTTATGGAGAGGTATTTTAAATTGTGAAATGACATTTTTTTTCTTAGACACATAAGACTTTTATACACTGTTTGTTGGTGGATGTGCTTTTGATTGTGCTGAATTGATCTATACATTTAAAATACAATAAAAAGAATTTAGGTCCAGCATAGAAGCCGAAGAATATCTCTTATCCAAGATGCTTGGGACCAGAAGTGTTTCAGGTTTGAGATTTTATTTTTCTTCAGATTTTGGAATATTTGCTGATACTTAAATGCTCCTTCGAGCGTCATGTCAGTGCTGAAAAAATTTTGGATTTTGGAGCATTGAAGATTTTGGATTTTTGGATTAGGCATGCTCAGCCAGTATAGAGAAACTTCATCTTACCATGCATAAGCTGAAAAATTTTTTTTGACAAGAATACACTTCCACTCTCTATTATAAATTATATAATTAAATAGCAGGCTTTGATTGAGGGTCTGTTGTACTGCCCAGTACTGAGTAGCTGGAGAGTAACAGATCAAACAAAAGGAAAAAAAAATAATAAACATCCTACTACATTTATAGTAAATTAAGTGTATAGAACATGGTGTAAACATTTCAAAAGCCATTCAACTCAGTATTTTTTGAGCATCTCATGTAGGCTATCTACTTTATTTTGTTTTGTTTTTTAGCCCCAGACTACTTCTTTCTAGTTTCAGCCAATTGTTTAAAAACTAAATAATGCTTGTTGTGTATGACAGAAGCTGGGAAAACTCAGTATTATCCCATTTCCAGTAGTAGTGCAAAAAAAAGCAAATTGTTTAAGGATGATTCATTAGAAACATGGCCTCCCTCATCAAAGGATGGCATGTTCTATCATTAGAATAGTAATTTATGTGATGTGATCATGAGTGCTGTTGACTTAAAGGGCTTGTAATCTGTAGGAATCTGTGACTCAGCATCTGGCCCCTGGAAGCAGGTTCTTAGCATGCTGTCAAAGCTCAAGGTGAGCTTCAGGTCATCCAACTCCTCAGTTTTTTTTTTTTTTTTTTTTTTTTAAAAACAAATGAGGACCTGAAGTCCAGAGAAGAGAGGCCATTTGCCATGGTAGTGTGTTATCCAGAGGAATATCAGGAGAAATTGTGAAATTTGGAAAAAAAAAATTACCAAATGTCCTTCAGAATGCTAGGCATTGACAAGTAAACCCTTCTAGGTTATCTGATTCTATAGTGCTCTACACTTTTCATTTCTTTGAACTATTTTAAATCCTTTAAAATTACGGAAAACTGAGGGTAATACAAATTATTCTTATCTGTAGAAATGCAAATGAATTTTGTCTTGCAAAGGTGCAATTGTTACTACTACTCACACACATGAAGCTGGGTTTGCGTTTACTAACACATTCATTTCAGCATTTTCTGGCTGCCTCTTGTACCAGTTTTTAACATTTTACTGGATCTGTCTTTAATGAGTTAAATGAAACCTTTAACGTGTTCATTTTATATTTGTATGGCAATCATAATTTTGCCTTAAAAATTATGTTTTAGCAGGAAGAAACTAAGATTTTAGTAAGCATTCTCTGTTCCTTTTGTTAAATGAACAACATGTCAACCAACGCAGTGTAAATGTCCAATCGGCTTTTGTTAGCAATTCATAAATTGGAGCAGCATCTCATTCTATAAAATAGAATAGATGCTTTTCAGGGCATGTCAGAACAATTGGTTTATGAAGGTGGGAACAAGGAAACAAAAATTGAAAAAGCAGACCGGGCACGGTGGCTCACCCTTGTAATCCCAGCACTTTGGGAGGCCGAGGCGGGTGGATCACGAGGTCAGGAGATCGAGACCACGGTGAAACCCCGTCTCTACTAAAAATACAAAAAAAAATTAGCCGGGCGTGGTGGCGGGCGCCTGTAGTCCCAGCTACTCGGAGAGGCTGAGGCAGGAGAATGGCGTGAACCCGGGAGGCGGAGCTTGCAGTGAGCCGAGATTGCGCCACTGCACTCCAGCCTGGGTGACAGAGCGAGACTCCGTCTCAAAAAAAAAAAAAAAAAAAAATTGAAAAAGCAGATTGGCTAACATCAAGTTACTTTTCTTATAAGGGTTAAGCAGAGGGGACTTCCCTATCATGCCAGCTCTGGTTAACTGGGCCTCTTTTGATTGGTTACTGGGATTCTCCTGTTTTCAAGAAAACTTGGTCTGTTTGGGGTTTTACCTGCTTCCTTAATGTTTCAGTTTGACTTTGTGATACTTAGCATGAGTGACTTCATTTTAGTTTGGTCTTTTGGGGCCTAGTATGGGAGCTTAGTCCAAAATAGTGACCTCCTATAAACTTTATTTAACACTTCATTCACTGAGAATAGGCAGAAGCACCATTTACATGGGTTTCTGAAATGGCTAGACAATCAGTTGTAATTTTTTCTCACTTTTTTTATGTTTATTTGTCATGTGGGTAACATCTTCTTAAAAAACATTTTATCGAGGGTGAATTTCATGTAACATAAAATTAACCATTTTAAAGTGAATGATTCAGTGGCATTTAGTACATGCATAATGTATTGCAACCACACTTCCATCTAGTTCTGAAACATTCCCATCACTTCTGAATAAAACCTCTTATTCATTAAGAAGTTTCTCCCCATGCCTCTTCCCCATATACCCTAGCAACCACCAATCTGTATTCCGTTTCTATGGAATTTTCTGTTCTAGATATTTTATCTAAATGGAATCATACAATATGTGACATTTTGTGCCTGCCTGCTTTCACTTATAATAATGGTTTGGAGGTCTGTCCATGTTATAGATCAGTGCTTCATTTTGCTATGGGTGAATAAAATTCCATTGTATATCTATACCACAGTTTGTTTATCCGTTCATCCATTGATGGACATCTGGGCTGTTCCTACATTTTGGTTATTATAAATAGTGCTGGCATGAACATGCATGTACATGTACTTTTTTGAGGACCTGATTCACTTATTTGGGGTGTATAACCTGGGAATGGAATTGCAGCATCATAGGGTAATTCTGTTTAATTTTTTGAGGAACTGCTAGACTGTTTCCACAGAGGCTGAACTATTTTACATTCCTGTCAGCAATGTCTGAGGATTCCAGTTTTTCCACATCCTCGCCAACCCTTGTTATTTTCCATTTTAAAAATTATGTCCATCTAGTGAGTGTGAAGTGGTACTGCATTGTGGTTTTATTTGCATTTCATTAACGACTAATGATGTTCAGCATCTTTTCATGCGCTTGTTAATCATAGAATTTTGAACATTGCATCATATTTTGGATATACTTGGGGATATTTTGAATATACCAGGGAGGCTGGCTTTCAAAAAGAAATATTTATGATTCCCACGTAATACAAGTAATCATCCCCTGATTTGTGTTTCTTGATTTAAGATTTTATATATTAATTTTTATTAAAGTGATTCCTATAAGAAATTTATCTTTTTTGGAAACAAACTGGAGAGGAGTATCTTCACTCCTACATGATACTCTTTATACAGTATTTTCACAGACCATTCCTAAATCTTCTGCAATATCAAGCAACTGCTATTAAAGAACTCAGAAAAATGTTGCTATGGTGATAATATTTGTCCTTGTGAAACACAAGTATGTGAGCTGTTTTATGCCATAAAATCTTGCTTGGAGCTCTTTGTAAGATTTATTTGTTGATTTGCTTTTTTAGTGGAGATATATAGTACATTCTGTTTTATTTTATTTACTTGATTTATTTTTTGAGACAGGGTCTCATTCTGCCCCCCAGGCTAAAGTGCAGTCACGCGATCATGGCTCACTGAAGCCTCAACCTCCCAGGCTCCAGCGATCCTCCGACCTCTGCCTCCCGAGTAGCTAGGACTACAGGTGCACACCACCATGCCCAGTTAATTTGTATATATTTTTTGTAGAGACAGGGTCTCACTATGTTACCTAGGCTGGTTTTGAACTCCCGGACTTAACCTATCCTCCTGCCCTGGCCTCCCAAAGTGCTGGGATTACAGGCATGAACCACTGCGCCCTAGCCCAACATATGGTACATTTTAAAATAAATATAACAACAGCCACCATAACTAACATTTATTGAACATTTATTTGGTGCCAGACTCTCTACTGGGTGTTTTACATAGATTATCTCCTTTAATCCCAGAAGGATGTCAGCCCCTAAGGATAAATAGTATTTTTTTCGGTGTCCATTGTGGTATCACGAGCATCTAAAAGAGTCCTGCCACAGAGCAAGTGTTCAATAAATGGTATTGGATGACTAAACAACCCTTTGAGGTAGTTATTGTGATTATCTTCATTTTACAAATGAGGAAGCTGAGGCTAAACAATGTAAAACAATCTTCCCAGGGTCTTACAGATAGGCAGTAGTGGAATCCAGATCAGAACTCAGGCAGCCTGCTTCAGAGTCTGTATCATATTGGCTTTAAGCCATAGAGTTCAGAATAGCACTTTTACTTCTTCCTTGCAGGTACTACAGGGTGTCCAGCTATTTTGTGAAACAAAGAAGAAACAAATTCATTTTAGTTTAACAAATATTTATTTATGGCCAATAAATAATGTGTGCTTAAATACTTGTTGGGTGTAATATTGAGAACTGGTAGTTAAGAGAACAAGATTATGTTATGGGGTCTGACACTAGCTGGATGACCTTGTACAAATAATATGCTCTCTCTATGATTTGGACTCCTTAGTTATAAAATGGAAAAGTTGGACTAGATGATCTAAATGTGCTGCAGCAATAAAATATGGTAACATGAAGAAATAACACTGATAAGGCTCAGTGAACTTGCTTGCTGGGAGTAGGGGTAGTAGGGGTATCTTGGTTTATATATATTTAATTTTTAATCTCTAAGGAATGAAAAAAGAGAAGAGGCAACAAAGTGGTCATTATATGATGGCAGTTGTGGAATATATCATCTAGAAGAGAAAATAAAGCAATTATCTCAGTAACAAGGAAGCCTCAGTTCATCCTTAATTTCAAGAAATAAGATTTACTTCTATCCTGGCCCTTTCCTTTGAGAAGTATTATACCCTAAAATTCCATAATATTTTATAGTTTCTCAATGCTTTCCTCTCATTTGTACCTACAACTATGCTGAGAGGTAGTTTGGGGAGGATAGCGTTGGGAAAAGCCAAGGGCTTGGCTAAAGTTCTACAATTATCTAGTGATTCTCAGTCTTAGTGTTTTGATGCCCAGCCTATCTTATCTCCAAATTTGAAGAAAATATAAATTATTATTTTTAATGTTTTGATTTTTCTTTTAAATTCACTTGGTTAGAGAATATATATGCCTAACAACAATTTTTCCTTAGGTTTCCAGAAGAAGATATTGCCTAATAAAACAGAGTAATAGGGTAGCAAAACTTCCAAAACAATACGTTAACTTTTTTTTTTTTGAGACAGGGTCTCACTATGTTGCCCAGGCTGGAGTGCAGTGGCAGTGGCTATTCATGGGTATAATCACAGCATACTACAGCCTTGAACTCCTGGACTTAAGCAGTCCTCCTGCCTCAGCCTCCTGAGTAGCTGGGACTACAGGCATGTGCCACCATGCCTGGCTCCTGTGTTAACTTTTTTAGAAAAAAAGATCTTAGGGATGAAACATACTTTTTAAGGCTCACTTGTTTTATACTTTGGGTTGAATTGTTATATTTCTTTTTTTTTTTTTTTTTTTTTTTTTCGAGACGGAGCCTTGCTCTTTCGCCCAGGCTGGAGTGCAGTGGCGCAATCTCGGCTCACTGCAAGCTCCACGTCCCGGGTTCACGCCATTCTCCTGCCTCAGCCTCTCCGAGTAGCTGGGACTACAGGCGCCCGCCACCACGCCCGGCTAATTTTTTGTATTTTTTTTTTTTTAGTAGAGACGGGGTTTCACCGTGGTCTCGATCTCCTGACCTTGTGATCCGCCCGCCTCGGCCTCCCAAAGTGCTGGGATTACAAGCGTGAGCCACCGCGCCCGGCCGAATTGTTATATTTCTTACTCTTCCAAGGTTAGCCAATAAATGCACTGAACACTTACCACATGTCTGATTTATACAAAGTGCTGTGCTGGGTGCCTCAGAAATTGAGAGATGACCTTGCCTTCAATCCCACAACAATTATGAAACATACAGCTGACCACTGCATATGACAGAACATCATGAGTGCCAAAAGCTAAAGATAAAATGCTATAGGAAATCAAGATGAAGAGAGTCCTTTCAGCAATAGTGGTTGAGAAAAGTTTCATGGAAGAGGAACCAAGTCTTGAAGGATGTAGATATTAAGAGTGAAAGAGTGACGGCAAGAGTGAAGTGAGAGAAGGAGAGTAAGAGAAAGATATTAACAGGTGGAGGGAATGAGTATGAGTACAGGCTCAGAAGGAAAAATATTCAGGATGTATTTGGGAAAGTTGTGAACAAGTTGTACTCCCTGAAAAAATTGTTAGAAAGAGCCCTGCAACAACTGGTTCTTTGTAGGCCTATCATTGTTCTCTTTCCACTCCTACTCCAACCCAAATAAAACAAAAGAATAGACCACTAATTCCTTCATTCAACTAGCATGTATTGAGTACCTGCTCTGTCCCAGGTGCTTTGCTAGGGAGCATAAGCTATAAAGATCAGCTAGCTTTGCCCTCAAAGGGCTCACAGTCTGGTGAGGAAGACCAACTCTTGGTTAGAAAAGGAGTTACATACAGAGTGCCCATTTTATTTGAAATGGGGCCACCTTGAACAGAATGAGCTTGGCTGCATTGGGCTGATCGCCTGAGCTCTGATTTTAGCCCTTGGAGCAACTTCAGGATGTGTGGCATTCCAGGAGAACAGCTGCATACTATATTCTGAAAATGACTAAAGTAGCACCTCCGTTTTTTCCAGACCTGCAGCAATGACTCTCACTAGGAAGGAGAGCCAAACCCTAACCTGTCTTGGCCTATTGGGCATGTTGTTCCACAGACTTTTAGAGGGAAAGTTTCAGATTTTCTTGCTTTTGTCCCATAGAAGGGAGATATGGAGGAAGGAAGGGCTAAACTATAGAGGCCTCTCATTTTTTTTTAAAAAAAGTATAGATTTTTTATTGTTATTTCTTTGTGCAGCAAGAGATAATAATGATAGATATTATTTATTAAGTGCTTAGTTCCAGGCACTGTGATGAGAGCTCTAACATACAGCATCCAGTTTAACCCACCAGCAGTCCTAAAAATTAGCTACTATTTTCATCACCTTTTACGAATAAGGAAACTGAAGCTTAAAAAGATTAAGTAACTTTTCCATGTCACATAGCTAATGAGTGGATATGGTGGAAATTGTAGTTAATATTGGAATGCGTTTTATGTTTCATAATTTATAGAGAAAACTGAGGCCTAGAGAGAAGTGATTAGTCCATAGGGACAGAGGAAAATGATGTTAGAGCCAGCTTTAGAACCCATATCTCAATTTTATGACTTTTTAAATTTTTAAACCTTATTTATAATAGAAAATTTCAAATATGTGTATATCTATATGTCTATATATATCACTTAGTTCCTACAATTAGGTATTCATGATCAATCTTATTTCATCTGTACCCCTACTGTCCTGCCGCTACAATATTATTTTGAAGCAAATAGCAAAATATTTTGTCTATAATATAATCAAAATATTTCTCTAAGAGATGATTTTTGTGAAAAATATAATACCATAATCACATCTAAAAATTAGTAATAACTCCTAAATACCATCAATGATCTAGTCTACGTTCAGATTTCCAGCTGTCTCCTAAATGTCACAGTTTTTTTCTTGCAGTTTGCTTGCTTGAATCAGGATCCAAATAAGGTTCACACATTACAATAGATGTATTTCTAGCCTCTTTCAATCTATAGCTTTCCCTCCAGCATTTTTATATTCTTGTGATTGTTGAAAAAACTAGTTGTTTGTCCTGTAGAGTTTCCTGCAGTTTCGATTTTGTTGATTGTATCCCTGTGGTAGTTTAAGATGTTCTTCTCTTCTGTCTTCTGTATTTCCTATAAATTGATTGTTGGATCTAGAGGCTTGATCAGATTCGGGTTTGATTTTTTATTTTGAAAGACTACTTCACAGGTGATGTTGGGTTGTGTTTCTCTATCAGGAGGCACAAAGTGTCTGATTATCTCTTCTTTTTGTGATTTTATAATAGCAATCATTGATTGTTATTATTATTATTTTTTGAAATAGGGTCTCACTCTTTCGCTGGAGTGCAGTGGCACGATCTTGGCTCACCCGCAACCTCTGCCTCCTAGGTTTAAGTGATTCTCCTGCCTCAACCTCCCAAGTAGCTGTGATTATAGGAGCGTGCCACCATGCCTGTCTGATTTTTGTATTTTCAGTAGAGATGGGGTTTCACCTTGTTGGCCAGGCTGATCTTGAACTCCTGACCTCAAGTGATCCACCCACCTTGGCTTCCCAAAGTGCTAGGATTACAGGCATGAGCCACTGTTCCTGGCCTAGCAATCATTGATTTTTAATGCCTAGATACAGTAATTTATTAGAGATTCCAAGGCCTTCCATTTACTGCCATGATGGAATATCAGGAATAGAATTTACCCTTTCAACTTAACTAAAAAACCCAACACGATATATGAAACAATGGTTTTCAGACATTGGACAATAGGCATAATAGGACTGTGATTCTTGAAGAAAGAGAAGTAATGTCTGGCATCCGGTGAAAAATTACTGGATGTGCAAAGAAATGGGATAATATAACCCATAACATAGATAAAATTTAATTAATAGAAACAGAATTCAGAAATGACACATCATAAAATTAGGAGACAAAGATACTAAAAAGCTATGATAAAAATGCTTTACATGTTCAACAAGTAGAGGAAAACACAAGCATAACGAGAGACATGGAAGATATAAGAAAACACCCAAGTCAAATTTCTAGAGATGAAAAATACAATATTTGAAATGAGAAGTACATTGGATAGGATTAACAGCAGACTAGACACAGTAGAATAAAAAATTAGTACATTTGAAGGCATAATAATAGGAAGTCCTCAAAGCACAGAGAAAAAAGATGAAAAAAATGAACAGGGCATCAGCGAGCTGTGGAACAATATCAGATGGTCTAATATACATGTAACTCCAGTTGGAGAAGGGAAGGGATACCAGAAAAGTATTTGAAGAAATAATGGCTGAGAAATTTTCAGGTGCCCTAGCAGGACCTGGAGACCTCTTTGTCTGTTGTAATGAAAGACAGGATTGCTTCTCTGTAGATAAAGAGAACAGTTTCATGATGAGCAGGCAGAAAGCCATAATCAGTAAACTAACCCTTTTAGACTACGTAGTGACCTTCTATGTTATATGTGTATTGCTTTCCCCTTAGGACCATCTGGAAAATTTGTGATACTGGTCTTTTTATTTTACTTTTTTATCTATCCTTGAATCTCTTATTTACTCTTAAAGTGATTCCCTTCCCTCACCACCATATCACGAAGTGGCCCTGGCTAACCTAAGGAAGCCCTGTACCTGTTTCCTGAGCTGCTTGCCTGGGCTCCAGGGTCCTTTCATTCATCCATGCATCCACCTCCAGCTTTCCCTAATGAAATTTTGACTCACTTTGGTCCTGCCTGTCAGCTCATCTTAAAGGCTAATCCTTGATAATTAATTCTAGAGATCGCTGATGGGTTAATGTATAACACTAACAGGTTAACATTCACATTTAAAAGGCCATCCAGAGATTTGCTTTAATTCCTATTTATTTAAGGCCTAGCTCAAGTACAATCTTATTTATTCAACAATCACTTCTCTAGTGGTACCATGAGTCATATACTGTGCTAGATAAATAAAACCTAGCTCTTGCCCTCTGGAGCCTCACATTCCTGAAAGACAGACTTACAAACAAATACAAGTTGTTATCACATAAATACAGTAAAGGAGGTATGAACAAAGGTTCTGAGCACTCAGTGGGGGAACAGTGAGCAGGACCTAGAGCACTCAAGAAGAAAGACTTTTGTAATGGGCCTGCAGGAGAAACAGGAGTGGAACAGTCTGAGAATGTAAAGAGAATATTGGGCAAAGAAAACATCATCAGAGACACAGAGATAATGAAAAATGTCAATTGCTATTTGCTAAGTCTTTCCTATGGTTCATGCACAAAGCTTTGCATACATTCTCTCACTTGACTCTCACAAACACCTTTTTAAATAGCTGTCTTTATAATATGTACTTTACAGATCTGGAAACTGAGGCTTGGGGGGAAGTTCCGAAAGTTACTCAAGGTTGTCTAATATGGCAGAAGTAGGATAGGAACCTAGATCTATCTGATTGCAAAACATATATTCTTAATCCTTAACTTACTAAAGAAAACTTGTGTTCAGAATATGGTAGGGTGAGGGCAAGGTAGTAGCAGGAGAGAAGGCAGGGAAGGTTTGTAAAGGCCAGACTTCTGAAGGGTTTTATATGTTATACATCCATGAAATAGCTTTTTTAAAATCCATTTTTGTCCCCTAACTCCCAAGCCAGAAGGAATCTTATTTTTCCCTCTTAACCCCCAAGCACTTAATGTTTATATCTCACATCCATTTATAACTTTTGTTTTTTCCCATTTCCGCATTTACCATTAGGCAACACAGTTTTAATCAAAGGAATTATTTCTTTTTTGAAAAATTGTATAAACCAGGCATGGTGACGTGTGCCTGTAGTTCCACCCACTCAGGAGGTAGTGGTGGGAGGATCACTTGAGCCCAGGAGTTTGAGGCTGCAGTGACCTATTACTGTGCCACTGCACTCCAGCCTGGGTGAACAGAGTGAGACTATGTCTCTTAAAAAATATAATAAAAGAAAAAAATAAAAATTATATATATTTAAATTATATAACTTGATTTGATATACATATTGTGAAATAATCATCACAATCAAGGTAATTAACATATCCATCATAGTCACCTTTTGTGTGTGTGTGAGAATACTTAGGATCAACAACAAATTTTAAGTATATAGTGTAACATTGTTACTGATAGTCACCATGCCATACATTAACTCTCCAGAACTTATTCATCTTGCGTAACTGAAACTTTCTACCTTTTGACCAATATCTTTTCATATCCTCCTTCCCTCAGCCCATGGTAAATTCTATGAATTTAACTATATTAGATTCCACATGTAAGTGACATCATACAGTATTTGTCTTTCTATGTTTGGCCTATTTCATTTAGCATAATGTTCTCCAGGTTTATTCATATTGTCACAAATTGCAGGATTTTATTCTTTTTAAAGGCTGAATAATATTCCATTGTACATATATACCACATTTTCTTTATCCATTCATCTGTCAATGGACATGTAAGTCGTTTCCATATCTTCGTCCTTGTGAATAATGCTGCAATGAACATAGGAATGCAGGTATCTCTTCAAGATCCTGATTTCACAAAGGAATTATTTCTTATTTGTCATCTTTATCCCATATAATACTCCACTCATTTAGTGAATGTGCTCTACTCACAAGGAAGGAAGGAAGGAAGGAGGGAAAGAGAGAGGCAGTGAGGGAGGGAGGGAGACCTGTGGTTGTAGAAAGTTTAGGCACCTGGGCTTTGCATTTCTTTTATTTATTTATTTGTTTTTGAGATAGGGTCTCACTGTTGCCCAGGCCGAGTGCAATGGTGTGATCACAGCTCACTGCATCCTTAACCTACTGGGCTCAAGTGATCCTCCTCACTCTCAGTCTCCCCCGTAGCTGGCACTACAGATGTATGCCACCACACCTGGCTAATTTTCTCTATTTTGTAGAAACGGAATCTCACTCTGTGGCCCAGGCTGGTCTTGAACTCTTGACTCAAGCAATCCTTCCACCTCGGCCTCCCAAAGTAAGTGCTAGGATTACAGGTGTGAGCCACTGTGCCCAGCTGCAATTCTTTAAGAAGTTGTGGTTGCCTTGGAGAAATTGGAAACTCTCAGATTCTTAGGCCATCCCTATATGCTAGCTGGTAAGTCATAACTCCAGCATTGCCTCCTGGGTTTCAGTGTGCATGACATCAATATGGGGCAAGTCAACTGAGCTTTCTTCCAAAAACTTACAGGAAAATATGGGCTGACCCACAAATATTATGAGCTCAAACCCAGGGTCATAGCAGCTCTCCCTGCAGTTTTTGCTGATTTCTAGATGTTGTGGCTCCCTTGCCTGCGATCCGTTTGGTGTTTAGCACTTAGCCATAAATCAGCCTTGTGTCCTATGGGTAGGCTGGGGCTGGAAAGTAGAGGGACGAGAGACCTAGAGACGTTAACTGAGAATGTGCAAACCAACAAGGAAGACAGGAACCCAGGCTATCTGCATACCTTTTTGTATAGACAGGTTGACTGTGTAGACCTTTTTCTTTTTTTTTTTTTTTTTTTTTTTTTGAGACGGAGTCTCACTCTGTCGCCCAGGCTGGAGTGCAGTGGCGCAATCTCGGCTCACTGCAAGCTCCGCCTCCCGGGTTCACGCCATTCTCCTGCCTCAGCCTCTCCGAGTAGCTGGGACTACAGGCGCCCGCCACCACGCCCGGCTAATTTTTTGTATTTTTAGTAGAGACGAGGTTTCACCGTGGTCTTGATCTCCTGACCTCATGATCCGCCTGCCTCGGCCTCCCAAAGTGCTGGGATTACAAGCGTGAGCCACCGCGCCCGGCCCGACTGTGTAGACCTTTTTCTAAGCAGCCTGGTTGTGGCCCGTGGCCAGTTAGTTGTGTCTGCAGAAGAAATTGAGCCTTTTCTCTTCTTAAGCCTCCTTCCCTCAAATTCCCAGACCTGGAGCATACCTAAACCTCAGTTTTACCGTTTTCCCTACACAGCAGATAACGAATCACCTGATTTAGAATCAGGGGATGTGGGTTCAGGTACTGTCAGCTACTCATTGTGTGACCTTAGGCAAGTCACATAGTCTCTCTGAGCTTTGGCTTTTTCAACAGAGTTGGAGTTATGCCTCCAGTCCTGACACCATGCCCCCTCTGCTCCCTCCGCCCTCCGTCCCGCCTTCCCCTTCCCCATCCCATAGTTGTTGGAAGAATGAAATGAGATAATATGGTTGAAAGTGTTTTGTGAATGGTCAAGCTCTGTGCAGTTAATTGTAAGGGAGGAGGAGGAGGATGTTGTTTCCTGAGGGGCATTTGGGTTGTATGACCATTGAGTAAGCCCTTCTTTCTGTGCTGCCTAAAGTGCCACCAGGTGGCAGCAGGATCCTATCTTCGCTCGTCTTTAGTGGAGGATAAAGCTGGGAGGATAGGAAAGGCCTCTTTGGATGCTGCTTTGCTCTATCCTACAAAGGTGAAGAGGATTTATTTCTTTACCACTGTCTACATTTCTCACTCCGCCAAATCCCTCTGGTTAATATTAAATACTTCCTCAAAGGAGCCCCCCCCCCCTTTTTTTTTGAGACAGAGCCTCACTCCGTCGCCCAGGCTGGAGTGCAGTGGCGCGATCTCGGCTCACTGTAAGCTCCGCCTCCTGGGTTCACGCCATTCTCCTGTCTCAGCCTCCCGAGTAGCTGGACTACAGGTGTGTGCCACCACACCCGGCTAATTTTTTGTATTTTTAGTAGAGACGGGGTTTCACCGTATTAGCCAGGATGGTCTCGATCTCCTGATCTCGTGATCTGCCCGCCTCGGCCTCGCCAAGTGCTGGGATTACAGGCGTGAGCCACTGCGCCCGGCCAGAAGCCCCATTTTTAAACTAGAATCTCAGGACACTTTCTCCACTTTTGAAGAGGCACAAAGAAGGAAAATAATTTGTCCAATATTAAACAATTAGTTCATTCGAGAAATAAGACTTCAGTTTAGGTTTCTTCCTATGGGTGCAGTCCTTTTGAAAGTGTATTTTCAAGGTGTTTTGGGAGGCTTGAAGCGGCTTTATTTCTTTCAGTGGAGGGGATTTTGAGGGCCTTCTGAGACAGAGGGAAATAGGAAACCTGTCTGTAGCATTCATTTGAAAATCTTGAAGTGTTGCCTTGATTAAGACACTGATTAGGGCAACCTTTTTAGGAACCACCAAGTATCTGAAAGGCAAGCCTTAGAAACTCTCAGATATGTATGCTAGATAGAGTGCAACAGACACCTCAGGAGAGAGAATCCATGGTGCATTGTTTTAAGGGTTGCATTTCGGAATATGGAGTTTTGCACCAGACTTGCCTTCCTGATTATATTCTCCTCAGAGGCAAATGTTCAAACGAGACTATTCTCAGTACACTCTGGCTTATGGCAAAGGAAGGTGAGAATGAGGGAAGCCAACCTTAACCATTTGCTACTGATAATCCACATAAGGTGGCAGAGTAACAGAAATAAAAGCATGTGGACTTGAGAGTCCAACAGATGCTGGTTCAAAGCCTGCCCCAGTTACTTACTTTTACAGGCAATTTTCGTAGGTTCCAGTTTTCTTATAAAATGAGAGTAATAAGACCTACCTTGTTAGCTACATAACCTTTGACAAGCTATTTAGCCTCTGTGTAACTCAATTATGTCTGTATAATGAAGGTAATAATTAAATGAAAAGTCCTACTTCATAGGATTTTATAATGATTAATAGGCTGTTTCCTAGAACAATGCATGACATATAATAAGCACTTGGTAAACATTAGCTGTTGTTTTTGGTATTATTATTATCATCATCATAGAAGGTTGTTATGAGAATTAAATGAGACAGTGTATGTAAAGGTTTTAAAGAGAGCAGACACTCAATAAAGTGGTATTTATTTATATGTAACTAATAACCACAGTGATGTAAATAGTATTCACCATAAATGAACCTGCTTATGATGTAAGTACGGGAGTATTATTTTGTCTTTTGTTTTATGTTTATTCTTACTCCGTTATTTGAAGATATTCTTGGCTTTTAAAAATACGGACCTATCTTTTTTTGTAATCTAAAGGCAATAATGATGATTAACATTTATTGACCCCTTTCTGTATGCCAGACCCTGTGCTTTATATATATTGTCTTAGGAGAATTTAGTAACTCGTTTAAGTCCATACATCTACCAAATGATAGAACTGGGATTTGAACCCAGACAGTGTGATTCCAGAGGCTGTTTTCTTTTATACTATCCTGCCTACTTAACAAAACGTTTGGACTAAGAGGATCCCATATTTTAGCAATAGAATTATGTCTTGTGGCTGAAAGATATTTAAGAATTAATCATAAAATTTATAATACATGTGAGGCATAATAAAAATGTTCATTACCAGTGATCTGGCAGATCCACTTTTGGATATCTAACCTCAGGAAATAATCCAAAATACAGTCACAGTTTTATGGATAAAGGTGTTTATCACAGTGTTATTTATATTATAATTTGGAAAAGTTTTAGGGCACTCTAAACATCTGACCAAGGAATGGTTAGTAAAACATGGTATATCTACTTGATGAATTTTTATGGAGGTCTTAGTAATTGTAAACGGTGATGCTGTTTAGAACTTTGTAAGAAAACAGATACTGTATGTATGTGAAGTCATGAGAAGATAAGTAATAGATATTTTCTTTTTCTTTCTTGTATATTAATCTTTTATTTCCTCATTCCGACAAGATGAATGGAAAAGGGATTCTCAGTCCTTTTAGGAGTTGGGGAATTTGGGTAATTTTTAAAGGTTGAATCTTCTCTCACCAATGGGAAGTCTCAGGGAATCTTTTCTTTACTCAGCAAGTAGATTTGGCCCCTTGGTGGACACTTAGAAAGAGTCAAAAGATATAAAGTCCTGGCTGGGCGCGGTGGCTCACGCTTGTAATCCCAGCACTTTGGGAGGCCGAGGCGGGCAGATCATGAGGTCAGGAGATCGAGACCACGGTGAAACCCCGTCTCTACTAAAAATACAAAAAAAATTAGCCGGGTGTGGTGGCGGGCGCCTGTAGTCCCAGCTACTCGGAGAGGCTGAGGCAGGAGAATGGCGTGAACCCGGGAGGCGGAGCTTGCAGTGAGCTGAGATTGCGCCACTGCACTCCAGCCTGGGTGACAGAGCGAGACTCCGTCTCAAAAAAAAAAAAAAAAAAAGATATAAAGTCCTGAATCTTCTGGTGAGATGCTCACAGTTTTGTTAGCAACAAGTTTGTAACCAGGAAGCAGAGTGGTATATGTAGAATTAGAGAAGGGCTGGGCAACAGGAATAGACTTCGTATACATGCACTGAGGGGAGCCAAGGACTGGAGGGACAGTGCGGCAGAGCTGAGACACAGAGGGGTTAAGTGGCTTGCTTAGGGCAGCACAGTGAGACCATGGAAGAGTTGGGATGAGAGTCCCTGGACTCCTGGCTTCCAGAGACATTGATAGTCCCCATCCGTCCAACACCAGAGGCAGTTTTGTTGTAGCTCTAAATGTATGAGTAAGTGGATGCTCCTCGTGGCCTCTCAGAAGGATGCGTAAGAATATGAACTATTTCTCACTAGTTGTTCTATAGAAGAATTCAGGAACCTTCACATAATACCATAGGTCAAGTTTCCACTGAGTTATTGATGTAGAAACCATATCTCAGACTCATTCCACGAAGCTAGAAGCCCAGCATTTTCATTAGGCTCCAAAATCAGATTTAACATCTGCTACTGAAAGCTCCTGGCTGAAGCTCTTCCAGGAATAACTCGGAAATCCTGGTTTCATACTTCTCTCAATTCCCTTTAATCAGAGACAGAGGGCATTTTTTGAAGCCATATGGGTGAGGAGGGGTTTTATCTGAAAATGTCCATGAAATGTTCCAAGGTTATGGCAGGCATGATTAGCTTATATATGTCTTTCTAAGAGTCCATAAGGTGAATGCTGAAGTTACTCATCAGTTTGGGAAGGCTGAAAGCCTGTTTATTCTGCGTAATAAGATGAATGCATGCCATTTGGATACCCATTCCTCTGGAAGATCCTCACCCGAAGAGACTGGCTTAATTGTGTGGTAGATAGCAGACAGAACTGTTGGTCAAGGCCAGTCAGGGATGCTGGACTTCAGCTATAGCTTTGCAGATTTACCAATCTGTATAGTCTTTCTCATGTACCTACCTCCTGGGTTTCTTGGAGAAGCCAGGGAATTAGATTCTGATGAAAAGGCATAGTCCTACTCTGCCTCTTTCTAAATACCTAACCATGTTGTAATTGTCTGGATTACTGACATTGCCCCCTCAGAAAGTGCATTTGTCAAGAGCAGGGATCCAATCTTACTGTTCGCTTTGTCCCCAGTGTCAGGCAGATAACTTGGCGGGTACTCAGTAAATGATAGTTGAACAATGAATGAAAGAGGATGGAATTTGAAGCTAGACAGACCAGAATTTACCACTGTGTGACTTCAGGCAACTTGCTTAATTAACAGTTTTAAAATTTGTAAATTGGAATAGCATTACTTACTTACAAGAGTGTTTTTAGGATTAAGGTAATGAATGGAGGGACCTGATAAGTGATGTTCCTTTGGATTCTGATTCAGTAACAGTAACAAAGGTTGGAACACAGAATCACAGAATTACAAAGCAACTAAGAGAAAACTAGCCTCATTTCTGCCTGGCTAGGTCCTAATCTTTTGGATCTCAGTTTAAAAATTATTTCTTCCAAGAAGTTTTTCTCCTGTCCCCATTGTCCCCTGAGTAGGTTAATTCCTCCTGCTAAGTACCTTCATAATGTTATATTTTCTCTGTTACAGCACTTGTCACAGTTCTTTTTTTTTTTGAGACGGAGTTTCACTCGTCACCCAGGCTGGAGTGCAATGGTGGGATCTTAGCTCACCACAACCTCCGCCTCCTGGGTTCAAGTGAGTCTCCTGCCTCAGCCTCCGGAGTAGCTGGGATTACAGGCAGCCACTGCCACGCCTGGCTGATTTTTTTTTTTTTTTGTATTTTTAGTAGAGATGGGGTTTTACCATGTTGGCCAGACTGGTCTTGAACTCCTGACCTCAGGTGATCTGCCTGCCTCAGCCTCCCAAAATGCTGGGATTACAGGTGTGAGCCACCACACCTGGCCTTATCACAGTTCTTTTAAAGTATTATCTTTGTTAGACTGTAAACTCCATGAGGGCAGGGATTATATCAGTCTTGCTCACTATTGTATTTAAGCACATAGTAGACATTTATTAAATATTTATTGATTGAATGAAGCAGGGGCTTAGAAAGGATAGGTGATTTGCCCAAAGCACAAGCTAGACTCCACATCTCTAGACTCCTTGCAGCACAACTCCCTCATGGACAGGCACTTTGGATTCTCAGGTTTTTTAAAAAAGTTTTTGTCTTTTTCTCCTTCATTAAGAAAAATTATATAAGCATTGTATATTCTTAGTAGAATATTTAGGAAATACAGTTAAGCAAAGAGACACAAAGAAAGAGGGAAGGAGTTTAGAAGGCATGGTGCAAATTTTTTTTTTGAGACGGTGTTTGCTCTTGTTGCCCAGGCTGGAGTGCAATGGCGCGATCTCAACTCACTGCAACCTCAGCCTCCCGGGTTCAAGCAATTCTCCTGCCTCAGCCTCCCGAGTAGCTGAAATTACAGGTGCCCACCACCATGCCTGACTAATTTTTTTGTATTTTTAGTAGAGACGGGGTTTTGCCATGTTGGCCAGGCTAGTCTCAAACTCCTGACCTCAGGTGATCCACCTGCCTTGGCCTTCCAAAGTGCTGGGATTGCATACATGAGCCATTTCACCTGGCCATGATGCAAAGATATGAAGGAAATCTTAAAGCTAGTGAATAAAAGCCACATTATCTTAGAAGGAATGAAAAAAAAAGACAGTTGGTTTCCCAACTGAAATTATGGAAGACAGTGGAATAATACCTTTAAAATAATGAAATAAATAACTGCCAATCTGTAATTCCATATCTGGTGAAAATATTCTTTAAAGGTAAAAGTTAAAATAAAAAACACACACTTATTTTTAGACAAAGAAGTTGCTTGTTTACCCCTACTAGACAACGAGATAAGAATAATAAATAAAAGGTTATATGTATAGGAAAGGAATATAAAATTGTCATTATTCAAAAACAAGGCCGAGCACAGCAGCTCACACCTGTAATCCCAGCACTTTGGGAGGCCGAGGCAGACAGATCACTTGAGCCCAGGAGTTTGAGACCAGCCTGGGCAACATGGTGAAACCCAATTTCTACAAAAATTCAAAAATTAGCTGGGCATGGTGGCACACATTTGTAGTCCCAGCTACTCCAGAGGCCGAGGTGGGAAGATCACCAGAGCCCAGGAAGGTTGAGGCTCCAGTGAGCTGTGATTGCACCACTGCACTCCAGCCTGGGTGACAAAGTGAGACCCTGTCTCAAAAAAAAAAAAAACAAAAAAAACCAAAAAAACCCAGAAAAACAAAAAACAACCCAACATGATTATGTCCACAGAAAATTCAAAAGAAGCTACAAGTGAATCATTAGAATTAGTAAATTAATTTAGCAAGACCTGAGAATACAAGTCAACAATAAAATTCCTGGTATTTTAATATATCAGCAACAAATATTTAGAAAATAAATAGTATTAAGTTTTACCTTAAAAAAAAGGCAGCAAGATGGAACAAATAGGAAGGAAATAAAGACACGTTACCCAAAAGTCTTGTCACATCACCTGGGGATAAACACTATTAATGTTCTGGGATACTTTCTTTCAGACATTTTCCTGAGTGTTATGCACACATGCACGTGTGTGCACACACACATAAATTAAAATATTTGTCTTTGTTGTTGAGAAATGTGATAGAAAATAGGAAGAGTTTATAACTGGAATTATTAGGAAACCAGGCTATCTAGTGACAGTGTCCGGAAGAAAGGGAGACTACTGCTGTGGAAAAGCAGAAAGCATCTTTGGAGACCCCAGGATGTAGAAAATGGCCTCCAAATCAATAACTCAATAGCTTTTACTTTTAGGCTGTATGTTCCCTTATTAGAGAAGGATTTGGCTCACCGAAAAGGATAAAGTTCTGCCCTGCATTGGCCTTTCAGAGAGAATCTGGTTCCTCTAATAGAATCATAATGGGGCCTGCTCTCCTGGAGGCTGGTTGCCCTGAAAGGCCTTTCATTTCTAAAAGCTGTTCCAAGAACCTGTCAAGGCAATTAATTAAAAGTTAATAGAGCATTTTCTTCGAGTCCCAGGACTTGCTCAGCTATCTTATTGGCACAACTCTTATTGGCAAATGACATTTGAGCTATAAAAGTCCACCTTGCCCTTGAGCTTCCTTGTGACCAACGTGTGTTTTTATTTGTCCTCCTGCCAGTGCAGGTATCCTGAGCTCTCATATTTCAGATGGAAATTTAGCTTTCTGCTTCTTCAGATACTAAGTCTAGAGGGTATAGTCCTCATTTACTATTCAGGTCCACATACCACTTTCAAGTAAAGATTTGTCATCCCAGATGTTATTCTACACCTACAGTTTACAAATATCTGTTGAGTTCCCCTACTTTGTGTCAGATGCCATACTTGGCGCTGGAGCTACTACAGTGAATAAGGTACAAGCCCTGCCTTTGAGGAATGCATGTTCCTTGAAGGCACACATGTAAACAGGTCTTCCTGGTACTGCGTGGTAAGTATACATAGGGTGTGGGAGCAGTGACTAGGGGATCCTAATAGCCCTGGGGAATTAGATAATGTTGTTGAGAAATGTTTAAGTGGAATCTTCAAGACTCAGAATTTCATGACTTATTGACAATACTATAATCCTTGTGTAATTAGGATTATGTCTTTATGTTCTCATTGGATAATTAATAGAACATAGGTTTGAAAACATTCTGGCATTTAATAAGTAAATAATTACTGTCTGACTTGTTTTTGTTTTTTTTTTTTTAGAGACAGGGTCTTGCTCTGTTGCCCAGGCTGGAGTGCAGTGGCATGATCATAGCTCACCGTAATCTTGAACTCCTGGGCCTAAGTGATCCTCCTGCCTCAGCCTCCTGGTTAGATAGGTGCATGCCACCATGCCTGGCTAATTTTTAAATTGTTTTTGTAGAGACAGGGTCTTGCTGTGTTGTCCAGGCTGATCTCAAACTCCTGGTTCAAGGGATCCTCCTGCCTTGGCCTCCCAAAATGCTGGGATTACAGGTTTGAGCCACTGTGCCTGGCCCTAACTTGGTTTTTAAAGTAGTAACTTTCAAGATCTATATGTATTAAATTCTTTTTCCATGCCTAGGACAGGTCTTTGAAAGTTCACAGTCTAGCTGAGAACAGGTTTATCTACCTAAAATAGAGAATAGCAGGAAACAGTCAATGACCAGATGCAACAGATATACTTCTGTCACTAACATCACACATCTTTTCATTCCCTCAGGGGAAACACTATCCCAGCCTCAACAAGGAGCTTGATTTGGGCACAGAAACAGGAGAAAGAGACCTGTCTTGCCTCCCTTATCCAACTGGAAATATTCGTCATCTTCTGTCTTCAGTTTATTGTATGATCACATTTATTGCATGGGTGGCTTCAGGAAGGATTTTAGGGATTCCTGGAAATAATCAGTCTTGAAATACTCCCCTCTTCTTCCTTCATCTAGGATGCTTCCTCTTCTCTCAATATATTCTCACTTATGGGTATAAAGGTCAGTTGAGTCCTCCTTTGATATTAACTCTGCCTTCAGTTACCCTTAACTTTCCTTTAGTCAGCTTTCAACCTAGCCTGAAGAGAAGCCTTTGGAACCCCTGTGTACATGTTGATGGGAATGTAAATTAGCACAGCCATTATGGAAAACAGTATGGAGGTTCCTCAAAAAATTAAAATTAGAACTACCATATGCTCCAGCAATACCATTCGTGGGTATATATCCAAAGGAATTGAAATCAGCATATCAGGGAGATATCTGTACTCTCATGTACATGGCAGCATTATTCATAATAGCCAAGATATGGAATCAACCTAAATGTCCATCAATGGATGAATGGATAATGAAAAAATGTGACACACATACATAGACACATACACAGATATATACAATAGAATACTATTTGGCTTTTAAAAAGAAGGAAATACTGTCATTTGCGACAATATAGATGAACCTGGAGGACATTATGCTAAATGAAATAAGCCGGGCACAGAAAGACAAATACTACATGATCTTAGTTTTATGTGGAATCTTACAAAGTCGAACTCATAGAAACAGAGAGTGGAATGGTTACCAGGAGCTGAGGGGTGGTTGTGGAACTGGGGAGATACTGGTCAAAGTTTCCAAATTTCAGACACAAGAAATGAGTACAAGAGATCTATTGTCTATCACGGTGACTGCAGTTAATAACAATGTATTGGATTCTTGAAAATTGCTAAGAGTAGCTCTTAAATGTTCTCACAACAGAAAGTGATAAGTATGTGAGATGATGGATATGTTAATTAGCTTGATTTAACCATTTCATAACGTTATACATAAAACACATTGTTCACTGTAAATATGTATAATTTTTGTCAACTATACTGTAATTTAAAAAAGTAAATTAAAAAAAGAAGGAAAGACTTCAAAACCAACACATTGAATTACTCCCCTGGTATATTGTAAATGCTTTAAAGCCTCAGCTTGGTTGTAAATTCTTTAAAGCTGTGTCTTGTACTTTTTCTATACCAAATGCAGAGCTAAGTATATAGTAAGGGCTTAATATATTTTTCTTGATTTATTATTCTACAAAAAAACAAAGCTTACAGGAAGAGAGATTGACTCTGTTCATTAGGCTGATGAACTATGCTGTTCAGGCAGAGAGGAAACTTAGGGGACTTGCTGCAAGAGTGTTTTAGCATTTTCTCATTCAGCTCTGGTTTCCTGGACAGACATATTCAGGATAGTTTACTAATTCTTTGAGGGCATAAACACTTATTCATTCCACTAATAGTCTTCTTTTCTAGAAGCTTTTAAAGATATGAGAAATTATTCTCAATCCAAAATGATTTGAGGTTGGGGGATAGGAGTTTTTGGAGTGCTGGCTAGAGGAACCTGTTTCCAGGACTATCTGGCAAACATGAAAGTACAGTCTCCTAAAAGGCTTATCTGGCAACTGCAGAGAGGGAGGTGAGACCTTATTTCATACACCAGCTTGCTCACCGATAGACCAAATTGATATGAACTATCCACAAATACTGCAAAAATAGAGGAAATAAAGGCGATTTTCTGAAGTCTTTCCATGTTTCCTCTCATATAAGACTTTTACCCACAATACTTGGTTTATGTTTCCATTATACCTTCTTCTCGAAGTAGCTACTTATAGACTTGTGTTTGCCTACCTGTCAGAACGTAAGCCCCTTAAAGGTGAAGGCATACATTAAAAATACATTTAATTCACTACTTTTTTGAGGTAAAAATAAACACAAGAAAGACTATTATTGATAGTTACACCATTTGCTCAAGAAAAGTTGAAAAGAAAAAACAAAAACATCTTTATGGAAGGAAATTGCTTTTATCAAGGAAAGAATGCCATAGTATTTAGTCATATACAGGAGATCTCTTCTGCGTGTTCAGGGTGGAAGTAACGATTAGAGGAGATTGGGTATATGTATGTGGGTGAGAGGAGGGAGGAATATTAGAATTTGATGCCCTTTCCTGCTTTTGGTGGTGTGTTAGTTTGTTCTGAGTTGCTATAAGGGAATACCTGAAGCTGGGTAATTTTTAAAGAAAAGAGGTTTATTTGGCCCATGGTTCTACAGGCTGTATAGGCATAGCACCAGCATCTGCTCAGTTTCTGGTGAGGCCTCAAGAAGCTTACAGTCATAGTGGAAGGTGAAGGGGGAGCTGGCATATGACATGGCAAGAAAGGAAGCAAGAGAGGAGGAGGTGCCAGACTCCTTAAACAACCAGCTCACCTGAACTAACAGAGCGAGAACTCACTCATCACCAAGGCAGTGGCACTAAGCCATTCATGAGGGATCCGCCCCCATAATCCAACACCTCCCATCAGGCCCCACCTTCAACATTGGGGATCACTTTCCAACATGAGATTTGGAGGAGACACACATCTAAACCACATCAAATTGTTTGATCAGAATCATTTTAATAATGGCAACTAGCATCATATTTCTTTTCTTTTCTTTTTGTTTTTGAGATGAAGTCTCTCTCTGTTGCCCAGGCTGGAGTTCAGTGGCACGATCTCCACTCACTGCAACCTCTGCCTCCTCAGTTCAAGAGATTCTTCTGCCTCAGCCTCCTGAGTAGTTGGGATTACAGGTGCTCACCACCATACCTGGCTAATTTTTGTATTTTTAGTAGAGATGGGGTTTCACCATTTTGGCCAGGCTGGTCTCGAACTCCTGACCTCAAGGGATCTGCCCACCTCGGCCTCCCAAAGTGCTGGGATTACAGGTGTGAGCCACCATGCCTGGCCTAGAATCGGTATTTCTTTACCAAGTAAGTAAAGTGACATTTACAGCTACTGCCATGAGATGGTTAGATTTTATTTCATTTGTGTGTTCTGCAGTGCTTTTGTTGTTCATTTATTCCAAAATGATAAAACAGAGAATAGAAACCCTGAAGAGAATGAATAAAGAGAGAATAAGGGAAGGAGGGAAAGAGGAAGAGAGAAAGAGATTTTCAGGAGAGGAAAATGTGAAAGCTAATGTGCAAGAAAAAGCACAATAGAAAAATCACAGATGTTTCCAGAAACATTACTTTTTATTCAAAAGAAAATATAGTTACTTTTTTTTTTGAGACAGGGTCTGACTCTTTCACCCAGGTTGGAGTGCAGTGGTATGATCGTGACTCACTGCAGCCTCGATCTCCCAGGCTCAGGTGATCCTCTCATCTAAGTATCTGGGACTACAGGTATACATGACCACACCTAGCTAATTTTTTGTATTTTTAGTAAAGATGAAGTCTCACTGTGTTGCTCAGGCCGGTCTTCAACTCCTGGGCAAAAGTGATCCTCCACTTTGGCCTCCCAAAGGGCTGGGATTACAGGGTAAGTTGCCGAGTCCAGCCTACAGTTACATTTTTAACATACAAATAAGCTGCAGTTCAAATTTGACAGACACAGGGGAGGTTTGTTCTAGGAAGTGGTAGAGCTGGTCACTATTTAGTAACAGTGACTGCAATTAATAGCCATTTGAACACTAGCTTAATGTCTTTCGAGAACAGTCTAGTTGATTCCCCTGTGTAAGTAACTCTGTGGGGATGAAGGCTCTTTTAAAAATGTTTAAGCCACAAGATATATGAGAAGGTTTTAAAAATCTGGCGCTAATTATAAAAATGCTACTGACAAAGTCTCTGAGATCCAGTGATAAAGTAATAATGACCACTATTTAATATACATAAAGAATTAGGGATTAAAAGCCACTTTGTGAGGAAAGCTGTATCTACATTGGCCATTAATAAGTTAGTTAAAGCAATTTCTAGCATAATTGCTATGCTAAAGAATTTGTGGCCAGTTCTAATAGCACTGTTAGTGAATAAAATGTATTGTTACCATAAACTGGAGATATGATTCAAGCATGGGAATTAATTGTAATTACAACACTTCGTTTAAATGTTAAGTTAAAACCAGCCCTTCAACTTTAGTCCAAAGTTAGTTTGTTAATTAATTAATGAATTATAAGGGGGGATTTTCTGACTTGGCTAATTAACTGAATAGTTATATGATTGAAGGTTACAGTTTTCATATCTGAGAATAGACTTGCTTCAGTGCTAAGGAGGTATAGCAGTGTTTTTACTAGGCATATCGTTAGTCATAACTTTTGTAGATATTCCATTGAATAAAAGTATCTGTGAACATTGTTCCCCAGCCATCACTGCTGTTTGCCTCCCTCTCTGCTTTCTCATTCTCATTCTCATTCTTTGCCACAAATGATGGCAGCCAGGTTGTTTGAATTATTAGAGTTATTCTCTTAAGATAAAAGGGGTGGTATGTGTGTTCATGTATGTTAGAGGGTGTGTTGGATAGACATATGAGACAGGCAGTCTTAGCCTAAAGGAAAAGTGGGTATAAAGTTGCTATTTTTGGTTCTGGTTTCTTCTTTCTGCATCTTGCCCTATTCCCACCGTTACCTGTCCAGCTCCCATTCAAGAAGAGCTTCAGCATTATCAATTTTCATATACCTGTTGGTATATGAGCCAGTCTTAAAGACCTCTTGGAATCTATGTGCATAGTGGAGATGGCAATATTTTCATATCTTTCCCGAGGTGTGAAGCACCAGCAGTGGTGAATAAGCACTACCAGGTCCTTTTGGAAATTTTTGTTGAGAAAGCCATAAAAGAGAGGGTTTATACATGTGGAAACCATAGCAACGAAGTGGCAAACTACAAATACCAGGTCGTGGTGGCAGCTCATCAGCACCTCATGATACCGGTCAAAGATGACACTGAAGATATTCAGGGGCAGCCAGCAGGCTCCAAAGGTCACCACGATGGAAATCAAAATTGTGTTGATCCTCTTGTTCTCATTGAGCTGGCTCTCATTTTCCTTCTTCTTATCTACCTTTGCATTTCTCCTGCGGAGGCAGATAACAATCTTCAAGGAGCAGATGAGGATGAAGCCTAGAGGAACAAAATACTGCAGCAGAAAAAGGGAGGTGGTGAAGAGCAGCCGGTCCTCTTTGGAGGGCCAGTTCTCCACACAGGCCAGCTGGTGGGTGTAGAGGTCAGTGGGGAGAGAGAGGTTGAGGAAGGGCTCATCAGTGAGGTGGTAGGACAGGAAGAAGGGAATAGACAGCAAAAGGGATAACAGCCAAATCAGTGTGATGCTCCAGTAGGCATGAGTCACACTGGGCTTCCAGCCACGGGGGTTCACAATTAGCTGATACCTTCCGACAGCAATGAATACAAGTGAGAATATGGACACAGAGATTGAGACACTCTGTACATAGGATGTGAGTCTGCACATGGTATCCCCAAATATCCAGTGGTCCATCAGAGTGTAGATGATAGTAAAAGGGATGCACATGACACACACCAAGATATCAGAGAGGGAGAGATTGGCAATCAGTATGCTGGTGAAATGCTGAGCTTTTCTCTGCTTCTTAAAAGATGTTGATAATGAGAGAGAGGTTTCCAAAAAGGCCCACAATTAAGACCACAGTATAGGCTATGAATAATAGGAGTAAAGCTGGAGAAGGGGGTTGACAGGACTCAGTAAAAGAATGCCGAGTTGTTGTTCTTTGTGTTGGTTGGATTAGATGCTGGGTGGTTTAGGGAAACTTCCATTGTGTCAGGATTGTAAGAAGAGATTTTCTAAGCTTATTTGTGTTGTGGGTGGATATTTTGGCCGTTAGTTCTTGGAAGGCACTTTGTTCTGAGGCATCCGATGAGAAATTATTAGAGTTTAATCTTCCCTGATCTGTGTCTGTATTTGATGGAAACATGTGAATGACTTGAGCACACTCTTGAGACCCTAAAAAATGAAACAGAACCCGGAATATTAATGCAAGTTCTTAATATGGATAATTCTCTGTAGCAATTCTCTGTAGCAAAGCCCCTGAGAGGACATAGAACAAATATCCAGGGTATCTCTGTGTACCTTTACCCTCCTCTCATCTCATCTCAGGTGCTTTCTTTGTCCCGCTAGTATAGTCTTTAGAGCTAGTGAGGCAAGGAATGTAACAGCATCTTGTTAACTGTAGAAGCAGCCAAATGTGTTTCTATCCCTATCAACTTCTGTTTTTTTTTTTTTTTTTTTTTTTTTTTGAGATGGAGTCTCGCTTTGTTGCCCAGGCTGGAGTGCAGTGGTGTGATCTCTGCTCACTGCAACCTCCACCTCCCAGGTTCAAGCGATTCTCCTGCCTTAGCCTCCCGAGGCAGGAAACAGGGAGTACAGGCGACTGGGACTACAGGTGCATGCCCCTATGCCCAGCTAAGTTTTTGTATTTTTTGTATCTTTAGTAGAGATGGGGTTTCACCATCTTGGCCAGGCTGGTCTCGAACTCCTGACCTCGTGATCTGCCCACCTCGGCCTCCCAAAGTGCTGGGATTACAGGCGTGAGCCACTATGCCTGGCCAACTTCTGTATTTTTTTAGGGTCACCCGAGTATGCACACACTTGCTTCAATGGACTATAAAAAGTCAGGAGGATAGGGATTGTGCTGTGGAGGCCTGAGTTTTGCTATGTACTCAAACTGTGTTTGAAGTTAGGTTCTGTTATGGTTTGTTTGAATGTTTGTGTTCCCTCCAAAATTCATGTTGAAACTTAATCCCCAATGCAACAGTATTAAGAGGTAGGGCCTTTAGGAGGTGACTAGGTCATGAGGGCTCTGCCCTCACGAATGGATTAGGGCCTCATAAAAGGGCTTTATAAGGGCAAACTCACTCCTTTTATAAGGAGGCCCTAAGTGAGTTCGCCTCTTCTGCCCCTTCTGCTGTACGAGTATACGGCAACAAGGTGCCATTCTGGAAGAGAAGAGCCCTTACCAGACACTGAACCTTTTGGCGCCTTGATCTTGGACTTCCTAGCCTCCAAAACTGTGAGAAATAAATTTCTATTGTTTATAACCTTGTGATATTTTGTCTGTGTTATTTTGTTAAAGCATCACACATGGACTAAGACAGGTTCCAGTTGGAGCATCACTTCTTGGTGTTTGTCTGACTTTGTTGTAGGTCAGTATCCTTCCTCCTCTGTTTTCTTATCTGTAAAATGGGGATAAATAATATCTATCTATCTGAGTAGTTGTGAAGATTAAGTGAGAACACACATCTAAATTTGTCCCTCAGCCCCAACATAGAGCACATAGTAGGTACTCAGTATATGTATGTTGAATAACATTTGTCAGCTCTACCACCCAGAGCCAGTCTACAGCCTTTAGTTTGGAGGCCAGAATTACAGAACATATCTGCCATGGAATAGCATATGCCTTCTCCTCTTTTCACTTCTTCCACTCTCTGGGATTGAAGCCATAGGCAGTTTCTGGGTATATTGCTCAAATTTTGGAGATCAAGGCAAGGAAGGCAGCCAGTGTCTAGTGAGCTATTACCCAGAATTAACTTCATTTAAAAAGCATTCCTCCAATTCTTCCTTCCTCCAGATCCTTTCTTCTTCTAACTTCCAGAGGAAAGGCAGGCTCTGGTTCTATGGTTCTATGGCTCAGCATAGTTTAGGGTGGTTATATTCAGTAGAATTATTCATACCAGGATGTACAACAGGCTTGAAGGATTCCCTGCCATTCAAAGTGCTGGGATTTCTGGCCCAAAGAGAAAACATTGAAAGACAGCAAAGGCGGAGGAGGGGGGGACTTCTCATCTTGGTTTATTCTTTAGTAGTTTGAAGAAAACTACATAAATAACATTGATAAAGGGAACTGGGCAATAGGAATGAAAGGGAATGCAATTTTGTTTGCTGTTTGAAATTATGATGGCCTCTTCTCATGTTCTCTCTGAGATCTAAGGCTTAGCAGTTTCTTATTGGAAAGAAATCACCTTAAGAATACTTAGGTCTGTCATGGTTTCAACAATGGATAACACAATGAGGAACAGCATAAAAATACCACAGATGAACTGGGCATGGAGGTGAGCACCTGTAGTCCTAGCTACTCGGGAGGCCGAGGAGGGAGGATCCAAGGAACTGATCTGTGGCTCAGACGTGTTAAAAGAAAAACTTCAGCTGAATTAAATTTGAAGGAGTTTAATTGAGCAATGAACGATTTGTGAATCAGGCAGCCTCCAGAATTACAGCAGATTCAGACTCCAGGGATGCCTCGTGGTCAGAACAAATTTATAGATCAAAAAAAGGGAAGTGATGTCCAGAAATTGGAGGTGAGGTACAGAAACAGCTAGATTGATTACAGGTTGACGTTTACCTTCTCTGAACATAGTTTGAATGCTTAGCAGTCTATGAGTGGTTGAAGTTTGGCCGCTGGGATTGGCCAAGACTCAGCTATTGTTACAGGTACATACTCCTCGGTTAGGTTTTCAATCTTGTCTGCCTATTAAGCTAGGTTACAGTTCATCCACAGGGACTCAAATGTAGAAGTATGGAGTCCTTCTCAGGCTATATTTAGTTTGCTTTAACAGATGCTATGTGGTAATAAGAGAAATAGCAAAATTTATAAATAATGGTATTCAAAAGGAAAGTTTAAGGCCTGGATGACTCATGAGACCCAGAGTTCACAGATATTGGCTGAAGGAGAATTTCAAGTCAAATTTAAGCTCTCTATACAGTTGATAGATTAGAACTATACATGAGAGACAGAAAGCTTTGATTGCTAATTAGAGGCCTCCTACCAAGCAAGCCTCACTTAAAGGAGGATAGGAATGAAAGGAAATAGGCATTAACTGCGTATGTAGTTGAGTAAACTAGAATGAGCACTAGATTTTGTGTCAGGAGACATGTCCTGTTGTTTACTAGCTGTTTGATCTGGGGCAAGGCACTCTCCTCTTGGCCTCAATTTCTTTATCTGTCAAATGAAATAAAAAATAGCCTCCCTACTTCATACCTTGTTATAAAGGCCAATGAAATAATATCTTTAAAACATTTTAAGAGGATTGAAAAACGACCTATCGGGTAGTATCCTTGTTACCTGGGTGATGAAATAATCTATACACCAAACCCCCATGCCGTGCAATTTATTTTTTTATTTTTATTTTTTTGAGACGGAGTCTTGCTCTGTTGCCAGGCTGGAGTGCAGTGGCGCAATCTTGGCACACTGCAACCTCTGCCTCCTGGGTTCAAGTGATTCCCCTGCCTCAGCCTCCTGAGTAGCTGGGACTACAGGCACGCACCACCACACCCGGCTAATTTTTTTTGTATTTTAATAGAGACAAGGGTTTCACCATGTTGGCCAGTCTGGTCTCGATCTCCTGACCTCGTGATCTGCCCACCTTGGCCTCCCAAAGCACTGGGAGTATAGCCGTGAGCCACCGTGCCCGACTAACGTGCAATTTACCTGTATAACAAACCTGCACGTGTGCCCCTAAACTTAAAAAGTTTTTTAAAAATTAAAAAAAATTGTATAAACTGTTAAACACTGTTCAAACCCAAGTGCTCATTATTGTTATTCTTGTTGCATGTCTCAGACACTTGGACTGAACTGATCTAATCCTCATCCTCCAAAGAGCTATGAGTGCTTTCACATCTGCTGTGCTATTTATTTCTCCATCACCAGTTGTGTTAGGGAGGAGTGGGATTGTTATAGTTCCATTTCATAGAGGGAAAAACCAAAGTACAGAAAGTCCAAGGAGTTAGCTAAAACCAAACAAAACTGGAAAAGTCTTGTGTGTTTTTTCTTCCAAGCTCTTATTATCTACAAGAAAGAAAAGCTTCCTATGAATCCTGCAGGTTTTCTCTTTACAGATGTGAAAACTCACATAATTTTGCAGGGTTCCTAGCAGATAGAGATGAAAATAAACATTGGGAGCCCTTGTGTTGCCTATTCTTGTCAATCTGGGCTGACTTCATAGTGAATGGGGAGTACTCAAAATCCTGCAACAGCAGGCTTGAAACTGGGTGGCAATTCTTCTGCTCTCCTGTATTCTGATTAGTATCAAAGTACAAATTAGCTCCCCAGTCTATAAATTCCTATCTTAGCTTGGAGCTCAGAAAAGCGTATGGATCTGAAGGGCCTCATCTTAGGAGGGAATCAAAGGAGAGTGCTGGAGTTACATTATCTAGTATCCTCTACACAATACAGAGAAGATTAAATAGGAAAGTGGCCAAATATGGGCTTTAAATGGCAATGTGGGATTTACACTTTATGTAATTGGTAACTATTAAGTTAAAATATTTAAATCTTGCCTATCTGGAAGCAAAATAATACTAAGCCCTGGTTCATAAAAAAATTCTTGGGATTCATTTCTATTTTAGGAGAGTTCATCTTTGGCTTGTTTGGTTGGAATTGACCCATGGAAGTGAGATCTGAAATTATCAAGTGACATTTTGCTAAAAAATATTAGTAGCATATGGCAGCAGTTAATCCTAAACCTTCAACTTGATTGTATCTAGCTCATGAGGCACCTGCCTTGAACTGATTCAGTTTATGCCTTTTAACATAAAAGTACAACATTATGTTAAATTTTTGGGTAGTTTTGTGTTTAAAAGTTTCAAGATAAAATAAGGACATAATTCCACCAAAGTTTTTATGTACATGTTTATTTCTGCATCTGAATGTCATTTTGTTAGTATGTATCTTTCTTCTGTGTTTTTATTCATATAATTCTTTTTTTGAGGGGGAGGGAGCTGGGGGTAGAGTTTGTGTGTGTCTGCCTTTTGGTCTGTCTGTTTTTTTCCTTACCATTTACTCTCTTCCTCTCTTTCTGTCCATCTGTCTTATTCTTTACTCTTGTTTTTCCCCTTTCCATTAATTGTCCATGGCATAGAAAAATTATATTTTACATTATTTGTTCTATTTCATTTGGGGCTATGGTGCTTTGATCTGAAAGAGACTATAAAGGTCCTCTAATATATTCCTTTCATTTGACAGATATTGCAGCATTGCAGTTAAATATTAGCAGAACAGGGACCAGAGCCCAAGTCTTCTGGCTTCCAGAGAGTTCCGTGTTCTTTCCAAGATTTTCTATTGCCTCCTGTTTTATATTTCTTATATCAAGTTCTGTATTTCCTGTTCTTAATTTTAAAAGCAAAGAAGTAGAACATTTTCTATTTGTTCTATATGAACAAAATTCTGTTATGTAACTTCAGAGAGTTTGTGGCTTTGGGTAAAGTTTTGTACATCTCCCAACCCCCAAGTATATATGTGAGGAGCCCAAAATGGGGTAGGACCACACTGTGAGCATCTCCCATAGAATTCTCTCTCCTTTTTCTTAAATCTCTAAGAATACAGATTCTGTGGTTGTGCTGATGCAGATAATGTCTCATACTCTTTAGGGCTTAATGATTTTTAAAGTACTGCATTGTTCATTAATTAATTCATCAATAATTCATGTGCTGACAAGGCTTGCTATCTTACTTGATCTCTACAGCAGCCCTGTACTCTAGATAGGAATGATACTTTATTTCTGATTTACAAACATGGAAACTAAGATCCAGTGACTGGCTCATGGTTGTGTAGTTAGTTGCAGAGCCAGGAACAGACGTCTACTTCCTAAATCATACACAAAGCAATATTTCTAGTTTATTTGGTCATTTCATTTTTTAAAAGATCAGTCAAATTAATCATTTGTGTTCCGTGAAAACAAATAGACTAGAATCTCTGTAAAGGTACATCTTAGAGCTTACCCTAAGAACAAAGTACTACATTAAGTAACTGCACTAAGCATCAAGAAACAAATGCCTAATCTCTTACAGCATTATTAAAAAGTATAATTGGTCTGGTTATTATACATCATGCAAACCTCCTTAAGTTATTCAACTATTCACCCATTCCAAAAATCAAATTTCATATCTATCTATTGCAGAAGTGTGTGCTGTCTTTTAAGACTTGAGGATTACATTTGACCCAACCATTCTTTTATTACATGTACTTTGATTTTCTCTGCTGAAAATGGTTTTTATGTTTTTTTCCTTGAATTTGACCATTGCCTGAACCCATATAAAGTGATAGTGGAAAATACATATGCTTCTCAAAGCTACTGTTTTAAAAACAAGCCAACACAGCTTGTCTGAATTGACTTATTTTCTTTGAAGGTTAATAACTGAACTTATCATTTTAGGAATGTGGGGGTTTTCAGTTCTTTAAAATAATAAAACATTAAGTGCATTAAGAAAGGAGATCTCAACTCTGCCAATGAAAATAAGTATACCAGATTTTTAAGATTATTTACTAAAAGATAAAGTAATTAAAACCCCATTGTGCCAATACTAGCTTTTGGTGATTTCTTTTTATAATTTTCTTACAGTAGTGCATTCTGAAACTGTAGGGTTGTTTTTCAAATCATATATGTAAAAAGGCATCTAGTACAATTTAGCTTAAAAGCACCATATTTCCAATTTTTAATGATCTTCACTTACTTTTTAAAACTGGATTATTCTAACATGAAATACACATTGTATAAACACATTTGCAATATTTTTCTTAAGCATTTTAGAGGTTTGTTTCCTGTTTTCTTACCTGTCGGAACTTTCTAGCTCTTTTGCTATTCTCATCTTCTGTTGTTTTCTTTCTTCATTTCCATTATTATTATTTTTTAAAGTTTATGTGTCAAGGATGACATGTTAGCCTCCTCTCAAAAAGTCATAACATCCCCTGTTCCTTCTTGGATTATTTATCCACCAGACAATCTGTAGCTTCACTTCAGACACTGATCCCTGGAGTTGGAATCATTGCACAGAGGATTGAGCTTTGGAATCCAGTGGGCACTGAAGGCCACTGAAGAGCCGGAAGGGAGGAGTCAGAAATCTCAGCAGCAGTGACATGAGGTGGAGCTGTTTAAAAGATATTTTCAAAATGTCACTTTTAGTCATCTTGTAGAGATGATACTAAGAGTACCTCTTGAAAATATGTGGCATTTTCTGGCATATATATATATTTAAAAAATTAGCATTACCAAAATCAGACATTTCTTTGGGAGGCCGAGGCGGGCGGATCATGAGGTCAGGAGATTGAGACCATGGTGAAACCCCGTCTCTACTAAAAATACAAAAAAATTAGCTGGGTGTGGTGGCGGTCACCTGTGGTCCCAGCTACTCGGAGAGGCTGAGGCAGGAGAATGGCGTGAACCCGGGAGGCGGAGCTTGCAGTGAGCCGAGATTGCGCCACTGCACTCCAGCCTGGGACACAGAGCGAGACTCCGTCTCAAAAAAAAAAAAAAAAAAAAAAAAAAAATCAGACATTTAACTTAAATATTCCTGGAAAATTATTAGTAAACATTAATGGTTGTTCTTAGAGCATTTACCGTTAGTTAAGAGATGGACACATAGAGGGCAACAGCACACACTGGGGCCTTTCGGAGGGTAGTGGGTAGGAGGAGGGACAGGATCAGGAAAAATAACTAATGGGTACTAGGCTTAATATCTGGGTGATGAAATAATCTGTACAACAAACCCCCATGACACCAGTTTACCTATGTAACAAACCTGCACTTGCACCCCTGAACTTAAAAGTTTAAAAAAAGAGATGGTGCTATTCCAGATTTTGCAGTAATTTATAAGATTAATGAAAATACTTTTAAAATTGAAATTAACGCCAAGTTTCTGAGCAAGTATGTATTATAAATATAAGATTTTTATCAACTACTTTGGAGCTGACAGCAGCTGAGCTGCTTATAGACTATAGATGAAAGTGGGGACTAAAAAGCGCTTTTCCTGTATTTGAAAAATTATTACAAGAACGGGCCTACTTCTCATTTATAACAGACTCAAAAAGTAAGATTTATATTAAATATAAGAAATATTTTCTTATAGTGAGTGTTTGAAGACTTTAGAAAACAAAGTTGTAGAAGATTGAGTATGGTTGAAAATATTTGTGGCATGGTCTAGTGGATCAGCACACAACATTTTCAAATACTACGTTTCCTAAGCCAAGGACTCAGTGATAGAACCCTACATTTTAGGACCAGGCCATGTGATTCAATCCTGTTTCCCTACCCAAATACATCAAACTACCCTAAAGAAACTCAAAATTTCCAGGCAATCAACAACATTGACATTGTGTATCTGTGTTTTATAGAATCCTGCCGGGTCACTGGCTGGGGGGACTTGCAGGTAGAGTAGGAGTCGGATGGGTACTATGGACGTGAAGCCAATCTCCTCCTCTGTAAGAACTTGAAGAGCAGATACTATCAAAGCAGTTCAGTGGCTTGTATTTCTTTCCCCAGTCAACTTTTAGCAATGTCCCATTACTTATTTACCTGTTTGTATTTAAAATACAGAGAGTAGCAAACTTCGGAAGATTGTAGGGCTATTGAAAAGTACCTTTTCCTTACATAGAGTATTGGCAAAAGCTAGTGGTGCCACAGGTTTGGTGGATATTAAGAGATCATTTTAGTTATCTGTGATGATGATGATTTTGAGAGTCAGCTTGAGTGGGAGAGAGCTAGGTCTGAATTTGGATTCTCCAGCATTACCTAGCTGGGTGATCTTGAGCTTCTCTCTAAGCTTTTTAATTTTTATTTTATTTTATTTGTTGCCATCCAGTTCTACCCCAAAAGGGGGAAGCAATAGATCTTCCTTTAATAACTTTACAAAGTGTTACAAATAATAAAAACAAGCATAAAGCATTGTGGGGGTGGCTGAACGCGGAACAGGGAAGGATTTGCTCCTCTGCTCTGTAAGCTTTTGATTCCTTTCCTATAAGGTGAATATAGCCACCTATCCTGCAGGATTATTTTGAAGTTTAATGATAGAACATGGTAGATATTCAATAGATAGCAGTTATTACTGTTGCTGTTGTTTAGAATTTCGCTTAGTAGAAACATATAATTTGAGTTAATAACAGAGTTTATTATTTATTCTTCCAAAGAAAGTCTGTAATGAGTGTGGGAAATTGAGAAATGACAAAACCAGAGTCGTTTTTAAAAAAACTTTTAAGGGGATGTTTGGTGTAAATCTGTGTTCTGAGGTGAAGGGTCCACTGTTGTTAACATTTTTCCTCACCTAGGTACACATAGAAAGCTATTATAATCTGATGTAAACAAATGATGAGGGGCTAGCACACAATGTCCATTTATTTTTTTTCCTTTTAAAGACACTGCTTTGTCATCAAGGTTGGGTGTGCTTAGGAATTAAGGTATATATATAAAGGGAAGCCTACTGATTAATACTTCTGTTTTCTCCAGAATCACCGGGAATATATGAATGCCTTCAAGAAAGATTAAATGGAAAAAAGGAATGTTTGGATGGAAAGACTGAATATTATAAAGATTTTGTTTCTTCCCAAGTTAAATTGTAGATATAATTCAATTTCAGTGAAAATCCCAAGAAAGGTTATAAAAATTACTTATAAAGTATTTGTAAGTGAAAATAGCTTTGAAAAATGGAATTAAAATGAAAAGCATGATTAACAACACCAAATATTTAAAAATATTATAAAGTGTGAATAATTAAATCAATGTAATGCTGGGCCAAGAATTAGCAGACAGATCAAGGAATGGAATAGACAGAAATAGACCCTGGTATATATAACATGTTAATATATGATAGTGAAAGCAGTAAGGATTGCTTTTTTTTTTTTTTTTTCTGAGATGGGGTCTCACTCTGTCACTCAGGCTGGAGTGCAGTGGTGTGATCTCAGCTCACTGCAACCTCTGCCTCCTGGGTTCAAGCAGTTCTCCTGCCTCAGCCTCCCGAGTAGCTGGGACTACAGGTATGTGCCACCACACCCAGCTAATTTTTGTATTTTTTGTAGAGATGGGGTTTTGCCATGCTGCCCAGGCTGGTCTCGAACTCCTGGCCTCAAGTGATCTGCCCACCTCTGCCTCCCAAAATGCTGGGATTACAGGCATGAGCCACCGTTCCCAGCCAGCAGTAAGGATTTCTGGGGAAGGAAAGAATTATTAAGTAACTGTTGCGGAATAGTTAACTAGCTGCTTAGAAAAATATTAATTTAGTTTCGTACTATACACTAGAATAAATTCCAGGCGAAAGAATTTGAGAAAACAGACTCAAAAAAATATTAGTAGACAATATAAGAAAATATAGAAAATAGGTGGCTCACGCCTGTAATCCCAGCACTTTGGGAGGCTGAGGAGGGCGGATCACCTGAGGTCCCGAGTTTGAGACCAACTTGGCCAACATGGTAAAACTTTATCTCTACAAAAAATACAAAAATTAACCAGGTATAGTGGTATGTGCCTATACTCCCAGCTACTCAGGAGACTGAAGCAGGAGAATTGCTTGAACCTGGGAGGCGGAGGTTGCAGTGAGCCAAGATCACACCACTGCACTTTTGGGGTCAAGTGATCCTCCTGCCTCAGCCTCCTGAGTAGCTGGGACTACTGGCATGCACCACCTTGCCTATTTAATTTTTAAATTTTTATTTGTGGAGGGAGGTTCTTGCCATGTTGGCCAGGCTGGTCTCAAACTCTTGGTCTCAAGCAGTCCTCCCGAATTGGCTTCCTGAGGCACTGGCATTACATGTGTGTGAGCCACCTTGCCTGGCCAAATAGAAACTCTTTGAAGGCTAGAAATATGTCTTATTTACTGCTGTATCTTTAGTGTTCCTGCATAGTTTCTGTCACATAGCAAGTCTTTGGTGAATATTTGTTGAATAAATGAATAAGCTTAAACTCAAAATAAAATACAAGGGGAAAAGTTGAGATGCCTATTTAAAAATTTTTAAACTTTCTTGAAAAAAATCAATATATAAGACACAAAACGGAAATAATTATAAGAAATATGATGCAAAAGACAGTATTTTTCTTTATGAAGCATATATATGAATCACTAAGAAAATAGATATTAATATCTGTTAGTATGTATGGACAATTAACAGAAGAGTGAATAAAGACTAACAAATATTTGCAAAAAAAGGTTCTGTTTCACTAGTAGTCAGAGAAATAGAAAACAAAACAGCAGTGACTTATTTTTGTTTATCAGATAATCAAATACTGGAAAAAAGTCATGAATACCCAGTATATTGATAATGGAGGGTGAAAACGGCACCTTATACATTATTGGTGGACATATAATGTAGAATACCTTATTAGAAAAAACTGGGGACAAACATTCAAGATATTTAAAAAATACTTATTTCCTTGGTTTCCATAGTCTAGTTGTACCCTAAGGAAATACTAGGAAATGCAGATAAAGATTTATAAATAAAGATATTCATCACAGTGTGATTATAGTAGTAAGAAACCAAAGATCAACCTAAACCTCCAACATTAGGGGAATGGTTAAGCAAATTAGAGGGTACTCTAAGTCTGCATATGACTTATGCAGCCTTTGCAAATGATATTTAGAAATAATAAAATATGAGAAATGTTTATGATGTAAAGTTAAATGAAAAATGGATGGTAGAAAATCATGGTTCACAGTATGATCTCAAATATGCAAAGTAGTATACACAATAAGGGAAATATAACAATGTTAATAGTTTAGGGTTAGGATTATGGGTGACTTTCATACTTTATACCGTTTTATATTTTTGTAGTTTTTCAAGTTTTTTATAATGAACATATATTACTTTCATAATTGAAAAACAAGTTTTGTTTCTTTTTAAGCATACAGTGTTGGAGATATAGATCTCTCTGTCCTGTAATCGTTGGTGATAAAACTTAGTGAACAATAGGGTTTTGTTTGCCTCAAGTTAAAATTCACTGCTTTAATTGCAAAAGTTAATTTATAGGCCAGTAATCACAGCAGGCAGTTTGGTTGATAAAAGTATCCAAAGAAAGAACTGAGCATCTGACTTTTCTTATCTCTCCAGAGCCCTTGTACCATTGATTTCTGCTCTCTTATTATATTGTGTGTTTTATTTTTAGTTATGAAATACGTTTTATTGCCTTTAATCTGATATACCTTTGTAAGCTTGAATTAAGACATGAGATGATTTTCTGAACCCATGTTTTTACCATATTAGGGAAAGTTAAGATTGAAAAATATGAGTAGTAGGTTCTAAACTCCCAGTCATCCATGTTATAATTAGTCAATTATTGCAGAAACTTGGTAGAGAAAGGTTTCGTGTTTTTATTTCTCCCCCACTACAGCCATCTTTACTTCTGTCAATAACTCTTTTGACTTTGTTAACAGCTCTCTCATTATATACATTTAAAAAAGAAAAGCTGCTATCAATCTGCTCAAATTTTTTTTTCTTAGATTTCAGTAGATCCTGGATGAAATATTCACTAAAGTTTAGAGTATCACCTTAAGACCTGGGCGACAGGGGCCCCTGCTTTGGATCTTATACTTAAAGGATGCATATATCACAAATGTTTAAAACATAAGTGTCATTTAAGATCCAGCACTAAGTGGCATAGTACAATTTTTAATCCAAATGTCCACTGTAGTGACTAACACCATTCAGGCTCCAGATAACACTTTCCTCCATCTCTTCCCGTGTGCCATTGAAGCAAAAAGTGATTCTGTGTGAATGTCATGAAGGTTATGGGCTGTTGATGCTGGTTATGGACACTGCTTTGGAGTATGGGGAGGATTTGAGTGACAGAAGTTCTTAGGTGAGGGAAAAGACAAATTAATTAGCACAAATGGAGTAGATTCTTGCATATTGAAGAATCATTTCCCAGGGCTGCTGAGCATCCATTTTCTTGTTTCTGTTTGTATTCCAGTATGTGGTTCTGGAGATATAAATTAGGATGATATTTGTAACAGTGGCTCATGGCAGTTGAGGAATATTTTGCAATGTTGAACAACTCATATTACTCTTAAATTTTTTATATGAAGGTCCTGATATTCTGGACATTGGCCGTGGATGAGCCTTGAACTCTAGAATTGTGAGTAGTTCTGTTTTTGTAAAAATACATAATAGGACTTAGTTTTTTAAAAAATCACATTAAAGTTTAAACTTTATTATAATAAATTTACTTAAAATTTGGTAATTGTTAATTATAATTTATATTTTGTCTTTGAATTTTTATACATAATTTTTAATATTTTAGAAAAAAGATAACATATGATAGCTGGGCACTGCAGCCATCCCACTTAGCCTGCCTCACCCACACCCATGTGGTACCTTCAGCTCTGGCCAACCTTTGAGGCTCTGTCACTGAGCAGTGGTAACTGCACATGGGCAGCTATTCCTCTATCCCCCCAGCCTCAGCTCAAATTCTTACCTGAAAGCATCACTGCCCTGGCCCCTCCCTCCCAGCTACCCCTGCCACCTCTACTGTCTCCTTGCCCTGACCCCCGCGCCCCCCACGCCCCGTCCCCACCCCACCCCCCGTCCCCGGGCTAAGCAGGGGAGAAGTGGGCATAGAGTAGCCTGGATGTGGGGGTAGCCTGGATGTGGGGCAAGTCCACTGTCCTCCTTGATGGCAAAAGCCCATTGAAGAAGAACCAGTCCAGTCTCCCCCTATCTTTTCCTGGAATATTTTTGGGGTTGGAACTCAAAAAGGAAAAAATTACATCAATCTTTTCTCAAAAAAAAAAAAAAAAAAAAAAATAAAGGCCAAGGCGGAGCCCAGGAGTCCAAGACCAGTCTGGCCAACATGGTGAAACCTTGTCTCTACAAAAAATACAAACTTTTGTATTTAGCTGGTGTGTGGTGGTGCTGCTTGTAGTCCCAGCTACTTGGGAGGCTGACGCATGAGAATCGCTTGAACCTGGGAGGCAGAGGTTGCAGTGAGCTGAGATTGCACCACTGCACTGCAGCCTGGGCAACAGAGTGAGACTCTGTCTCAAAATAGAAAAAAGAAGATAACATTTGAAAACCAATATGAAACTTTTAATTTTTAATTTTTCACATTTAATATAAATTTTGGTGATCTTTAAATTTTAAACACTTTTTTCTTATATCAATGTTTATTTTTTAATTGACATGAAAATTATATGGATTTATAGGGTACGCTATGACGTTTTGATATATGTATACATGTGGAATGATTAAATCAAGCTAATTAACATATCCATCACCTTACATCCTTATCATCTTTTTGTGATGAGAACTTTAAAAATCTACTGTCTTGGCAATTTTCAAGTATCCAATATGTTATTATTAAACATTTTTTATGCTCTAAATAAATTGAATTTATTTTTAATCCTTTGGATACTTACTGGCAATATGACACAAATTATGAGAAAACCTGATTAGTGATTTGATAAAATTAAGGTAGAAAGATAAATTGTATGGACTATATTGTAATTTGAAAATTATATATGTCTTTATCTTATTTTTATCTAGACACTGTCAGCTCATCAACATTATATCCAGACATGTACAATAATGCTTAAATTCAGTTGTCTTGGATATTCCGTCAACTTTTAGTCATACAAAAATCATAACTTTAGGTTAGGCATGGTGGCTCACACCTATAATCCCAGCACTTTGGGAGGACAAGGTAGGAGGATGGCTTGAGGCCAGGAGTTCAAGCATGGGCAGCATAACAAAATTCTGTCTCTACAAAAAACAAACAAACAAACAAAAACCAACCACAAAAACTTAGCCAGGCATGATTGGCATGTGCCTGTAGTCTCAGCTACTCAGGAGGCTGAGGTGGGAGGATCCCTTGAGTCCAGGAAGTCAAGGCCACAGTGAGCCATGATTGTACCACCGCACTCCAGCCTGGGTGACAGTGAGACCCTGTCTCAAAAAAAAAAAAAAAATCATACTTTTATACATGTTTTAAAATTTTCATCAAGGCACATGAATTAAACATTTTATTTAACAGATTGTTTTATAACTTTTACATTTTTAGAGATATACTATGGGCTTTCATTTATGCTCTGGCTGTGGACCTTGCAAATATTAGGCCTGGATTTGCTTACAAGTATCTTATTTGTTTGCTTTAGAGTTTAATTATTTTAAAGTAAGTGATGTTTTAAAAATTTTAGATGTAAGTACTACTGTTTAACAAAAACTTGGGAAATACCATGAGGGGAAAAATAATCTTAATATTGTCACTGTAATACCTGAATTTTAGCATTTTAAAGGATTATCTGCTTTAAAATGTGTCTTAAATTCATTCTTTTTCAAACTCCATTTTCATTCTAGTCATCCTAGTTTAAGCCACCATCATTTCTCACCTGGACTAAAGCAATGGTGTAGTTGCTTGTCTGTCCACATTTTCTTTTACCTCCTTCCAATCATTTCTCCACACTGCATCAGAGTAGATTTTGAAAAAATAAAAAATAAATGAGATCATGTTGCTTTTTCTTCACCTAAAGCTTGTTGACAGTATCTAATTGCAGTTGTGGTAAAATCCAAATTATCTACTATTCCTTATGAAGTCTTATATGATATCTGCCTCTCCAGTTTTCTGTTGTATCTCTCCCCTTCCCCACATCTATTAAGTCCTTCCCAATGTTAGTTTTAGGGAGAAGTTTTAATAGAAGGCAGGATATCTTCTTCATTCTACAGGAAGAACTCTGTAGCTTGATTGTTAAATGGCAGCTAAAATAAATATTTTTGACAGTGCTTACTTTTATATTATCTATGTTATTATAGGACCCCACCTTCTCTTAATGCTCTTTGATGATGGCTGGTTAAGTTTAAAGGGGTAAGGTAGAGATAGGGGTGGGAATTGGCAACATAAATTAGAAGAGATTTCAAAAATGCTACTGCTTTTATAATAAAAATCCATTTTTTGGTAGAACATAGTTTAACAAGTTTCCCACTGGTGGACATAGATTGTTTCTAGTTCTCCAGTCCCATTGTAAATACCACATTATAAACAATGACTTTCATGGTTAAATATTAGCCGACATTCATTTCTAGGAAGTAACAGTCTGGGGTACACTGTTAAATATTAGCCCACACTCATTTCTTAAGGAAGTAACAGTCTGGGGTGTACTGATGTTTGAGCATGCCTGACACATTTTCATATCCAGACCTAATCAGTATGCTATGATGCCATGGCAGACAAGTATGTCAAAGCATAAAAACCATTGAAATAACTTTTACTAGGATTTCATTTGAATGTTGGGGTCAGTTGATTATATAGAGTTCTTTCATCCCTGTCATCTTTGGCTGTTCCTCAAAATGTAAGCCCATTCAGGCACTGTTCCCCTGCAGTACCCTCTTGCCCATTTTGTTCAGAGCATCACATGGTCCTTCTCTGAGGATCCTGATTCCTTTGCTGACTTAACTGAAAATGTGCCTTCTCTCACAGACCAGGCCTCACAGGACTGAATATAGTAGTCCTCCCTTATCATTGAGGGATACGTTCCAAGATCCCCAGTGGATGCCTGAAATTGTGGATAGTGCTGAACCCTGTGTACACAGTATTTTTTTTCTGGACTGTAATGAATGGGTTGCATATGCAGCATGGATATACTGGACAAAGCGGTGATTCATGCCCTAGGTGGGACAGAGCAGGATGGTGAGAAATTTCATTATGCTACTTGGAATGACAATTTAAAACTTACAAATTGCATATTTCTTAGATTTTCTGTTTAACATTTTTGTACCATGGTTGATCCCAGGTAACTGAAATCGTGGAAAGCAAAACCCCAGAGCGGGGGACTACTGTATATATATTCAGTTGAGCCTCATTCAAGGATTCTGTATTTATGAATTCACCTACTCACTAAAATTTATTTGTAACTCCAAAATCAGTACTCAGGACTTGTATGGTCATTTGTGGACATGTGCAGAGTGGTTCAAAATTTGAGTCACCTGATGACTCGTTCCCACTTGAGGTTGAACAAGGCAACATTGTCTTCTTACTTCAGTTCTCACACTATAAACAGTTGTCTTTTTGTGGTTGATTTAGTGCTGTTTTTTTTTTTTTTTTACCTGTTTGTGCTTTTTGTTGGTGATTTCACTGTTTAAATGGCCCCCAGGTGTAGTACTGAAGTGCTTTCTAGTGTTCTTAAATGGAAGAAGGCTGTGATGTGTCTTATGGAGAAAACATGTGTTAGATAAACTTTGTTCAGTCATGAGTTATAGTGCTGTTGCCATGAGTATGTTAAATAAAGTATCGTTAAGCAGAAACACTTATAAAACAAGTTATGTATTGATTGGTTGATGAACATGTTGTGACCAGAGGCCTACCAGGTACCTAGCCCTATATTTCCCCTAGGATCAGAGCTTCAGTATTTGCTAGTGCAGTGTTCATGACAGCTTTATAGAGACAGCTACTGTAAATGACAATAATTGTCTTTATTTCTGGCTCTCTCTTGCCATTTTGATGACTTCTTTTCTACTTTGTGGAATTTCATTCCATTTGGGTGTGCACCTCTAACCTTTTACTTCAATGACATTTTATGACTCAGTTCATTATCTTCAACAAACATTAATGTAGTGCTTTCTGCTTCTTAGGAAATTCTTTATCCTGAGATCATGACATTTTCTCTTATATAATCCTCTAAAAGCTTTCAGTTTTTATTCTTACATTTAGGTTTATAATCTATTTGAGGTTGACTTTTTGGTTTAGTACCAGCTAGAAATATAACTTCATTTCATTCTCACAGATATTTGATTGTCCTACTACCATTTATCAAAAAGACAGTCCTTGCTGCTACTACTTCACCATGCCATCTCTGTCATTTATCAAGCATCTGTATATGTGCAATGGACTGAATGTTTGTGTTCCCTCAAAACTCCTGTGTTGAAACCCTATTCCCAGTGTGATGGTATTTGGAGATGGGGCCTTTGGAAAGTAATTAGGTCATGGGCGTGAAGCCCTCATTAATGAATGGGATTAGTGCCCTTGTAAGAAGAGGCCAAGGCTGGGCATGGTGGCTCATGCCTGTATAATCTTAGTGCTTTGGGAGGTTGAGGTGGGAGGATCACTTGGCTCCAGTGAGCCGAGAGTTCTAGACAAGCCTAGGCAACATAGCAAGATCCTGTCTCTACAAAAAAATAAAAATAATAATAAAAAATAAAGAAGGGGCCAGAGAGCTAGAGAGCTGTCTTTCCTCGTGTGAGAAGCTGGTGGACTGCAACCTGCAAGAGAGCCCTCACCAGGAGAGGCCCTCACCTGGGAGAGTGCCTCACGAAGCCGGCACTCTGATTTTAAATTTCCAGCCTCCAAAACTGTATGAAGTACATTTCTATTGTTTATAAGCCACCCAGCCTGTGGTACTTTGTTACAGCCATCTGAACTGACTAAAACAATGTGTATAAGTCTATTTCTGGCTGGCTGTTTTGTTCTGCTTGTCTTTTTGCCCACCCTTGCATCAGTATCTCACTATATTAGTTAATATACTTTATTAACCTTGATATCATAGACTAAGTCTTCCTATCTTGTTTTTCTTCTCCAAGAAAAACCAAGTGCTATGGTTTGAATATTTGTCCCCTTCAAAACACAGGTTGAAATTTAACCCCAAATGAGGCAACATTGGGAGATGAGACCTTTAAGAAGTTATTGGATCATGAGGGATTTGCCTTCATTAATGAGTTAATCCATTCATGGATTAATGGAATAATGAGTTATCATGGGATGGGAACTGGTGACTTTATAAGAAGAGGAGAAGAGACCTGAGCTAGCATGGTAGCATATTAGCTTGCTGAGTCGCCTCACCCTGTGATAACCCTGTGCCACCTTGGGACTCTGCACACGGTCTCTCACCAGATATGACCTCTCAGCCTTGGACTTCTCAGCCTCTATAACTCTGATAAATGAATTCCCTTTCATTACAGATTACCTAGTTTCAGGTATTCTGTTATAAGCAACAGAAAACAGACTACTACAAATGTCATAGCTACTCTCAATCCTTTGCATTTCCTTATAAATTTTAGAATCAGCTTCTCAAATTCTACAAATAAATGGCTAATGATTTTTACTGGGATTGCATTGACTCTGACACTCACTTTAGGAGAGCCGAAATGTTTCCAATGTTGAGTTGTCCAAATTTCGCAGATATAGTATATCTCTCCATGTATTTAGGTCCTCTCTAAATTCTCTCAATAAAGTTTATAATTTATATATAGAGGTCAGCATGTCTGTAGTTTTAAAAGATTTATTTTGTCAACCTAAAAAACAGAGGGAGATTATCTAAAAGAAAAATGTTTATTTGGGAATAGGCGTAGCAATGGGAATACATGTCTCATAGTAAACTATGTGCATATTCAGGGAGGTAAAGGAAGATAAAGGTTTTTAAAGGAAAAATGAGGAAGATTACATAATTGTTTTGAGATAATTGTTCTTTTTTTTATGTCACGGGGGTGTACTCAATGTGATTTTTAAATTTTTTAAAATTATACTTTAAGTTCTAGGGAACATGTGCACAACGTGCAGGTTTGTTACATGTGCCATGTTGGTTTGCTGCATGCATCAACTCATCATTTACATTAGGTATTCCTCCTAATGCTATCCCTCCCCCAGCCCACCACCCCCTGACAGGCCCTGGTGTGTGGATGTTCTCCGCCCTATGTCTGAGTGTTCTCATTGTTCAATTCCCACCTATGAGTGAGAACATGTGGTGTTTGGTTTTCTGTCCTTGTGATAGTTTGCTGAGAATGATGGTTTCCAGCTTCATCCATGTCCCTGCAAAGGACATGAATTCATCCTTTTTTATGGCTGCGTGGTATTCCATGGTGTATATGTGTCCCTTTTTCTTAATCCAGTCTATCATTGATGGACATTTGGGTTGGTTCCAAGTCTTTGCTATTGTGAATAGTGCCACAATAAACATAGGTGTGCATGTAGGTGTCTATATAGTAGCATGATTTCTAATCCTTTGGGTATATACCCAGTAATGGGATTGTTGGGTCAAATGGTATTTCTAGTTCTAGATCTTTGAGGAATCCCCACGCTGTCTTCCATAATGGTTGAACTAATTTACACTCCCACCAACAATGTGAAAACATTCCTATTTCTCTACATCCTCTCCAGCATCTGTGGTTTCCTGACTTTTTAATGATCGCCATTCTAACTGACGTGAGATGGTAAATCATTGTGGTTTTGATTTGCATTTCTCTAATGGCGAGTGATGATGAGCATTTTTTCATATGTTTGTTGGCTGCATAAATGTCTTCTTTTGAGAAGTGCCTGTTCATATCCTTTGCCCACTTTTTGATGGGGTTGCTTTTTTCTTGTAAATTCGTTTCTTTGTAGATTCCGGATATTAGCTCTTTTTCAGATGGATAGATTGCAAAAATTTTCTCCCATTCTTTAGGTTGCCTGTTCACACTGATGATAGTTTCTTTTGCTGTGCAGAAGCTCTTTAGTTTAATTAGATCCCATTTCTCTATTTTGGCTTTTGTTGCCACTGCTTTTGGTGCTTTAGACATGAAGTCTTTGCCCATGCCTATGTCCTGAATGGTATTGCCTAGGTTTTCTTTTAGGGTTTTTACGGTTTTAGGTCTTACATTTAAGTCTTTAATCCATCTTGAGTTAGTTTTTGCATAAGGTGTAAGGAAGGGGTCCAGTTTCAGTTTTCTGCATATGGCTGGCCAGTTTTCCCAACACCACTTATTAAATAGGGAATCCTTTCCCCATTGCTTGTTTTTGTCAGGTTTGCTAAAGATCAGATAGTTGTAGATGTGTGGTGTTACTTCTGAGGCCTCTGTTCTGTTTCATTGGTCTATATATCTGTTTTGGTACCAGTACCATGCAGTTTTGGTTACTGTAGCCTTGTAGTATAGTTTGAAGTCAGGTAGCGTGATGCGTCCAGCTTTGTTCTTTTTGCTTAGGATAGTTTTGGCTATGCAGGCTCTCTTTTAGTTCCATATGAAGTTTAAAGTAGTTTTTTCCAATTTTGTGAAGAAAGCCAATGGTAGCTTGATGAGGATAGCATTGAATCTATAAATTACTTTGGGCAGTATGGCCATTTTCACAATATTGATTCTTCCTATCCATGAGCATGGAATGTTTTTCCGTTTGTTTGTGTCCTCTCTTATTTCCTTGAGCAGTGGTTTGTAGTTCTCCTTGAAGAGGTCCTTCACATCCCTTGTAAGTTGTATTCTTAGGTATTTTATTCTCTTAGTAGCAATTGTGAATGGGAGTTCACTCATGATTTGGCTCTCTGTTTGTCTATTATTGGTGTATAGGAATGCTTGTGATTTTTGCATATTGATTTTGTATCCTGAGACTTTGCTGAAATTGCTTATCAGCTTAAGGAGATTTTGGGCTGAGACGATGGGGTTTTCTAAATATACAATCATGTCATCTGAAAATAGAGACAATTTGACTTCCTCTTTTCCTATTTAAATACCCTTTATTTCTTTCTCTTGCCCGATTGCCCTGGCCAGAACTTCCAGTACTATGTTGAATAGGAGTGGTGAGAGAGGGCATCCTTGTTTTGTGCCGTTTTTCAAAGGGAATGCTTCCAGTTTTTGCCCATTCAGTATGATATTGGCTGTGGGTTTGTCATAAATAGCTCTTATTATTTTGAGACACGTTCCATTGATACCTAGTTTCATATTGAGAGTTTTTAGCATGAAGGGGTGTTGAATTTTGTTGAAGGCTTTTTCTGCGTCTATTGAGATAATCATGTGGTTTTTGTCACTGATTCTGTTTATGTGATGGATTACGTTCACTGATTTGTGTATGTTGAACCAGCCTTGTATCCCAGGTATGAAGCTGACTGGATTGTGGTGGATAAGCTTTTTAATGTGCTGCTGGATTTGGTTTGCCAGTATTTTATTGAAGATTTTCACGTTGATGTTCATCAGGGATATTGGCCTGAAATTTTCTTTTTTTGTTGTGTCTCTGCCAGGTTTTGGTATCAGGGTGATGCTGGCCATGTAAAATGAGTTAGGGAGGATTGTCTCTTTTTCTGTTGTTTGGAATAGTTTCAGAAGGAATGGTATCAGCTCCTCTTTGTTCCTCTGGTAGAATTCGGCTGTGAATCCATTTGGTCCTGGACTTTTTTTTGGTTGGTAGGCTATTAATTACTGCCTCAATTTCAGAACTTGTTATTGGTCTATTCAGGGATTCAACTTTTTCCTGGTTTAGACTTGGGAGGGTGTATGTGTCCAGAAATTTATCCATTTCTTCTAGATTTTCTAGTTTATTTGTGTAGAGGTGTTTATAGTATTCTCTGATAGTAGTTTGTATTTCTGTGGGATCAGTAGTGATATCACCTATATCATTTTTTATTGTGTCTATTTGATTCCTCTCTCTTTTCTTCTTTATTAGCCTGGCTAGCAGTCTATTTTGTTAATCTTTTCAAAAAACCAGCCCCTGGATTCATTGATTTTTTGAAGGGTTTTTCGTGTCTCTATCTCCTTTAGTTCAGCTCTGATCTTAGTTATTTCTTGTCTTCTGCTAGCTTTTGAATGCGTTTGCTCTTGCTTTTCTAGTTCTTTTAATTTTGATGTTAGGGTGTTGATTTTAGACCTTTCCTGCTTTCTCTTGTGGGCATATAGTGCTGTAAATTTCCCTCTACACACTGCTTTAAATGTGTCCCAGAGATTCTGGGACATTGTGTCTTTGTTCTCATTGATTTCAAAGAACATCTTTATTCCTTCCTTCATCCTTCCTAACTTCATTCAATTATTTGCCCAGTAGTCATTCAGGAGCAAGGTGTTCAGTTTCCATGTGGTTGCGTGGTTTTGAGTGAGTTTCTTAATCCTGAGTTCTAATTTGATTGCACTGTGGTCTGAGAGACTGTTCGTTATGATTTCCATTATTTTGCATTCGCTGAGGAGTGTTTTACTTCCAATTATGTGGTCAATTTTAGAATAAGTGCAATGAGGTGCTGAGAAGTTAATATTGTTATGTGTGAATTTGATCTGGTCATTATCATGCTAGCTGGTTATTTTGCCCGTTAGTTGATGCAGTTTCTTCATAGTATAGATGGTCTTTACAATTTGGTATGTTTTTGCAGTGGCTGGTACCAGTTGTTCCTTTCCATGTTTAGTGCTTCCTTCAGGAGCTCTTGTAAGGCAGGCCTGGTAGTGACAAAATATCTCAGCATTTGCTTGTCTGTAAAGGATTTCATTTCTCCTTTGCTTATGAAGCTTAGTTTGGCTGGATATGAAATTCGGGGTTGAAAATTCTATTCTTTAAGAATGTTGAATATTGGCCCCCACTCTCTTCTGGCTTGTAGGGTTTCTATAGAGAGATCCACTGTTAGTCTGATGGGCTTCCCTTTGTGGGTAACCCGACCTTTCTCTCTGGCTGCCCTTAACATTTTTTCCTTCATTTCAACCTTGGTGAATCTGACGATTTTGTGTCTTGGGGTTGCTCTTCTTGAGGAGTATCTTTGTGGTATTCTGTTTCCTGAATTTGAATGCTGGCCTGTCCTGCTAGGTTGGGGAAATTCTCCTGGATAATATCCTGCAGAGTGTTTTCCAACTTGGTTCCATTCTCCCTGTCACTTTCAGGTACACCAATCAAATGTAGACTTGGTCTTTTCACGTAGTCCTGTGTTTCTTGGAGGCTTCGTTTGTTCCTTTTTATTCTTTTTTCTCTAATCTTGTCTTCTCACTTTATTTCATTAAGTTGATCTTTAATCTCTGATATCCTTTCTTCCTTGATTCATTGGGCTGTTGATACTTGTGTAGGCTTCACGAAGTTCTCGGGCTGTGTTTTTCAGCTACATCAGGTAATTTATGTTCTTCTCTAAGTTGTTTATTCTAGTTAGCAATTCCTCTAACCTTTTTTCAAGGTTCTTAGCTTCCTTGCATCAGGTTAGAACATGCACCTTTAGCTCGGAGGAGTTTATTACCCACCTTCTTCTGTCAATTCGTCAAACTCTTTTCTCCGTCCAGTTTTCTTCCCTTGCTGGTGAGGAATTGTGATCCTTTGGAGGAGAAGAGTTGTTCTGGTTTTTGGAATTTTCAGCCCTTTTGTGCTGTTTTTCCCCCATCTTTGTGGATTTATCTACCTTTGGTCTTTGATGTTGGTGACCTTCAGATGGGGTCTCTGAATGGACGTGCTCTTCCTTTCTGTTTGTTAATTTTTCTTCTAACAGTCAGGCCCCTCTGCTGCAGGTCTGCTAGAGTTTGCTGGAAGTCCACTCCAGACCTTGTTTGCCTGGGTATCACCAGCAGAGGCTGCAGAACAGCAAAGATTGCTGCCTGTTCTTTCCTCTGGAAGCTTCGTCCCAGAGGGGCACCTGCCAGATGCCAGCCAGAGCTCTCCTGTATGAGGTGTTTGTCAGCCCCTACTGAGAGGTATCTCCTGTTGCGGGAAGTCAGGGACCCCAAACGGAGGGACTGGCTGAAGCCATGGCAGAAGAACGTGGATTGTGAAGATTTTATGGACATTTATTAGTTCCCCAAATTAATACTTTTGTAATTTCTTATGCCTGTCTTTACTGCAATCTCTAAACATAAATTGTAAAGATTTCATGGACACATCACTTCCCCAATCAATACCCTTGTGATTTCCTATACCTGTCTTTAATCTCTTAATCCTGTCAGTTGAGGAGGATGTATATCGTCTCAGGACCCTGTAATAAGTGCGTTAATTACACAAATTGTACAGCATGTGTGTTTGAGCAATATGAAATGTGGGCACCCTGAAAAAAGAACAGGATAACAGCAGTTGTTCAGGGAATAAGAGAGATAACCTTAAACTCTGACCACCGGTGAGCCGGGCAGAACAGAGCCATATTTCTCTTCTTTCAAAAGCAAATGGGAGAAATATCGCTGAATTCTTTTTCTCAGCATGGGATATCCCTGAGAAAGAGAGTGCACACCTAGGGGTAGGTCTCTGAACTGGTCCCCCCGGGACGTACCTGTCTGTTGTGGTTGAGACTGCAGGGGTGAAATAAACTCCAGTCTCCCATAGCGCTCCCAGGCTTATTAGGAAGAGGAAATTCCCACCTAATAAATTTTGGTCAGACCGGTTGGTCTCAAAACCCTGTCTCCTGATAAGATGTTACCAATGACAGTGGTGCCCAAAACTTAATTAGCAATTTTAATTTTGCCTCGGTCCTGTGGTCCCGTGATCTCGCTCTGCCTCCACTTGCCTTGTGATATTCTATTACCCTGTTAAGTACTTGATGTCTGTTACGCACACCTATTTGTATACTCCCTCCCATTTTGAAACTCCCTAATAAAAACCTGCTGGTTTTTGTGGCTTGTGGGGCATCACGGAGCCTACCAATGTGTGATGTCTCCCCCGGACGCCCAGCTTTAAAATTTCTCTCTTTTGTACTCTGTCCTTTTATTTCTCAATCCAGCCGACGCTTAGGAAAATAGAAAAGAACCTATGTGATTATCGGGGCAGGTCCCCCAATAATCTCCCAGTCAGGATACACGGGTGTCAGGGACCCATTTGAGGAGGCAGTCTGACCCTTAGCAGAGCTCGAACGCTGTGCTGGGAGGTCCGCTGTTCTCTTCAGAGCCATCAGGCAGGGATGTTTAAGTTTGCTGAAGCTGCGCCCACAGCCACCTCTTCCCCCAGGTGCTCTGTCCCAGGAAGATGCTGGTTTTATCTATAAGTCCCTGACTTGGGGTGCTGCCTTTTTTTCAGAGATGCCCTGCTCAGAGAGGAGAAATCTGGCAGTCTGGCCACAGTGGCCTTGCTGAGCTGCCCGAGACAATTGTTCTTGACTACAAAGATCAATAACAAGAGTGGTACTAGTCAAAGGTTGCACAGGCAGTTGCTGGGCAGATGTCCTCACAGAAGTATTTTTTTGTCTATAAGATTGTGATGGCCTTTGTGCAAGGTTGTGGTTTTTTTCAGAGTCTTTTGTAATAGTTCTTGTTATCAGGCACTGTGCATGAGAACCCTCTTTTCATGGGCTTCCCTGGCTCTTGACAGAGGTTTTAACACATGTGACTTCATTTGATTCTGACAACTTTCACAGTTCTTGGATACTTCATATATGTTATGCTAGCATAGTTGGTATTTTTGAATTTTTTTATTTTTTGATTCTAATGTGTAGGAATACAACTGATTTTGCAAATTTGTGTCCTCTTGCTAATATGTCTCAGTAATTTAGTAATTTATCCTTACTCTTAAATTTTTCACATTTGTGATCCTATCATCTGCAAATAATGATAGTTTTGTTTCTCTTTCCAATTCCTATTCTTTTTTGTTTTTGTTTTTTTCATATACTTGCCATACTAGGCTGGCTAGGCCCTCTAGTACACTGTTAAATAAAAGTGGTGTTAACAGGCGTTATTTAAAGGCAAAGCTTTAAACATCTCACTGTACTTGTAGTAAATATTACACTTAATGTCCTCACAGAAGTATTTTTGTGTGTATAAGATTGTGATGGCCTTTGTGCAAGGTTGTGGTTTTTTCAGTCTTTTGTGATAGTTCTTGTTGTCAAGCATTGTGCATGAATATTTATTTATAGTGTTTCAGACTAAGAAAATTCTCTTCTTTTTCCAGTTCATTAAGAGTCTTTAAAAAGTATCGAATATTTGTTTTTACCAAATACACTTTCAATCATTATTAGGTTGTTCATGTTTCTTCTTCTATTCTGCTATTGTAGGTAATAGTATTAATTGATTTTCTTCTCCTAAATCAACTTTGTATTATTTAGACAAACCCATGTTTTATCCTTTTTAAATATTATCCCTTTTTATCCTTTTTCTATATTGCTATTTTCTGTGTGCTAATATTTTGTTTAGGAAGTTTGCATTTGTGATTTTTACTCAGCTTACCTGTAAGTTCCCTTTTTCTTAGTGTCCTTAGTGGATTTTTTTTTTTTTTTTTTTTTTTGAGATGGAGTCTTGCTCTGTCACCCAGGCTGGAGTGCAGTGATGTGATCTCGGCTCACTGCAACCTCTGCCTTCTGGATTCAAGTGATTCTCCTGCCTCAGCCTCCTGAGTAGCTGGGATTACAGGTGTGTGCCACCAGGCCTGGCTAATTTTTGTATTTTTAGTAGAGACAGGGTCTCGCCATATTGGCCAGGCTAGTCTCGAACCCCTGGCCCCAAGTGATTCACCCGCCTTTGCCTCCCAAAGTGCTGGGATTACAGGTGTGAGCCACCACACCGGGCCTCCTTAGTGGATTTTGATGTCAGAGTTATGATAGCGTCATCAAATGAGTTAGAGAAAATACTCCCTTTTTCTATTTTCTGAAAGAGTTTGTATTATTGGTCTCATTTCTCCCTTGAATGTTCATAGAACTTGCTGGTAGAGTCTGGGCCTATAGTTTTCCTTTTGGGAAGATTTTTGGGAAAAATGGAATGCTTGTAGGGTGATTTAGTTACTATTGGCTTCATTTGGTAATTTACAGCAATAAAGAGATGAGCTTAAAAAAGAATTGGCTTATTTGCAAGTAGAAAAGGAATTTAATTATTTAATTTGAAAGGAAATTAAGAGAGCACAGAAATTCAGTACTTGCAGGTCTTGAAGATACAAGTGATTCTCATTTCCAGATGGTAAAAGAGAAAACTGAGAAGGCCTTTGAATATTAAAGTCTGATTAAAAATGCTTAGCTGCTTAAGCAAGAATCCCTTGAGGATGTGACCATACAGTCATTGTTAAAAACCTCTGGATGAGTTAAAGTAGTGTTTATTAAGTCCTTTTAACTTGACAAAATGGTCAAGTAAAAGAAAATAAGAATGCTATCAAACCTGATAGGTTTAAGTATCTAAACTAACCTAAATGAGGGAGAATTGTTTTCAAAAGAATTGTTGGTGTGGCTATTACTACAGGCAGCAGACTAAAACAAAATAAATAAAAAGTCAAGTATGTTTTTGAGAAAGAACTTTACTTCAAAAATACCACAGCCTGGACTAAAATCGTCTATGACTGTTGGCCCCCAATTTCTATAGGAAAGAAGCAGAAAGAGAAAGCTGCTCAGTTCCCAAGAAAGGCATATTTTCCAGTGCCTTCTTCAGCACAACCAAGGAGGATAATTGAAAAGGAATGACATCCTGCCAGAGAGAAGACCAAGGGCCAGGGTGAACAATGGGTTGAAGAGCCCATTAGTATTAGTGAAATCAAGAGCTATTCAAGAAATATTCCCCCTCCCCAGAGTAGGAACTCCTTGTAATCATCTGCCCAGTGAGATTTTAGAATTGCATTTTCCATCCTTCTCTTTTCCAGATGGGAGGGTTTATTGGAATTATTCTGACCCTGTTCCACTATTGTGTATTGTATATGTATTGGGGTGGGTGGAACAAATAACTGTTGTTATAAATTCATAGGTGTCTAGGTGAAAATCAACATCATCTGGACCTGATGTAGAGATTAAGATATTAGATCTTCGACTTGGAGCTCAAGTCAGTGACTTTATGGAACTTTAAAAGTTTTTTTTCCGGCCGGGCGTGGTGGCTCACGCCTGTAATCCCAGCACTTTGGGAGGCCGAGGCGGTCGGATCATGAGGTCAGGAGATGGAGACCATCTTGGCTAACATGGTGAAACCCCATCTCTACTAAAAATACAAAAAATTAGCCGGGCAAGGTGGCAGGCTCCTGTAATCCCAGCTACTCGGGAGGCTGAGGCAGGGGAACGGCGTGAACCCCGCGGGGCGGAGCCTGCAGTGAGCCGAAATCACACCACTGCACTCCAGCCTGGGCTACAGCCAGACTCCGTCTCAAAAAAAAAAAAAAAAGTTTTTTTCCTTGGGGAGGAGGTAAGTATATTTGTATGTGAGAGGGTACAGAATCTGACAGAAAATTGAGCAGAGCTAAAGGGAGAATTAGAGAACTAGAGGATAGCTCAGAAGATATTATCCAGAATGCTTTGAAAAGAGACAAAAGGATGGAAACTATGGAAGAGAAATTAGATATATGAAGGAAAAACTAAGAGAATTTATCATTCATTTAGTTGGAGTTACATAAGGAAAGGAGAGCAAGAATGGGGCAGAGGCAGTATTTGAAGATGAAATGGTTGCAAATATTTCAGAATGAATTAAAGAAGCCCAATAACCCCAAGTAGGATAAATAAAAAGAAATCTATCCAAGCTACATTCTAGAAACTGCAGCAAATAACAAGCAAAGAGAAAAATATTAGAAACACCAGAGGATAAAAGTAGATTACTTTCAAAAGAGCAACAGTTGTATTATCACTTGGCTGCTTAACAGCAAAAATAGAAGCTAGGCGACATGGACTGATATCTTAAAAGGGCTGACAAAATAGCTGCCAATCTAGAACTTATACTAAACAAAAAATATCTCTCAAGAATGAGGGCAAAAGAGACATTTTTCAGATAAACGAAAGCTGAGAGAATTCATCTCTAGCTCATTACAGGGAATTCTAAAGGATGCATACTTCAGACAGAAGGAAAGTGATCCCAGAGGCAAGATCTGAGATCCAAGAAGAAAAGAAGAGCAGAGAAAGTGGAAAACGTGGACAAACCTAAACAAAGACCTATTGTATAAAACAGTGACAATAATGTCCTGGTAGGTGTAAAAAATTAAAATGCACAGCACAACAACAATATAATCCAAGAGGGGGATAAATGGATTTTAAATGATCCTTGTGTCATCTAGGATCAGAATAAAGATGTTTAGTAATTTCAGTTTTGATAAATATGCATGTGGTAATTCCTAATATAACTACTAAAAGAATAAAAACAGTATATTATTTCAAAACCAATAGATGAAGGAAAAGAGATGATAAAATATTCATTCTTTACAAGTTGAGAATTAGGGACCCAACAAGGAGGATGTTAGGTTTTCTGGATTTAGCAACCAGGTGGGGATACTATTCCTAATTGATTTGGGAACAGGAAAAAGCGAAAGTATGGAAGGAAGATACTGAGTTATGTTTGGGACAGGTTGAATTTGAGGTGCTTGAGGGACAGCCATTAAGTTTTCTCTTGGAACTAGGGCAGCAAGTTTTCTTTTTAAAACCATTTTTGGTACCTTTTTGAGCTAAAGTGATTCTTAGCTCTTTCTGGATTTATGAATTTGCCTAACAATTCTGAGCTCCATTAGGCTGTGCTTTACTGATGTGCATTTTTAACAGGTTTCCCAACAATAAGTTAGGGGAAAATTGTGAACTTGATGTCTCTGGAAGCCTTTAAAAATAAGATGCTTTTCTATTTTAAAAGATTTAGGTTTGCCTTCCTTCCAGAGGGCTGGACTTCTCCAGATGCAGTCTTTCTTTTGATATTTAGGAATTTATTCTCTGCTCTTCTCTGCCATCTGGTGGCAGATGAATGGAACACTGCATTTGGAAGGAAAAGAGGGAATTTGAGCTTTTTATTATTATTTATTTATTTATTTAGGGGAGACAAGTGCAGATTTTTAAATATGCACATATTGCATAGTGGTGAAGTCTAGGCATTTAGTGCACCCATCACCGGCATAGTGAACATTGTACCAAACAGGTAATTTTTCAACCCTCACCCCCCTTTCACCTTCCCACATTTTGTAGTCTCCAATAGAAATTCGAGCTATTTTAAAATATGTAACTTGATGAAGAGAAGCAACATATGGTTGTGTGTGTTTGTGAATCCAAACTTTGAAACCATCAAATCACAGCAGTAGTTTTAGGGCACAGAAATTGTCTGTCTGTGGTATTTTCTTTATTCTTTACTCACTCTTCTCTTACCTTCATTGCCCTGCCTTACCATCTGGTATTTCTTTTCTTTTCTTTCTTTTTTTCTTTTCTTTTATTTTTATTTTTTATTTTTTTGATAGAGTCTCACTCTGTTGCCCAGGCTGGAGTGCAGCAGTGCGACCTTGGCTCACTGCAACCTCTGTCTCCAGGGTTCAAGTGATTCTCATGCCTCAGCTGCCCAAGTAGCTGGGATTACAGGCACACAACACCACGACTGACTGATTTTTTTTTTTTTTTTTTTTGTAGAGGCAGGGTTTCACTGTGTTGACCAGGCTGGTCTTGAACTCCTGACCTCAGGTGATCTGCCCACCTCGGCCTCCCAAATGCTGGGATTACAGGGGTGAGCCATCATGCCCAGCCCCATCTGGCATTTCTAACCTTATATATAGGGCTAAGTAAACTGAGTCATCAAAGATAAAATTGTCCTTCAGCACTTTGGGAGGGCCAGGCGGGCGGATCATGAGGTCAGGAGATCGAGACCATCTTGGCTAACACGGTGAAACCCCGTCTTTACTAAAAATATAAAAAATTAGCCGGGTGTGATGGCGCGCGGCTGTAGTCCCAGCTACTCGGGAGGCTGAGGCAGGAGAATGGCGTGAACCTGGGAGGCGGAGCTTGCAGTGAGCCGAGATTGTGCCACTGCACTCCAACCTGGAGAACAGAGGGAGACTCTGTTTAAGAAAAAAAAAAAAAATCGTCCCTCAGCACTTCTTTTACTTAAACCAGTGTTGACTTTATGACCTTTTACGAATGTGTGGTCTTCTTTAGCTCTCAAAGATGTTGGTGTCCTAATCTGTAGAACCTATGAATATGTTACCTTACATGGCAAAAAGTACTTTGTAGATGTGATTAAGGTTAGGGACCTTGAATGGAGAGAATATTTGGGATTATGTGAGTGGGGATAATATAAACATATAATCTCTCTCCTGGTTGTAGAGGGGGGTTGGGGGTGGGGAGAGAAGGATGGCAGGGGGAGAGAGGGATGGAAGAAGAGAGGGATAGAAGGAGGAAAGGAGGGGGAGAGGGAAAAGAAAGAGAGAGAGAGAGAGACAGAGACAGACGCATGGAAGAAAAGCAAAAGAAATCTGAAGTATGAAAGGAACCATTGTTGACTTTGAAGATCGAGAAAGGGGGCCATGAGCCAAGGAAGGTGGGTGTCCTCTAGAAAGACACAGATTCTCCCCGAGAGCCTTCAGAAGGGAATGCAGCCCTGCTGAAATTTTAATTTTACCCACTGAAGCCTGTGTCAGACTTCTGACCTATAGAACTGTAAAATAATAAATGATCTTGTTTTAATTTACCAGTTTTGTGATGATTTGTTATGGCAACGATAGAAAACTGATACAAAGCTCCACCTTGTGTTAATGAGTCCGCAACCTCCACTGGGAGAAGTGCAGAGCTAGCTTGAGTTTGGGCTAGTGGCAAACTTAGGGAACTTGAGGTAGAGAGATAATAAACTAGTTCCTTTGGCAAATTTAATATTTCTTTTTTCCGGATTATATTGTGACCATCAAGGCCTGTCTACCCTATTATTTTACCCTCCTTTTTTTTCTAGGTTACGTAGCTGCCTTTTTCCATTTTTCCTTGCCTAAATGCAGGAGTTTGTGATTATTTTACAAATATTGATTGAATGCCTATCACATACAGGGTTATTCATGGTCCCTTACATGGAAAGATTAATAATTTAGTGGGGACAAATAACAACAAACATTAAATAATGTTTGTTTCCCCACAAGTTATCATTTAGTGGGGAAAACAGAGAAGTAACAAAAACAAACATTTTCTCTCTAGCATTATCAGTTTATCCATCTGTATTGCTTCATTCTCATCCCATCTTAGAAAAACAAACTCTGTATTTATTCCTTATGCCTCTGTAATCAGTACCCCATTTCTCTGCAATTATAACAAAACTTTAATTCCACTTCCTCAGTTCTCATTCCCTCTTAGCCTACCCTGATTACCTTTCTCCATCACTGCACTAAACATTTGTTTGCCAAGGTCACTAATGACCTCTGTGCTACCCAATCTAGTGGTCTCTATTCTAATCAGCTCATCTCTCAGCAGTATTTGTTCTAGGTGATCCCTCCCTTATTTTTTTAAACAGCTTTATTGAGATAATTTACATACCATACAATTCACCTGTTTAAACTGTATATTTCAATGTTTTTAGTTTATTCACAGGGTTGTGCAACCATCACTACAATCTAATTTTAGAACATTTGTGTCCTCCCTAAATGGAACTCTGTGCCCATTAACCATCACTCCTCATTTCTCCCTCCTTTTCTTCCCCTAGCCCCATGCAACCATTAATCTACTTTCTGTTTCCATTGATTTGCCTATTCTGGACATTACATGTAAATGGAATCATAAAATATGTGATCTTTTGTGACTAGCTTCTTTCAGTTTGCATGATGTATTCAAGGTTCACCCATGCTGTACCATGTATTAATACTTTATTCCTTTTTATTGCCAAATGATATTCCATATCTATTAGTTGATAGGCATTTGTGTTATTTCCACTTTTTGGCTATTATGAATAATGCTGCTATGAACATTTGCATACATATTTGTGTGGGAACATGTCTTTTCATTTTTCTTGGCTATATATCTAGGAGTGAGGTTGCTAGGTCATATGGTAACTGAATGTTTGAGGAACTACCAAACTGTTTTCCACAGTGGCCGCACAACTATTCACAATAGCAAAGACATGGAATCGACCTAGATGCCCATCAGTGGTGGACTGGATAAAGAAAATGTGGTGTATATACACCATGAAATACTATGCAGCCATAAAAAAAGAACAAAATCATATCCTTTGCAACAACATGGATGCAGCTGGAGGCCATTATCCTACGCAAATTAGGCAGATACAGAAAACCAAATACTGTATGTTCTCCCTTATAAGTGGGACCTAAACTTTAAGTACGAATGAACACAAAGATGGGGCCTACTTGAGTGAGGAGAGTGGAAGGAGGGTGAGGGTTGAAAACCACCTATCTAGTACTGTGCTCACTTAGCTGGGTGATGAAATTATTTGTACACTGTACCTCAGCGACAGGCAGTTTACCCATGTAACAAACCTGCATCTACACCTTGAACCTAAAATAAAAGTGGAAAAAGTAAAAACAAAAAAAAACCCCAAGTGGCCATACTATTTTTACATTTTCACCAAGCAATGTATGAGTGTTCCAGTTTCCCCACGTCTTCACTAACACATGTTATTGTCTACCTTTTTTATTATGGCCATCCTCTCCCTCATTACTGAAATACTTTCTTGCCTTGGCTTCCAAGATGTTACATTTGCCTGGTTTTTCTCCTACCTCACTTGCTGCTTTTTCTCATTCTTATCTGTATGTTTACCTCATCTTCCTCTTCTTTCTCCTCCTCATTCTTTTCTTCCACCAAACTTCTAAATGTCGGACTGCCCCAGGATTCTGTCTGGAAACATCTTTCTACCTACACACTCTTACTATGTGATCTTATCTTATGTCTTTAAATACTACATGAAAATTACTTCCAAATTCATATTTTTAGCCTGAACCCTGATATCCAACTGTTTACTTAACAACGCTACCTAGATGGTCTAGTAGGGATTTCAGATTTAACATATCCAAAACAGAATTCGTGGTTTTCAACCACAACCCTGCCTCCTCTCTGTCTTCCAAATTTTGGTAAATGGAATTGCTATATACCCAGTTGCACAAGTGAGAAGGCTGTGAGCCATTCTCGATTACTCTTTCTCTTATGCCCTATATCAAGTCCGTCAGGAAATACCTTTTGACCCTGCTACCCTAATGTCTTTCAGAGTCTCACTGTGTCACCCAGGCTGGAGTGCAGTGGTGTGATCTTGGCTCACTGCAACCTCCATATCCTGGGTTCAAGTGATTCCTGCTTTAGCCTCCTGAGTAGCTGGGACTACAGGCACGTGCCACCACACCTGACTAATTTTTGTATTTTTTTTCCGCCATGTTGGCCAGCCAGGCTGGTCTCGAACTCCTGACCTCATGTGGTCCGCCTGCCTTGGCCTCCCAAAGTGCTGGGATTACAGGTATGAGTCACCACACCCGGCCTCCAGTGTATTTGAATTCATTCACTTCTTTTTCTGTTTTCTACTACCAGCCTAGTCCCAGCCATCATTATCTCCTCCTTGAACTGCTATGGTAGACTCCTACTGATTCCCCTGCTCTCTATTCTACAGTCCAGAATTCGTATAGCAGCCAGTCATCTTTTAAATTTTAAGACATCACATCATTGGAAATGCTTTCATTTTCCAGTGAAAGAAAAGGAAGAGGTATTAGATTTTTTAAGTGAAATTTCAGTTGTGGCTTGTTTTAAAATGGTTATAAAAACTGTTTTAAATTTTCAGCCACTTATCATGAATAAAGCTTCTTGTGGATGGTGAATATAAAAAATGGAAAAGACTACCTTTTTTTTTTTTTTTTTTTTTTTGAGATGGAGTCTTCGCTCTGTCACCCAGGCTGGAGTGCAGTGGCGCAATCTCGGCTCACTGCAAGCTCCGCCTCCCGGGTTCACGCCATTCTCCTGCCTTAGCCTCTCCGAGTAGCTGGGACTACAGGCGTCCGCCACCACGCCTGGCTAATTTTTTGTATTTTTAGTAGAGACGGGGTTTCATCGTGGTCTCGATCTCCTGACCTCGTGATCCGCCCGCCTCGGCCTCCCAAAGTGCTAGGATTACAAGCGTGAGCCACCACGCCCGGCCGGAAAAGACTATCATTAAAAAGTCTTGATTAGGAATTGTATATGGCCATTTCAAGTAAAAAACCTGTCCTTTTCTTTCTTTTCCCTTCTTTTCTTTCCTACTTTCATTTTTTTCTAAATAATTCAATCAAAAACCCATTAGGTAGGGCTGAGCAAGATAGACGTATGCACTGGATGGTGCTGGGGGCAGCCTGGCATAGGGTATCAGAACCCATGTGGAGTGGGAACGGGTCTGTGAGGGGGAGGGTTGTAACAGCCCATGTGGTGGTTGGAACTTGAGCGAGGTGAGGAGGTTTTCTACCTAGGAGGGTGGTGACAGCAGAAACCTGGCACAGGGTGTTGGGGCTTGAATGAGGTGAGGAAGGCACCTAGGTTTTGGGATGGATTTCATAGCTCAGTGATAAATGTTAGAGCCTAAGTGGGGTGAGGAAGATACTTGCTGGCTTGGCACCATGTGTCAGAGCTTGATTGGGGCAGAGAGGGAATCTCTGCAGAGGGATGGTGGTGGCCTGGCACGGGGCATTGAGGCCCAGTAAGGTGGAGAAGGCACCTACATAGGAGAGGCCTGTGACAGCAGTGATGGGCCAGTGCAGTGTATGAGAGTGAGCAGGGCGAGTAGGCCATCTTTGTGAAGGGGTGGTAGCAGGAAGGGAAATTGATTATACATAGGCAAGATTGAGCCAATAAGTAAATATATTGAGGAAAATGGGAGCCAAGTTTTCCACTGTCAGAGAAGAGAGTTATAAATATGCAAAAGAAAAAAAACTGGAATAAACTTTGTGGTATTGGATTGGAATTGAGGTACTGGTGTGAACTCATGGTTAGATAGATTGATGTAGAAATAAATATAGATGTAAATGTGTGAATTACATACATTAATGTATGTGTATACATAATGTGCCATGGGTATGTATATATACATATATCCCCTAGCTCTTGTCTTCGGGCAGCAACCCCCCAACAGCAATGTGCCATATCTAGTGCCAATATCTTGATTTCTAAGTATCATTCTCCACTAAAAGGAACCAAGATTTCTTGAAATCGCTGATTCCAGGATAGGGCAGGGAAAGTCCAAGATAAGCCTAAAATATCTTGTCAGGCCAGAAAGTAAAACATGCTCAAAGAATTATGGGGACATGTCAAAAGAACACAGAAGTCAGTTTGAATGAATTCCCAGTGGCCAAATCTGACATACTTTGGGTGCCAAAATAAATAATAGTAGTAGAAGATTACAACCCATGGAATAAAAACAAGAATTCGTAAGTCCATATGAATATAAATAAATGAATAAATAATTGGAGAGAAGAGATCTAGTAAGCGTAGATGTAATGCTTGAGTATGAAATTCACCATTTATAAATGATCATAGATTTATAAATGATCATAGATTCAGCCAAGAATCATAATAAATATTAAAAATTAGTGGATGGAAGTTTGATAAGGAAAGGGATATTATGTAGTTTCAAAATACCTCCACACAAATTTAGTACTTACAAATCGGAACAAAAGCAACTTCAGAGTGGAAAATCTGGCAGACACTGCCTTAATTGAGTGATTAAAATTAACGGTAATGGGACAAAAAGAAATCATGTACTACCTGATAGGTTGCCTTATCACTTCTGGGACTTTCCTGTCAAAATATATAATCTTAGTCTAATTATGAGGAAATATTAGACAAATTCAAATTGAGGTACATTGTACAAAGTAACTAGCCTGTAAGTCTGCAATCTTCCAAAGAGTCAGGAGTCAAAGAGTCAAAGTCTTCAAAAGAGTCAAAGTTAAGGAGACTTAAGAGGCATAACAACCAAAAGCAGAGTGTGATTCTGGACGAGATCCATTCACATTATTCGGACAGTTGTCAAAACTTGAATGGGGATTGTGGGTTAGTTGGTAGTGATGGATCAATGTTAATTTCCTAATTGGGATGGTTATATTGTGGTTACGTAGGAGAATGTTCTTATTCACAGCAATTATACACTAAGGTCTTAGTGGTGGGTCCTGGGGCATCATGTTGGCAATTTACTCTCTACTGTTTCAGAAAAAATGTTATTTGCACTATTATTGTTGCAACTCTATTGTAAGTTTGGAATTATTTCAAATTAGAAAGAAAAAAGAATTTTTAAATTAGTAAGCTAAAGGTTTTCATTAAAATATCATCTTATTAAATATTTTAAGTACATCTAAATATCTTAAATATAAATAATATTTGTTATCTTAAATATTAAATATCTTCTGTATTGAAATTTTTTTAGCAAGTCCCTTGCAGATAACATCACATTCTTTCCACTTTACACCTGTGTATTATATAATTTTTTTTTCTGTGTGCACCATGACATTAAAAAGGCTGTGGAACATTAATTTAGACAAAGGGCGCCATATGTGCAAAGGCCTGGAGCTCAGAGAACATGTCTTTTAGGAGAATTGCAATCAGTTAAGCATGTCTGGAAAGTGGAATTGGTGATGGGGTGGTTGTCAAGGGAAAAGATATCTATCAACCTCAGCTGGATGGTGGTGCCATTCATTGATCTAGGGGGTCACACTGATAATTCAGTTCTATGGCCCTAAAACTGATAGCACAACATTAGTGAGGGTGTACCCCAACTAGTAAAGCAACCATTTGTCTAGAAACTTTTCCCAAGCTGCTTCCTGACCTCAGAGTTCAAACAAAAATTGCCCTAAACTTGTGCCTCTAAGAGGGAGACCTCAGAAATGTAAAGAGTGATAGAAAAGGTGGCTGGGCTCTGTCGTGTCTATTATACTATCAAGTAATTTAGCAAAAACGCCACATTACAATAGACACATGTGATAGGATAATTGTTTAATGCTCAATAGAATATGGCTTTAATTGTTGATAATAAAAATAATATATGTCCATTATAGAAAATGCATCAAAGTAAAAGAAGAAAATTTGCAACAACAGTCATCCATAAATCTACCACCTGGATAGAATCACTGAACCATTATGGCATATTTTCTGACAGTGCTATATAATATGTTTCTTTGTTATGAAGATTTTCAAACATACAAAAGTTAAAACGTAAATACAATGAGTACCCATATGCCTTCCTCCTAGAGTCAATAATTTTATATACTTTGTCATATTTGCCTAATCTCGTGTGTGTGTGTGTGTGTATGTGTATGGTGGTGTGTGTGTAGATTTTTCTGTTAATACCCTGTGTTGTTCAATGTTCTTTTTTAAATCTCTGCTGATTATTTTTTTAATTTTAATTTTTTGTGGGTACATAGGTGTATATATTTGTGGGATACATGAGATATATTGATACAAGCATGCAATGGATAATAATCACCTCAGGGTAAATGGGGTGTCTGTCACCTTAAGCATTTATTCTTTGTGTTAGAAACAATCCAATTATACTTTTTTAGTTATTTTAAAATGTACAATTAAATTATTATTGACTATAGTCACCCTGTTATGCTATCAAATACTAGCTTTTACTTATTCTAACTCTTTTTGTATCCATTAGCCGTCTTACTTATTTTTTAGATGGAGTCTTGCTCTGTTCTTGCAGGCTGGAGTGCAGTGGTGCAGTCTCGGCTCCAGACATGCTTAACTGCTTGCAACCTCTGCCTCCCAGGTTGAAGCGATTCTCATGCCTCAGCCTCCCAAGCAGCTGGGATTTACAGGCACCTGCCACCACACCCAGATAAGTTTTGTATTTTTAGTAGAGACAGGTTTCACCATGTTGGTCAGGTTGGTCTTGAATTACTGACCTCAGGCGATCTGCCCTCCTTGGCCTCCCAAAGTGCTGGGATTACAGGCGTGAGCCACCATGCCCAGCCCCTTTAGCCATCTTCACTGCCTCCCCCCCAGTACCTTTCTCAGGCTCTGGTAACCATTCATTTACTCTCTATCTCCATGAATTCAAATGTTTTAATTTTTACCTCCTACAAATAAGTGAGAACATCCCAAGTTTGTCTTTCTATGTCTCGCTTATTTCACTTAACATAATGACCTCCAGTTCAATCCATGTTGTTGCAAATGACAGGATCTCATTCTTTTTTATGGATGAATTTTCTGTATCCATTCATCGGTCGATGGACACTTAAGTTGCTTCCACGTCTTGGCTGTTGTGGAGAGTGCTGTAATAAACATGGTAGTGCAGATGTCTCTTTGATATACTGATTTTCTTTCTTTTGGTTTATACCTAATAGTGATATTGCTGGATCGTATGGTAGCTTTATTTTTAGTTTTTTGAAGAACCTCCATAGTGGTCATACTAATTTACATTTCTACCCACAGTGTACAAAGGTTCCCTGTACTCCACATCCTTGCCAACATTTGTTATTGCCTGTCTTTTGGATAAAAGCCATCTTAAATGGGGTGAGTTATCTCATTGTAGTTTTGATTTGCATTCCTCTGATGATCACAGATGTTAAGCACCTTTTCATATACCTGTTTGTCATTTTTATGTCTTCTTTTGAGAAATGTCTATTCAGATCTTTTGTCCATTTATTAATTGGATTATTAGATTTTTTCCTATAGAGCTGTTTGAGCTCCTTATATATTCTAGTTATTAATCTCTTGTCAGATGAGTAGTTTGTAAATATTTTTTCCCATTCTCTGTGTTGTCTCTTCACTTTGTTGATTGTTTCCTTTGCTGTGCAGAAGCTTTTTAACTTGATGTGATCCCATTTGACCATTTTCACTTTGTTCACCTGTGCTTGTGGGGTATTACTGAAGAAATCTTTGCCCACTCCAATGTCCTGGAGAGTTTTCACAATGTTTTCTTTCAGTAGTTTCATAGTTTGAAGTCTTAGATTTAAATCTTTAATCCATTTTGATTTGATTTTTGTATATGGTGAGAGATAGGGGTCTAGTTTCATTCTAGAAAACTGCATATGGATATCCAGTTTTCCCAGCACCATTTGTTGAATACTCTGTCCTTTCCCCAATGTGTGTTCCTGGTATCTTTGTTGAAAATGAATTCACTGTAGATGTATGGATTTGTTTTTGGCTTCTTTTTTCTGCTCCATTGGTCTATGTGTCTGTTTTTATGCCAGTACCATGCTGTTTTGGTTACTTTGACTCTGTAGTATTTGAAGTCAGGTAATGCAATTCCTCCAGTTTTGTTCTTTTTGCTCAGAGTAGTTTTGGCTATTCTGTTTTTTTTTGTGGTTCCATTTAAATTTTAGGATTATATTTCCTATTTCTGTGAGGAATGTCATTGTCTTTCTCAGGGCTGTTCCTTGCTGAGAAAAAGAATTCAGCGATATTTCTCCTATTCACTTTTGAAAGAAGAGAAATATGGCTCTGTTCCACGCAGCTCTCAGGCAGCCAGACCTAATGGTTATCTCCCTTGTTCCCTGAACATTGCTGTTATCTTGTTCTTTTTTCAAGGTGTCCAGATTTCATATCGTTTAAACACACATGCTTTACGAACAATTTGTGTAGTTAACGCAATCGTCACAGGGTCGTGAGGCGACATACATCCTCAGTTTACGAAGATGATGGGATTAAGAGATTAAAGTAAAGACAGGCATAGGAAATCACAAGAGTATTGACTGGGGAAGTGATAAATGTCCATGAAATCTTCACAATTTATGTTCAGAGACTGCATAGAGACAGGCGTAAGAAATTATAAAAGTATTAATTTGGGGAACTAATAAATGTCCATGAAATCTTCACAATTTATGTTCTTCTGCCATGGCTTCAGCTGGTCCCTCTGTTCGGGGTTCGTGACTTCCCGCAACAGTATTCAATATAGTAGTGAGCATCCTTGTTGTGTTCCAGATCTTAGAGGAAAGATTTACAGTTTTTCCCCATTAAGTATGATACTAGCTGTTGGTCTATTGTATGTGGGTTTTATTACGTTGAGGTACACATTGTTAGGTTATTTGAAGTTTTTCTTCTTTGATACAGACACTTGTAGCCATAAAATTCCCTCTTAGTACTGCTTTCACTGTCACTCATAGATTTTGGTATGTTGTGTCTCCATTATCATTTGTTTCAAGAAATTTTTCAATTTTTTTTCTAATTTTCTTCACTGACCACTGGTCATTCAGGACCATATTGTTTAATTTCCATGTGTTTGTCTAGTTTCCAAATGTCTCTTGTTATTGACTTTTAGTGTTATTCCATTGTAGTCAGAGAAGATGCTTGGTATTATTTCAATTTTTTTGAATGCAGACTTAATCTGCACTACAGACCAAATGGACCTAAGAAATATTTATGGAACATTTCATCCAACGGCTGCAGAATATACATTCTTCTCATCAACATATGGATTATTCTCAAGGACAGACCATATGTTAGGTCACAAAAACAAGTCTTAAAACATTCAAAAAAAATGGAAAATATACCAAGCATCTTCTCTGACTACAATGGAGTAACACAAAAAGTCAATAATCATCACACTGATGGTTTTAATCATAAAGGGATGCTGAATTTTGTCAAATGTTATTCTGTGTCTATTGAGATGGTCATATGATTTTCGTTTTCTTTTTCTTTCTTCTCCTTTCTTTCTTTTCTTTTCTCTTTTCTTTTCTCCTTCCTTCCTTCCTTCCTTCCTTCCTTCCTTCCTTCCTTCCTTCCTTCCTTCCTCCTTCCTTCCTTCTTCTATTTTTTTTTTTTTTTTTATGGAGTTTCGCATTTGTTGCCCAGGCTGTAATACAGTGGTGCAATCTTGACTTACTGCAACCTCCACCTCCCAGGTTCAAGCCACTCTCCCGCCTCAGCTTTCCGAGTAGCTGGGATTACAGGCATATGCCACCATACCTGACTAATTTTTGTGTTATTAGTAGAGACGGGGTTCTGTTGGCTGGGCTGGTCTTGAACTCCTGACCTCAGGTGATCCACCCACCTTGGCCTCTCAAAGTGCTGGGATTATAGGCATGAGCCACCATGCCCGGCCGATTTTTGTTTTCAATTCTGTTTACGTATCACATTTGTTGACTTGCATATTTTAAAGTAACCCTGCATTTCTGGTATGAAACCCACTTGATCATGGTGTATTGTCTTTTTGATATGCTGTTGGATTTGGTTAGCTAGTATTTTGTTGAGGATTTTTGCATCTATGTTCATCAGGGATATTGGTCTGTAGTTTTGTTTTTTTGTTATGTCCTTTCTTGGTTTTGGTATTAGAGTAATAGTGGCTTCATGGAATGATTTAGGGAGGATTTCCTCTTTATCTTTTGAAATAATTTCAGTAAGGTTGGTACCAATTCTTCTCTAAATGTCTGATAGAATTCAGTGTGAATCCATCTGCTCCTGGACTTTTTTTTGTTGGCAATTTTTTTTATTACTATTTCAATATTGCTACTTGTTATTGGTCTGTTCTATTTCCTTTTGGTTTAATCTAGGAGGGTTGTATATTTCCAGGAGTATATCCGTCTCCTCTAGGTTTTTTAGTTTTTGTGCATAAAGGTGTTCCTAGTAGCCTTGAATGATCTTTTGTATTTCTGTGGCATTGGTTGTAATATCTCCCATTTGATTTCTAATTATGCTTATTTGGACCTTTTGTTTTCTTTTCTTGGTTAATCTTGCTAATGATCTGTTGATTTTGTTTATCTTTTCAAATAACTAGCTTTTTGTTTCATTTAGTTTTTGTATTTTTTTGTTTCAATTTTATTTTGTTCTGCTCTGATCTTTGCTATTTCTTTTCTTTTGCTGGGTTTGGGTTTGGTTTGTTCTTGTTTCTGTAGTTTCTTGAGGTGTGACCTTATTGTCTATTTGTGATCTTTCAGACTTTTTGATGTTGGCATTTAGTGCTGTGAACTTTCCTCTTAGCACTGCTTTTGCTCTTTCTCAGAGGTTTTGGTTGGATGTGTCACTATTATTGTTCATTCAAATAATTTTCTAATTTCCATATTGATTTCATTGTTGATCCAAAGGTCATTCAGGAGCAGATTACTTATTTTCCAATTTCCATGTATTTGTATAATTTCGAGGGTTCGTTTTGGAGTTAATATCCAATTTTATTTTACTTTGGTCTGAGAAAGTAGTTGATATAATTTTGATTTTCTTAAACTTATGAAGACTTGTTCTGTGGCCTATCATGTGGTCTTATCTTGGAGAATGTTCCACGTGCTGATGAAAATAATGTATATTCTGCGGTTGTTGGGTAGAATGTTCTGTAAATATCTGTTAAGTCCATTTGTTCTAGGGTACAGTTTAAATCCATTGTTTCTTTGTTGACTTTCTGTCTTGATGACCTGTCTAGTGCTGTCAGTGGAGTATTGAAGTCCCCCACTATTATGGTGTTGCCGTCTATCTCATTTCTTAGGTCTAATAGTAATTGTTTTATAAATTTGGGAGCTGCAGTGTTAGGTGCATATATATTTAGGATTGTGATATTTTCCTGTTGGGCTAATCCTTTTATCATTATATAATGTCCCTCTTTGTCTTTTTTAACTATTATTACTTTAAAGTCTGTTTTATCTATATAAGAATAGCTACTCCTGCTTGCTTTTTGTGTCCATTTGCATGGAATATCTTTTTCCACCTCTTTACCTCAAGTTTATGTGAGTCCTTATGTATCAGGCAAATCTCTTGAAGACAGCGGATACTTGGTTGGTGGATTTTTATTCATTCTGTCATTCTGTATCTTTTAAGTGGAGCATTTAGTTTATTTACATTCAGTGTTAGTATTGAGATGTGAGGTACTGTTCTATTCATCATTCTAGTTTTCTTGTTCCCACCTTAGGTAGACAGAATAATGGTCTTGCAAACATGTCCACATTTTAATCCTTGGGACCTGAGAATGTGTTATGTTACATGACAACGAGGAATTAAGGTTGCTAATCAGCTGACTTTATAATAAAGGGATTATTCTAGTGTCTTAGTTTGGGCTGCTATAACAAAGTACCATATCCTGGATGGCTTATAAACAACAAAAATTTATTTCTCACAGTTCTGGAGGCTACAACTCCAAGATCAGAGTGCCAGCATGGTTGGGTTCTGGTGAGGGCCCCATCTTGCGGTCTACCTACTTCTCATTCATTGTATCCTCACATGGTAGAAAGAGAGCTAGCTAGCCCTCTGGGCTCTTCTTATAAGGGCACTAATCCCACTCATGAGGGCTTTACTTTCATGACCTAATTACCTCCCCAAGGTCCCACCTCCAAATACTGTCACATTGGGATTAGGGTTTCAACATATTAATTTTGGGGGGGCACAAACATTCAGTCCATTACACCAGGATTATCTGGGAGACAGAAGAGTTAGTGTCAGAGTGATCCAAAGTGAGAAGGTCTCAACTGGCTTATTGTTGGCTTTGAATATGGAAGAGGGCCACAGGCCAAGGAATATGAGGTTGACATTTGAAGCTAGAAAAGGCAGGGAATGAGATTCTCTCCTAGAGCCTCCAAAAAGAAACAGCCCTACCAACACCTTGATTCTGACCTACAGAACTATAAGATAATATATTTGTGTGTTTTTTTAAGCCACTAAATTTCTGGTAATTTGTTACAGCAGCAATAGGAAACTAATATATACCATCACATTTACTTTTCAGTTCCAAACACAGCATGTACACACACTGTTTCCTTTACCTTTTGTAGGCTTAATTATTATACGTACTTCTGAAGTCAGCTTTTATTTGAAGAATTTACTGAACTCCGGGTTTCTTCATTTCTATCCTAACACACTGTGTTTACAACTTCTGTTATACTACTTGTCATGTGTATTATAATTGATTTTCTCTTTCTCCCAAAATTGTGAGCTCCTAGAGGCCAGAGACTTTTCTTTATTCACAACACCTAGCCCATGAATGAATGAAATGAAATGATAAATAAATGATAATAGAACACTCTAAATACCTTTAATTTAGAAGGTACATATTCTGTGTATGAGTCTGTGCATGTGTATGTACTTGGGTGTGTGTGTTTTAGGGAACAGATATTCTGAGAAATGTTTAAATTTGTTTAGTCTAATTTTGATAATCTACCCCAACCTCCTACCCATCTGGCTGGTAATTCAAACCCTGTTATTACTGGACTTGTGTATAAAAAGTTCCAGGTTTACATGAGTCCAGGAATATGGATCTGGTTCCAACACCAAGGTGATTACCTTACTTTCAAGATAATTAATGTTCAGCCTTCAGTGTTATCAATGATGTGGGGGATGGGGTGGAGTTGGGGGTGGTGGGGGCTGTATACTGGCTTCCTCCAGTGGGGAAAACTCAGAAGCTTCTTGTCACTTCTAGACTTGGGAAGCTATCTTTTATTCACACTAAGCCCTCCTCCTTCAACATTTTTTTCTTTTTTGAGATGGAGTCTCACTTTGTCGCCCAGGCTGGAGTATAGTGGCATGACCTTGGCTCACTGCAAGCTCCGCCTCCCGGCTTCACGCCATTCTCCTGCCTCAGCCTCCAGAGTAGCTGGGACTACAGGCGCCCGCCCCATGCCTGGCTAATTTTTTGTATTTTTCAGTAGAGACGGGGTTTCACCGTGTTAGCCAGGATGGTCTTGATCTCCTGACCTCGTGATCCGCCCACCTCGGCCTCCGAAAATGCTGGGATTACAGGCATGAGCCACTGCACCTGGTCCTCCTTCAACATTTCCTTCCATCTGGAGGAGACTAATACAATTCCCTCTTCTAAAAGCCTAGATTTTGCTCTTGAGGCAAGGGAATATACAGGAGAAGAACAAGGTACAATTAACACCACTACAAAATGAATAGGTCTGCTCATTTTCTCACCTCAGGAGAGACCCTTTTAAAGATAATCCTCCTCTTGGGTTTTTTTTTTTTCCCCACAAAAAGCAGTTTATTAAAGAGAGACAGGCAAGTGCCTTTGCATGAAAAAAGGTGGAAGGAACCCCAGTAATGACATGCTGACATTTTTGCCATTCTGACAAGTATGGGGTTCAAATTAAGTCAGACTTAATTTGATTTGGTAAAATAAATAGTGTGACCTTTTATACATCATCTTGATGGTATGAGATTTATATCTAAATGCAAGTCATGACTTTTTCCTCTGTAATATCAATTTAAGTACTTCATAATATAGTATTCTCACCTGGAGCAGTTGTTTCCCTATTTATTAGACAGCTATTTTGGGACAATTAGGTCATTTCCAACTTTTTTTCTAGTATAAACAAATTAAATTAAAATAAATATCTTTATAGCTAAATCCTTGTATAGGTCCTGAATTATTTCGCTGTAATAAATTTCTGGAAGTGTAATTGCTGGTTCAAAAGAATGGGCCAAATTTAAAAGCTTTTGATATGAGTTGTTAGGGTCCACTAGAAAAAATATACTTTCACCACAAGTGGCAGAGAATGCCCTTTTGAAATGTTCACCTTGAATAAATAAAAATAGAACCTGTACTAGTTTGCTAGTGCTGCCATAACAAAATATTACAGAATGAGTGGCTTAAACAGTAGAAATTTATTTTCTCCTAGTTCTGGAGGTTGGAGGTCAAAGATAAAGTGCTGGCAGTTTGGGGTTCTTCTGAGGCCTCTCCTCCTTGGCTTGCAGATGGTCGTCCCTCTATGCACTTGTGCTGCTGTTGTCTCTTCTTATGACACCAGACATATTGAAGTAGGGCCCCACCCTAATGACATCATTTTAATGTAATCACCTCTTTCGAAACCTTATCTTCAATTATGGTTACATTTGGAGGTACTGGGAGTTATGGCTTCAATATGTGAATTTGAGAGTGGGGACCAGGGATGCACAATTTAGTCCATAGCAGAATCCTAACTGCAAAACAAACATGGATGTAATAAAAAGTTGATTTTAAAAAATCACTGTTGCTTTCTGGAAATATAGCTGGCCATAGTCTTTCTTTTCTTTCTCTTTCTACGTATAATTTAATATTAAAACACACTCTTTTTAGTGTGTAGTTCTATGACTTGTGTAACCATCACATTCCATTAGGTTTTTGTAATCAAGCTTGCAAAAGGGATGGAAGCCAAAGGCGGTCTAAATTTCAGTTATATTTTTAAATGTTTTATTTTGGAAGGCTGAGACACCTGTAAGCAAGTTAAAGAAACAAAGTAAACTCAGGCAGTGATCTAAAAGGCAAAGTAGAAAAAAATACAGTTTTTCCTCCTTAATGACCTAGAGGAGGAAATTGCATCATTTAAGTGTTTACACAATACTCCTTTTATTGACTGTCCCTACCTTTACTGATCTAATCTCCAAAAAGAATCTAACATTCTGGCCTGGTGTGGTGAGTCATGCCTGTAATCCCAGTACTTTGGGAGCCAGAGGCAGGTGGATCACGTGAGGTCAGGAGTTCAAGACCAGACTGCTCAACATGGTGAAACCTCGTCTCTAATAAATATACAAAAATTAGCTGAGAGTGGTGGCACATGCCTGTAATTCCAGCTATTCAGGAGGCTGAGGCAGGAGAATTGCTTGAACCCTGGAGGTGGAGATTGCAGTGAGCTGAGATTGCACCACTGCATTCCAGCCTGGGCATCAGACTCTTGTCTCAAACAAACAAACAAACACAAAGAAACTTAACATTCCAATCATACTGCATGTATCCTGGCTTTCTTAATGTCTCTACAACATTCTCTGATCATCCCTACACCCTACTATATGTAAGGTGTCTAGACCTGACATTTACCTCTGTGAAGTTTTATTAGTCAACAGAAATGAAAACCCTAATGAATCCCCATTTAAGTGGTATAGATCATGGGTTCCCACCTCCCGGGCCACGGATTGGTATCGGTCTATGGCCTGTTAGGAACTGGGCAGGAGGTGAGCGGTGGGTGAGCGAGTGAAGCTTCATCTGTATTACAGCTGTTCCCCATTGCTCACATTACCACCTGAGCTCCGCCTACTGTCACATCAGCAGCGGCATTAGATTCTCATAGGGCATGAACCCTATTGTGAACTGCACATGTGAGGTATCTAGGTTGTGTACTTCTTATGAGAATCTAATGCCTGATGATCTGAGGTGGAGCTGAGGTGGCAATGCTAACACGGGGGAGTGGCTGCAAATACAGACTAACATTAGCAGGGAGGTTTGACTGCACAGAGACCATAATAAATCGCAGACTTATATCAAAACCCTATCAGTGAGTGGCAAGTGACAATTAAGCCATGGCTGGTGGTAGGCTTTATAGTGGCAAGTGAATTGTTGTACTTCAATTGTACAGCTACATCTGGTGGCAGGCTGTCAGAATCTGACACTTTAGTCTGAGCATGGCCTGCCCATTATTTTATTTGCCACTTCCATCTGTGCCTCTTTCCCATGCTATGCACTTGTCTCAGTCACATTTTGGTAAGCCCACAAGCTAACCCTAGCCAAAATGTGTAAAAAACAAATGTCACTGGAGAACTTCTTTGTCAAGGGGGACAGATTGAATGATGAGACATCAGAAGACATTAAGACTGCCATCAAAAATAAAGCTGCATTTAAAAGAAAATACCAAGAGTCCTACTTAAATTACAGGCTCATTGCAACAGGTGATTAACATTCTACAAGCCCGCTTTGTATAACATGTGGCAACCAGCTATCCAACAAAGCCATGAAACCCTTCAAAACTGCTTCTCCACATGGAGACCCAGCACCTTGCATTAAAACACAAGGCTTTGGAGTTTTTCAAATGAACACAAAGAACAGAAGAAACTGGCCAGGCACGGTGGCTCACACCTGTAATCCCAGCACTTTGGGAGGCTGAGGTGGGTGGATTGCTTGAGGCCAAGAGTTTGAGACCATCCTGGTCAATATGGTGAAACTCCATCTCTACTGAAAATACAAAAATTAGCTGGATGTGGTGGTGTGCACCTGTAGTCCCAGCTACTTGGGAGGCTGAGGCATGAGAATCACGTGAACCCAGGAGGCAGAGGTTGCAGTGAGCCAATATTGCACCACTGCACTCCAGCCTGGGTGAAAGAGCAAGACCTTGTCTCAAAAACAAACAAACAAAAAACCAGAAGCAATTATTGAAGGGCACCACTTCATCAAATGTATCTGCACTGAGAGCATCATTCTTAGTGGCTAACTGCATTGCTAAAGCTAAGAATCCCTTTACCGTTGGTGAAGAGTTGTTCCTGCCTGCTGCTAAGGACATTTATCTGAACTTTTAGGAGAGGCTGAAGTTCAAAAGGTGGCACATGTTCCTTTTTCGGCTAGTACCATAACTAGACAAATTGATGAAATAGCAGAGGATATTGGGGCACAATTGTTAGAGAAGATTAATGAGTCACCATGGTATGCAATCCAGGTTAATGAGTCTACCGATGTTGACAACAAGACAACAATGCTTGTTTTTGTGCCATATCTTTTGCAGAAGGATGTGTAGGGGGATATGTTATGTGCACTTTTGTTGCCAACCAACACCACAGGTGCAGAACTATTCAAGACTTTGATTACATATCAGAAAACCGGAATTGGTCATTTTGTGTCGGTATATGCACAGAGTGGCTGATATGACTGGATGGCTTTCTGGTTTCATTGCTCAGGTCAAAGAGGTCACTTCCGAATGTGAGTCTATGCACTGTGTCATCTATAGAGAAATGCTGGGTAGCCGAAAATTGTCACCCGAACTTAACGTTTTGCAGGATGTGATTAAAATTATCAGTGACATTAAAGTGCATGCCCTTAACTCAACGTCTGTTTGCGCAACTCTGTGAGAGGTGTATAAGAAATGAGATGGCTTTCTAAAGGTAGATAACTGGCCAGAGTTTTTGAGTTATGAGAGCCACTCCAGAGATTTCTTTTACAAAAACAGTCACCACTGGCAGCACATTTCAGTGACATAGAATGGGTGGCAAAACTTGTTTACTTGTGTGACACATTCAACCTGCTCAACGAATTCAATCTGTCACTTCAGGGGAGAATGACAACTGTGTTCAAATCAGCAGATAAAGGGGCTGCATTCAAAACCAAACTGGAATTACGGGGGCGACGAGTGAACATTGGGATTTCTGACATGTTTCAAACATTAGCAGAGATTTTGAAAGTGACTGAGCCAATGCCTTCTTTCTCCCAGCTGGTGCATGATCACCTAGCTCAGCTTTCAAAAGAGTTTGAGCTTTACTTGCCAACCACAAAAAAATCCCTGAGCTGGGAAGGAATGGATCGACCACCCATTTGTGAATAAGCCAGGGGAATCGACTTTGTCCATACTAGAAGAGGATCAACTGCTTGAGATTGCAAGTGACAGTGGCCTTGTATGTTTGAGACAACTTCAAATCTCCATACATTCTGGATTAAAGTCAAGGTGGAATATCCTGAGATTGCCACAAAAGCACTGAAAAGCCTGCTTCCATTTCCAGCATCCTATATTTGTGAAGCAGGGTTTTCTGCAGTGACAGCAAGCAAAACGAGATTATGGAGTAAACTGGACATAAGCAACACACTTCGGGTGTCACTGTCTCCCATCACCCCCAGATGGGAACCGGCTAGTTGCAGGAAAACAAGCTCAAGGCTTCCACTGATGCTACGTTATGGTGAGTTGTATAGTTATTATATTTCATTGAATATTATGATGCAGTAATAATAGAAATAAAGTGCACAATAAATGTAATGCACTTGAATCATCCTGAAACTAAATCCTGGTCCGTGGAAAAATTGTTTTTCACGAAATAGGTCTCTCGTGCCAGAAAGGTTGGACACTGCTGGTAAACTATTATTTAAAAACAATGTAGGCAAAAACTATCTACCAAAATTGTAAATTCCTAAAGTAACAGTTTTAATAAGTTATGGTCTTTATTCCTTTAGGAGTTCATCTTTTACTGGTTTAAGATTTGGATGACTCTAAAACAGTGGTGCCATCTCAGCTAACAGCAGCGTCTGCCTCCTGGGTTCAAACAATTTTCCTGCTTCAGCCTCCCAAGTAGCTGGGACTACAGGCACGCGCCACCACGCATGGGGTTTCAATTTGTTAGCCATGCTAGTCTTGAACTCCTGACCTCAAGTGATCCACCTGCCTCAGCCCCCCACAGTGCGGGGATTACAGGCATGAGCCACTGTGCCCAGCCCATTTTCCCCTTTCTTTATTATCAATAGGCAAATCCTGACATTTGAAATTTTTTTGTAATAACAAGGTTAATAGCTTTCTACTGTCCTCTTTCGTTTTTTTCAATGTCATTTATCACTATCTAACATGCCATATACCACTCTTATTTGTTTATTGTCTGCTTCTTCCCACTAGAATGTAAGCATCATGAGGGCAGAGGTTTTTGTCTGTTGTTTACAGCCATACTGCCAGCACCAGGCATAGGATTCATATAATTGGATAAACTGAGCATTTACTATGTACCAGGCATGTAGACATGTTTACACGTAGAATCTCATTTAATTTTCACTACAACAGAAAGATGTTTTATTATTCCCATTTTAAGATAATAAAACTGATTACATTTTTTAAAAGGTTAAGTAACTTGCCCGAAGTCACATAACTGGATGGTTACAGGGTAAGTGATAGACCAGCCTAGTTTACCCTCAAACCTTAGCCCATCTATTTACCTTTGTTACAATATCCAAACTACTTAACCTAAGATTCAACACATTCCATAGTATCATTTCATAGTACCAAATACCCTCAACCTATCTTACCTCTTACTATTTTCTATCTAAAACTGCCTGCTTCTCTCAAACTAACTGGTCCACTCCCTGTCTCTTGAAGCTTATGTTCCTTCTGGATTTTGCTCAGATGAACTCCCTATAGAAATCTTTTTTTTTTCCTTTCCAACTTTTATTTTAGGTTCAAGGGATACGTGTGGAGGTTTGTTATGTGGGTAAATTGTTAGTCTTGGGGGTTTGGTGTATAGATAATTTTGTCACCCAAGTCATCAGCATAATACCTGATAGGTAGTTTTTCAGTCCTCACCCTCCTCCCACCCTCCATCCTTAAAAAAGACCTGATGTCTAATGTTCCTTTCTTTTGTGTCCATGTGTACTCAATGTGTAGCTCCCACTTGTAAGTGAGAACTTGTGGTATTTGGTTTTCTGTTCCAGCCTTAATTTGCTTAGGATACTAACTAGTCTTTGGCTGTGAGGTTCAGTGCAACTTCCAATTCTTTCCTAAATCTTTCCTGAATACTTGAGGATACAGTGAGGAATTCCTCTTAACTTCTTCAGCATTTTCCATATGGTTTTGGAGGCTTTTGGTCACGTAATGCCTCATATTAACTATGTCCCACCCCATGTATCTTGCTTGGCACACAAAGGCTCAATAAATGGAAGCTGTTATAATTTTCTTCCATTCCCATCTGAGTGAGGGCACTAAAAGCAGTAACTTAGGGGTATATGATCTCTCTCTCTGTAAAACGTTCATCTAACCAACACCTTTAAAAAGCTAACATTCTACTTTTGGGAGGCCGAGGCCAGCGGATCACTAGGTCACGAGTTTGAGACCATCCTGACCAACATGGTGAAACCCTGTCTCTACTGAAAATACAAACATTAGCCAGACGTGGTGGTGCCTGCCTGTAGTACCAGCTACTCGGGAGGCTGAGGCAGGAGACAGGAGAATCGCTTGAACCCGGGAGGTGGAGGTTGCAGTGAACCAAGATGGTGCCATTGCATTCCAGCTTGGGCAAGACTCCGTCTCAAAAATAATAATAATAAGCAAAGCTAACATTCTAGGCAGGCGTGGTGGCTCACGTCTGTAACCCAGCACTTTGGGAGGCCGAGGCAGATGGATCACCTGAGGTCAGGAGTTTGAGACCAGCCTGACCAACATGGTGAAACCCCATCTCTACTAAAATACAAAAAGTAGCTGGGTGTGGTGATGGGCGCCTGTAATCTCAGCTACTCAGGAGGCTGAGGCAGGAGAACAGCTTGAACCCAGGAGGCGGAGGTTGCTGAGCCGAGATTGTGCCACTGCACTCCAGCCTGGGCAACAAGAGTTAAACTCCATCTCAAGAAAAAAAAAAAAGCTAACATTCTAGTTCAAAGAAAGCAACATATAGATGATGTAAATTACACATAAAAAACCATTCACTGAGGTTAAATGAAAATGTCTGCTGGAGTGTGCCAAGGGGACCTGAAAAGGCCTCCTCTGAGAGGGCGTCGTGGGAGGGCTTCAAGGATGGCGGGAGGATGGCAGGGAGGCAGGCATGTCGAGCCTCGTCTGGTTCCTAATGTCTGAAGCTGTTTTGGTTCCCTGTTGTCTTTCACACCGCCGCCTCGGGCTCGCTTTTGCGCAGGGCCACGTGGCAAAGTTTTAGTTTAACCGCACGTCGGGCCTACTGTAAACGGTTAATAACCGCCTTCGTGGACCAGGCCTCTGCCCTCCATCTTTGTGAGGGCGGGAGGTGGGGCGGGGACGCCAGGTGTAGCGACAAGCGGAGAGGCGGCGGGTAGATCCGGGCCCCCAACCCCAACAGTCAAGTTTTCAAAAAGCCCGCGCGTGGCGCCCCAGGCTGCATCCGTTGGGAATGGCCCCCATCGCGCCCCCTGCTCGCTCCCCCGCAAAGCCCTGGGCGGGAGAAGGCGCGGGGGTGGCAGGCAGGCTCTTCATACTGGGGGCGCCGGGGCAAGCGCGCACCGGGGAGCGCGCCCGTCCAACAGCTGCCGAAAACGGAAGTGGGTGCGAGAGGATCACGGTGATTGGCTGAACTCATATGTCTCTCAAGGGGCTGGCGCGAACGCCACTGCGGAGTTGGGCGAGGGGATGAGTAAAAGGGAGGGGGAGAAACACTGGGAACAGCCGCGGTGCTAGCAGGAAATGAATCGCGGCGGTACGCGGAGGGCAGGGAGGGACCCATGTCAAGGGACTGTGGGGCGCTCGGGAATGAAAGCGGGCTGGCAGAAGCGGAGGCGAGAGCGGCACAGGCCGCGGGCTTGAATAGACCGCGGAGGGCGGGGAGTCCGTGATCTAGAGCGGCGCTGCGGCGCGGTAGGCGGGATTAACGGGAGCGATGCGGGGATTGGCTGGCAGCGCTAGGCTGCCGTACGTCGGCGGTGACGCACGCCTCGGGGAGGGTGCGCGCGCGTTCAGCGGCCTCTTTGTGTGGTGCCCAGATAGGGGAGCGGAGGTGGCGGCGGCGGTAGCGGTGGCATTGGTTGTCTTCCAGTCTCCTCGGCTCGCCCTTTAGCCGGCACCGCTCCCCTTCCCTCCCCCTTCCTCTCTTCCTTCCTTCCCTCCCCTTCCCTTTTTCCCTTCCCCGTCGGTGACCGGCGGGGGTGGCTCCAGCAACGGCTGGGCCCAAGCTGTGTAGAGGCCTTAACCAACGATAACGGCGGCGACGGCGAAACCTCGGAGCTCGCAGGGCGGGGGCAAGGCCCGGGCCTTGGAGATGGAGAATTCTCAGTTGTGTAAGCTGTTCATCGGCGGCCTCAATGTGCAGACGAGTGAGTCGGGCCTGCGCGGCCACTTTGAGGCCTTTGGGACTCTGACGGACTGCGTGGTGGTGGTGAATCCCCAGACCAAGCGCTCCCGTTGCTTTGGCTTCGTGACCTACTCCAATGTGGAGGAGGCCGACGCCGCCATGGCCGCCTCGCCCCATGCCGTGGACGGCAACACTGTGGAGCTGAAGCGGGCGGTGTCCCGGGAGGATTCAGCGCGGCCCGGTGCCCATGCCAAGGTTAAGAAGCTCTTTGTCGGAGGCCTTAAAGGAGACGTGGCTGAGGGCGACCTGATCGAGCACTTCTCGCAGTTTGGCACCGTGGAAAAGGCCGAGATTATTGCCGACAAGCAGTCCGGGAAGAAGCGTGGATTCGGCTTCGTGTATTTCCAGAATCACGACGCGGCAGACAAGGCCGCGGTGGTCAAGTTCCATCCGATTCAGGGCCATCGCGTGGAGGTGAAGAAGGCAGTCCCCAAGGAGGATATCTACTCCGGTGGGGGTGGAGGCGGATCCCGATCCTCCCGGGGCGGCCGAGGCGGTCGGGGGCGCGGCGGTGGTCGAGACCAGAACGGCCTTTCCAAGGGCGGCGGCGGCGGTTACAACAGCTACGGTGGTTACGGCGGCGGCGGTGGCGGCGGCTACAATGCCTACGGAGGCGGTGGCTGCGGTTCGTCCTACGGTGGGAGCGACTACGGTAACGGCTTCGGCGGCTTCGGCAGCTACAGCCAGCATCAGTCCTCCTATGGGCCCATGAAGAGCGGCGGCGGCGGCGGCGGCGGCGGAGGCAGCAGCTGGGGCGGTCGCAGTAATAGTGGACCTTACAGAGGTGGCTATGGCGGTGGGGGTGGCTATGGAGGCAGCTCCTTCTAAAAGAAAATTTAAAATGCCTGGGAGTGGCTATAGGGGTAGCTCTTTTCAACAGCCCAAGTGGGGTCAACTCCTAAGCCCCACCCCCTCACACACCGCCTTCCCTGTTTTGCCCTTGGGGGAGCCACTTCTAAGGCTGCCTACCCTTGGGGGTGTTCCTCTATTTGCCTGCCACCTCTCTTGTCTCTCCCTCTGAAGATGGACTCGGCCTCACATACACATTTTTGTGTTACAGTCATTGATGGACTCTATTTTTTTATTATTACTTGGACCTTGGTCGTTTTTATACTAGCAAAATGTCTTGTTTTAATTTGTGTTTTTTGGGGGGAGGGAGGGAGTGAACTTGCTGATTCTGTAGCAAAACCTGGGTGGGGGTTGGGGTGGGGGGTAGTTTACTTTGTTGTAAGGACTTAATAACCTGGCTACAGCGTTTTCTATGAAATCTACTTGGATCCCATGCCTGAAATTTGGAAGCATATGTACAAAAATCATTTTTACGTTTTATTTTTAATAAATCATTGTGTTTGACCGTATATGTCTAACATTTTTTTTCTAGGATCCATTCCGTACCGTTTTTAAGGGATATTTGTTTAAGACTTTACATGTTAATTCTTTATTCTTGATGTGTACTTAGAGAAACTTAAGAGGTCCTGTGGTTTTTTTCCCCTATCCTGTTGCCCTGCTAGTTGCGTGTTGAATTATATCCCTTACAGGCAAAACTTTTGAAGTGGTGGATGTGGCTTTTTAAACTCTTAAGTTTCTGTGCATCCATCTCTTGTACTAAGCGAATTGCTTATCATCTTGACATGGTTGGTCATTTCTATGACAATTTACTTCAAACTGTGTACTGTGTAGTTCTATATAGTTTGTGTTAAGCATGTCATTCATATAAACTGTTTAAAATTTTTCAGATGGCCTAGTTTCATCCCTCTTACTGGTTTGTCTGTAATGAATGGTTAAAAATAAGGGTTATATTTTACCCTCAAATGCGTTTTTGTACTTTCAGAGCAGGTTTAAACGGTTTTTTTTTTCCTATATCTGAACTGTTGTCCTCATGGAAATCCTTTTCTCGATATTTGTCACCATCTACTGGCAGAATGGCAGAGTAGCTGCGAAACAATTTGTTTAAAAACTTGCTTAGGACAATTGCATCAGATTTAGAAGTTTTGCCATCAAAATTCTTTGCAGAATTGGAAGTTACACATTCGCTTGTAACTGAGATGGGCTTCACAGGAATAGTTGCCAGTTCATATCACAATTGCCCTTTCTATATGAGGTTTGAAAATGTAAAATGTTATGCATAGCTTGGGCAATAGCCCTAAATTGCTATGACAACTAATGAACCAGCTACGTATACTGGTATTTTAGGTGCAAGTTGTAAAGCAAAATATCTGTGTATTCTGCTTGGTTAACAAATGTATATTTGTAGCCCTTTCCTGCAATAGCATTCAAGTTGTTGTTTATAAGAGAAGAACAAAACTAATAATAGGAGAAAATTGCCTTTCTGGATAGAAATAGAGAATAGCAACGTTTATGGATATCACAAATAAAGAATTCAATTCTTTACATGATTGAGTGAGAGTATGTATAACCTGGTGGGTGGGTTCAGAGTACCTTTTAATCTAGTATGCTTAACTTGATGTTAATATTTAACTTAAATATTTGACTTAAATATTGACGTTGAAGGCTCAAAGCTATACTAAGAAGCTTTCTGAAAGATTGGGCTTTAAAATAAAATAATATTTTAATATTGAACCATTTTTTAACTTCTTGTCACTGTTCAATTCCTAAGGTCTAGTTCTTGCCAGTTTTTTTTTTTTCCTGATAGGGCTTTTAAAGAAGTTTGAAGAAAGGTTAAGATTATTAGGCTGGGTTATGGCTGCTCAGTAGTCACTTTGACAAAGGGTAGCGGATGCTTGGTACAAATAGTGTTATCCTCTATGACAAACGGGGTGGATGTTTTTGCACATTGAAGTGATTAACACATAGTCAAATCCTTTGCTCTCAAATAGTTCTACACTTTCCATACATTTCTGTCTTATTTTTTAATTCTAGTGTTGTACAAATTACATGTGGGCTACTTCATTTGGTAATTTGGTCCAGCTTTTTTTGGTGGCTGTAGAGTGGCCTCTAGGATACAGAAAATGATTCTCTGAGATTTTTCGTTGTAATTGTTAAATACTACTCTGCTTGACTTACTCAGTTTTGGTGGGAAGATTTGGGTCAATTGGAATAGTACACCTTTCTCAGGGTTTTCAGTTTAATAAGAAGGTTATTGTCATTTTATATTATTCCCAACATGGGAATATAGTGGCTTCTAAAGTTTGCAAATGAATTATGTAAAAGGATTTTCTGTTTATTAGGAAGGCAACCTGTTCTGTTCATGGTATATTAACACTTCATTGTCACGTGTCTACCCTTAAAATTGCTATAAACTGTAGTGAAGAAAAAAGCATAGTGGTATTTAGTCACTTCTGGGTTCCTCTTGTCAGTTTATATGCAGACATTTTGGCATGTGGGACTTGGGGAAGAGGGACAATTGGTTGTATGTTTTGACCCCTTCCACCTATGAGAACATTATTCAGATTTAAGAGTTCATGGGAGCAGGTGGTACAGAACCTAGTGTTGAATATAATTTTTGTGCCATGCTTGAATGTATTTTGACAGATCAGCAAAATAAAAGTGAACCTCCTATTTTTCATCTTAATGTGAAGATATTTTGTATTTACATTCTTTTAAAAGTATAAATTCAGTAGTTATTAGTTGAAAGTGGTTTGAAAGGCTGTTAGAGATGATACAGGTTGAGTATCCCTTATCTGAAATTCTTGGGCCCAGAAGTGTTTTGAGTTTTGGATTTTTTTCAATTTTTGAATATTTCCATTAGCTGAGCAACTCTCATACAAAAATGTAAAATCCAAACTGCTCCAATGAGCATTTCCTTTGAATGTCATGTCTGCACTCAAAAAATTTTGGATTTTGGAGCATTTTAGATTTTTTGATTGGAATATCTGTAGTGTTTTTCAGGTCATTTAAAAAGCTCTCATTGGTACTGATTTACTGTATCCAAAAAAAAAAAAAAAGCTTGCAAGTGGTTAAGGTTCACAGTGATAACGATCAAATCAGAATGACTATACTGATTGTACCTATTCACCCATTGTTAACTTAGTGATTGGAACATTTCATATTCAAATCTAATTTTCATAATTTTTGTTTTCAAGTAAACCTAAAAGATTGAGGATACTTGAGAATTTTGCGTTTATGATTTCCTTCAAAACCAGAAGTGACAGTATCAGTTATTGGATTTGTAGACTTACTTAGTTTACCTTTTAAGTGTGCTTAAGTTTTGAGAATTTGCATTTTAGGTTCAATTTTGTCTGCCTGCATCTGCTGATTGCAGATAGGCATTTGGATGTTGGATTTTGAGCAGAACTGCATCCAGACTGCACGGATTTTACCCAAAAAGACAGCACTTGCACTTAGGTTAAGTGTCTTTCTCCATCTTAACCAACTTATTGAATCACTTTAAGAGTGATCATTGGGGAAATTTTCCTCCTCTTAGCCTTATTTTGGCCTTCTGAAACAGCAACAAAGACTGCCTAGTCAAATAACTCCTTAGCTGTCCTGCTTTTTGAGTGAACTTCATATTTGCCTTAAATGAGAATTTAAATGTTACAAGATAAAACATTTATTATAAAAAGATATTTGAAAGCTGCTATTTAAAAAGGAATTCCAAACTAGGAAGACAAGGGCAATTATATTTTCCACGTATTTTTTTACTTTCATTTGAAGCTAGATGATTTGGACCTTCAGAGAGGGAAAGGATTCAGGAAGACACCTTTGGTAGTTATTCTTATCTGCTTCCTTCTCCATTCAGGCAGGCTTTCTTTGTCTCTTTAATTCTTTTACCACTTTGTATGGTTTACTTAAAAAATCTATCTGAAATAGGTATCATTTCCTGCTCTAAAGTTCTCAAGTATAAACTTTTGCCATTTAAACAGTGTGCTTATTTCCCAGTGCTTATCATCAATTTCACTGGGTGTTAGGCACGTTTGTGTAAGACAGTTCTGTGATCTAGAGGTACACAACAGTGAGACAAACCTGGTTGTTGTCTTCATATACCTGCATTCTCGTTGAAATTCAATTTATTTTGAGATGATGCATCTTTTCCTTTACAGCATTGTGTCACAATCTCATATTGTTCACACCATCCATCCAAATTGGAGTTAGTTCCATTGTCACTGAATGTACATTCTCTGATGAAAATTAAGACTCTTTTCTCCTTAATTGATTACTTTTTAGAAATCAAAGGTGTATTTTGTCTTTGATGCTTATGTTGCAAATGTACTTTGCTTCATAGTGGGTGTCTGATTTAATATTTCATAGCCCTTAAGGACATAAATTTGGGCATCCAATAGACCAAATTCTATTCCTGACACAGTCACTTTCTAGCACTGCGACCTTGGACAAACTGGCCTGAGCCTCACTTGCCTTATTTGTAAAAAATAGGCTATGGTAATACCTGCTACATAGGATTGTTGAGCAGATTCAATGAAAGAATGCATATAAAGAAGGGCTTACTGTAGTCTCTGGTACACAGTAATCTTACTATATGGCCCCTAATGAAGAGGTGGGACAGACTAGCAAAAGGCATACTTTTATATCTTAGTACCCGAGACATGCATGGTCTTTAGGCTTTGCTCCTTACTTGCTGGGTGTGCTTCCATGTGGTAGTTCTCTAAATCACTGCTGCTTCAACTCTAGTAGGAGAGAGGTGAATCCTGTTAGCCATCCGTAATGTTTTAAGTATTTGTTAGGAAGGTGTAAATAATGTGAGTTTTGAGGAGAGGGGACTTCAGGTAGGAAGAAGGATCAAGAGAGGCATTGTGGAGCATGTAACATTTAACCTTAAAAGATTGGTCTTATAGAGAAGGTGGGAGGAGAAAGGGCATTTTAGGTAGAGGACAGATAGGCAGAAACATGGAGCATATTCAGAGAAGTATGCATATTGGATGCCAAACACTAGGTACATTTACAAATGTTCTCACTGCATCATTCAGTAACCTTCCGCTTCACAGATAAGGTTGCTAAATCTCATGCCAGAAAAGTGACTCCCAAGGACCCCCAGCTGGTGACATGATAGAACTGAGAGTTGAATCCAAGTTTGACCAATTCTAGTCATTTTGCTCCTTCTACTAAGCTTCACTGACTTCCAGATAACAAATGACTAATTTGTACTAAGATAAAAGAGAGTTGTGAGAAATAAATTGGGAAAATTAAGTTGGAACCAGGTTACTGAGGTCTTTGAGTAGTAGGCTAAGGAGTTTGGACTTACCTGGTAGGCAGTAAAAGTCATTAAAGGTTTTTGAGCAACAATAATGGTAGTGAAACTAATTCACAAAGATTAGTCCAGTAGCATTGAGTAATATAAATGGCAGTGGGGGATGTTTCGAAGTGGCAAGTTTGCCAAGACAACTGATGTTAACCAGGTAAGAGAATGAGAGCATGAACAAAGAGCATTGGAAATAGACTGACAGAGAAGTTGAGGTAAGTTGTGAAAGCATAATTGACAAATGATTGGATATATGAAGAATGAGGAAGAGGGAGTAGATTAATCAAAATTACTGTGTGAGTGAGAGGATGATGATGCCACTGGTATTAGGAGGAGAAGATTTAGAGGGAAGATTTGGACATAGTTGAAGACGCTGGTAGCACATTGAAGCATTGTGTCTTGCACGTATAGCTTTACCAAATGGCCATTGTGCTGGATATTCTTTTTGCCCTTCCTGATCCACTTTCCATCTTTATCTCTTGCTCTGTGTTCCTGGGAGGTTGACTACTAAAGAACTGCATACTCTCTTTTCTGGCTTTATTCATGGTAGGTTTGGACAGTGATAGAAAAGTGAGGCTGAAATATTTGTTCCTTCTCTTTCTCATATACTTAGCAAGAGATTGTCAGTGGCCACAGCTCTGCTCCAGTGGCCCTCTTATAGCTCTAGGTCTTTTCTGGCTTCTTGTAACTGTCTCCTATTGCTAGATTCTCTAGTCCCAAGATGGTTCAAACCTTGTTGATTTGCCTTAACTGTGCCCACACCCTTGGAAATAGTTCCTTTTATTAAAGCTCTTCAATAACTGAGTATACTGTGGTCATCTCTTCAGTGAAATTTAAAAAAAAAAGTCTTTCACATTTTCTTATGACTTGATCTTCCCATACCACCAAAAGTGAAGACCTAGCTATCTGCACAAGGTTACTATCCCTAAATTCAGTGCCTCCCTGTTTCTTACTATGTCAAGTTAAAATTTGTTACTCTTCTGCTGGGTGATTCTGCTGGAAATACAGAAGAAAAAAGACAAAAATCCCTGCCTTCAAAGAGCTTATATTTTACTGGGGAGAGACAGGCAATAAGACATAATAAATTATATGGTATGTTAGAAGATGAGAAGTATAGAAAAAATTAGGGTGAGGAATGGTGAGTGTTGCAAGGGATGTTTGTGAGGATAGCGTACTTTAGGGTGGTATGGGTAGGTCTCTCACAAAGTGACATTTGAGCAAAGACTTGAAGGAAATGTGGGAGTGAGCAATATAGGTATTTAGGGGAAGAGCATTCTAGAATTAGGAAGAGCAAAAGCCCTGAGGCAGGACTGTGTCTGGCCTCTGAGGAAATGCAAGTTGTTCAGGGTTGCTGGACCTGAAGGAAGAGGAGGAAAGGAAAAATGAGGCCAGAGAGGGGCCAGATCATTCAGGGATTTGTAGGTTGTTGTAAGGATTTTGGCTTTTACTAAATGAATGGTGAGCCATTTCAGTTTTGAGCAGAGGAGTTCCATGATCTGATTTGAATTTTAAAAGATTCTGTGTTTCTCAAAATTCCTATTCCTTTCAAACAGCTGCTTTCAATGAAGGTTTATAAGGAAAGCAATCAGAACTACTTGGAGAAGGTATAAGTGATCCACAGTCTTTTCAACTCTACCATAGGTATATACATATATATGTTGAGAGATGCTGCTTTTTGGCTGAAATGAATCTTGAATTGGGGGTGTGCAGAAAAAGTTATATCTGGCCTGAGGCTGGTATCTTTTAGAGTGGCCTACTTGCATGGTTGGCCCTTATCTGAACACGTGGATTTAGGGGTATTCTCACTGTTCACTAACTAATAAAGGTGGTTCACTGTACCTAGACTGTGCAAACAAGATGATTTATGCTGAACACTTGCTTTCCTTCTGGGAGTATGGAATTTTGTTACATGCCAGGTAAAGGGTGTCTATATGACCAAACTCCCAATGAAAACCTTGCATACTGAGTCCCTAGGCAGAAACATCCCTCGTATAAAAATGTGCTCTGTGTGAATCTTCATGGGAGGGAGAGATCCTAAAGAAGCCTGCACATGGATTCCTCCAGATTCTGCTTATGTCTTTTTCTTGTATGATCCAACTGTGTACACTTACTGTGTCACTGTAATGAACTTTAGCTATGAGTACGACACTTAGCAGTGCTGAGTTTTGTGAGCCCTTCTATCAAATCTCTGAATATGGACTTGGTCCGGGGGATCCTTGACACAGGTAGATCTTTTTTTTTTTTTTTTTTAAGAGTCACCAAGTTAATTGGAAAACATCAGGTTGTGGATAGAAGGAGCAGTTGGGCAACCTATCACAGAAGTCAGCCAGCTCTGTCTAGTGGAGAGCTCTTCTGAACTGTTTCTGCTTTGTTAATTCCTTTTCTTTCTCCAAAATCTTCCCTCCATTTGGTTTTGTCACACTTTATACATTTGTAACAAACTGCTGACAGGAATTTGTCCATCAGGTTATGAAAAATGGCAAATGAGGGGAGTAAAATTATGGATTTATTTGTTAAGAACTATTGAAGTATTCATATGCTCTGGGACACCATTACTAGGAATTTAACCTAACAGAACAGTTCATTGAAAAATTTATTGAAAGGAAAACAGTCTTTGCATAAAAATTATAACGTAGTAAAAAATTGGAAACTAAATATCAAATATTAGGGAAATGTTAACTGTGGTCTGTCAAAAGGTGAAATATTAACTCAATGTTATCAGGTGAATGAATTAACAAGATGTGGTGTATACATACAATGGAATATTCAGCCATAAGAAAGAATAAATTTCTGGTATATGCTACAAGATGAATGAACCTTGAAAACATGCCAAGTGAAATAAGCCCACCACAAAAGGACATACTATGATTGCACTCATATGAGGTACCCAGAGTAGGCAAATTCATAGAGATAGAAATGGGAAATTACTGTTTAAGGGGTACAGAATTTCTTTTCAGATGATGAGAAAGTTCTGAAAATGGATAATGGTGATTGTTATACAACATTATGGATGTACTTAATGCTGATGAATCATATATTTAAAAATGGTTAAAATGGCTTTTTTTTTTTTTTGGAGGCAGGGTCTTACTCTGGTGCCCAGGCTGGAGTGCAGTGGCGTGATCATAGCTCACTGGAGCTTCGAACCGTGGGCTCAAGTGATCCTCCCACCTCAGCTTCCCCCGTAGCTAGAACTGACTACAGGCACGTGCCACCACACCTAGCTAATTTAACAAATCTTTTTGTAGAGATGGAGTCTTGCTATGTTGCCCAGGCTAGTATTGAACTCTTGGGCTCAAGTGATCCTCCCACCTCAGCCTACCAAAATCCTGGGATTACAAGTGTGAGCCACTACACCTGGCCTAAGATGGCAAATTTAATGTATATTTTACCACAATAAAAATTGTAATAAAAATGTATTATTAACATAATAAGTATATTAAAGTAGTGGGATTAAAAAATTGTATCTTTTAAATATTTTTTTAAAGACAAAGTCTTGCCCTGTTGCCCAGGCTGTAGCACAGTGGTGGTGCAATCATGGCTCACTGCAGCCTCAAACTCCTGGGCTCAGGCGATCCCTCTGCCCGTGCCTTTCAAGTAGCTAGGACTACAGGTGCACACCACTATGCCTGGTTAAGTTTTAAATTTTTTTTTGTAGAGATGAGGTCTTACCATGTTCCCCAGGCTGGTTTCAAAACTACTGGGCTCAAGCGGTCCTCTCTCCTTGTCCTCCCAAAGTGCTGGGATTACAGGTGTGAGCCACCATGCCCGGCCAAAAAAATTTTTTTAGTGAAATCATGGGACATTGAAATTACCTATTTGCAAATATTTGCAATTATGAATACCTTTTAAAAACTCCATAGAATTATTAAGTTCTCAATTTATTTCTATTCTCATGTCATCCTCCCTCTCTCCCCAACTGGAAGTTGCCTCTTCTTCCACCAAGTTTCCATGATACCTTTTCTGTACTTGACTCTCATACTTTTTACCATTGTATATGCCTGTGTCTAATTTTCTCAAACAGCTTGTATGCTCTTTGGAATTATATTAATATAGGATTTATGTTGTCACTCTCTGGTACAGCCTGCATAGTAGATATTCAGTGAGACTTAGTTGACTGAATTATAAGCATGCTATTTTATGAAGGTAGAGGTTTACCAAAATGTTTCAGCATACTTGCCCATGGGTTTTATCTCACTTCAAGTGTGTGCCTGCCTCAATTCTCTGTACTTGCTAGATGTGCAGACCTGATCTCACTCATACACATCACTGTATTCTTGACTTTAGGGCTTTGCATCATTTATTTGTATTTTACCTTTTTATGTAAAACAGCCCAATTTTCTTTGGATCCAGAAAGGAAAGAACTGCAGACGTGAGGCAGGGGCAGCAGATAGAGGAAAGGATCATTGCAGTCGATTTAAAGTTGCATATGCCTACTGGAAAGTTGTAAGTAAGAAATAATGCTCATTCCTGAATAGAATGTCTGTGACAGAAGCAGATTTTTTTTTTCCTTCCTAAGCCACTGGGTGTAGTAATTAGGTTTTACTTTTGTTATGAAGAGATGTATACTTTTGCCAGCAGAGGGCACCAGTTGTAGGTTGCAGATTCATAGGAAGACTCAAGAGACCAGTGTGCTGGTCTGTGTGAAGCACTCTGCTCTTTGCTTTAGTTGGTCTGCCCCCCACCCACCTGCTTTTTTTTTTTTTTTTTTTAATTCCCTTGGGGTCCAGTGGTACTCTTCCAGCTTTCTCCAAGAGCATTCTTTGGCTAGTCCTGGTTAATAAGCTAGGTGCCCAGAGGAATCCAGGTGGAAGGACTTTATTATAGTAGCTGTTTGGAAGCCTTGGATGCCAACTTGTATGTAATATCTTTAGGGGTTCAAAGCTGTTTTTCCTCATCCAGAGGTAAGGTGAAAAGGGCATTAGGCCAGGCATCTGAGGGTCTGGTTCTGCACTGAGCTTGGCTCTCCAGGTAGTTTTGAGCCAGTTACCTTTTCTCTCTGTCTCAATTAGCTTATCTCTAAAATGGAGACAGTAAGATAGGGGTAGTACATTCTGTGTATAGCTAATAGTGGTCTCTTAGGTCAGGCAGACTTGGATTCAAATTCCAGCTTTGCCATTTACTAACTGTGGGGCCTTGGTTCAAGTTATTTAACTCTCAGAACCTCGATTCTCTCATGTTTAAAAGAGAGATAATAGTCCCACAGGGTTGTGAGAATTAAATGACAAGGGTACATGTGAAGTGTGGAATACAGGGTCTGGCCCAGAGTAAATATTCAAGGAATGGGAGCTATTATTACCATTCAGGGGATGTTGTCTTAAGTCAAAGGAGATGATGGATATGAAGCACTTTGTAAGCTTGAAAATGCAACACAAATGGCATGAGTGATTATACTCTGGAATCTACTTGGCGTGAATTCTTTTACCTTCAGAGGAAGAGTCCCTATTCCTCTGGATAAGGTGCTGTTTTGTTTATCTTTTGACTTTTTGGGGTCTCAAGTTCCTTTTCAGTTTCTGCCTGGCTGTCTGAGGGCACTTGGCAAGTGCTCCCGAATATGAGAGGGCATTTTGGTGATACAGGTGTGGGTGGACCTTAATTTAGCTTTGGTCTTGTCTACTCCTTGCTGACCTGTTGGTAATAGTAACCAGTGGAGATGTGACAATAGCTCCAGGAGAGGCCCTACCCTGGTTAATTTTCTTCTTGAACCTAGGACCGAGTGCTCACAGAGCTATAGTTTGGTAGCATTGGCATAGACAATGAAAATCATAGCTACTAATGGTTGCTGAGTGCTTATTATAGGCCAGGCTCTCGGTTAAGTGCTTTACATACTTTCACATTCTAACCTAACAATGCTGTGAACTAGGTACTATTGTTCTCACCTCTTTTTGAATGAGAAAATCGAAGCTTGTAACTTGCCTAGGGTCATGTTTCTGGTAAGTACATTTGGACCTTGCCCTGTCTGATTTTAATGGTCTGGGCTCTTTTCATTGTTCAGATGATGTTTGCGTCTGGTGTGCATTAGAGTCACCTATGAAGTTCATTAAAATTCCTGTTCCCAGTGGGTGCGGTAGCTCACACCTGTCCATTGCAGCGTTTTGGGAGGCTGAGGCGGGAGCACTGCTTTAGCCCAAGGAGTTCGAGACCAGCCTGGGCAACATAGAGAGACCCCGTCTCTAAAACTAAAGGGAAAAAATTAAAAAAATTCCTGTTCCTCAGGCTCTGATTCTATGGGTGTGAGGAAGAGCCGGACCCTGCAGTGTTTTTTCATTTTTCCAGATTTATTGAGGTATAATTTGCATAAAATAAACCCATTTTAAGTGTATAGTTTAATGAAATGCAGTACTTGTATACAGTTGTGTAGGCATTACCACAGTCAAGATATGAACCATTTCTTTAACCCTAAAAACTTTCTTCATGCCTATTGATCTGACACTCACCATTTTAACCAGCTGGGCAGATGGTTCTGATGCACAGCTAGGTGTGGGACCATTGTACTGTGTTATGGTGCCTGCACATGTGAGGAACTGATGTCCTGGAGAAGGAGGGTAAAGGCGAGAAAAGAAAAAGGGCATTTACAAGGAAGAATGATCGGCTTAGCTGTCTTCAGATAAACTGTACTGGCTCCCTGTACAGAGATAGAGTATGGAAGAGAGAACTTTCTAGATAAAACCTAGCTTAAAAAAGTTTCTCCTCCAACATGGTTTCTTCCTAAGCCACATAAAAGCTGAATGATTCTAAACAAAGTTGGTGTAGATGGCTGAATAAATTGCTTTGGGGTAGAGATCAGGGGCCACTAGGGACTTTTGATAAGCTGTAGAAGAAGGCTGGGGTGTGGGAAGGACTGGGCTAAGACGGGGGTCCCCAGGTCACAGACTGGTACTGGTCCATGGCCTGTTAAGAATTGGGATGCACAGCAGGAGGTAAGCAGCAGGCAAGCGAGCATGACCACCTGACCTCTGTCTCCTGTCAGCTCAGCAGTGGCATTAGATTCTCCTAGGAGCATGAACCCTATTGTGAATTGTGCGTGCAAGGGATCTAGGTTGTGCGCTCCTTGATAAGCTATCTAATGCCTGATGATCTGAGGTGGAACACTTTCATCCTGAAACCATCATCCCCCATGACCCCCAACCCCCATCCTTGGAAAAGTTGCCTTCCATGAAACTGGTCCCTGGTGCCAAAAAGGTTTGGGCCTGCTGGACTAAGGCACTATTATTGCTGGGCAATCTGAGGATGGGACCTTTTTCTCCAGACAGATACCATATTGATTATTTTGACTCTCCTCTACTGCAGGACTCCAACAGCAACTGTCCTTAATCTGAAATCCAGTCAGGAAAATTAGCATAGAGCAAACAGGTTCAGACTGTGGTCCAGAGAACATTTGGATAATAAGGTAGAAAATGTAAAACGTATCTCTGAAACTGGAAAATATTGGGGGTAGGAACTTTGTGCCAGGAGTCTGGAGACTTTGCTTCTTGACTCAGCTCTGCCCCTGGTTTTGCTAGATAACCTTTCTTCCCTTTTTTTCCCCTAAATTTCAACTTTAATTTTAGATTGAGGGATACATGTACAGGTTTGTTACATGGGTATCTTGCATGATGCTGAGGTTTGGGGTATGAATGATCCTGTCACCTAGGTGATGAGCATGATACCCAATAGGTAGCTTTTCAACTACCTTTTTAGGCTTGCTCCCTGTATTAGGTGGTTATTGTGTTGTTATAAAGAAATACCTGAGGCTGGGTAATTTATAAAGAAAACAGATTTAATTGCCTCATGGCTCTGCAGGCTGTACAGGAAGCGTGCTGGCATCTGCTTCTGGGGAGGCCTCAGGAAGCTTATAATTATGGTGGAAGGCAAAGCGGGAGCTGGTATATCACATGATGGGAGCAGAGGCAAGAAAGTGAGGAGGAAGGTGCCACACGCTTTTAAACAACCAGATCTCGAGTGAACTCAGAGAGAGAACTGTTTGTTCTGGGGACAGTGTGAAACTATTATGAGTGATCTGCCCCTATGACCCAGACACCTCCCACTAGGCCCTATCTCCAAATCTAACACTGAGGATTACATTCCAGCATGAGATTTGGAGGCTACCAACATCCAAATCATATAACCCCTTTTCCCTCCCTCCATCCTCTAGTAGTCCCCGGTATCTATTGTTCCCATCCTCATGTCCATATGTACTCAATGTTTAGCTCCCACTTGTAAGTGAGGACATGTGACATTTGGTTTTCTGTTTCTGCACTAATTCACATAGGATAATGGTCTCCCGCTGCTTTCATGTTGCCACAAAGGACATGATTTTGTTCTTTTTTTTATGACTGTGTAGTATTCCATGGTATATATATACCACACATTCTTTATTCAGTCCACCATTGATGGGTATCTAACTTGATTTTTTGTCTTTGCTATTTTGAATAGTGCTGTGATGAACATACAAGTGCATGTGCCTTTTTGGCAGAATGGTTTATTTTCTTTTGAGCATATACCTAGTAATGGGATTGCTGGGTCGAATGGTGGTTCTATTTTTAGTTCTTTGAGAAATCTCCAGACTGCCTTCCATAGTAGCTGAACTAATTTACATTCACCGGCAGTGTATAAGCATTCCCTTTCCTCCAGAGCCTTGAAAACATCTGTTATTTTTAGACTTTTTAATAATAGTCATTTTGACTGGTGTGAGATGGTATCTCATTGTGGTTTTGATTTGCATTTCTCTGGTGAGTAGTGACAATGAGCATTTTTTCATGTTTGTTGGCTGTTTGTATGTCTTCTTTTGAGAAACATCTGTTCATGTCCATGGCCCACTTTTAAAAATGGGTTTATATGTTTTTTGCTTGTTGAATTAAATTCCTTATAGATTTGGGAGGCCGAGGCGGGCGGATCACGAGGTCAGGAGATCGAGACCACGGTGAAACCCCGTCTCTACTAAAACTACAAAAAAAAATTAGCCGGGCGTGGTGGCGGGCGCCTGTAGTCCCAGCTACTCGGAGAGGCTGAGACGGGAGAATGGCATGAACCCGGGAGGCGGAGCTTGCAGTGAGCCGAGACTGCGCCACTGCACTCCAGCCTGGGCGACAGAGCGAGACTCCGTCTCAAAAAAAAAAAAAAAAAAAAAAAATTCCTTATAGATTCTGCATATTAGACCTTTGTCAGATGCAGTTTATGAATATTTTCTCCTATTCCGTACATTGTCTGTTTACTCTGTTGATAGTTTCTTTTGCTGTACGAAGCTCTTTAGTTTAATTAGGTCCTACTTGTCAATTTTTGCTTTTGCTGCAATTGCTAGAAGGGTATTTCCTAGGTTTTTTTCTTTTTTTTTTTTTAAATAGTTTTAGGTCTTACATTTAATTGTTTACTCCATCTTGAGTTTATTTTATTTTATTTTTTGAGGCAGAGTCTCGCTCTGTCACCCAGGCTGGAGTGCAGTGGTTCAATCTCAGCTCATTGTAACCTCTGCCTCCCAGGTTCAAGTGATCCTCCTGCCTTGGGCTCCCAAGTAGCTGAGACTACAGGCACATGCCACCACACCTGACTAATTTTAGTATTTTTAGTAAAGACGGGGTTTTACCAGGTTGGCCAGGCTGGTCTCAAACTCTTGACCTCAGGTGATCTGCCCACCTTGGCCTCCCAAAGTGTTGGGATTACAGGTATGAGCCACTGCGCCCGACTGAGTTAATTTTTATATATGGTGATAGGGTCCAGTTTGTTCTGTGTATGGATAGCCAGTTATCCCAGCATCATTTATTGAAGTCCTTTCCCCATTGCTTATTTTTGTTGACTTTGTTGAAAATCAGTTGGTTGTAGGTGAACAGCTTTATTTCTGGGTTCTCTTTTTCTGTTCCATTGGTGTATGTGTCTGTTTTTGTACCAATACCATACTGTTTTGGTTACTGTAGGCTTGTGGTACAGTTCGAAGTCAGTTAATGTGGTGCCTCCAGTTTTGTTCTTTTTGCTTAAGATGACCTTTCTTTTCTAAATGGCCTCTTCTGAGTGTTCTCTATTCTATCTACCTCCTGTGAATTATGAGTGGTGAATAAAGTATGAAGGTGTAGTAGTATGGTTTTGCAGGGAAATTTTGCAGGGTTTTATACTGGCTTTTAATAGTTATATTTTGAAACTTGAATATGCACAACCCTTACATATTTCCTTTTCTGATCTTTTTTCTTTGTCTGGTTTATTAGATGTGGCATTTCCCCACCTTCCTGTATGGCGAATATGTAAACGTGGGTATGTGCAAAGGAGGAGTCATCTCTTATGTCCCTTTTATGAATCACCCAGTTGTGTTCCTGGTGGATGTCTGAACTCTGGCATGGATTCCGAGATTCAGTTTCCTTATTTGTGATGTTCATCTTTTTGTGGTCCCTGTGATTGGCCTCAAGAGGAAATATCTGGAGCAGGGCCACAAGGCTGATTAGAGGAGGAAGGGACATAGAGGGAACAAGATATGAGGGGTATTGTTGTGAAAGGAAGAAGTGAAGATACAGCCCTGTGGAGTGTAAATGAAATTATCCAGGCCTCTTCTTACTTGAGAAAGAGTGTGAGTAATGGCCTCGTCTAAGAGAACACTGAGGAGCCAAGGGAGGTAATCTTTGGGAATAACCCTGTAGCCAGTTTGAGTTCAGGAGGCTATATAATGTTTTAGTTACTTTTGCTTTCTGTCACCTCAGTGTTCCTCTCTTCCTTCTGTGGTTTTAGGGCTTTGTAGTAGTGAAGAAATTTAACAGGTTAAAATGATAAGGATGATAGATTTACTGAGCGTCTCTTCGTACTTTCACCTACATCATGTTATCCTCCTCGAAGCTCCCTACAAAACATCGGAGCCTAGTATTTCTTCTTAAACAATCACACAGATTACTCTGAGAAGAAAAACGGACCATTTAAAACATTTTTAGAATCCTGTGATTTTGGAGCTGAAAGGGACTCTAAAGATTGGTCTGACCCTATATTGTGAATGAGTAGCTGAGCACAAGGTCCAGAGTGTGGAGAACACTACTCAGGAAAGTCACTCACCCAGTGAGTGCTGGTGCGGATTCGGAAAAGCCCAGGGGTGCCATGAGGGACCCCAGAAGAGAGATGCTCATAGCTGATTTTTTCTGAGGCATTAGAGTAGCTTCTGCACCACATTTTGTGGCTAATTGCCCCAGTTACCTCTAAGCCTCTGTGGCTAGGATATACAGACTAGCTTCATGCCTTCCACAAGATTATGTTTTAGTTTGGGAAAGAAGATTTATAAATAATGAATTAGCCAAGACTGTATATTAGGTGTGAGATGACGATACAGGAAAGTATAGTTTGTAGCTATTTTGGTGGTGATTGGCTGTCATTGGTGTGATTAGGGAAGGTTTTATGAAGACATGGGATTTGACTGGCCTCCCAGAAAGACTAAAGGACTGGGATTGGAGAAGGCATTTCAGGCAGGGAGAGTTAAATTAGTCTAAATTGAAGCTCAGCAGCTGGAGATTACAGGATGTGAAAGATCTTTGGCTGGATATGGGGGTTCATTGGGAGACTTACTAGTTGGAGCCACTGCTTAAGTTAAATTCCAATATGACAGATTTTAGGAAGATATTTTAGGATTGTGCTAAGATATTTTAGTATTCATTGTGATAGCTTTACTGCAGTAGTCTTTGGCCTCTTGCAGTAAAATAGGGTTTGTTTCAGTTTCACCTATTTGTACTACCTCTCTTTTTCGACTAATTTTCCTATTTCTCTCTGTATTTTAATTTCTCTCTGTGTTTTTCTCACTTCTGTCAGGTGTTTTTCCCTTAACTTCTCCCCGTCTATCAGATACTCAGAGCTACTACAGAATTTGGGAGGAGGATTTGGAACATAAGCTGTGACCTACAAGTGAATTTCCCCAGGTGGATGATAAACTCCACTGCAGGCCACAGAGGGGCCTCCTCATTCCAGCAATCTGGCCAGGCTGACAGACTCATAGCTTATGGGGGCAGGGGAGGGTGTAGGGGCCAGTATTTCTCCGGCTAGTGACGAACTGCCTGATTCTTTGCAGCCCAGACAGAGGAGGCAGGAGCCCCAGGGGCGGGCTAATCGCCTGGGCTGGGGATGCCTGGGCAGATGCAGAGGCAGCTGGAAAGGTGGCAGTGCACCTGGGTCGCTGGAGCTGCCGCCGTTCCTAGGAGACCAAGGAGCAGCAAGCCTGCGGGGGAGGGGGAGCAAGTGGGTTGCTGCTTTTAGCAGCTGAAAGGGCTGCAGGGAGCTCTGGGTAGGACATTTTCTGCTGCTGCTGCTTTTGCGGTAGAAACTGCTGCGAGTAAGTCAGAGGAAGGAGGATTGAGAAGGGAGGAGGCTTCACTTGCAGCCATGCTGAATCACTGTTGCTGATCAGATCTCCCACTGGTCTGCTGGGAGAATCAAGAACAGAACTAGGATCCCCGAGTGCATACACAGTTCAGTGGCTACCACCCTGGCTGGGCCTCACACAATGGAGGGTGAAAGGTATGTATGTATAAGTGTGTGCTGTGTTGTGTGTGTATATAAGTAAATGTGGGCTTGCGGTGCAGCCACCAGCTTTTGTGTTTGCATTGGCTAGGCAGGGTTGGAAGACCTGGCCACTGATGATCTTAAAGGGTGGCAGAACAAGAGCAGGAAAGCTGCTTTCCAAACCACCCATTCCAGGGCTTGAATCTCCAGATATCTGGCTTCCGCAAAGGCAGGTCTGGGTTTGCTAGGCAGCGGTGCACCCTGAAAGAAGGGACTTCCTGGCTAGTGTTCGGGAATAGTTTCAGCACAGGCTGAATCAGATTGCCTTCCTCAGGCTGTTTCAAGGAGGCGTTTCCCTTTCCTGGCTCCTTTCCCGGGGTGTTTTTTCTTTGGTGGGGGGTTTTTGATATCATAGTCGGGCTGGCCTGACATAGTATACTTGCATTTTCACGCAGGAGTGCTCGAATCTTCAGCAAGCATGCCATGCTGATGGCTGTGTGTGTGCGTGCGTGCACGCCGTGTATGCCTGTATACACACACATTCAGGGATGAAGGAGAGAAACCCAGTCAGATGACACTTGCTCTGAACTGAGTTTCATATTTGTATTGAAAAGTTTATGAGTAATACTGGAAGGGCTATGCTTCCTCCATCAGGGATTTCTTTTGAAATAGGAACCAGCAGAAAAGATTTTAAGTACTTTTGTTGAGCTGAATCTAACTAGCGAGGCAGTTAGATCCTGGCAGGCACACACATCTAAATTTTTAAATTGTTATCTGAAGATCTAAATCTTTCATTGTGAAGGTGCTCAGCGCAGTGCAGAGATGACATTCCTCTGTCTATGAAGTAAAATATCTCTTGAGTGCCAACCTCTTCATTCTTTGGTCTGCAGCAGGTAGAGTATGAGGCTTGCCATTTTATCTGAGGAGAGAAGACTGCAGGGAGGGGTCCGGCCATGGCAGTGCACCACTGAGGGGAAGGCTGCTGCTCCAAGTTGCCAGTTTGATGCAGACAGTAACCATCTGGTTAACAATAATAGGCTCAACTAAGTCAACACTAGAGAGTATCTCAATGAACACTTTCCTTTTCATGAGTTGTTGTGACTTCTGCATCTCATGGGGCACAGTGATGCCATTAAACATCTCTAGACCCTATTAGAACTAGCATGATGGTTGGGTGTCATCTCATTCTTTTGTCTGTAGAGGCCCTGGGAACTGTGTTTCTTGATGACTCCCACAGGAAGAGCCTGGGACTGACTGTGCTGCTGGTGCATTCTCTTTCTGGGTGCTCTTTGCAACAGGAATTTAGTGTTGAACTCCATGTGGCCTGCTAAGCAGCAGAACATATGAAGGCCTGTTTCCTAGGTGTAGGGCAGAGGTGAGCAGTGTCTTTGGTCCCCAAAACAGTGTCCCATTGATCTGGTAGGTGGCAGACAATGGGGTTGATGTGATGAAGTTTTAGAGATTCTGGGCCATGCCTATTTGCTTGACCTGTGGTGTAACTGAGGTTGAGAGGTCAGTGTGAGACTACCAGCAGCAGATCAAAGAGTTTTGGGCACTGTGTTCCCAGTTCTGTGTTCAGAAATGTAATGAGTCCCTGCCCCTGTCCTGGGGCCTCAGCTGGGATGGCTGATGTCTATGGCTTTAGAACACCAGGTTGCACATGTTCTTGTACTTTTCCTCTGCTGAAAGCAGATGGTAGACAAGAAATCCAAACCGAGCAGCTTCCAATGTTCACCAGATCACCCAGGTCATACGTTTTGTTCCTGCTCCAAGTCCAGCTTACCATGCCAGGCATTCAAGTCTTCTGAACTCTAACTCCTGTTCCCATTTCCACTGCTCACTCATATACCTACTGAGAATTCTATTGATCTCTTTCATGATCACCCATCCTATACACTACTCCATCTAGCCTCATATCCTTAGCTCCTAGAGTTTCTTTTGCTGGATGTCTTTCCCTTCCAATTTTGCAAAAATTATCTATCTATCAAGGTTATTCTAAAATTCTACTTTATCTTGGACACTCAGCTTTTCTAGTCCTGGCTGATGTTCTTCTGAATTCTAATACCTCTAGTTTTTATCTCATAGTTGCACACTGAATAATAGGCCCACCAGATCTTTTAATGCTTTTATTTCATATATCTTAGCAGTCCCCAAACTTGGAGACAGGTCCTCAAAGGCAAGGCTGGTGCCTTGTACTTCTAAATACCCCCATTGACTACTGCATGGGTACACAAATAGCAGGTGCTGAATAGTTATTAGCTGATTAACTAATAACTTTTGTGTGAGGCTTTGATAACTAAAAAGAAAGTTGGTGAGAGAAGAGACTGAAGCCTTTGGCCAATAGGCTCATCTTTGAATATCAACCTTATTATCTTAGCACGGGTAACTGACTCCGTGGAATGCTTTGAGGTAGGTGGGGAACAGAGGGAAGTAGCCTTGTTTTACAAGTTCCCTGGGAAATTGAGGTCCAGAGAAGCTGAGTGACTCACCTAGGATCACATGTCCAACCTCCAGAGACTGGAGGGATCCTGAATCTGGTGCTCGTTCCATACTTAACTTGCTGAATCTTAATCAGGGCTGTTTTTAAGCATTACAAAATTTCAACCAAGAGATTGCTAATGAACAATTTTTTTTCTTTTCCATGAGGGTATGAAAATACTTTCTACCTTGAAAGGCTATTAATTAAAAACATGGGCTTTGGAGTAACATAGACCTAGCAGTGAATCTGCTTTACAAACAGTGTGACCTTGAGTGTGTCACATTTTTTTCAGAACTAATTTTTCTCTTCTGTGTAAAGGGAATAATAACAGTACTTACACTTCATAGAGCTGTTGTGAAGATTAAATGATACAATATGTGTAAGGTACCTAGTAAAGTTTTTTAGGCACAGAGTGAGTGCTCAGTAGATGGTAGTTGCTATTATCATTGGTATCCACCTATTGCTACATCGTACCCTATACTTCGCTGCTGGGTTACTAACCAAGGCATATTTTAGGACCTCTCTCTGTTTATCATCCAAAGCAAATTATGTAGAACCATTTCCATGAGGAAATGAGGGAGCTTATCAGGCCATCATCTTGCTTCTTATCTAAAACTATCTCCTTATAGTAAGTTACCCCATAGGGCTTGGCATTTCTTCTTTTAGGTTTCACCAAGATCTACCTTAATCTTTCTTTTTATAGACAACCTGTGGCATCTAGTTGCCTCAATGATTTGGAACCATGGGCTGGATGCATGTTTGTTCAGGCCAAAATCTCTTAAGAACTTGTGAATTTGCACTAGCCTTTGCCGTATCTTTCTAGATTTCTAGGTCTCTCCTGGACCTTATGATGCTAAGTCTTCCCCAGTTCCCTCCATGGGAGAATCACTGTGGCTTGAACAGTCAGAGAAAGGTGATTTTGTCTTCTGTTTTGCAAAGGGAAAGGGTCTCTGGCTGTTAGCTATTACAATGATAAATTGTGTCTGTGTGAGTGTGAATGTAGAGAAGATAGATATCACAAATGGCAGTTGCCCTTGCAATTGGGATTTTGTTTCAGTTCTGGAAATCAGCCTTGTGGATAGCTTAAAATAAAATTTCAAAATAAATGGTTAGTCAGATTCATAGAGACAGAAAGTAAAATGGTTGCCAGGGGCTGGAGGGAGGGAGGAGTGGGGAAGTTATTGTTTAATGGTTAGAGAGTTTCAGTTTGGGAAGATGAAATAATTCTGGAGATGGGTGGTGGTGATGGTTGTACAACAGTATGACTGTACTTAAAAATGGTTAAAATTATAAATTTTATGTTACATCTATTTTACCACAATAAAAAACATTCAGGCCCAGACTGTGGCAGATCTGCAAGAGTTACAGAGCACCACAACTTTGGAAGAAGCATCATAAAAAAAAAATATTTTTCTTAAAATTGTGATTATTTTCTTCATCAGAAGCACAGAGATGACCCTGCTTGAGAGGGGCACCAGGTACCGGGCACTATGCTGTGATTTTGTGTGAGGTGTCCTCAGAGGATGGTTCTTACTGGCTGGTTTTTACGAAGGAGAGTCTGTTTTTGGACCTCTGGGAACTTCTGAGCCAAAGGAGCTCATCTGTTTACCCTTGATCCAGGAACGACAGAGAGAGAATATTTTCTGAGGAGACAAGACTTAGAAAGCCAGTACACTTTAAATGTTGAGTTTTGTAATGTCAGGTTGAATGCTGGCAAGACCCAGGGAAGAGCAAGTGTTGAGCAACCTAGCCTTTTTTCTGTTCCCAGCGGCAAGTCACCACTTAGTCCTCCCCCAACCTTAGAAGTCAGGGATAGAAAATTCTGTAAAAAGTTTTGGGCATCACTGCTGCCTGAAGCAGATGTGCATGCATTTCAACCATGATAATTGAAACCAAATTTTTCCATTTTGGAAATACTTTTTGGCAAAGTAAGGTTTTTCAACTGCAAAAACAAAGTCAGGGAAAGAAACCTCTTGATTTCCCTACACCCAGATTTGGATTTTTAGGATTTTACTTGCTAAGTTTTGAATTGGTAAGACCGATCTGAATAAGATAATTTTTGTGTAAGTTTTCCTAAAGCAAGTGCTTTATTTGATGAAATTTGCCATCATCAAACTGACCTAATTTTTTTTTTTTTCAGTTTCTGGGTGAATGTTCAAACTAGGTTAAACAGAATAGAGCACTAATAAACCATATAAAAAATAGCTTGAACATGTGTTGGTAGATTTTTTTTTCTGTTAAATAAGTTCAATGCCTCTCAGGTCAGAGATCTAACTTTTTATCATTTATAAGGATTTTCAGAGTCTTAGCACAACTTTCCTGGACTTTTCGTTTTCACTTATGAAAGTATATCGTAGCCACTATCAAAACCACACACACGCAAGGGCTCAGCTCTCCTATACAAACCAAACATAAGCTTGGCTTCCAAAATGCCACATAATGAGGAGCATGTTTTCTTTTAGTCTTTCTCTCTTCTTGTCTAATTCTATCTGTCTTTGTAAAATGTTTTACATTTTTACACACCCCACTTAAGAGCTTTCCCCTTGAGTTTTGAAGAAAGCAGTCTGTGACTTGGGGTTTTAGGAATGTGATTAGTAACATACCTGTTCTTGAGCTTGTTTACGAAGGAGCATGTTACAGGAATGACAGCAGCTGCTGGTCATCTTCGGTGAATCATGATTGGCTTGTGTGAAGGCCCCAGTGTGGAAACTCCAAGTTCAGTACGATTAATAACACTGACTCCAGTACACATGGCAATTTCCCATAATCAGAAGTAAAGCAGTGCTATATCACAGGTCCTAGGAGATTTGGTCTTTTTTCATTTGGCCTGGTTTGGTCACACAAGGAAGAATGTCAGAGAGTGGGACATGAAGGGTTGTGCCTCACTTGGCCTGATGGGCTATGGACATTATCCCGAGTCAGTGGACATTGTTATTAAGATCCCAGGCCTTGGGGTCAGATAGACCTGGGTTTCAGTGCCAGTTCTGCACTTACGAGTTATGTGGGACTTTTGGACCGATTTTATCTCTGTACCTTAAGAGATAATGCTACTTACTTCCTAGGGTTTTTCTGAAGATAAAATGAGATAATGGAGGTAAGGTGCTTTAACATACCCTCAACTTTCAGGAAATGTTAACTTGATCTGTACCTTACTAATGTCCATGTGGGCTATTATAGGGATTCAGCCTAATGCTATGAACTGAGGTGGCACTGTTGAAAGAGGATGAAGAGTATGGGGCTCTCTGGTAACCTGTGTGTAAATGGTACTTTGTGATGGCAGGACTGCACCACCAAGTCCTGAATCCTGCTGGCTGGACATCTTCAAGAGTCAGGTTCTTCATTAATCCAGAAGTAGAAATCTAACTTTGATCATTTTGGTCTTGAACTTTAGGATTGGAATACTTACTAGATCTGCAGTTTGACCAAAGTGCCAGGGGCTCAGAAATCCTGTCTATATAGGGTCCCATTGCTGTCCAGAGTTGGAGAAGCAGAGTCATGCCGATGACCTCATGAGAACCTAAAGTACAATAGTCAACATGTCATCAGTTTATTGATTTGTAGTAAAATATTACTGGCAAGATATTCCTGAGGGCCTGCAACCACATTCTGTCTCTCTGAAGGAAAACCACGGGGGAGGTCAAACTGGTCAAAAGGCTGCAGAGTAAACTAGGGACTGAGTTATGGCATTGGAGTATTTACAGACTTCAAGCTCCACCATGGGGATCTGACCTGAGGCTGAACCAGATGACAATATCTGATGATTAAATCACTTTCCTAGACAGAGTGTGATGGGTTGGACCGAGGGCTTTCTTCTCTGTCTGATTCTTAGTTTTTGGTTATTCCTTTCTAAATGACACTTTCTTTGTTGAGAGTTTTTAATGCATTCAGCACAGCTTTGCCCTGGCTCAGAGTTGTTTTGCCTTCATTGAGTGGTTTTGCCTCTTTATTCCATCTCATCTCTAGCTTGAACATAATGTGCTTGGGCCTCTTGTATGTGGCCAGTATCAGCTCATGACTTCTGAATTTTTTTTGCATCTCTTGGAGACCTTTAGAGGTGAAACAGATCATAACCTTTAATGGCATTTCTCAGACTCCACTTTCCTTCCCTCCACATTCTCGCACGCCCAAGATGTTCTGGAGCTCCTCATTTGTTTTTTCTTTTTTTTTAACTTTTATTTTAGGTTCAGGGGTACACGTGCTGGTTTGTTATATAGGTAAACTTGTGTCACAGAGGTTTGTTGTACAGATTAGTACCTGTCATCACCCAGGTAGCCAGTAGTTATTTTTTCTGCTCCTCTTCCTCCACCCACCCTCCATCCTCAAGTAGGCCCTAGTGTCTGTTGTTCCCTTCTTTGTGTCTGTGAGTTCTCATCACTTGGAGCTCCTCATTTGTTAGATGCACAAAGGCATTGCTGCACAATCAGCCTGCTTGAAGACTCTTCTATCCCCTGCCTTTCTAGCATGTTTTTTAGTATCCTTTCCTTTCCATTCACTGCCTCTATTTTCCTCAGCAATAGAAAGAGTCTAAGAACTGACACAGTAAGCAGTAACCCATCTCCCTTTCTTCCCTCTTCTCCAGTTGTTGCTGGCTTTCTGTCACTCCCATCCTCCTGATTCTGTGTCATCAATGTAGGGGACTGGGCTGCCTAAGAAAGTACTCCTCTCTGATCGTGGGGTGGAGGGGTTACGGAGAGAAAGTTGAGGGGGACAAAGCCATCAGTATTTTAATGAAGGGGAGTGAGGAAAGCTACAGTGGTCAGTAGTTAAACCTAATTTACTTATATATCCATTAATTTACTCAGTAATCATTCATTGAGCACCTATCATGTGACAGAAGCTAAGAATTCAGAGGTAACTAAGATACTGTCTTGGTTCTCATGGAGAGCTCACAATCTAGAGGGGGCAGCAGTGTGCTGGAGTCAGCACTCACTCACTTGCAAAAGCTGTTTGTTAAATTTTCAGGAATTTTGTGAGCCAGTTATTAAATATAGCCATTATTAACAATTAAATTATGTAACTTATAAATTATATTAAAAATGAATGTAATAAATACCCCAAACTCATCACTTTCTAATTATTTTTACTATAATCTTCTAGGGCTTTGAGGTTGTGTCTATTATGTCTTGCTGTAGAAATACTATACAGTGATATGATGGTGTGCTGTTGCACATCTCTTCCCAAATCTCATGTTCGGTGGCATCATGTTGGTAGCTTAAAATTTGCCATGGTGGGAGTATTTACAGTCTGGAAATTGGCAAATGTTACAAATCAGGGCTCCTTTCCTCCCAACCAACTGTTAAACATTTACCAGCACACACTGTGTGGGGCAGACAGATAAGTAAGAGGTAATTACAATACAATACAGAAGGAAGCACAGAGTACTGTGGAAATACAGAAGAGGGGAAACTAACCTAGTTTCCCACTAGATTTTTAACTAATCTAGTGAGTAGTGGAGTATGAGAGGGAAGGCTTCAGGGAAGAGGCTTGAAGGCTGGTAGGAACTAGCTAGACACAGGGGAGAATGAGTGGGGAATAAGATAGAACAGTTTTCTAGTGAGACAAAACTTCACAAGGCAGAGAGCCTAGTGTATTTTGGCTATTGCAAGTATTTTAGTATTACGGTAATAAGAAGTCTTCAGGGCAACGATGGGATTAAGGGCCAGGCTAGGTCCCTGAGATTTATTCTGAATGCAGTGAGGAATCAGTGAGACTTCATGTAGAGTATGCCTAGAACACACTGACATTTTGGAAAAGTCCCTCTGGAGTCTGGGAGGAGGTTATTATAATAATCCTGGCAAGAGACAATGATGACCTGGAATGGGGTTGTAATAGTAGCGAAAGTGAGAAGGAAATGGGGTGCAGGGATATTAACGGACATAGGATTTATATGATTTATGGCTGTATGTGAGGAGTGAGAGAGAGGGAGGAAGATATCAAGGATAACACCCCAGTTTTTGGCTTGGATAGGTGATTGGGTGGTTGGTTATGTCTCTGAGATAGAGAATACAGAAAGAGTAGCAGGCTTAAGGGAGGGTGGGGAACATAAATTTTGAATAAGTATGAGTTACCTGTGTAAAATCTAATTAGGGGAGTCAAATATGACGTTGGATATGTGGATCTGTAATTTAGAGGATAGAGGAGGGCAGGAAAGAAGGCTTTGGAAGGTGCTGTGCTACAAGAGGGCCTAAGTTTTAGAGCTTATATATTTTTAACTTTTATAATTACTATTTTATGTATATTTTATTTATAGTTTAACTCTGAAGGCTAACTCTGCTTTCATTAAAAAATAAAAGTGTTGGTCAGACTATCAACTTCTGCTCTACCATCTAACGCTTGTAAAGACAAGTGAAGGGTTTTCAGGTAGAGTTCAGATGACAAATAGGTCATGAGGACCTACTGTGGGCATGACCTCATCCTGGGCAGGCTAAGCTATACAGAGTCCTCAGACACATGTTCTTTGTTCTCTGGGTATGTTGAATCTAGTGTGAGGCAGGTAGGTGGTTGGATTTGTACTATGAAAAAGTAATCGGGCACAAGGCAGAATTCTATGTGCCAGTTGAGTTACAGGCCAGAAATACTACAGGAATTCAGAGAAGGAAGAGCTCACTTAGAACTGATGTATCCCGAGGGCTTCGTGGAGGAGGTAAAGCTTAATTGGTCCTCAAAGAACAGGTATTTAGATTATAATACAGGGAAAGAGAAGGGAAATATAGGTGTCTGCAGTGAACGGTTCATCTGCTTGGCACATAATAAGTACTTAGTAAATATTTGAGTAAGTGAGAGAGGTAAGGCTGGCATTTAGGTTCAGTCCAGGTCAAGGAGGTCCTTGAATACTAGTCAAGAATCATGACTTTATCCTGTAGACTGATGATTTTTCAGCTTTTTAGCTATAGAGTCGTTTGAAAGGAAATTTTATGTGGATACTCAACATGTAGAACAAATGGAGGCAGAGGGCTGTGACTGAAGCTTCAGCTCATAAACCTCACAGCCCCGAAGAGACCTGTGTGCAGTGAGGATCTGAAAGTCATGGTCAGATGACATTTTAGAAGGATCAGTTTGGTGATGGTGTGCAAGAAATACTTGGAGGGAGAGTATCTAGAGTGGGGAACAGCAAGCAGGTGGGAGGCTACTGTAATAGTCTAAGTCAGGGGAAAAGAGAAGCTGAAAGCCCAGAAAAGAAGGACCAACTATGTCTATCCTTATGGCTATGAAGCTCGACTGTCTCACATGTATGTCTTCCTGAATGGGGTCAGTGGGTATCTGTGAGCGTGAGGTAAGTTGGAACCAATTTGCAACACCCTTTCTGTGGGCTGTTGAAGGAACCATCCACTGCAGTGGGTTCATCATGGCACCAGTAGTGGTTCATATAAGCAAGTTTACTAGTAACAGGCCAGTGTGGAAATTAATTAAAGTATTGAGCCAGATATCTGGTGCTTTGACAAAGTTGACTAGATTCATGTGTTCTGATTCTGCTAGAGCTTATTTAGAAAATGGCTTAGATGATCATTTCTGTATATTTCTATAGCAAAGAGCAAAGATTCTGCCTGGCCCATACTTTCTCACTAAATCTACAATTGTTGACCCATTTGAATCTTAAATATGGCTGCTCGACTTGAATGTTGCTGGAACCCTGGACACTGGGATACAGATGAAGGTTCCTTTGTGTAGTAGCTTGAGCCGCAGGTCTGGTGGGAGGGGCACATATGAATTAACACTGACTATGGTTTTTAGTAGAATCTGGGGCCAGTTTTTGCTCTTGGAGAAATCAACCATTTTATGCTTAGAGTAAGGGCATTTACTGTGAAACTCTTTTCAACAGAAAACATCTCATGGCTGAGTCTGCCTGGAAAATTGTGTGCGTGTGTGTGTGCATGCATGTGCACGTGTGTGTGTGTGCGTGCACGTGTGCGTGTGTGATTTTGGCTGGGTCTGGGTAGGGTGAAAAGTATGGTGTTAGACTTGAACAAGATAGTGGGAATATACCTTAGTGTGGTCTGTGTTTCACAGGCGAGGAGAGGGGATCCACTAGCCTTATTTGGGAACACGAACTGAGAATGCTTGGGATTGGGACTTGATAGGGTGGGGATGGGGCAATCTATTGAGGTTTAAGTAGTTAAGATCTAGTATGAATGGAGGAAAAAAGGTTTAGGGGATGAAATGGTAAGATCTAGCAACTCTGTGCCTGGGCATGTGACCTTAGGTTGAGACATATGTATATGTGTGTGCATTTATGTACATGCATGCACTGTATTGCTGGAGGGTATAGGTTGTGAGCTTCAAGTATAGGATACCTAAACTCAGATCCCATCTCTACCACTTATTATTTATACAATCTTGTGAAGATTTTTTGAACTTCTCTGGGCCTTCAGATGTTCTTTTCTTAAATTTGTTGTTCTCTGGAAGGTTAATGAGTTGCCAAGAAGTGTGTACCTTCCAGAGACCAGGGACTCAGAATCTCCTTCAAACTTCCTGTGCCTTTTCATGGAGGAGCAGGGGAAGAAAGGAACCTTGGCTTCCTTCAGATGTCAAGCCTTGCCTGTGCATCAAGAGTGGAAAGGGCTCTGGATGGATTTGGGGAAACTGATGTCTTTCCCTAGCCAGCCCTACGGTCATGAGCAAGTCACTTGCTCTTTTAGGGAGGCTCTAGTGTGAATTATATTTTGTTGAACATTGATCCTCTGATAATAGGCAATCTATGTTTGAGACCTTTTGGTAAACACAACATTGTATTAACAAGGATACATCCTTATTGGACCATTCTGGAAAGTGCAAAGAGCAACGCACCAGAAGAGTGAGCTTTCCTGTTCACTAGCCACACTGGAGATTGTGTTAGTGCTTCTAAAATGGCTCTTTTTAGTTTATATATCTTTGAAGTGAAGCTAATAATATCTGTTCACTAGGCTTTTCCGTGCTTTAATCTTACTAGTTCCCTGTCAAGAACCTTCAGTGATTTCCTGATCTGTACCAAATTATGTTTTCTCATTCTGGCTTTTAAGTCTCTCCACAGTTTGAAGACAATATTTATAATGAATACTTGTAAAGTATTTTACAGTTTATAGATTTATCCCAAGGATGCAAGTATGGTTTAGTATTAGAAAATATATGTGTCATTCATCATATTACAAGATTAAAGGAAAGACCTCGGTTTCCCCAAATCCATCCAGAGCCCTTTCCACCCTTGATGCATAGGCAAGATTAAAGGAAAAAACCCATATGAACATCTCATTAGATACACAAAGACATTTGATAAAATTTAGCATAACTTTATGACTTAAAAACTCTTAATAAAAATAGAAGGGAATTTTCTTAATCTGACAAAAAGCATTTACAAAAATCCTGTAACAAACATACATAATGGGGGAACATTAGAAACATCTTTAAAAGCAGGAATATGACAATACTATTCATTAGCATCCTTTCTGTTTGACATTGTGTGGCCATCCTAGCCAGTGCAAACTTTTTTCAAAAAAGAAATTAGAGGCCTAAGAATTTGATAGAAGAAAAATCTCTGGCATTATATGCAGATAATATCACTGTCTACATAGGACACCTAATTTATGTTCAAATAGGAATAACAGGAACATTGGCAATGGCTGGATATATGATCAATTTGCAAAAATCAATTGCATTTTATAAACCATAACAATCAGAAAACATAATTTAAAAATACATCATTTCTATTACAAAAGAGCAATAAAAACCATAAAGTACTTAGGAATAAATCTAATCAAACCTGTGTAAGGTCTTCATACAGAAAAATCTAAAAGTCTGAGTGATATTAAAGAGGACTTAAATAAATGGAGAGATATGTTCATGGATAGGAGGGCATAGTGTCAGAAAAATGATGGTTCTATCCAAATTGATCTATAAGTTCAATGCAGTTTTTTCAATCAAAATCACATTCGAGTTCTTTATGGAATTTGACAAGCTAGTCAAGACACTTCTCAAAAATAACAGGACTGGGGACTTTCCGTGTCAGATATCAGACCTTATTATAAAGCTACAGAAATCATGTGGTACTGTTACAGAGACAGACAAACTGACCAGTGGAATAGGTTAGTAAGTCAAGGAAGAAATCTCTTTATATCTGGAACTTTAATATATGACCTAAGATGGCATGACAGATGCATGAGAAAAATAAGTTTTAAATACATCAAACTTGTGGAGAAAATTAGATCCCTATTTCATATCCTGACATAAATATCAGTATCAGGGCCTGGCACAGTGGCTCACGCCAGTAATCGCAGCACTTTGGGAGGCTGAAGTGAGCAGATCACTTGGGGCCAGGAGTTTGAGAACAGCCTGACCAACATGGTGAAACTCCCCATTTCTACTAAAAATACAAAAATTAGCCAGGTGTGGTGGTGCGCATCTGTAATCCCAGCTACTTGAGAGGCTAAGGCACAAGAATCACTTGAACCCAGGAGGCAGAGGTTGAGCCAAGATCTGCACTCCAACCTGAATGACAGAGTGAAACCATCTCAAAAAAGAGAAAAAATCAGTATCAGATGAAATAAGCACTTAAATACCAAAAGCAAAAATGTTAAACCTTTGGTAGAACATAGAAGTTAATATTTTTCTAGCTTTATAGTAAAGAAAGACACCATAAAATAAATTATGCTTATGGAATAGCTCATCTTTTGAAGAAATTTTTCATCTTTGCTGGTTGCTTCCCCTCTCTGATTCAAGTCTCAAGCCACATTTTCTGGCTTGAGACTTCCTTTACCTGCTTTAAACACACAACTCTAAGCATCCTCCTTTGTGCATATCTTCCTCTGCTCAGCTAACTTCCTTGTACACAGAATCCAAACAGTCCCAAAGTTCAGATATTCGTGGCTTACATTTGCATGATGAACTGATGGTGGGAAGGGAGCCAAAAGAGGAGTCTGTTATGGTCAGACAAGCTGTGGGTCTGCCACGCTGGTTGTATTTGAATGTTCCAATAGTTACGAATTCCAGTGTGAGATCTTTAGTGATTCTCAGGCCTCTGAAATATACTGTCAATCATAGAAGCCTCTTTCTCTAGCCAGTCTGCAAAGTTAAGTGGTAGCATGGATAGAGGCTCACTAGGGAAAATCAAAAGAGAGTACCCTCATTGTCCTAGAGTTGGAGTGAACTATGGGTCCCCAAATCTATACAAGTGGAGAAGGTTCTGTTTTCCTAGTAACCAAGCAAAGCTTAGCCTGGATCAAACAGGTAACTCCAAGGTCTCACACTACTCTTGGGAGCTGAATAGTTTCACCAGTTTGGGGAGAAACACCTTTCCTTGCTCATTCTTTTGATTCCTTATTTCCGCCTTCCATAAAGTTTAAAGATGTTGCTCAGGAGTTGTTGGGTAACTAGCTGGCACCCCACAGGGATTTGAGTATTTTTTCTTTCTCTTTCACTTTTTTCAAGAGAGAGTTTTGCTCTGTTGCCCAGGCTGGGGTGCAATGGCATGAAACCCCTGGGCACAGGCAGTCCTCCTCCTTCAACCTCCTGAGTAGCTGGGACTACAGGCATGAGCCACCATATCCTTGTCTCTTGATTTCAGTACAGAGGCATTGAGATTATGGTTGACTCTTGCTAGTTTTTACTCACTCAGTCTACACAGATAGCCTTTCTTTCCATAATACTTATAATCCTTTGTCTTTCTATGGGATTACAGTTTCCCAAAAGCTTTTGCTGTTGTTCCACTGCTTCCTGGAGTGTAGCCAATATGATTTTTCTAAAACACCGATTTGTTTACCTGCTTTCTATCCTACTTTGTTTAAAACCCTTTGATGGCTTCTCATTATTTCAGAAAGAAATCCAAACTTCTTAGCTTTGCTTACATGACACTTAAAAGGCTGCTTGGTCTTCTAGTTTTTTCTATTGATATTCCCTCTTGTGCTCTCCTCTAGTTTTACTGAACTGCCAGTACTTTGAACACACTTTGTGCTTTTTCTCCTCCAGGTCTTTGTGCATACTGTTTCCTCTGCCTGGAATACTCTTCTTCTTTCTCTTTACCTGGCTTGTTTCTGCTCTTTCTTCAGGTCTCAGATTCGAGGAAGCTTTCCATCAACCTGCCATCACTGGGACGAGTTGGCCATCCCCTGTGATTCTGTAGCTCCTATCAAATCATAATACTTAAAATGTGGTGTTTAAATGTTTACTTGGCATTCTCCTCTACTGAACTCTAAGCTTTGTGAGGGTAGTGACGGTGGCTTTGTCTATTGTTTTGTTTCCCTTAAATCTAAATGCAGTGCCTAGCACATAGTAGCCTCCAGTAAATGCTTGTTTAATGAACAAACAAACCTGTGAAGTGAGTGATAGAGTGCTTAGTCCCCTTCAATTTTCAGGGTGGAGAGATGGAGAATAAGGACCTCACACAAAATCACACAGTACTTGGTGGAAGAAGCTGAGCTATGACCTGCCTTCCTTCAGAGGAATGCACTTTGCATTGGAAGATACGAAGAAATTCCCACTACATTGTCTTTCCTACTGGGTCTATGTGAGAACAGGCTGATAGATGCCTCTGGTGGGTGGGTAAATGCATGGGCTTTTGGCAGTTGGATGAATGGGTTTACCAATGAGTGATTCTCTTTCCCTCCCTCTTCCTTCCTGTTCACAGTGTCAAGCTGAGCTCCCAGACTCTGATACAGGGAGGGGATGATGAGAAGAACCAGAGGACGATCACTGTCAACCCTGCCCACATGGGGAAAGCATTCAAGGTTATGAATGAACTGCGGAGGTACTTTTTCTATCTTGTCTGTGCCCTTGCAGAAGGAACTTGTCCATGAGCTTCATCAAGGACTGAGAACAGAAGTCAGAACATGACCACCTGGGGAATTCTGACTCTTTCCACCCACTCTCAGTCACTTGAGTTCCCATTTCTTTCTCTCCCCTTTTTTTTTTTTTTTTTTTTTTTTTTTTTTTTTTTTTTTTTTTGAGATGGAGTCTCGCTGTGTCATTCAGGCTGGAATGCAGGTGGCGTGATCTCGGCTCACTGCAACCTCCACCTCCCGGGTTCAAGCGATTCCCCTGCCTCAGCCTTCCAAGTAGCTGAGATTACAGGCGCATGCCACCATGCCCAGCTAATTTTTGTATTTTTAGTAGAAATGGGGTTTCACCATGTTGGTCAGGCTGGTCTTGAACTCCTGACCTTGTGATCTGCCTGCCTAAGCCTCCCAAAGTGCTGGGATTACAGGCGTGAGCCACTGCACCCGGCAGGTTTCCCCTTTCGAACTCTGCTTGAGACAGAATGACTTTGCCAGAAAACTGTCTTTCCTATGTATGTATTTAACACCTATCATTTTAATGATTAATCACAGGGGAAAAATCCTTTATGGTTACAGCAAGTCTATTCATAAACTTGATTTCCAACAGAATGGGCTGCTTGAAAACCAATAATAGAATGATTGCAACACCCACACACAATTGCAGATTAAAGACTGGATGTCATGTATTTTCTTCTGGTTTCACTCTCTCTTTCACTGGTCTGAACTTAGGTTGGCAAGACAGCCACATCGGTGGAAGAATACCTGGCTCCTTAAATGTAAAGAGAGAAATGAAATGTGAATGTACTCATCCTCTCTGAGCTAATAGTGGGGGGTACGCAGGCTATTTGTAAGGCCAATGTGCATGTTTGACAAGCTTGTTGCAAGGCAGGTTCAGGGCTCTGAACATGTGTTTCTGTACATGTTTTTTTGTACAAAGCCTGTGCACACGATCTCTTCTTTACCAGAAAGCTCAGAAGCTTCCTTTGCCCACACAGTTATTTAGTGCATACTTCATCCTGTTGTGAGGTGTAATTGTTTATTTCATCTTTTCTCTGTAGCTCATGAACTCTCTGAAGGCAGAGGCAACTTTTGAGTAATTTTTATCTCTAGCATCTGGCACTTCGTAGGAGCTTCTATTGATTCATCAAAGATGCCCAGAGGCACTGGCTAGGCCCTGGAATGGGTCAGTGGGGTACAAAGTAAAAAATATAAATAGGTCAATGAAAATAATCTCTTTATACTACAAATAGGTATTATGATGGAGGAATGCATCCAATGCCTGACAGGTGGTAGGTATGCAATAAGTATTTGTTTCTTAAAGAGGGCTACAGAAGCAAGTATGACAAGTGGGAACTTTGGAGAAGAGGGTTGATGCTTGAGCTGAATTTTGAAGGACAAATAAGAGTTAGAGAAATGAAGGGTAGTGGGGATAGGGAGAAACCTTCCAGGCAGAGAAAATGGCACATAGCCAAAGAAGTGTGTGTTGAATGGGGAGTTGAACTACTTTTAAACAAAAGTTCTACCTGATTCTATGTTTGTTTTCTTATGTCTCCTTTCTACAGGGCCTAGTCTTTGGCATTAATAACCAAGTTAAATTAAATTTGTATTATGCTCCACTGCTCAATTTTTATTAGGCCTCCTGCCAGATTTCCTGGAAGCTCTGCACATAGCTGTCTTAGGCATCGGGCTGTGCTGATGTCCATGCTTATGGGCATGGTTCTCTTGTTAACTGAAGAATTTGTCTTGTATTTCCTAGACACTATTGAAATTCCTCATTTAGTTCTTTTGGTTATGGCTTGTGCCCTTTGTCTGATTTAGGAGTCTTTCACCAGGCCTTATTTTGCCTGGTATTATAGTCAACTCCAGTGATGGCTGAAAGCGAGAACTTAGGAATAGATAAGTACACAAGATTCCCTGCACCCTTACTTTCTATTACTAACATCTTTTCTTTGTTTGTTTGTTTTTTTAAAGAGACAGAGTCTTGGTCTGTCACTTAGGCTGGAGTGCAGTGTCCCAGTCACAGCTCACTGTGACCTTGAACACCTGAGCTCAAGCAGTCCTCCCACCGTGGCCTCTCAAAATGTTGGGATTATGGTCATGAGCCACCATGCCCAGCCCCCTTTTCTTTAAATAATTTTTAAAAAAGACATCCTAAGTTCTCATTAGTTCTGTTACAAGTTACTAGGTTTTTCTCTTTCCCCAAAAGCATTGACTTAGATTTAGCCATCTCGAACAGTCCTGCTTCTTCTTCTCTTTTGTATAGTTCAGCATTTGTCAAACTCTGTTCTGAGAAATACTAGTTCTCTTAAGATGCTCTGTGAGAAAAAAGAGCTCTTGCCCCAATGAGTTTGAAGAATGCTATATACTGTACCTCTCTCTGAGATTCATAATGCATACTGGCATATTAAACGCTCTGAGAAGTCCTGCACTGAACTTGTCTGACTAAAGGTTTTCCACACATATTTGACTATAGAGCCGCCTTTGGTGGTTGTTGTATATAGACCAAGTGTTTTGTGAAATTTGTTTTGGGAAACACTTTTCTAATACCAGACATAGTCCTTTGCTGAAATTTAAGTGAATAATCTTATTCTCCCTCTTTCTGTTTTTTTTTTTTTTTTTTCAAATGGACCACAATCTATATATATTTGATTGGCTGGGAAAATTTTAATTCAGGTTTAGGCATAGATTTTCCTATCATTTTTCTTTTGCAAAAGGAACATATTTATTATAGAACATTTAGAATATACAAATGAGCAACAAGTCATCTATAATTTTAGTACATAGTGGTAACCATTGTAATACTTTGGACAGTATGCCTCTCTTCTTTAGAATATATGTCTCATTGCAAAAAGACATTGTGGCACAATAAAAGCCTCTACATTCCTTAGCTTAAATCATTTTAGCAAAATATTTATTTATTTTTATTTTTTTGAGGCAGAGTTTCACTCTTGTGGCCCAAGCTGGAGTGCAATGGTGTGATCTCGGCTCATTGCAACCTCCACCTCCCAGGTTCAAGCAATTCTCCTGCCTCAGCCTCCCAAGTAGCTGGGATTATAGGCACCTGCCACCATGCCCAGCCAAATGTTTATGTTTAATATAGCTAATGGCTACAAGTCTGTAGCTAAGACCAAGATTACAGTAGCTCAATGTATAGAACTTACAGGTTTTGTAACTTTGCATTTTGGCTTTGGTTTTTGGCTATATCGCTTAAAAGGTTTCATGGGTTTTGATGGGTGCCTGCCCACCTCCATTCCCATCTGACTGGGAATGTTTAAATTGGCTGTAAGTCTTTTGGCTCTAAGTTCTTGGCCATAGGGGTCCCACCAAGGGACAAGATGGACCTGGGGTAGGCAGGCACACTACCCTGGCAGAGATAGGACAAAATGAAAGTTTGGCCATCAATGCTGCCCCTGGCAGATCTTGTCTAAAAGAGTGAGAACGTAAATTAAAAATAAAAGTCTAAGCCCCGCAGGGACTGAACAGACCATCTCTTGGCCAAGGGGACCCCTGATTAACTTTGAAAATGGAGTTCTCAGCCATGATGGGAAGGGGGGTTAGTCAGACCCCCTCTCTTGGTAACCGTGACTAAGCTTTCCTCCCTAAGGTTCTAACAAAAGCCAGCCCTTTCAAAACACCCCACCACTGATATCAACAAACTTTCTGACACTGCCCTTACTTTTTTGCCTAATAAGAGACCACTGACCATAGGAGTGGTTCTGGCTAGTCTTTTTTGAGAATGCACGGTAAGGGGTTTCACGGCCTCTGCTTCACTTTTTAATGTCAGAGGACTGAAAACTCCACCCTCTGATCACCTCAGTTTTTGAACTTGGAGAGCAAGAACCTCAATTGCACATGTGCACGTTTCTCCTTTCATAATATTCATGACTCCTTCTATAGCTTATTGAATATGTGTATTTGGCCGCCTTGCTCAGCATAAATTCCTATTTCCTTTGCCCCTCTCTCAAAGTATATTGTTTCTGCCTTCTGGCTGGAGGCTGTGCTTCCCAGCCTGTCAGAATAGCCACCCTGCAGGCCGTAACCTTTATAAGAAATAAAGTTTCCTCTTGTTTTAAACAAACGAACGAACAAACAAACATATGCCTTAGTTGGGCATTGGAGTTTGTGACTGTAATCCCAGCTTTGCAGGAGGATCACTTGAGCCCAGAAATTTGAGGCCAGCCTGGGCAACATAGTGAGACCCATCTCATTAAAAAAAAAAAAAGAAATTTACGTCTTAACCTAACTTAACACTATATTGAACACATTTTTCTATGTCATTAACTGTTCTACAATATTAAGTGGATCAATGATATTCTATTTTTGATTTATTTTTGAAAGACAGTTCCCTGTTGTTGGATGTCTAGGTTTTCCCAGTTCCTCATATAAATAACCCCTGCTATGGTTATCTTTGTAGCCATATAACATAGTGGTTACAAACATAGATTCTGGCTTCAAATCTTGGCTCTAGTACTTATTGTGTGACCTAGGCAAGTTAATTAATCTCTCTGATCTCACTTTTGTCAACCATAAAATGAGGCTAATAAGAGTACCAGTCTTGCTGCCTTGTTAAGAAGACTAATGAATAAAGTGCTTAAAACAATGACAACACATATATTACTGTTGTTGAATACTTGTGCACATTCATGATTATTTGTATAGAAGAGAAGTAGAATTGCTGATTTGAACAGCCCGTAGAATAATAACTATTCCTTAGATATTGTTGTGAGATCCTGTCACATAATGAATATTCTGTAAGCATTAGCTATGATGATGATGATGATGATGATGAGTGCTAAGCACTGTGCTAGGTTCAGGAACATGGCAGGAGATAAGAGGACTAAAATCTTGCCCTTAGTGAAGCTTGTATTCGCATGTTATTGAAGGGCTACATCAAATTCCAAGGTATTTAAATGGCTAACTTCTGAAAACTAGAGTAGAAAGGGGAGGCAGGGAGGAAGGGGGTCTGCATTGATACTTTATTGATCTGAGTGAGTTTAATGGGAACTAGAGAGAGGCTGGGTATACTTATGGAGGCCTGGGCTAAAGTGTCTTGCCATCCAGGGGTTAAGCTAATGAAATGTTACATGATATTCCAGGGATTTGGGATTATTTCTTGCATTGCTTTCACGTTCCCTTCCCTTAATTTTAAGCTATTTTAGTTCAAGCACACATGTTCTTTGCATTTATGAATCACACAATTCATGAGTTTCCTATTCTTTTTACCTCCATGGTAGAGAATGGCTGTTGGCATAGTCACTGCCAAGCCTTCTCCCTCCTTTTGCACTTCATTGCTCTGCTGTGGCCAGACTGCAGCTGCTGCTTCTGGATGGCAGAGCTCTAGTGACTCTTACTCCTGACTTACCATCCAGCCAGCAAATGGGGCTGTGGGCCTTCTTAGAATAGCACATCCTAACCAGGCCTGAAAAGAAGGGGGCAGAGAGAATGGAACAATCAATGAGTAGAATCCACATGCAGTCTTTCTTTTCTCATTTTGACAATTTTAATCTCCCATTTCACCATTGCAAACAGTTCTCTGCTCTTATCTTTTTTTTTTTGATGGTCTGTCACTATGCTTTTATTATTGTTATGAACCATCTTAGCATATTGCTTTCTGTTTTTCTTTTGGTAACAGCTTTATCAAGACATAATTCAGATGCCATACAATTTACCGGTTTAAAGTTACAATTTAATGACTTTTAGTTTATTCACAGAATTGTGCAACCACAATCTTAGAATATTTTCATCACCCTAAATAGAAACCCTGTATTCTTTAGCAGTCATCCCCTCCATAGTTTACCCCATCCTTACCACCACTCCCCATCAGTCCTAGGCAACCACTAGTCTACTTTATGTCTCTATAGATTTGCCTGTTTTAAAATCATACAATATGTAGCCTTTTGTGTCTGGCTTCTTTCATTTAGCCTAATGCATTTAAGGTTCATTCATGTTGTAGCATGTCTCAGTACACCATTCCTTCTTATTGCAGAATAATATTTCATTGTATAGATATAGCACATTTGACTTTTGGCTATTATAAATAATGCTGCTATGAACATTCATGTACAAGTTTTTGTGTGGATGTATGTTTTTATTTCTCTTAGGTATATGTCTGGGAGTGGGATTATTGGGTCATATGGCAACTTTAATCTTTGGAGGAACTGCCAAACTGTTTTCAGAGCAGCTGCACCATTTTACATTTCCATCAACAGCAAAGCTTCTAATTTCTCCACACCTTGTCTAACACTTGTTACTGTTTGTGCTTTTGATTATAGCCATTCTAGTGAGTGTAAGGTGGTATCTTGTTGTGGTTTTGATTTGCACTTCTCTGATTGTTAATGATGTTGAGCATCTTTTCATGAGCTCTTTGGCTATTTCTATATCTTATTTGGAGAAATATGTGGGGTGGGGGGATGGGGGAGGGATAGCATTAGGAGATATACCTAATGCTAAATGACGAGTTAATGGGTGCGGCACACCAACATGGCACATGTATACATATGTAACAAACCTGCACATTGTGCACATGTACCCTAAAACTTAAAGTATAATAAAAAAAAATCTCTTGTTCATTTTTAATTAGGTTATTTTTCTGTTTATTATAGAGTTGTAACAGTTTGAGTTCTTCACATATTCTAGATACAAGCTCATTATCAGGTAGATGATTTGCAAAAAATTGTTTCTCGTTCTATGGATTGTCTTTTCATTATCCTGATGGCATCGTTTGAAGCACAAATGTTTTAAATTTTGATACCTAATTTATCATTGTTTCTTTTATTGTTTGTGCTTTTGGTGTCATATCTAAGAAACCATTGCCTTGTTTGGAGTCATGAAGATTTACCCCTATATTTTCTTCTAAGAGTTTTTATAGTTTTAGCTCTTACTTTTAAATCTTTGAGCCATTTTAAGTAAATTTTTGTATGTGGTGTGAGGTAGGGATCCAACTTCATTATTTTGCATATGGATATCCAGTTGTCCCAGCACCATTTGTTGAAAAGACTGTTTTTTCCCAGTTGAATGATCTTGCTACCTTGTCAAAAATCAATGGAACATAAATATGAGGGTTTATATCTGGACTCTCAATTTTATTTTATTGATCTATATAGCTATCCTTATACTAGTACCACACTGTCATATTTTTTGAGATAGGGTTTCATTATGTTGTCCAGGCTGGTCTTGAACTCCTGGGCTCAAGCAATCCTCCTGCTGCAGCCTTCTGAGCATCTAGGATTATAGGCATGTACTGCTGTACCCAGCTACACACTTTGTTTTTTTTTGCTGGTTATTCCTCCCCTCAACCTCTTAACCATCTCCCATGTCTGAATTCCAGGACCATGTAACCACTTGCCTGCTTGGTAACCTTACTTACGTGTCCAGTGGGCAGCTCAAACTTAACATGTTTAAAATTTAACCTCTAATCTTAAATGAAATATTATATGGAAAAAAGAAGATATGGAGGAAAAGTGAAGCAGACAATTGAAAAAAAACACATTTTTTTCAAATATAATTTTTTTCAAAATATGAAAAGTTAACATTTGCTGAATATTTACTATTAGCACTATGCATTATCCGATTTACAGCACATGTCAATTGTGTGACACTCTGGGGACATTGTATACTTGTCTACACTAGAGAGTGGTGGGGCAGAGGTTTGAGAGGCTTGAACTCAGGTGAGTTTGATTTGAGAGCCTGAGCTCCTTCCTAACAGCTACATTGTACTTTTCCACAAATGGCAAAGTGTCTAGTCCTACTTTTCTCCCCTCAAGATGGAGTAGTGTGATAGCTCAGAAAAAAGGATCCCATAGGATCCCAGGTAAATTGAATAGGAGTGCTTGTGAGCCATGCAGTACTTTAGAGCTACTACTTCCCTCTTCCATGTAGCATGGATACATAAAGATGTCTCCAGTGTGCAGACAGGCTTCCCCACCCCCAGGGAAAGCCCATCTTAACTATTTGGCAGGTTTCTTTTGGCCAATTTCCCAGGTTAGTGTTTCTCTGGTCTTAAGATACACTTTCCACCCATCAGAACTGCTGTCATTTATTTGCTTAACTGGATTCTCCATCTTTATTCTTCATTCCCTTGTGTTTCTTTCCCATTTGTTCAAAAATTGTCAGGCTCCCTGGGTTTGTGCAAGATAACACACCCTGACATTTGTTTGTTCAGTTCCTAGCACTGAACATTTGTTCAGCATTTCTGACTCTTCTCTGCCAACAATTTTCTTATTAGTTACCAAAAAATATAACTGGTTACTCTTTTTTTTTTTTTTTTTGGACAGAATCTTGCTCTGTCACCCAGGCTGGAGTGTAGTGGCATGATCTTGGCCCACTGCAACCTCCGCCTCCTGGGTTTCAAGCGATTCTCATGCCTCAGCCTCCCTAGTAGCTGGGATTACAGGCATCTGCCACCACACCAGGCTAACTTTTTTTTTTTGTATTTTTAGTAGAGAAGGGGTCTCACCATGTTGGCAAGGCTGGTCTCAAACTCCTGGCCTCAAGTGATCTGCCCGCCTCAGCCTCCCAAAGTGTGGTTATTCTTAAATAGCAGTGATAACTCAATTTTCTTCCTAAATGCAAGTAAAAATGTCCAAGATGAGTCTATTAATGTTGGAAATACATTTTTAGAATAAAATTTAATGAGACTAAAGGCCGTTTTCAGATGACACCTGTAATCCCATTTGGCCCCCATGATATATGTCCCAAATGCAGCTAAAACAGGTGAGACAAATGGGGTGAACTTATTTGCCCATGGTCTCATAGCCAGTTAGGGGAAGAGCCAGTTCTGTTCCTGGTTGCGCTGGTTTATCCTGATACAGTTGGTGATTCAGGTCAGCTGTCCACTGCAGGGTAAGGTCTCAATCCCCAAGTTTTGCCTCTTGCTGCCCAAAGGTCTCACCCTCCCAGGAAGCCTCCTTAACGATACCTTATTCCACTTCCTGTCCACTTCTCCCTGTTGGGGCTAACCTGTCTTCTGTCTTTTCTCATTCTGAATGTCAGCCAAGCATGAGGCATTGTGGTACCGTGGAAAAGCCACTGTGTCTGGAGTAAGGAGAACTGGATTCAAGACTTAGGCTTCTGTGGCTTTGGGCATCTTTTCACCTCTCTGAGTTTCATAGACCAGATGATCTCTAGCAGCATTTGCAGCTCCAGCCTTCATGATTCTATTTCTCTGATATGTGAACCTAAACAAATATCTTAGTAGTTGACAGTGACTTAATGTGCTACACCAGAGATAGCAAATATGTAGCTTTTCTTCCATCCGTCAACCATGGCAGACTCATTAATTGGCCTCAACATTCTCACACAGAATCTAGTCATGACCTCAGCCTTCTCAAACCAGGATAGTGTGCCAAGTAACCACTACCATTGGCTCACAGTTGAAGTTTGTTTGTCCTCCTTGTCTTTCCTCTTCTCTCTAGTGCTTTAATCTCAAGGAGGGATGAGTGGTGATCAGGATACCACTGAAGAGCATGGGTTCTGGGCTTCAGCTGCCTTCATTTAAATCCTGTTTCCACTGTTCCTTTCTGTGTGACCTTGGGAAAATTACTTCTCTGGACCTCAGTTTCTTCATTTGTAATGTAGGCATAACAGTTAGCCCTATCTCCTGGGGTTGTAGAGAGGATGAAGTAATATGTGTAAAAAAGTGTAAAAAAGTGCTTAGAACAGTGCCTGGCACATATAACTCAATAAATATTAACTATTATATTGATAACAGGCATGATAAGAGCTTAGAAGAATGATGAAGGAAAAATTCTTGGGTTGATGGGAGCTCGTGGCACCCTATCAATCTCTAAAGTAGTCAGATCTCCGTTCTGTCTATGAATGTGGATTGATCACATTTCATTCATTAATTTATTTTTTCAGTAAAAATTTAGGGTCTACTATGTGCTAGGTATGCAGCCAGGTGTCTAGGATACAACATTAAATAAGACAAGTCCCTTTCTGAGTTCAGTGGGGGTGACAAACAGAAAGATAATTACAGTATTTTTAATAATTGCAGTGATTGGAGTTTGCACAGGGTCTTCAGGGAGCACCGTGTCTGCAGGCAGAGTCTTCTTGTTGAAAGTGTTAAATCTGGGTCAAAAGAGAAATACCTAAGGCTGGCTTGCCTCTTACTGGTGTGTTGCATATACAGTGGGTCCCTTGGGGGAATTGTTAGTACTTGGTCTTGCTGGTGACACACTTCAGTGGTGTGCTCATGTTCCTCAGCATTCATTCAGTCACTCGAATGACAGCCCCAAGCTTTTGCCACTGTTCCGTGAGCCCTTTAACCCCTAATTCTCAATCTGAACTGATGGAATTGGGGAACAGAGAGGTGAAGACAAATGAAGCAGCCTGGAATTTACAGCCAGAGTAGTTGGATCTCTCCATGGACCTTAGGAAAGCATGAATGTCAGGTTTATCAGGGATTTGGAAAAGTCAATGAATCCACCCCCCTGCCTAACTCAAGATAGAGCAAGTCCCTGTGACAGCTTCGTATACTGATAGTGTGAAATCTGGGTGGGAGAAAAAAATACCCTTGTAAGATGAGGGTAGGTGTCCGTGCTGCGACCCATCCTGTCCTCTCACTGGTGTCTTACAGTAAACAGCTGTTGTGTGACGTGATGATTGTGGCAGAAGATGTCGAGATAGAAGCCCACCGTGTGGTCCTGGCAGCCTGCAGCCCCTACTTCTGTGCGATGTTCACAGGTATGGTGAGTGGCCAACATTAACCCATGGTTATGGGGCTGCAGCCGCACTGGGAGAATGTTGGGGGTGGTGACATGAGGGGAGGGAGGAAAGAGAAAGCCATTAGCCCACTATGAGGGGCTTCTCTATGCCAGATAGTGTGCTTTGTGCCATGGAGGACTTGATGGAACCAAGTCCAGGCTAGTTGGGCATGTAGCCCTTGTCCACCATGAGGAAAAAAGGTAGACTCACATAGTCCATTAGTTCTCAAAACTCAGCCTGCACCATAATCATGTGGGGGAGCTTGTTAACAATGTAGACTCCTGGGCTCATGGCCAGGCCTTCTGATCTCTCACTTTGCAGATGGAGGACACTGAGGCTGAGACAAGGGAAGAGACCTGCCCAAGGTCACAGTGAATGAGTGGGACTTGGCTTCCTGGCACCTGGCCCAGTGCTTTACTAGCTGGCCTACCTATTGTCCTTCCCTAGACCTTCATTCCAGACAGGGGCCCTGGGCCTCCTCTAATCTTTACGGGAGTGGAGGAGATTTGGAAAAATGATGATGGGTTTTGAGGGGGATGAGAAATAGGTATAATCAATATCTGGCATTCAGTTTCAGCACCTTTGCCAACTTTCCAGGGTCCCTGTTTACTGGGCATGCCCAATAGCCTTGTCCAAATATTTCCCATCTGTTAGTTCTGAGATTGAATTACCTGAAACCCACAGGCTGAGCTTCCTGTCTGTAGTTTCTCTCAGCACCTCCCCTGAACCAGGTACTTTCAGTGCTCTATAAATCACTGCCGACAGAAGGAGGCCATCTGGGCTTGGTGAGACCTCCAGACTGGGTCAGGTGTCCCTTCTACATGCTTTCCAAGTGCCTGTGCCTGCTCTGAGTATGGCAACTGTCACCCTGCATTCTTGTCTGTTTCCTGGGATCTATAATGTCTATGCCCTGTATCTCATGTAACTGACTGCCTTTCATCCTGCAAATGTCTCCTCCTCAGGCAGGCCCCCTCTCACCACTCTGGCCATAGTTCCACACCAGGCCTCTCTGTATCCTATAACTTGACTTCATCTTTTCATAACATTTATCACCATCTGAAAATCATCTTGGTTTGTTGTTATGTGTTTTTTACCTGTCTCTCCTCACTAGAATATAAGCCCCATGAGGACAGGGACCTTGTTGGGCTTGTTTGTTACCATATACTGCGCACCCGGTACATGGCAAGACACAAATTTTTTTTAAATGAGTGATTGAAGTATCTCCTGCACCTGACTGTGAGCTTTGGGCACTTGGGGAACATGTCTTGTTATTGTGGAATCCTCCATGCCCCCCACAGGAGGCGGTGAATAAGTGAATGTCTGAAGAATGAACACAAGCTTGCTAGGGATGGGTGAGTGCAGGCACATTTTTGCTGAATGGGCTGTAACTGTTTTCCTAATATGGTACACAGCTGGGCAAGACTGGTTTTGTTGGGAGAGACTTGGCACTTGTGCACTGAGAGTTTGTCACATGTGTGTCCCCCTTGGCTTGTCATGTGAAGAAGTTGGTCTCAACTTGGAGTGGTGCCTCTGCTAAGTGGACCAGGCTACTCTTACCTTACTTTCAGCCTTGGGCCAGGAATTTCACATTGTAGCCCAGAAAACTAGCCAAGTTCAGTATCTGGAAATTTTGAGCTGCATTCCCTTTTGAGTTGTCTTAAACCCTAGTTGCAAGGCCTTTATTTCCTTTTTTTGCCCCTTTCCTTCATCAATCTCTATTTTAAAATAGTTCATCTTGTCTCCAAGAGTTATTTAGCTGTAACTTCAATAAATAGCTCTGCCAGTTATTCTTTGTGTGTGGGGTTTGGAAAGTTCAGTGTTGAGGGAGGAATCTGTTTGGAATTGCAATGAATTGTCATGCTGGCTCCACTTTTTGCTAATGAACTTGCCTCTGAAGTAGTGGAAGTGTCGTATCAAAACAAAAGTGATTTTACAAATTGGAAGAAAAAGTACTTCTGGGGCATTCTTAGATTCTAGGAATGGAAGGGACGGGAGAATCAAGAGAAGAAAGCAGTGTAATGCAATGCCCAGCCCAAGCCTTCCATTAAACCTGGTTACCATCCATCCTTCCACCCATCCATTCACCCATCCATCCAAATATTGTTCACATGTGTTTATTACAGGTAAAAACCAGAAACTGTGGGCAAGCAAAAAGTAAAAAATTATGTGTACTACAACATCTAGGTAAGAGTATGGTTTATATCTTTTTAGATTTTATATTTATAAATGTATGCATATACAAAATATATATTTTAACATAAATAAGTTCATTTAATGTGTACAGTTGAATAGTCTTTTTTTTTTTTTTTTGAGACAGAGTCTCGCTCTTTTGCTCAGGCTAGAGTATAGTGGTGCAGTCTCAACTCACTGCCACCTCCGCCTCCTGGGTTCAAGTGATTCTTGTGCCTCAGCCTCCTGAGTAGCTGGGACTACAGGTGTGTGCCACCATGCCTGGCTAATTTTTGTATTTTTAGTAGAGAGTGGGTTTTGCCATGCTGGCAAGGCAATCTTGAACTCCTGGCCTCAAGTGATCCACCTGCTTCGGCTCCCAAAGTGCTGGGATTACGGGCATGAGCCACTGCTCCCAGCCGAAATAGACTTTTTTGATGTATGTATTTTTTTTTTAATTGCTATTCATCTTCCTGGAATGTTCTCTCCTCCATCTTTTGGCCTGTCTGACTCCCGTTCATCCTTCATTACTGCTTAAGCATCACTTCCTCAGGAAGGCCTTTTATGACCTCTTTGGCTTAGGTTAAATTCCTTTGCCACTTACTCCCATGGTACTTTATACTTCTCTTTAGTATTACTACTCATCTTATTACTTCCTCAATATTTGATTTCCCTGGCCAATCATATGGTTTATAAGGGTAAGAACGATACCTTTAAAATACACCACCATGTCCCTGCTGCCTAGCATGGTCTTCCATATAGCAGGTGCTCAATAAAAATTTGTTTAATTGAGCTTAGCAATATATAATTACTATCTTTCCATGTCAATGAAATTGCAGTTACAACCTAATTTTAATGCCTTCATCAGATTCCATTATATATACTCTAATTGAAAATTCATTTCCTTCTTTGTTGGAAATTATAGTTTTATGTAATATTTTGTTATTATAAATAATGTTATAATGTGCATCCTTGCATCTTAATCTTTATTTACATTCCTGATTATTTTACTAGAATAGATTCCTAGAATAAGAAGTACTTGATTAAAAGGTATGAACACTTTGAAGACTTTTGAGACATGTGCCGCATTGATCTAAAGAACAGTGGTACCAGCTTATGCTCCCATCAGCAAGGTATCTAAGATTTATGTATTTTTAAGGCCCATTGGCTTTGCCTAAACCTTGGTAAACAGGTACTAAAAATCTCCAGTAACATTGCAAAATTTTGTTATAATTATCAGGTTCAGCTTCAAAACGTGTAAAATGCATTGTGTGCTGAGAGTAAGAGGCTGACTCTCGTTAGATCCATTTCTGTCAGTATGTTTAAAGCCAAAAGGAAAGTAAAATACACATGGCTTTCTTCTGACTTGAGTTGTGTGATGATGATCTTTTACTCAAGCTTAAATGTTTTTATTTTTTTGTCCTCTGAGTTCATGTTGCCCAGATGTCCTGAGGTGGTTCCAAATACCAATCCCACACTTCTTGACCATTGTCCTGTGGACAATAACTTGGAATAAATGAGAAACTGAAGTCTGAGTGCCCATCAGAGAGTGTCCCAATCCAACCAGTCTATAAGAAGATCTGGGATGAGCAGTCAACCTATTTGCCCTTTACTGCTTTCAGCATAACTTGAATGGGGAGGCCAGTAGTGCTGTGTTCTGCCCATCTTTTTCCTATAAAGATGAAATATCTAGGACTCATTCCCCATCCTCCCCATCCAGCACCTCCATCCCAAGGGAAGCAATTTTCCCAGAATCTCCTCATCAGTGTTTCTCTCTTTATTATGCCCTTTACCATGGCTTCTGTATACTGTAGTATTTGTACTCCATATGGGTCCCTGCCTACATGTCATCCAGATACAGCCCCCATTTTATGGTGTTAAAGGAACTGAGGTCTACAGAATATATGGGCTCAGGGTCTTATGCCCATAATCATGGCTAAAAGACACTTGGGTTTCCATCCCAAACGAAGCCCTGGGAGTGATCTGTCCCACTCATCTGGTCATATTGTACTGTATGTAGTGGCTGATTTCGATTGGTTTTTGTTTTTTAAAGAGGAGTTACTGTCCAGTTTTAGTTACTGTCCAGTTTTTATTAGATTTAGGCTGATGTTTGGTATCTTTGAATATATGGTAAGTAGAAATAGGGAGGAGAGTTCAGGAATGTGCTGGGGGTGAGAGACAAGGGGCTTAGACTTGGAGTAGGCACGAATCATCCACAAGGCAGAACCACGAGGGCCTGGCTGTCTTATTCACTTCCCAGGCATGAAGTTCCTTCCATAGAACTGTTGTTTCACCCTTGCTGCAAGACAGACTCTACCAGGCCCTAGCCTGTGGCCCGTGTCTGTGTTCTGGGTGTTTGTATTGTGTACTGATGCCTTTGAAGAACTCTGCATAACTTGCAGCTCAGCAAAACTGAATACAAGGCAATGGACAATGAGAGAAGGAGAACTAGGGAATAGAATTCTTTTCTTAGACAAAGTAGGCCTTCAGGGAGGTTGCAGAGTAATAGTGGTAGTAGATAGGGTCTGGTTTCTGAGAGTTTTGCCCCTGAGGAGTCAGGGATTAGGTAGAATAGTTCAGAGAAAAAGGGATGGAGGTGTCAGAGGCTGCCTGGGATGAAGGAGCAATGGCATTACCTTCCATGTGGCTATCTTCTAGAGTTAGTCACTTTTGGGCTAAGTGACAGTGACATAGGGCTTCCTCTTCCTGTCCCTATCATACCACAATAAAGTCAGGCATCTTTTTCTGGCTCAGGAGACCCAGATTTGAAGGTGAGGGAGCCAGTAGTCCTGTGTCATAGTGTTACTCTTGATGCAGAAATGGCAAGTTTTTTGAGCAGGAATTTGGCTTGTTGTTCAACAGAGGACTGTGTGGTGCTCAGGAATAGAGACTGCTATTCACTCCCAGTGGTTTCTCCATTAAGGTCCAACTGGTTTGACCGAGATGGTCTGAGGTACACTCGTTTGGGTTTAGAGTAGCTCAGCCTTAAAATTGAGACCACCATTGGAGATAAACTATTGGTAAGGAATATTTTATGAATGTTTATAGAAGAGGTTTGGAGTTGGTGATGTGGGGGCCTCTTTACTAAGGATTAAACACAAGTGTGGTAATGCCACCTTGTACTGGGTGATGGTGTGGTATCTTGGAAAGGGCTTTGGAGTAATAATGACCTGTATTCCAATCTTAACTGCATAGGTGTGTGGAGAATTCACTTTCCTCTCTGATCCTCAGCTTTCTTATTGAAGAGACTGGAATAATAACAATAACTAGGGAACAAATATAGGTAACGGGTATAAGGCACTCAGCACTGCGTAGATAGTTAATAAAGTCTACTTTTATTATTGTAGAGCACGTCATAGTTTTTAAAATTCTTGTGGATGTCGGGGGTGGAGGTGATTAGGGTTGATTTTTTTTTTTTTTTTTTGTAGTCACTATGTAATGACAGAGGCATTTTTTTCCTGACTTTGTGCTTCCTGTGCTTCTAGTTGAGCAGAAAGATATTTCCAGGTGGAGGAGGGATGAGATTCCAGGGAGGGTGGGTGATGAGGCGGTGTCTATCACTGTGGTTCTGCTGGATCCTGCTGTCCCACCTTTCACAATCTCATTGTCTCCTTTGATTCTCACACAGCCTTGGGATAAAGGCAGAACAGAGAATGTCCTTATTTCACAGGTGATATAGGGTAACCTGTGCTTCAACAGAGGATTGTGCGGCACCTAGGAATACAGACTGCTATTCACTCCCGATGTGACATAAGGACCTGTGAACTAAGGACATTCCCTGATCTGCAGTCAAATGGCCCAGACCACTCACCTGCAACAGGGTTGGTCAGAATTCAAGGAGATGGCAGAGTATTTCTTTTTCTCCTGTGAGGTTAATGTCTTTGGCCTTAGTGCTCAGCTCTAGCCAAATGAGTTGGCAGCCCAGATTTTAGGACTTAGATGAGGGTTGGGGGGAAGAAAGTTCCATAACCATCTTAGTGCCCATGAAGAATCATTGTGCAAAGGATAAGGATTTTCCTGTGTTCTCTCTACCCAGAACATGAGACTAAATTACAGTACTAATTCAAGTTAGGAGCAAGAAGGTATTCTGTGACATAAGGACTCTTGAACATCCCCTTTTCTTGTCTTTAAGGACATATAACTATGTAGGGGTAGTCGGTGGTTTACCTGCGGTGTTCATCAGAGAGACCTGCCAACCAATCTATTCCATTTTCATTCTCAAGGCTTTATTTACTTAATAATAAGGTTGTTTTTATAGCAATGACCTGGAAGATGAGCTAGTGATTTTTCTAGACATCTTGAGTCTTCTGTGATAATGAAAGATTCTCCTTTCCCTCCTCCAGTCCATCCTTCCCCCTCTTGCTCTTCTTTGGCAGTCTTCCACCTAAAAAGGTCTCAGCTGTGCACATAGTGTGCTTGTTAGGATCTAGAATGAAGACTTGGATGCTTTTACCTAATAGGCTTCTGGGATCGCTTGCTCTTCTGGGCCCTCCGTGGTTCTCAGAGGCTGCTAAGTGCAAGGCCCTAACGGTCTAAGTATTTAAAGAAGTTCAAGACACAGTCAGGCCAACATCATCTTTTACCTGATATTCTGCAGCAGTCTTCTAATTCGTCAATCTGCCACCTGTTTTGTTTTCCCATTTCCCCACCCATCCTCCACACTGTGGCTACAGTGATTTTCCCAATATAAAAATCTGATGTATCCCTTACCTGCTTAAAATCTATCAGGGGCTCCCTGTTGCCCTTAGGATGAGGTCTAAACTCCTTAGCATGGCCTGTGAGTCCCTCTAATGGTCCAGCTCCTGCTGTCATCTACAGCCTCGTCTCATCATTCTTCCCTAATGTGCTCCAGCCAGACTGAACTTGTTATGGTTCCCAGACAGGTCAAAGGGTGTGACCTGGTTACAAAGGTAACACCCTTTGTTACCTCCAGACCTTTGTATATACTATTCTGTCTGTCTGGGATACTCTTCCCTCATTCTCACCTCTCTTCTGAATAACTATGACTCCTCCAGATCAGTGGCTCTTAACCATTATGCATCAATCTGATGAAAACAATGGACTCTATCTCTGGAAGAGCAAACCTGTGCTCTTGTGTGCTCATCATTTTGCATGCAGCTTTAGGGTGCAGGAATCCCTGGCTTAAGAACCTTTAAAGCTACATCCCCCTTTCTAACATTTGACATCTTTTTTTTTTTTTTTTTTTTTTTGAGACGGAGTCTCGCTCTGTCGCCCAGGCTGGAGTGCAGTGGCGCAATCTCGGCTCACTGCAAGCTCCGCCTCCCGGGTTCACGCCATTCTCCTGCCTCAGCCTCTCCAAGTAGCTGGGACTACAGGCGCCCGCCACCAGGCCCGGCTAATTTTTTGTATTTTTAGTAGAGACGGGGTTTCACCGTGGTCTTGATCTCCTGACCTCGTGATCCGCCCGCCTCGGCCTCCCAAAGTGCTGGGATTACAAGCGTGAGCCACCACGCCTGGCCACATTTGACATCTTTTGCAGTTGTTGGTTTTCTTGTCTCTCTATCCACCAGACTGAGCTCCATGAGAGCAGGGCTGTGACTTGTTAACCACTGTATTCTCTGGGCCTAGCACAGTGCTTGACACATGAGGACGCATCTGATGTATGTTTAGTGAATTGAATAAATGAGCAAATATCTGCCCTTGAGAGAATCATGTTCTCTTTGGAGAAACAGGACATGCATGTTAGCAGATGTAAGTGGAAGGTGGAAAGGGCTAAAAAGATGTGCAGCTGACAGACATTCTCTGAAAGTTCAGAGTCTGAGGTGGCTGTCTGGGCCTCTTGGGAAGAGCTAGCAGAAGAGAGCACTTGGGTTGACCACAAACATGGAAGGACTTACAGGGCTCATCTTCTGTTTTCTGGAAATATTTTGTCAAACTATTAGAGATGAGTGAAGGAGCAAGAATGACCAAGTCCTTGATGGTTTTCCCCCTCCAGAATTACTGATGCCCATGGAATTATGAGATGTCAAGAGAACCTCCCTTCTTTTTTTTATTTTCTACTCCAATAAATACTTTTTCAGTGCTTGTTTTATGCCAAGCACTTTGTTATGTGTTGAGGATAAGCCGCTTGGTTCTTTATTAGGTATTAAGTACTAACTTGTCCTCAGAATTTGGACCAACGCCTTGAGTTTGGGAATACTTTTATTAAGGTTATTAGTTAGGGTGAGATTTTATTGAGGGATGTATTAGAAATGACACAGGGTCTAGAGTTAGGCCAAAGTTCAAATCTCAGTCCTGCCTCTTAGTATCTATGTGTAAATCCCTCTTGAAATGCCAATTTTGGCCGGGCGTGGTAGCTCATGCCTGTAATCCCAGCACTTTGGGAAGCCAAGGTGGGCGGATCATCTGAGGTCGGGAGTTCGAGACCAGCCTGACCAACATGGAGAAACCCCATCTCTACTTAAAAAAAACAAAAAACAAAAAACAAATTAGCCAGGCATGGTGGTGCATGCCTGTAATCCCAGCTACTTGGGAGGCTGAGGTAGGAGAATCGCTTGAACCCAGGAGGCAGAGGTTGCAGTGAGCTGAGATCGTGCCATTGCACTCCAGCCTGGGCAACAAGAGCAAAACTCCGTCTCGAAAAAAAAAGAAATGCCAATTTTATAATTTGTGAAATGGAAGTAATACTGTCTACCTCCTGGACTTGTTTCAAGGGTTAAATGAAATAATGTGGTCAGATACACATTAGTGTACTTTAGCAGAAGGTCAGGTATACAGTAGTGACTATTACTATGACTATTTTTAGGGCCCATTTAAACTAGAGTTTTAGTTTGGTGTAGTCATTTTTACTGGTTCATAAGAGATAATAAGATTGGGTTCTACAAGCTTTCTCAGAAACTAAGTGGTGTCTTTGAGCCCTTAGTTTTTCTTTCACCTCATTTTTTTCTTGCTTGTACTTAATATAGAAAATTAGAAATTTGAGGGTCATGTAAAGGAGCAAGGAAAAGTCTCCTAAAGACCTACTGTCTAGAAAACTGTCTTAACCTTTTCTGAATCATAGACGCCTGTAAGAATCTGATAAAAATGACCTGTCATCCCCCTAGAAAAAGTGAACTTTTGCACATATATAAAAATATTTTCTTACAATTTCAGGAGTTTCCGTTTATTTACCCCAAGTTACAAAACCCTAACCTGACTTTCAACCACAAATTCCACAGGCAGAAAACAGTCAGCCCAGGCTCTGATTTACACTGCTGTGAGGGCTTCTGAATCTCTTGGTTCTTACAGTCTGGCTGCTCTATTTTTTGTCTTATTTTTTGAGGGCTAACTCCTTAAACAAAGAATTGGCTGTCTTTGATTATCTTTTGCAGTATAATTACCAACTGGACCCTCATCAATGAACTTTTTAATAGCTTAACTTCTGATTTCCTTGTGTATGCATGTTTTTGTTTGTGTGTCTCAATAAACTCAAGAGAGAGATTGTGGAGCCTGTCTTATGGGTGGAGGAGGAATACACTGTTTTCCCCTTTTTTCTTTACCTGTTCATTCTGCCCCAGGGCACTGTGCTGAGGCCTTTCACAGGCTTCCACTGGCAGTCAGAGAAGAGAGAACAGGGTGGAGGGTCTCAGGTCCACCTGATCTGGCAGTTAAGGGAGCAGGAGGGGTTTGGAATGTCTCCCCCACTACTTTCCTCTCCGTTCCAGTCATTCAGCTCTAGAACTGTGTCAGGATGGGACTCTGGATTGGTGGAGGAATCATGTGCAGTCCGTGCAGCTTGGAGGTGGGTGTCTGCAGCCCACATGCTGTACTGTACTTTATTTTCTTGGCTCTGGTGTATGAATTCCACAGAGAGAAAACAACTGCCCAGGCTCTGTTTTCACACTCACATTAAGGCTTCTAGATCTCTTGTTTCTTGCAGTTAGGTTGCCCTTTATTTCAGTCTACAAAGACACGTGTTGCCTGTCTTTCCTGAAATCAGCAGCCCTTGTTGAATGGGCCTGGCTTTCGATAAACCCATGTGTTGTATATAGAGTGCAGGCTGAAGGCAAGGAGCCTCAGGACCGTGGAAATGTGGTGCTGCTATTGCCGTTATTTACAGCCCTGCTTTCTCTCTTTTTTGGATTATTATCAGGGCCTCCAGCTGTTCTCCCTGCATGTGATCTAGCTTCCACCCTGCATCCAAAATTTCATTCAAAAATGCCCATCGGTTGATGTCATTTCCGTGTTGAAAACCTCTCAATGGTGCTACACCTGGGATAAAGTCCCAGCTTGTTTACATGACTTACAGGGCTTGTCAAGCCCTGGCCCCATCTACCTCTCCAGCTTCCTTCTTCTCACTGTTACTCCCTGTACCAGCCACACCAACCTCTCGCCATTTCACCAAAATTTATTCTTTTGGTACTTTCCTCTCTTTGCACGAATGGATCCCAGATTCAGCTCATCCTTCCTCACCTTTGCTGCCTGTAGAACTCTTCCTCATCCTCTAATACCTCTTTCAAATGTGACCTCTTAATAGGATGCCTGGCTGGAGTTCCCAGGAGAGATTTGTTGCTCCCTCCTCTGTGTTCTTGGGATTTAGTATAGCGTAGTGGTTACAAATATGGACTCTAGAGTCAGACTCCCTGGGTTTCAACCCAACTTGGCTTTTCCTAGGTGTGTGACTGTGGGCAAAATGAATTACCTACCCTCCTGTGCTCAGTTTCTTCATCTGTAAAATGGCGATAATATTAGTAAACCTCATAGGTTGTTGCGATGATTAAAAGACTTTAAAGTGCTTAACACGGTGTGTGGCCATAGTTAGCTCTCAAAAAATGTTACTTATTATTGTTGTTATCACAATACTTTGTGTATAACTCTGTCTACTAAGCTCTTATCACCTCTGTTTATAAACACTTTTATATATCTGCCTTACTAGACTTGTGTTCCTTAAGGACAGGTGCATATCTTGTTCACTTTTTCTGGCCTTGTATATGGAAGTTTACAGTAAATGTTGGTTAAATGAGTGATTGCACACAGATTTGCCTTCACAATGGAAGTGCGCAATAGATAGAGTAAGGAATGCTTAAGGCTGGGTTTGTAGGTGATCACAGACCCAAAGCTGATGTGACCTTGATGTTACCTGGTTTATCCTCTTCTGTGCCTGAATCCCTTCTACTGCCTCCTGGAGCCCAGGCAGTGCTTTTATGTTTCCAAGACAGGGCAGGAGGCCATGTGGAAGGTAAACATATCCCAGGTACCACATTTATGTCCTTTTTGTTTTTGTTGTAAACTCTAGGTGACATGTCTGAGAGTAAAGCCAAAAAGATAGAAATCAAGGACGTGGATGGGCAGACGCTGAGTAAGCTGATTGACTACATCTATACTGCTGAAATCGAGGTGACTGAAGAGAATGTCCAGGTAAACTCAGGCTCACTGATAGCTCAGTGTATTGCACACTCAGGACCCACCGTTTTACAGCGTTATTTTATTTAACCCTCACAACAATTCAGTTGGTTACTGAAGAGGAAACTAAAGCTCCAGAGAGGTCAGGTGACCTGCCCTGGGCCACATGGCCAGGAGGTGGGCCAGCTGGTCCTCAAACTCATGCCTTCCTGGCTTGGGCACCCATGCTTTTAGCCACTAAATGATATCCCTGAATGAGCCTGGGCCCCGGGAGTAGAAAGTCTTTAACTCATGTCTTCAAAATCTTGTGAAGGAAAAGCTGGGAGCTTAGGTGACTCCTGTTCTCCCCAGGTCATCATCTCATTTCAGAATTCAAACAGCTGAATAACTTTTTGGTACTAACAGTAAGTGCAAAGTAATTTGGTATAAAATGAGTAGAGGGGAGGTAGTAGAAGTCTATAACTGGAACCAGCTCTCTTTGCTCTTTTCGTCATGTATTTATTTAATAACTTTTTTTTCCTGTAAAATACAAAATGTTTACAAACTTGGATAATTAGAAGACATTCTACTCTGGATCTTTATTGCCTGGTTAGGATTAAGAGGTACATAAAGCAAGGTACAGTTTGTGTGGACATAATGTTCACTGTTTGGAGGTCCTGAGTCCAGAAGCTTCTGTCTTATGAGGTTGGGTTATGTCACCCTCCCAGCATGTGGATGCATTCACCAAACTGAAAATTCTCTGAACCTCATTGTTTAGGGACTTTTAACCTCTTCACTTTAAACTGTGGTTAGGTCAAGGGTGATGTTGGAGAAAAAACAAAAAAGATTGGCAAGGGGCTAGGCATGGTGGCTCACACCTATAATCCCAGCGCTTTGGGAAGCTGAGGCAGGCAGATCACCTGAGGTAAGGAGTTTGAAACCAGCCTGGCCAACACGGTGAAGCCCGTCTCTACTGAAAATACAAAAATTAGCTGGGCATGGTGGCAGGTGCCTGTAATTCCATCTACTTGGGAGGCTGAGGCAGGAGAATCACTTGAACCCAGGAGGCGGAGGTTGCAGTGAGCTGAGATTGCACCACTGCACTCCAACCTGGGTGACAGAGTGAGACTCTGTCTCCAAAAATTAAAAAAAAAAAAAAGATTGGGAAGAAGAGAGTTTGGATAAAAATGTGGATTCTTCTTCATGCTGTTATGTATCTGCTGAGGCGGTTGCTCACAGGTTGTCTGTGAAGACAGGAGGTATTGAGGATTTGGTGCACTGAGGAGATGAGCATGGAGGCACTGGGCTTTCCCGAAAGCCTTAAAAACAAGGATCAGAGATCTGGGGCTTGGTTAAATGGCTGTGAGAGCTACACCCGGAGTCCCTTCCCAGCCACATGTACCTTGGAGAGACCCTGAGTTCCCCTTCCGTGGTAGAGGTACCAGCAGTCATACTTTTATAAGCAAGCATGTGCCCATCAATTCATATGCATTATTCCATTCAATTTTTATTTTTATTTTTTATTTTTTTTTGAGACGGAGTCTCGCTCTGTCGCCCAGGCTGGAGTGCAGTGGCGCAATCTCGGCTCACTGCAAGCTCCGCCTCCCGGGTTCACGCCATTCTCCTGCCTCAGCCTCTCCGAGTAGCTGGGACTACAGGCTCCTGCCACTACGCCCGGCTAATTGTTTTGTATTTTTAGTAGAGACGGGGTTTCACCGTGGTCTTGATCTCCTGACCTCGTGATCCGCTTGCCTCGGCCTCCCAAAGTGCTGGGATTACAAGCGTGAGCCACTGCGCCTGGCCTCATTCAATTTTTATAATCACCCATTGGACCATACCAATATGATTCCTCCTTTACAGCTGAAGAAACTGGTGCTCAAAGGGGTTAAATAAACTGCCATGGTCACATAGAGAGTAAGTGGTAGAGTTCGAAGCTGAAGCCAGCCCCCTCTGACTCACTGTGCTCTGTGGCTATGATGAATTCTAGTTTCTCATTAAATGAATGATCAGAACCTTGACTTTGGCTCATAATTATTTACAATAATAAAAACTAACATCAACTGAGCACTTCCTATGTACCAAGCACTGTGTTAACTGCTTTAAATTTTTCTCATTTTATCCTCATAACAAACCTTATTGTCCTCATTTTATTTTTGAGGAGACAGAGGCATTGAGAGGTTAAGTAATTTGTCCTCAGTTGCATGGCTGGTAAGTGGAGGAGTCAAAATTCAAAATGACGCTTAATCACATTGCTGTTCTGCCAGCTTTCCTGTTCATCTATATACCCCCCACCTCTTTTCCTTTCTTTCTTTATGTGGCACTGATTCTGTGCCAGACCCACTGTGTGGTTGGGGCAGAGACCCTGGGTGGCCCCAACACCTGGGGCCCCTGGCTGGTACCCTCCCTCTGTGCATGGCCCTGCCTCCCTGCAATTCCAGGAGTAGGTGCTTTCTGAGGCAGGGCATTTCCTTTTGTTTTTGCTAAAGGAAGCAAACTCTGTGGCAGGATATCCTCTGCTGTGTTTTCATGTTATCTGAGGGAGAAAAAAAAACAAAACAGGGCCTGCACATGAAAAATGGAGGGGAAGCTATTGCAAGCTGAAGGGTAACCTGTAAACTCTTTGCTGGGGGCCATTTCAGGGCCTGTTTTCCAAGAACTGTAATGCTGAGGTGGCAGAAGGCAAGCTAGATTTTTGACTTACGGTAATCTTCCATCCTGATGGGTGGTTTTGGCCAATTACTCCTCTGATCTCAGCCTCCTCCCTCCAGGGACCAGGCAGTACTGCCTTAGTTATTCTATGAGGATGGTCTTGCTTCAGAGCTGAGGACCTACACTTGGCCTTTTGTTCATAATCTTGTCACTGCTGCTGCTTTGAAGAAGTAGAGTTTCAGGCAAGATAAGAGAAGAGGAAGTCCTCTCAAAGCCCTGTTGATGTTGGGAGAGGGAACTGAAGACAGTCATTTCATGGATGTGTTGCTCTTTTTTCTTTCAGGGCCTCTGGGAATGTGTTTTGTACTTGTGTCTAGATCCCAGAACCCCATTGGGTGGGGCCCTAATTTATCCCTGAGACCCAGAGTCTGAGCAGTGATACATCTTCCAGCCTCTAAGCCTTCCCTTCAGCATTCTGATTTCCTTGACTTTTTTTCCCACACTTTTCTGTATTAAGCAAGTAGAAAGAAGAAAATGGCCTTTGACTCTAAGCTAGTCTCAGAGTCAAAGAGAGGGAAAGAGCAACTAGAGAAACCAGAAGCCCCATTCATTTTAAGAAGACGGTTTGGGAAGGCTTTTGGGTAGGAGTGGACTCAAACAGGATAAGGGGTGTGGAGAGGTAGAAAGCCTTATAATTTTTGCCTACTAAGTGGGTATTGTGAACAGTAGGGAAGTTGAAAGCTATGTGGGTAGCTCTATCCAGGGAGGTTTTAAAAATGGAAAGTGTAACCTAAGGAGTATATTCAGGAAATATTTATTATTTCATTTCTCTGGCTAGTTGTCATGAGCTTGAGAATTTAAGCACCACACTGTGCTGCTGTCTCCTTGGAAGAGGGGAAGGGGGAAGGGACTGTGTGTCACTGGCATGATCTTGTGTATGTGTATGGGGTTGGGGAGCTCGCTGGAATGCAGTCTGGGGGCAGATTGGACTCTCAGAAATCCTCTTGGGTGGTGGGTGGTGGGGAGAGGGTTGCTGTTGAATTCCTGCCTCTTCTCACATCTGGCCGTTTTGGAGTTTACCACACCTCTGAGTAGGGTTTGTGCTGGCCAACATTTGATGGCTTCATCTCCCTCAGGGCTTCTTAGGGTCACTGGTTAGAGGTTACTCCTCCCTAGGATGAACACTTATCCTATTTTGCCCAGAAGTGAGGGGCCTTCTGGGATGGGGACTTTCAGTGGTAAAAATGGCAAAGTCCTAGGTAAATCAGCACGATTGGTCAACCCATGGCCTTAACACCAGTCTTAACTCTAGCCGATACTGGCCAGGGGGTGTTATGGAGGTCATTTGGAGACTAGGAGCAGAGCTTTTTATTCCTGGTGTGCATTCAGCAAGAATGGTTAATGGATCTCCATTTGACTAGCAGGCAGAGACTAATCTGGTCCTGGAATCTGTTCAGCCAGGCTGAGCAAGCTCACAGGTTAATTGAGTTTCCCAGTTTATGGCTGCTTAGTGGAGGTGGTGGCTGCTTAGTGGGGAGAGAGTTCAGGTGGTTAGATTTGGATCCTGGCTGTGTTCATTTATAGTCCAAAACTTTCAGAAGAGGGTGATTTTATCTTTTTCTTTCTCAGGAATGTATTAGTGGTTCAGAAAATATCACAGACATGGTGTTAATTTACTGTTTTCCTGCTGGGGATATAGGATAGTGGAAGAGAGGATGAAGGGAAAAGGAGCACGTTTTCTAGAACTCAGCTGTCATGAGAGAGAAGTGTAAGCCTGTGGGTAGGAGCAGCTTTCCTTGTTGAGCGTAGGCATTTGGCTCAGGAGTTCGAGCACTGATAGTGGTGGCTCTTGGTGGTTATTGTCTGTGGGCAGGGATAATGAAGGGTGACCGACTGTCTCACTTTTAGCCCTGAAAGTCCTGGGAGACCCCCAGTCCTGGAAAAACTAGGACTGTTGGTAACCCCAGTGGAGGGACAAAGCCCCCAAATGGGCAGTAGGGCAGAGTTTTTGGCCTGAGTACGTACAAGTGATGAGAGTCAGAGCTGAGGACTCAGAGCTGTCTTGGGAGAAAGACAGAGTCCAGAATTTAAATCACTTAAAAAAAAAAAAAGAAGTCTTTTTCAAGTGTCCTGAATCAAGAAAACAAACGCATCTGCAGCCCATATCTTCCTGGGCAAGCCCTTGTGGCTGGGAACAGCTAGAGTGTAGCTGGCTCAGTCACTCTCTCTCAGAGCCAGGACAGCAGCTGAGAGCAAAGACCTGGGGCAAGGGGATTATTTTGGGGTGAAGTGGATGCCAGGGTCCCCAAGATAAGCAGCCTTAAATCAAGCTATTCTGCAGTGTGATTTTTTTTCTGAATTTCTTTTTGGAAAGTCATTCTCGGACTACCTGCTGCTTCCATAGGTGAAGGGCAGGGTAGCAGAGCTGGAGTGGGACAGGACTTTGGCCTTTTGTCCTGTATGTTTGATCTAGAGGCAGGCTGCAGCAGCTGAGGGAAAGTCCTAGGGAAAATTGACAGAGGTTGGCTGTCTGAGCACCTAGCGGGCCTGCTCAAGCCAGTCTTCCCTGACCCTTAGGAAAAATACATGCACATACACCTGAGCAAGAATTATTTCTGTCTTTCAGGATATAGTATAAATAGTCATGTGTCCTGTGACCTTTTAAATGGAAACTTAGCTCTCCTTTCTCTAAGAATGTACCTAAAGATGTTCTTTGCTTTGTATCTGTTTGATGGGAGAATAAAGTGTTGTTGGCTGAGTCCTGAGGGATTTGGAATGAATCTTGTTCCAGTAGACTCTAAGCTCCAGGAGAACAGGATCTGGTTTCTCTTGCCTACCCCTGAATCCCAGAGCCTAAACTAGTGCCTGGCACATAGATGTTCAGTAATTAATCATTCATTAAGTACCTTTCTGAATGAGGACAGTACACTGAAGGTTGTGGCACAGTGGCTCTCAAACGTGGCTGTACATTAGAAGCACCTGGGGAGCTTTAAAAAACATCTTAATGTCCAGGCCACACTCCATACCTATTAATTTAGATTCTTTTAGGGCAAGACCTAGGCATCAGTAGTTTAAAAACTCTTAAGGTATTGCCGCAGCCCAGTATGAGAACCATTGTGTGTGTGTGTGTTTGTGTGTGTGTATGTGTATGTGTGTGTGTGTGTGTAGTTTTGTTACTCAAAGTGTGGTTTGTGGACCAGCAACTGCAAGCATCACTTGGGTTCTTATTAGAAATGCAGGCTTTCAGATCCCATCCTAGACCTAATGAATTAGAATCTGCATTTTAATAAGATCCCCAGGGATTAAAGACTGGGAAGCATGGCTGTAGGGATACAGAGAATCTGCTGGTGTTTAGGGTCCGTGAAGGGCAGAGTAGTGGGAAATAGGGCTGGAAAGCAGGCTAGGAAGTTTGGACTTATTGGGCAGGCAGTGGAGAGCCATGAAAAGATCTTGAGCATGGGAGTGATATGATAGGAAAAGGCAGATGAGTCCCTGCCAGTGGGATCCAATGTCTGAGAATGTTACCTTCTCTTGCAGGTGCTGCTCCCGGCAGCCAGCTTGCTGCAGCTCATGGATGTTCGGCAGAACTGCTGTGACTTCCTGCAGTCTCAGTTGCATCCCACCAATTGCCTGGGCATCCGTGCGTTTGCAGATGTGCACACCTGCACTGACCTTCTGCAGCAGGCCAATGCCTACGCAGGTAAGGGGGAGCCGGACTGCTGCACCTCCTCTGAGTTTGTGGATCTAATCACCTGGTCTTCTGCAGACTCCTCAAAGATGATGAGAAGTGTTCTCTGCTGTGAAGCAGCTATGATTTAGTTAGGGATACAGGTGGAAAGATAATTAATGATAGGAGAGTTTAGCTCATTGCCAAGTGGAAAATGATTAATTGTCAAGGGGATGGTACAGACAGCAATTTTCACTAGAGTAGAGGAAGAAGATCCAAGAAGACTTGGGGAGTGGGGAGAGCAAACTGAGCTAGGTCTTGAGCTAGGTCTTGTTATTGTTAAGAAAACCTTTGTTTTTATCTGAGTGTTCCATGAACATTCTTTTAAAAGTCACGTACTGGCCAGGCGCAGTGGCTCACGCCTGTAATCCCAGCACTTTGGGAGGCTGAGGCGGGCGGATCACGAGGTCAGGAGATCGAGACTATCCTGGCTAACACGGTGAAACCCCTGTCTCTATTAAAAATACAAAAAAAAAAAAATTAGCCAAGCTTGGTGGTGGGCGCCTGTAGTCCCAGCTACTTGGGAGGCTGAGGCAGGAGAATGGTGTGAACCTGGGAGGCAGAGCTTGCAGTGAGCTGAGATTTTGCCACTGCACTCCAGCCTGGGTGACAGAGCGAGACTCCGTCTAAAAAAAAAAATAAAGTCACGTACTATTGCAGGGCTTATAATGATGAGAAGTGCCCTGCTCCACCTTTCCACACTGAGTCTTGTGCTCCAGAGCCACTCATTTTCAATCCTTAAGGAATTAAAATGCAGGTTCTGATCCACCTAAAAGCTACTTCATCTGCTACTCACGTCCATTTATCAAAATAATATGTGTAACTGCTATTTTTTGATTTATTAGTTTTAGATATTATTTGTTGACTTCTCCAGAAGAATAAGACTGAGCTTTTGCAGACTTTCCCCTTACACACATGCAGCCATCCCCCTCTTTATTGTCCAAATACCATTTCCACAACTGAACTAAGCCATCTATTATAATTATAGTGTTTTTTTTAAATCAGAAAACTTTAATAAGAAGGGCAGTTAATAATTGTCTTTTTCTCTTGCATAGTGTATGGTTCTACCACTAATTCTTGTTAGAACAGTCCTCAATACATCAGATAATCTTTTGGTTCGCTTATTTTTCTTGGAGACGTTCTCTGCACTAGAGCTTGTCATTCTATTATTTTAATGGGGTTTTGGGAGGGAGTAGAAATGAACATTTATATTCAGTCCACCATGTTTATTTAGCTAGCTGGAAAGAAATCTTCATTGCCACTTGTTCCAGCCTGAAGAAAGATGATGAATGACTAGGAAATAGGTCTGATCATTTAACTTGATAAATTCAGTCATGGCCACCTTCTTCCCTTGCAATAAAACACCTCCTTCTTCCCCCTGCTCAAGCACTGTCATGGCTGCTATTCTGTTCAGTGCCTCCTGTTCAGCCAGTGTCTGGAAATTAGCTGAGGACCTACTGGCTGCCCACCTGCCAGCTAGCTACCTGTGCTGTGTTAGCCTCTTGGTCAACAAAGCAACAAGCATTTGCTCTGTTTCTTGGCATGCTTTTTCTCTCTGATTAAGTCCCTGACCACAGGAGCCTGCAGAGACTCTCATGTCTCCCTGCAGCCTGTTTCTGAAGGCACAAACAGGTCTTCTTTCTGAAGACTTGTAAAGATAGTCTTGATATGATGATTTTTGTGAAGGACATTACACAGTAGCCTCAATTCTGAGTCCTGCTGATTCTTTCTGACTCTGAACCCTGACCCTTCTGCTTCTCTGCTGTTCCTGTGCTCTCTTTTCCCTGCATATTCTCCACTGCCTTTCCATCTTCACTTAGGGAGCCCTTTCTCTTCCTGGGGAGGGCTCCCAGTGAAGCCTTTGAAGAGGTCACTTTCTAGATGGTTGGATGTGCTAAGTCTTTGCTTTAGCAGGAGCCAAGCTCTTGCTAAGGCAAGCATTTTCTCTGCAGATTTTTTTTTTTTTTTTTTTTTTTTTTGAGATGGAATCTCGCTCTGTCGCCCAGGCTGGAGTGCAGTGGCGCAATCTCGGCTCACTGCAAGCTCCGCCTCCGGGGTTCACACCATTCTCCTGCCTCAGCCTCCCGAGTAGCTGGGACTACAGGTGCCTGCCACCATGCCAGGCTGATTTTTTGTATTTTTAGTAGAGATGGGGTTTCACCGTGTTAGCCAAGATGGTCTCGATCTCCTGACCTTGTGACCCACCCGCCTCAGCCTCCCAAAGTGCTGGGATTACGGGTGTGAGCCACTGTGCCTGGCCTGCAGATTCTTTTCACAAACGTTTGCTAGTGCAGTGGCAAAGGGAGAGTGCTTAGATGTCAGAAATTCTGTCTCCTTCTGTGTCTCCTCTTACCACCCCTCTCCTTCCACATAGTGTGTGCATGCATGTGTGTGCACACCTAGCACATATCCCACCCTAATTGGCTGATACAGTTGTCTGAGGTTTGGGGAGTGTACTGAATTCCCACCTTTTTTAAAATTTAAAATTACATTCTAGATTCAAGAGGTACATGTGCAGGTTTGTTACGTTTGTATGTTGTGTGATGCTGAGTTTTGGCTTCTGTTGATCCCATTACTCAGATGGTGAACATAGTACCCAGTAGGAAATTTATCAGCCCTTGCCCCCACTCCTTTTGGAGTCCCCGCTGTCTGTTGTTCCCATCTTTATGTCCATAGGCACCCAGGGTTTAGTTCCCACTTACAAGTGAAAACGTGATATTTGGTGTTTCTGTGTTAATTAACTTAGGATAATGGCCTCCAGCTGTGTCCATGTTCCTGCAAAGGACATGATTTTGTTCTTTTTTATGGCTGTGTAGTATTCCATGGTGTACCACATTTTCTTTATCCAATCCATTGTGGATGGGCACCTAGATTGATTGCATGTCTTTGCTATTGTGAATAGTGCTTAATGAACATGTGTGCATGTGTCTTTTGGTAGAACAATTTATTCTCCTTTGGGTATATACCCAGTAATGGGGTTGCTGGGTCAAATGGTGGTTCTATTTTTAGTTCTTTAAGAAATCTCCAGACTGTTTTCCACAGTAGCTGAATTAATTTACATTCCCACCAGCAGTATATAAGCATTCCCTTTTCTCTGCAACTTTGCCAGCATCTGTTGTTTTTTGACTTTTTAATAATAGCCATCCTGACTGGTATGAGATGGTATCACTTGGTAGTTTTGATGTGCATTTCTCTAATATGAATCCCCCGCTTTAATAGGGCTCCCGGGCTCTTCTGGCCTGGCTTTTCCCAACTTTCAATGTCTGTGTTTTCTCCCTTTGCCCCTTTCATTATCTGATGATGAGACTCATCTGTGGGAGAGTGCAGCAGATGCAGCTGGGAACACATCCATCTTTCTGGTGCTCCTTGGTCCTGTTGCTGTCATAGTGATTGAGTTCTGTCCGCATTATGGGTTTGTGTATGCAGACATCCTGATGAATTATTCTTAGCTAGTGTTTATTGAGCTCTCCCTTTGGGTCATACCCTATGCTAAGCATTTTATTGGCATCATCCCATTTAATGCATACGATAGCTGAGGAAACCAGGGCACAGAGAGGTGAAGTAATTTGTTGAGGTCACATAGTGACAGAAGGGACAGAAGGCAGGATTCAAGCCCAGACGGTGCTGACTCCAGAGCCAGTGTTTATTACATTCTACAGCTTCTAGGCCCAGTTTGGACATAAGGATGCCCTGTGAATCAGTAACTGAGGAGTGCATGTGGCTAGAGTTGGCATTTTCCATTGAAAGCATGTTCCTAGAAGCCTGTGCAATGTAGTCACCAAATCCCAACAACCAGACAGTGTAGACAGACATCCAGCTGTCCACTAGACACAGGGTATGTCATCATCTTGGGATGGAGGAAGTGCCATGTGGGTGTCTTCTTCTCTTCCCTGTCGGGTGACTTCCTCCCAGACACATGGAGCCTGTTCCCTCACTGAATGAGTGAGCAGGCCCTCCTACTTTCCCTGGCTGGGTCAGCATGATCTTCAGGCTGAGAGTCTCCTCCCTGTTATGCAGGCCTTCTGTGGAGCCTGTGATCCTCTCCTGGGTGGCTTTCTCTGCAGCCCACTCTGCTCTGCATACTAGGGAGGTAATATTTTTAAAGTAGTATAATGCAGAAGATAAGGCCATGATGCAAAGATGTTAGAAGAAGGGAATGAAGTTTAGATTGTGCAGTATTTAGAGAAGAAGTAGAAAATGATTATCCATGCTTACTCCCTTGAACCCACCCACTGATGTGGGCCTGCGTTTTTCCCTTGTACCCCTGACTTTAGATGGAGCCTGGGGTTCTCTGCCATCTCTGCCTCTTGAGACAGACCTGTGACCTCACTCTACTGTAAGTGCAGGGGTGCAGGCACCCACTAGGGTCACACACAAGGGAAAACATTGGTCTCTGTGGTCACAGGTCTCCCTGGATCTAGGCCTTGAGTTAGAAGGTATTTCATGCCAACAAACTACAAGGAGACCTTCAAGATCAGAACTAGGAATCGAATCAGACCAGCTAACATTTTGGAGCTGAGTAATCCTGAGCCTATTTTCTCCTCTCTATCATGGGAGTAGTGCATCCTATCCTGTTTCCAGGATGATCTGGGGAACAGGGGGAATGGGGAGGAGAGCATTCTATGGAAGTAGACACCATGGGGGCTGTGCTGTGGAGCCTCCCTGCCAACCTCATCATCTGCAGTGAGGGAGCCTCAGAGTTGGGTCCAGGCAGGAGAGACAGGAATCCTCAGGTCACTGCTGCTGCAGACCACATGCACTTTTGGGGAGGAAGGATTTCCAGGACTTCTGGTTTTGTTTTCTCTTTATCTAGATGTGTAGTGCAGGCAGGTATGTCCTGTCCAGCCTCCCCTACTCTTCCCAGTTTCTGGCTAGCTTTGCTTTGCCTTCACTTGTCTGTAGATTCCAGTTTAGCTGCTGAATTCTCTTTCTTTTCCTTCTCTAAAAAGCTTTCTTTTTCTGTTGTTATTATTGTTGTTATTATTTCTATTTTAATAAAAACTCATCCCTGACTATTACAGAAAAAGCACATGAGTAGAAAGAATATACCACAATCCTACCCAGAGAGAACTGCTGGGCAGTACCTTGATGTATATCCTTCCAAATCTTTTTCATTGTATATGTATGCTTTCCAGCTTAAAAAAACATTTTAGCCAGGTACAGTAGCAGGTGCCTATAGTCCCAGCTACTTGGGAGGTTGAGGTTGATAGCTCAAGCTTTCATACATAGCTTGAGCCCCGGAATTTGAATCCAGCCTGGGTAACATAGTAAGACACCCCATCTCTTAAAAAAACATTCTTAGCAGTATATTCTGAATGTCTTTCCATGTTAGCAGATACATTTCTAGACCATTGTTTGAAAAATTTAGGTAATATATTCAATAAAAGCAATTTATACTCATGACCAAAAAATGTAAGCAGTACATAGAGGTATAAAATGCAAAGCCAGTCTTCTCCCAGGCTGTCTCTCTGAAGTGGGGAGATCCTTGGTATCCTTACAGAATTTATATATTATGCTTTTTAACTTACACAAACAGAAACACTCTGTACTTGTTGGACTTTTGTTTGACAATACAAATCTTGCAATTATTTCCACACCCTTGTGTATGGCTATATCTTATTCTTTTAGTCTGCTGCATCTCATGGATGGAGTATAATTTATTTAACCAGTCTTCTATTGTTGGACATTAATGTTTCCAGTTTTTTCTTTTATTTAAAATTCTTCCATGAGAATTCTTGTACATAATATTTTGGAGTACACTTGCTAGTATACCTGTAGGGTACAATCTTAGTAGCATAGTTGTTGGATCAAAAAGAATGTACAATAAAAAAGTTTTTGATAGATTTTGCCATCTTGCTCTCTAAACAAATGTGACTTTATTTTAAAGCCAGTCTTGCCTTCTGATAGGTCCTCGGCTTTTCCAGCGAGAGCACAACTTTGTGGGGGCTGAAGCATCATCTCTATGTCCAGCTGCCTATTTGGTTTCCTGTTTGGAAGGGCCCTGTCACTTCCTGCTATGGCAGTCCCTCCAGCTTCCTCTGGATTCAGTTTCCCCCTCAGGGAAGTCCCCCATATCTTTGCTATGATATATGTTATTCTGGGGTGGGGAGGGTAGGTCCCGCATTTAGAAGCTGACTGCTCAGACTCTTGCCTTAGCTAATGGCATCACAGTCTTCCTGGGCATCTAGTAGCTGGGAAATGGACCCCAGTGTCTTTCACAGCCTGTTTCTTATACCTCATTATTGTTGTTTCCAGGGACTGCTTAATCTTTAACCTCAGAGGCCAGGGCCTAGGTTTATGGGGACTTTGTTGTTTGGTAATTGGACAGCCATACACTAGGCCATCAGCAGAGCTGTTTGGGAGGGATGTTAATGGGACTTCATTAATGAAATAGCAATTAAAATTCTTTGGACATATTGTTTACATCAGTCTGCCAAAGCTAAGCGAAAACCTCCAGCCATGGGATGGAAAAGCCATTGGATTTCACGTGCTTATGGAGAGAAATGGCCTTTTTTTGATTGATTGAGTCATTTGAGATCATGGAATGAAGTAATTAAATTAAGGCAGCAGAAAAATTTGGAAAATCATTAAAAAACATAAATCTCTGACTCATTGAGAGTTCTCTTCTAAAATTGCTGCTCCTAACTTGTCACCATGAAATAATGATGATCATAATGATGGGCATTTCTATCATTTTTGAACACTTGCTAGGTGCCAGGAATGGTGCTACATGATTCATAGGCATGGCCTCATTTTGTTCACTTAAGTATAAGAGTTATTATTTTCTCAGCTTATAGGTGAAGAAACTGTAACCCCAGAGAGGTTTAGTAACTTGTCCAAGATCATATATTAACAGCTTGTAAGTGGCAGTGCCAGAGTGAGACCAGCTGACTGCAGAGGTCTGTGTCCTAAGCCCCGCTACTTATTTCCCACCCACCCAGACCAGCCCAGCCTGTTTTCCATGATGGTTGCCTCACTCCTGCCTCTCTTGGATTTTTTGCATCTAATTTGAAGGTGGCAAATGAGGCAGTCGTGCAGACACAGATAGGTTTTGTTGCTTGCTCTTTGTTAGGATTTTAGGAAACTTCACTTGTTCCATTTTCTGGGTTATGGGGAACCTCACTGTTGAATCAATAGCACTGTTATGGCCCTTGGCTGTGTGTGTGTATGCATGCGTGTGTGTGTGTATGCATGCGTGTGTGTGTGTGTGTCTGTGAGAGAGAGAGAGAGAGAAAGAGAGAGAGAGAGAAAGAGAGGGAGAGGACAACACATAATATTTCTGGAGTAAGGCAACATGGAAAGAGAGCTTATTTCCTGCCTTCCCAGGGAGTGTGGAGGTAGTAATATTTAGAGTCTGAGGGCTGGTGGTCATGACCCTTCTGAGAAGAGGTCAAGGTGGGTCTCTGTTACTTCCCTGTGGGAGCTGAGCCTTTTCGCAAGAGCAGAGAAACTGTGAGCCTGGAAAGCTAAATATTGATTCAAGAAAGCTTGCCTCTGGCCTCTAAAAATAGAGTAATAAGGGGCAGAAGAGAGAGTTTTAAGGCAGTTCTGTGGTTTTTTTTCCCCCTGCCAAAATGTTTCCATTTTGTTTGTGTGTCCACCTGTGTCAGCCAGTCTCTCCTGAGGGTGTGACCTGTGATTCAGTTCAGAGGCACTCACACCTGTTCCCTGGGGCAGCTGGCCCTGGGAATTATGAGGCTTATGGGGTTTATTTCATCTCTGCAGGTCAAGGAAGTCACAGATGGGTTATCATTCCATTTGTTCTGAGCTTGTAGGTTAGATGAACCAGATCAAAGGTTTAGGTATTTCATTCCATGAAGAGAGAAGAATAGTCCTGAGGCTAGCTTGAGAGGTTGCCTGAACCCTAGGCAGTCTTGAAGAACAGTCAGGAAAGTGCAGTAATAATTTTAGAGCTCATTACATACAGATATTATGCTGGAGACTGAGGATTCAGCTTCAAAGAACACAGACTTGATCTCTGACCTCATGGGGCTCCCAGTCCCAATAGAATAGAACAATTCATGTAATAAAGCAGGGTGATTAGGGATATGATTGTTATATCTTGTTTGGGGGGCTTTGGGAACCCCAAAGACTATCACTTCCTCTGGCCTAGTGGATGGGGGGATTAGGGAAATATCTTAATTCTGGGGTTAGGTCTGAGATTTGAACCCAGAACTGACTCCAAAATGCCAAGAAGTTAGGAATTTAGGGACTAAGATTATTCTCTTTTTTCCCCAAAGAAAGGTTTTTAGATGTATATTCTCTGTCTGTGCCTCTTTCTGTCTCTATATCCAGCACCCCTGAGAGGGATTCTTAAGGTTTTCTGATGTCTGTGTTGAATTTTACCCCAGTGGACTGCTCAGGATTGGTGTTTATCTTGGTACCTAAGATACTCATCAGAATATTTATTATTATAATTGGGCAATCTTGGTTCAAAACCTGGCTCTACCAGGTTTGCTGTTCTGTAAACCTAAGCACATGTCTTAGACTTTCTGAGCTTCCGTTTCTCCATCTGTAAAATGGGGACATTGATACTCACTTTAGTAGGGCTTTTGCGGGGATTGAGAGACATAATATATGTAAAATGCTTAGAATGGTGTTAGCTAGTATTAGGAAATGGCCTCAACTTTCTCCGAGACCCAACTGTACCCTCAGAGAAAGCCCTTGCCTGGGAATGTATCACCCAAATTTTATCATCCTTTTAACATTGGGAAGATATGTTTGTGTTGCTTGATGGGGAAAAGACTGAAAGTTATATGGTGCCTCTTCCTCTTCTCCATAATTTCCCATCAACATGGACAGGAATATACTCATTGTGTTTTACCAATCAGGACATGGAACTTAAACAATATTTGTTACTTATAGTAAAGCCTGGCTAATTAGGACTCTTAACCAGAACTCTTAATTAACTGACTTACTTTTCTCTGTGTCCACCCCTCCTTAAGAAAAAGAAGCGAAACGATAAGAAAAGTTAGTTATTATTGGAGAGTTACCCTTCAAGGGCTAACCCATGGTTAAAAGGTACTATGCCCCCGGCACATGCATCCCTCCTCCAGGATCTAGCCTTATCTGCCTCTCCATTGCATCTCCAAGAGCCTGCAGAGCTCCTCATACTTAGGGAGTGCTCAGCAAACCTTTGTTGGACAAATGAAGACATTACCTAGGTTCTAGCTAGAGTTCACTATTACTGATCTTTACACATGCTCTGAATTTTCCTGTTCCCTGCCTTTGTTTGTACTGAAAGTACCTCTCTCAGTCATGTGAGAGGTGGACTTTGGGATGGAGTTATTGGTGCCTTGTCTTGTCTTGCTTGTGAGGCAGTAGGGTCCTTATAGACATCACTTCTGGTTTCTTCATTTTTAAAGAAATGCTGCGTTTGATACATCATACAATAAGAGTTATCTAGCACCTGCAATGGACTCAGTAAATGTGAGTTACATCTATTTCTTTATTTAATGCCCATATCACCTTATGTACTATTATTATTTCCATTTAATATATGGGAAGCCTGCAGCCTCAAGGAACTGAATAACATCTATATCACTGGACAGTTTGTTGAATTCGATAGAATTAAATTTGGTCTCTAAGATCTTGCAGGTCCACAGCCTTGCGCATAGGACCTGCAGTCCTAAAGGATGCCTTACAATTTTTTTTTTTTAAATAGAGAGAGGCCTCACTTTATTGACCAGGCTGGTCTTGAACCCCTGGCCTCAAGTAATCTTCCTGTGCAGCCTTCTAAAGTGTTAGGATTATAGGTATGAGCCACTGTGCCTGACCCCAAGGGATATCTTGATATAGAAAATCTTCTCTGTTAAAGAGTGGTGCCGCTGGCCGCAGTGGCTCACACCTGTAATCCCAGCACTTTGGGAGACTGAGGCGGGTGGATCATCTGAGGTCAGGAGTTCGAGACCAGCCTGACCAACATGGTAAAACCCCGTCTCTACTAAAAATACAAAAGATAAGCCGGGCGTGGTAGTGGACACCTGTAATCTCAGCTACTTGGGAGACTGAGGCAGGAGAATCACTTGAACCCAGGAGGCAGAGGTTGCAGTGAGCCGAGATTGTGCCATTGCACTCCACCCTGGGCAAATAGCGAAACTCCATCTCAAAAAAAAAAAAAAAAAAAAAAAAAAAAAGTGTTGCTGCTCACAGAACTGGACTTTGGGAAGCGGGAACACAGGCTGGTAATATTTATCCTTAATTTCTGAAGACTTTCTTAAAGCTATCAAAATGAATTAATATATATTATTATCTTTGGGCTGCAAAACAATCTTGAGACCTATGTCAGGTATTATGATTGCCTTTTATGGATGAGCATGCCATCCATAAAATGGATGGCAAAGTCTAGGAAGAAGTGACTATAAGATGTGAACCCAGGTCTTCTGACCTTTAGCCAAGGCTCTTTACTACATTCTCCATTAATACATTAAAAGCAAAGCAAAACAAAACAAACCCCCGCCCCCCAATAATTGTTCAAAATAGAAGATGATTCAGGAAGGTATCTTCTGGGAGCAAAGTGGGTTCTTTCCAGGAAGCAGCTGTGGAGAGGGCTGACTGGAATACAAAGTCTTTTGGGGAAATCCTATTTCCCAGGAAATGGAGTTAGCTGGAGCATCCTGTTCCTGTCTTTTCTATCCTGTTGTTTCTTGAGTGTTGCTAACAGAGAGGGGACCCTAGTTCAAAGACTTTGGGGGTTACCCCTGTCTCCTTAGACTAAATGGAAAAGGGAAGGCATTTTCCTCTTTGATCAATTTCTTTGTCTCTTTTTGCTTATGCCCTACAAACCTCACAGATCCCTGGGTGCCAGCCCTGGGTGAGAAGCTGCTGCCTGCTATTTCTCTTGTTGCCCCTTCCCCACCAGATGCTGCTTCCTAGGAGGATTTCTGAATGGGATTTCAGTGGAAGGTTCCAGATGGGCAGAGAAGCAGCCCACTTCAGAAAGAAGGGGTTTAGATTCAAACCCTGCAGCAGGGGAGGGACAGAGAGATGGAGGTGGGGTGCTGACGACTTTTTGTCTTGATTTATCTCTAAGGATTTCTAATTTGTTCCCCACATCACCTAGAATGTACATTACTGCACTTCCTTTATCTTCCCTTTCAAAATCTAAGCCTATCTACAATCTTATGAGCTCTAAGGAAATTTTTATTTCACAGCATAGAATTTTACTTTTTTACTTCCTCTTGTTCTTTTCCCTTCTCCAGCTGTCAGGTTTTTGGTCAGCCAAAGATACATGTGGGAAGGCCAGATGTGGCTCTGGGCCAGAGATGTTGGTGCTGGTTTGCGGGACTCTCCTGAGAACCGTGTGGTCCTGCTGAGCTCAGCTGTGGCTGGTCCAGAGACCCTCAATGTCCTGTGCTTGCTCATGGTGTGGTGGCTTGTGTGGTGACTGTTTTTTCTATCTGCTGTTTCTTAGGTGTTACCAATTGGCAGGGGACTGTGGTCCAAAGACTTCTTGGACCAGAAAGGGAATGGAGGGAGAATCCAGTACTTTCCCAGCCTCCAGCCCAAGAATAAATTCTCACCATGCAAAGAAGATTGCTCCCTTGCTTTTATTTTAAGATCTTTAGCAATGAACACATAAAAAATAATATTATCTAGTCTTAAATATTTCCATAGTTAAGAAGGTTTTTTGAATGTTTAACTTAAAAACTGAAGGCTTTTTTTTTGTATTGATATACAGAGAAGCAAAGACCAGCTTCTTACCATGTTGATGTTGACAGTTGGTTCCCTTCATAAAGAAACTGACTTTCAGATTTGTCTTGTTATGTGTAAACATTCCTGAGTTTCAAGATGGACAACCTTTAGTTGTGACCATGATAATATCAATAGGCTGGTGTAGAGCAAGTGGGGAGCCATTTTTGTTCAGTGGAAGATGGAAAATATTGTTTATAACTCAATATTTGAGAGTAAACTATTAACGTTTAGGGAATCTGGATGAAGGTAGAAATTTGTGTGAGAATTATTTGGGTCTGAAATTATTTCAATATAAAAAGTTAAAAGTGATTTTCACAAGAAATGATTTAAATCTTAAATTCTTTGTTTGATTTTTATGAAGTTGATGAAGTCAGGTGCAGTGGCTTGTGTCTATAGTCCCAGCTATTCAGGAGGCTGAGGCAGGAGGATCACTTGAGCCTAGGAGATCACAACCAGCCTGGGCAACATAGTAATGATGCCATTGGCCCAAAAACATAATCATAAATGGCAAAGCCAGGATTTGAACCTAGGCTCCTTCCTTCTGAAGTAGATGACATTTCAGTGAATATAATTCTCTAATAGCAGGATGATAGCCTCGAAAAATATCAGGGTAGGAATTGTCCCTGGCATTTCCCTTTTGTGGATCTTAGACCTGTGGGTTTTATCTTATTCTAGTTGTCACCAGATTCCCCTCTGTCTTACAGTTCCATAGGCCTGGCTCCCTGGACTGTTCCTAGGGGTGGTGGGGTCACCTTGTTGCCACTACACCTGGATGAATGCTTAGTTGGGCCTCCTCATGAACCAGAGACTCACAATAGTAGGCTTGACTTTGAGCAAGAAAGGATGATCCCATCTTCTGACCTTCTAGTGTTGACTTCCTATAAGAACCCCCAGAGACCTCTCAGACACACAGCAGTTCTGACCCATTTTTGTTTGGCTGAGCTTCAGGGTGCACTGTCTCCAACTCTACCAGCTTGCACTCTGAGGGGAAATGAGCTCAATTATGGAGGCAGGTCCCAGTGAGGCTTTTCTGCAATGCTATTATTAATCTCATGGAGCATGGAAAAAATACAAACTCAGATCTGTCTGCCCCATTTTTGTCTGTGTTGATGTTCAGGACAGAGGATCATAGTGGGTGATGTCATCACTGCTGAATTAAAAGGCAAATTTCCCTCCAGCCATGATGTCTCTGTCTTTGTTTCACTCCCTTTCCCTCCATGGCCCCCCTCGCCTGCTCCAGGACTCTACTGTGAATCCCACAGATTGTCATGGAAGGGCAGAAGTGTGTTACAACTTTGTTTTCTTAACTTCTGCTTTTTTTTTTTTTTTTCTTTTTGGAACAGAGCAGCACTTTCCAGAGGTGATGCTAGGAGAAGAATTTCTTAGCCTGAGTCTGGACCAGGTGTGCAGCTTGATATCCAGCGACAAGCTGACTGTTTCTTCAGAAGAGAAGGTATGACATAGCTCATTGGGGAAATGGGAACTTCACTCGTCAGGTGGTCATGGGAAGGACTTGTGGTTTGGTGAGATCTTTTCTTTTCCCCTTCCTTCCTTCCTTCCTTCCTTCCTTCCTTCCTTCCTTCCTTCCTTCATTTCATCCTCCCTCCCTCCCTCCCTCCCTCCCTCCCTCCCTCCCTCCCTTCCTTCCTTCCTTCCTTCCTTCCTTCCTTCCTTCCTTCCTTCCTTCCTTCCTTCCTTCCTTCCTTTTTGAGATGGAGTCTTGTTCTGTCACCCAGGCTGGAGTGCAATGGTGTGATCTCGGCTCACTGCAACCTCTGCCTCCCAGGTTCAAGTGATTCCCCTGCCTCAGCCTCCTGAGTAGCTGGGATTATAGGCACCCACCACCACGCCCAGCTAATTTTTTGTATTTTCAGTAGAGACAGGGTTTCACTATGTTGACCAGACTGGTCTCGAACTCCTGACCTTGCCTGCCTCAGTCTCCCAAAATGCTGGGATGACAGGTGTGAGCCACCATGCCTGGCCAGTCTTGTCTTTTCTTTCAGAGAAAAACAGCTTTTTTTTTCTTTTAAATCCCTTTAAAAATAAAAATTAAAAAAAGGCTTTCTGGCTCATGACCACTACATTCTAGACTCTTTAGAGAAGAAATAACAGTGATGATCATGATGACAAAGCTGCCACTGTTTACTGAACACTTACAGTTTGCCAAACACTATGCTAAGTGCTTTATGATCTTGGGCTCATTCTGCCTCTACCATAGCCCTGTGAAGCAGGCATTATTACTATTGTCCCCGCATTACAGAAGAGGAAGCAGATTCAGATTCCTTTTCTACCAGGAAAAATTTCTGTATACCAGTAGATGTAGTCTACTATAGTGAAAATAACATAAGCCTCAGTATTGGCCAGCAGGTCCAAATCTCAGCTCCAGTATTTATTTACAAATTAGTTATGTGACCTTGGGTGAGGTACTTTGCCTCTCCTTTGTTTCCTCATTTTATAAAGTGAGGATAATAGTATTAGAACATATTCTACAGGGCAATTAATTGGGATAATATATGTAAAATGCCTGGTATAGTCCTTGGTGCCTAGTAGTTGTTCAATCAGTATTAGCCCAGTTTATTATTTACCCTGCACCTGGAATTAATCCCTTCCTTCCCTGTGTTTCAGGATAACACTCACCTTGTTCTCCTTTTCATTGTACATAGTTAGTTCTGAGCTGATCCTCCTCCCACATTCAGCTGAGTTCCTTGATGTTAGGGACTACATCTTATTCCTTTCTGTATCCTCAGAGATGCTCAATAAATGTTTTTTGAATGTCTTAGTTCACTCTTTGCATCCAAGCTTGAGGCTCTTTCTTGAGGGAATATTTCAGGAGAAACATTGAAAAGGATTTTATATCTGAGATGAAATTGTATTCACTTGTCCAGAGAATGGGGTAAAATTCACAAACCCCTGCCTGCCATCCTGGAAAAGTTTAATCAAGAAGAAAAACAGTCGTTCGTTAAAACTGTGGGCTTCCCTGAGATTAGTAATGGATCCCCAGAAGGTGACTGGCACAATAAACTGGACTCTCCCTTAGGCTCAGGGAGGCCTCAGCTTCCTTGAATACATATGTGTGCATAGGACCCTTCCTGCCTTAAAGTCAGAAACTGAGAGGATACCCTTCCTTCTTACCAAGCATATTTACTGTCTGCTCTGGATTTTGCTGTCAAATTGGCACAATTGGAAGCGATGAACCAGTCAGTTGATTGGCTATGTGAATGTTGAGACAGTTGGTCAATTTGGGGCCCCCTTGAGCATGTTCTAAGTGTAGAGTGAGAAAATGGAAGCACTCATATAAGCAGCAGGATTTGAATCATCTTGGGATATGTGTGTTGAGAGTTGGGGGACCCCGTTACTTTGAATTCATGCTGGCCCATCTTGCTCTTGAGATCATAGAAAGTTTTCTGCACGTGAAGGCTAATCTGTGCTTGCTGTGTCTGGGTGGGAGTAGGGGTGGATTGTTAACAGGGAGATGCATTATAGTGCCCTGGAAACCACTTGGGCTTTGGACGCAGGCAAACCTAGTTCTAGTCTGCTTTCTGGCTGTATGACCTTGAGAAATCACTAGTCTCTTTGAACCTTAGTTTCCTTAAATTTAAAATGGGAATTCTGAGTCCCTTCTCTGTAGAGTTGTCATGAGGCTTAGAGATAATGGATATAAAATACCAAATATAGTGTTTGTCAGGCACTCCATAAACGGCAGTTGTCATTGTAATTGCCACAATCATCTGTTTTTAGGCACCATTAATAATGATAATGATACCAATTTTGCCATTGATAATGGTAAAATATGCCATTGAGTTAATTATCTTTCCAGAAACAAAGAAACATGACTTTAAATGTATACACTTAAAAATTGTTTGCAGTGTTGCTCAATAATTCATATGCTTACATATGAGTTGCTCTTTCTGTATAGCCAGAGTTTAGAGTATAGGTATTTTTCACATTAACGAAGTTCTATTTCATATCTGCTTCTTGGAACTTATATGTAACTTCAGAATTATGTGCTGCTTTTCATAAAGCAGATTACTCATGATCTTGATCCCTTTAGTACCTTTAAGGTTGGCAGTGTAATTTTGAGGTTTATCAAAAAATAGTGGGGCTTGGTCTACATTTTCTCTTTGGCTAACCTCATAGTTTTACTTCTCCATAATTCATCATGTCTTGCTGGAAGTTAAATAGCTGGAAGCTTCTGACAATTAGATGTTTTTCATTGTAATGCTAGTCCTTTAGGCTTTGAAAATTCTGTGTCTGCTCCAGGAGATTTAGTGATTTCTACACCCTTTAATTACATTGTGTGTTATAAGCAATCTCTTGCATGCATAATAACCTTTCCTTTCAATACTGTTTTATAGTGGAATTTTAAAATGTATTTGAAGTAATATTAGGGATCTTAAGTTAAAATTCAACTGCATATAATGTTAACAGTTGCAGAAAACCCAACTGGGTTGGTAATCAAATAACTTGTGTTCCGCTAAATCCACACTTAACAGCATAACAGCAATTATGACTTACTCTGCGTGCAACCCACAGATTTCTTTGAACATATATTATAAAATGAAGCCGGATTTCAGACATCAACATGTAAAAAATACATGCACCTTAAAATAGAGGAAATGTAATATTTTACTATTAATGATGAGTGTAAGTAACAGGCAGCTTTCATCTTGGAAGTTTGCAAGTATAAGTTCTACAGTCAGAGGGGCTCAGTTTGAATCTTGACTTCCCTACTTAAACAAGCTGAGAACCCTGGGCAAGTTATTTATCTCCCACAAGAATGTATGTACCATATACAAGTAGATAGACAGGAATTTTGTCTGTCTGCTTATTGCTGCTGGAGTGGTATCAGGTTCATGGTAGACACTAAAAAAATAGCTGTTGAAAGAAGGAATAAAAGAACCTCCCTATGGCTCAGTTTTCTCATCTGTAAAAGGTGAGTAATGGTAGTATAGGTAGCAAGGTTGTTATGAGGATTAAATGGGATGATATATGAAAAATGCTTAGAATATAGGAAGTGTTCATTACTGTAAGATACTGTTGTTATTGCTGCTATTATTATGGTTATTACTACTAGTACTGCTCCTAGTAGTAGTCATAACTGTTGACTGGGGCCTTTCTTAAGGGGAAGTCTTCCCAGTGCCCATATTGGTCTGGGCTGTTGGCGTGACCCGGGGCCCTAGTGCCTAGCAGGGTCAGAGAGTGGTTGTGACCTCATGCTCCCCAGTGTCCCCAGCCCTGCCTGGGCCCCTCCCAGAGCTCAGAGACTGTTCTTCCAACATCACTTGCTTTTGCCTATTCCTTATCTCCTCTACTGCTTTCAATTGCCTTGAGGGCTGTGAGGGTAGCTTAGTCATCTTTGTATCACACACAGTGCCTGACTCAGTGCCCCAGGAGGTGCCATGGAAGGACTCAGCAGATGTCCCCTAAGGGATCGAGGTACACTGGGGCTGGAGTCTGCACTGAGCCAGCTGAGGTTATGGGAATAATTTTAACAGTTTTCTAGAGAGTAAGGACAGATAGGGGAATTAGAGGGTAGGGGAGGGCATGAATCCTTGCCATTTTTGCTCTTGTTTTTCTTTCATTTGGTTTTTATTTTAGAATTCTTGTTATTGAGAGAGGTCAAATGGATGTGATAGGAGTCACACAAAATCACTAGTTCATTGTGTAGGACCTTCCCCTTCCTCATGTCATCCAAGACCCCTATTAACTTTAGTAGGTAAGGCATCATGTTCAAGAGGTTGAAGAAGAGGCCCAGAGGCAGCGGACAGGACATAGGGTTTATTGAGGGCACTTACAGGGCTGTCTAGTGGTGGCAGGCTGGACAGGAAATTGCAACTGCTTGTAAAATGCATGCAGTTTATATAGCATTTTCACTTAACACCCTCCTGCTGGTGACCTTCACCTGGCAACCTTCATTTAACACAAAACAATGGGCCTCAATCCCCTATATGGCCTGCATTTCCCAGGATGGGCTGGGGTTCAGATGTTCCTCATAGATAAGGAATGAATCTCCAGGTTCTTGATTCCTTAGCTTGGAACACTGAACACACATTCTTCTTAGACCATAGAGTCATTCTCAGGGTATGCATAAGTTATTGCTGTCAGGTGCATCTATCAGACACTCCACTACCCTGAGGATAGAGGCAAGAAGATTAAAGCAAGGCATCTGATTCTCCCACATGTTGGGTGTTGAGGGGTTAGGGCTAAGCCTGTGAGCTGACAGCATGTTTATTGTATTTCCCTTTGAGACACAAAGTTCAGCTCTGGCCATGAATATCCTCAGTGACCCAGTGACCCAGGGGCAGAATAAATAACCTTCTGGGACAAATCCACTCTAAGGAAAGAGATATGACTCCTGAGTTCGAGTGCAGTTTTGCCGTTGAATTGCTGTGGGACCTAGCAAGTTACTGGACTTCTTTGAATCTTGGCTTTCCTAGCTGGTAAATATATGTCTCCATCTGAAGATCTCATGCCTTCTTATGAAACACTATTGAGGCTTTTCAGAGACACCTCTGAGTGAGTCTTAACAGGGAAATGGCCTGCATTTTAGATACCGATCAGGAAGAAATTTATTAAGTCCCTTTAAAAAATTAGTGTTAACTATGTTCTGGAATAAGAACTATAGGTTACTTTCTCTTTGCATTATCACATTTTAAAATGTGCTGTTGTCTCCTTAAACTGCATTTTAGAGACCAAATTCTGATATCTTATTTCTTGGGACAGACTGGGCCCTTGTCTCCCAGGATCATTGGTGTTCCATGCCCTTCTGTCTGAATTCCTTGCCTTTCCAGCCAGGTGGTTGTGGGAGGCAGGCTGTGGGAGGCAGGCTGGAGAGCCTCGGCCGGTGGACTGGGCTTGCATGATTGCTGTGGAGGCATTGCTAGGTGACTGAGCAGGTGTACCCTGCTGCCTAGGCCGAGCTGTTGGCAGCCCTGCCTTACTCTGAGGTTATCAGAGTTGCCAGCTTCTCAGCTTGCCAACAGTGATCTGTTAACACCCTACTTTGGAGTTACTCCTTTTACTGTTCTCCTTTGGATGGTGGAATTCAATAACCACCCATGCATAGAATACGACAGCACCGTGCCCCCAAATCTACCATGACCAACCAGTGTTCTTCAGGTATGTTTCACAAATCATTTTTTTTTAAACAGGAAGTTTGTATTGAAGTAAGTTCATGGAGAAGTAAACAAATAAAGTATACAACTAAACTTTTTACAAGGTAAAACACCCACATAACTAGCACCCAGGTCAAGAAACAAACCCCAGAACCCGGTTCCAGTTACCCCCTACCCTGGGAAGGGCACCTACCTTCTTGGCTTCTCACACCTTAGGTGAGTTTTACCCGTTTTGGAAGCTTATATAAATTGAACAATGGTGCGTGTGTGCTTTTGTGTCTGATTTTTTCCTGTCCAGCATGACATTCAGAACATCATTTCTAATCCTCACAAGTTGCAAGGCAGAGATTATTGTCTTCATTTTGCAGATGAAGAAACTAAGGTTCAGAGAGGTGACACAGCTCATTAACAGTAGATAGCTCCATGACGTGAAGCTGTGTGTGTCTGCCTCCCAAGCCCCAGTCTTTATTAATGCACTCCCACCCTGATGAGGGGTACAGAGATGAGTGACAGCTAGTCATTACCATTCAGGGGCTCATAGTCTGGTGGGCAGATGGACTGAAAACATGTGTCCATAGTATGTGGCCAAGAGAAATAATTGCTTATAATTATAGTTCAAGGAAAGCACCTGGAATATTTTATTCCAGGTTGTTGTATAGGAAAGACATCATGGAAAAGAGAGTCTTTGAGCTAAACTTTGGAGAATGAGAGTAGAATTTTGGAAAGCCATTTAGGTTGGAGGAATATGACTATTCCTACTAAAGACTTGAAAGTTTGGAATAGCTTGTACTTGGGGAGAAAAGTAACTTCTGTGTTGAGAATCAAGGATCTTCAATGGAGAATGGTGGGAGATGAGGCTGGGAATGGGGTAGGAGTCTGTGAAGAGATTTAAGGAGTGAGAGCTTTCTTCTTGAGGTCAGTATTTGCCTAACTGTATCCCATAAAGACACAGTATTACAATATGTTTATAGGTGTTTGGGTTTTTTTTTTTTTTGAGATGGAGTCTTGCTCTGTCGCCCAGGCTGGAGTGCAGTGGCACAATCTCGGCTCACTGCAACCTCTGCTTCCCAGGTTCAAGCGTTTCTCCTGCCTCAGCCTCCTCAGTAGCTGGGATTACAGGTGCCTGCCACCACTTCTGGCTTTTTTTTTTTTTTTTTTTGTATTTTTAGTAGAGACGGGGTTTCATCATGTTGGTCAAGCTGGTCTTGAACTCCTGACCTCATGATCCGCCCGCCTCAGCCTCCCAAAGTGCTGAGATTACAGGCGTGAGCCACGGCACCCGGCCAGGTTTTTTTTTTTTTTTTTTTTTTTTTTTTTTTTTTTAAGCATTCTTAGGTCAGATACACTTAGGAGACACTGGCTGAACAAAGTAACCAGGTTTCTTTACTACAGGACTTATCAGAGCTTTTATATGGTAATGAGCTTTGTGAACCTTTAAGGGGTATTTGAGGATACAGTATGATGTGTTTCTTAGGCTCATTTGGCCCCTGAGCCCCTTTACTACAGAATATCTCCCCCATCTAGTATCCTTAGGAACACATTATAGAGAAGAGTCTTCAAGCCACATTTCATTGATTGTCTCAGATATTCTACTATTTTTTGCATCTTTGATATGTCTTTTGGTAATTCATTTCCAAAATGAATTATAATTTTTTGATTGTGACTTCATGTTCAGAGGATGTCATATCCTGGGAATCTAGGTTGCCCTGGGCTGTGGACCCTATAGGGTAGGTTTACTGGTTTAGGAAGCAGTTTTTGTATTAGATATTATCTTAGATATTTCCCATACCACCTGGGTGATGTCAGTTCAAACTCTAAATTTTTATGTGGCATGAATCTAGGGGTTGGGTTTCTTAAAGATGTAGATTTTACTCCCTGCCTTTCCCCTCTCCCTTGCCTCCCACCCCACTGCATTCCTCAGCCCACAGGAGATGGCGAGCTTCCTTCCCCTTACTCATAGCACATGGGCAGAGTTCATCGAGTCTTAGTTTTACAGCTGGGGCAAATCTGTCCACAGGAGCCTGTGGCCTAGACGCCCTACCCAGTGGGACACCAGTCCTCAATTAAAGCCCATATCTGAATTGTCTCTGTGAGACATTTTAGCTTCAACTTCCACTCAGCTGCCCGGATTGAATTCCTTCTTATTTAAAACACTCAGGCATTTTCTTCTTGCTTTTGCATATGGCTCAAATCTTTATTTTTTCTGTAATACATCATTTTCACGTGTTTAGAGCTACAGGGAAAGATTCCTTCCAAAGCAGCTCAGTCTACCATACTGACTGGCCGACATTCTCCATCCCTTTGTCATCCCGCACTCATGGTTAGGATTAGTGCCACTGAAGTCTCTCAGCTTGTAGATGTTTCTATCAAACCATTGTGCTTCAGTCCTTTTCTTATTCTTTGTGGACTCATAGTGAAAGTCTTTTTTACTGGCTAGTAATAGAAAGCTGAAGAACAATTTCCAGGCAAATGATGTTACCGTTTTAATTTTTTCATCATTTTTGGTTATCTGAAGTCAGATATCTGGCAGTGTGCTGCTGTAGGAAGAGAACCATACATACATTCATTCATGCTTTTATTAATTTATTCATCCTATTAAGAAATATTTCTCTGTGTGGCAGGTAGCATATTAGTCACAGGAGAGACACTGGCAAACAGATAAAAACAAGATACCTGCCTTTGCAGAACTTATAATCACATAGAGAAGAGAGATTTTATTAAATATGTGCACAAATAAATATATAGCTATAAAGTGAGAGATGTGGTATGAAGGAAATGTGCAGTGTGCTGTGAAAGTGTGGATTGAAATCAGTGGTTCTAATTGCTGTCTTCTCACTAATTTGTTGGGTAATGTCAGGCAAACGACTTCGTCTCTCTCTGCCTTACTTTCTCCTTTGCAAATGACTAGCAGTTTCACAGGGTCCTTGTGAATCTGAAATGAAGCAACTACAAGAAAGAGCTTTTAAGTGTTGTGTGAAAGGGTGATGGTATGGTCAGAAAGAAGAATTCAACTGGGTAGGTTTCTAGGGAGCCTTCAGACCAGGACATCGCTCAGTCAGTGGTGTGCTGGTAAATGTTTAACAACTGGCTCGCTAAAAAACATTCTAAAAGCCCTGATTCATCTGTTGATTCATTTGCTGATTTCCATGGTGTAAATATTTTCATCAAGGCTGACTTCAACTACCAGCGTAATGTCACTAAATGTGGAGTTAGGAAGAGACGTGCACAGTTAGCTCCAATTGCCGCACACCACTGCTCCCAGTTGTCCCTGGAGTTGTGTGTGGCAATGAGGTGAGAGTACGGTTAACACAAGTCTTGTTAAGCTTTCATTTAAGAAACAAAAACAGGAATCCAACAGAATCATTCTTTTGTCTAGAAGCACTATCTTCTTGATTTAAAAGCATGGCAGGAGATTTGGTAAATGGTATTGCCTCAATCCCTGGGAAAGGAATAGGAGACCTAGGGGAGGTGTCCCAGGAGGGCGTGGAGCATTGTAATTAGGGTTATAGGTTTAGGAAGTTAGTTTCCCAACTCAACAGTCTGCCCAGGGTTTTTTTTGTTTGTTTGTTTTGAGACAGAGTCTCTCTCTGATGCCAGGCTGGAGTGCAGCGATGTGATCTCGGCTCACTGCAACCTGCGCCTCCTGGGTTCAAGCGATTTTCCTGCCTCAGCCTCCTGAGTAGCTGGGGACTACAGGCATGCGCCACCACGCCTGGCTAATTTTTGTGTTTTTAGTAGAGATGGAGTTTTGCCGTGTTGGCCAGGATGGTCTCAATCTCTTGACTTCGTGATCCACCTACCTTGGCCTCCTCGGCCTCCCACAGTACTGGGATTACAGGTGTGAGCCACCTTGCCTGGCCTAGGTTTTTAAAATTAATTGTGTCTCTGAGATGCAAATTGCATAATGTTTGAGCATGGGTTTTTGGAGTTAGAGGTGAGTTCACATCAGATCTATTCTTCCTGGCAGCGTGACCTTGTACAGCTGGCTAACCTCTCTCAGGCTGTTTCCTCATCTGTAAAGTGTGAGCAGTGACACCTACTTCACAGAGATTGTTGGTGGATTAAATGAGATCATATGTGTAAAATGCCTAGCACTATGCTTGTTGTTATTAATAAACTTAGTTCTTCTCAGATCAAGTAACAAACCAGGTCCATGTTTAGGAACCTAGTTTTTTTTCCCTGATATTGTCAAAATTAGCTTCTTTCCCTTCTTCCTATGTTTTGCTGAGAATTGTTCCCAATTGAACTTCTCCCCTTGCCAAATCAGTGCCCTGCCTTTTTAACTTGAGTCCTTCTTGATCTTCAAAACACATTTTGAAAGCAGGGAAAAGTGCCCAGGACTCCTCATTTTCCTTGGGGCGTGCAAGTCCAGCCTAGCTTGGCTGCCTGTCTGTCCAGAGGGATGGAGTGGAAGGACTGGATTCATCTGGTATTCTCTGGCCAAGACCTGTGCTTACATCTGAAGTGTGGTGAGCTGGGAGCTATGGAATCTGATTTTCTCCAACTCCTTTCCACATGACAGTCTTGTAGCATGCAAGAAATTGGTTCTAGGACATTAGTCAGTGAGGAAATGGGGCTATTTCTCTGTTTAAAAAGTGAAACCCTAAGTGTACCTATGAGCAGCTGATTATTTCATCACAAAAAGTAGTAACTAAGTAGATATCACCCTATCCTATGATTGAATCTATAGTCTCTGCTTAGATTTTATAGACCAGGGGTTGACAAACCTTTTCTAGGAAGGGCCAGATAGTAAATATTTTAGGCTTTATGTGTCATGGCTTCTCAACTCTGCTACTGTAATGTGAAAGCAGCCACAGACAATACGTAAACGATGAGTGTGGCTGCCTTCCAACATAATTTTATTTACCAAAACAGGTGGCAGGCTGGATTTGGCCTGTGGGCAGAAGTTTGCAACCCCCCTGCTATTAGACCTATTAGATATTTGAGAGTCAGCTAAGAATAATGGATTTAGAGCATGAGCACTGAAGTTGGTTTTGTATGTAACCAAGCAGAGCTGGCTTTGCTTCTTTTTAGTTCTGCAACTCAGGCAAGTCTTTTAATAAGGCTTAAGAGTATTTAATCATTGGGTTATCTTGAGAATTTGGGGAGGCGACGTTTATGGAGAGTCCCTTGGTGGGAAGGGTTATTGGGAACCACTTTGGGTACATTGAAAGCTAAAGCAAGTTGGAAGTTTATTTGCTTGTTTATTTTTCAAGCATGAAGTCTGAATGAAAAAAATATGTGGCCTTCTCTAGCTGCTGAGAAGGTCACTGTTGTTGCCGAATGCTGTGGCTTTCATAGCTGAGTAGGTAAACAGTACGACTAAGTGGAACCAGTCACACAAGTGAAGCCAAAAATAAAGATAAGGTTAAATATCGACTTTGGTAGATTCAGCTTGCTTTTTTGTTTTTATAACAAAAATTAAGCTGGTTGATAGGGAAGAATGCAATCAACAAATGCTACCCGCTTAAGGGCTTGTAGTTCATTCTTCAGCAAAGCTTTGCCAATCAGTTACCTTGTGTTGTGCTAGGTAGCATTGGGGGATGGCGTACAGAGGCGGAGCTGGTACGCTTCTCACTCTGCATAGGCTCACAGTCTAATGAAGGGGAGTAGAAAGAGGTGTGGCTAACCAACCACATACAAGGCAGAATGGGGTTGTGGCTGCCCATCACCTAACCCAGCAAAGGCAGACTTTATCTGCCTTTGACTCTGCCTTACCCGCCAAGATTCCAACCCCCTGTTCCCCAGCCCTGCTCTCTGCTCCAGCCTGGGCAGCTTCCACACATCTCCTTCCATGCTTATTCTGAAATCATTTTCCATTCATTCATTTAAAAAGTATTTGAGTTTGTGTTAGGTGCCAGCAAATAAGACAAGGTCTCTCATGGATCTTAAGGGCTAGTGGAAGAAACATAGTCATTCAAACAATGCTGTGAGGGTGAGGGACATAGCTCGATAAGAGTTCCTAATAAAAAATGAACTAGACAAGGATTTCTATGGTGTATGTGCTTATGTTTGTACACATATAGGTTATTTGATATAGAAATAGGAGCAAACTATACATACATACTACTCCTTTCCTTTTCTGCTCCCTTCGCTTCCTTTCCCTTTCCCTTCCCCTTTCCCCTTCCCTTTCCTTTCCTTGCCAAATTCAAGTTATGTCCAACCTGACTTAAGTATATAATTAGGAAACAGGGCCAAGTGTTTTAGGGGAAAAGCACATTAACATATTAGCACAAAAAAAATGTACTTAGGTTAAGAAAAATTGGAGTCCTTTTTTCCTCCTGGCAGATAAAGCTTTCATTTCAACTTCCTGCCATCCTGTAAATTTTGTTGTAGTTTTTTTCCTTAGAATTTCTTTTCTTCTGTCTTACACTTCTTATTCTGAAAAATTAAAAACCTACTGTAGGTTTGAAAGAAAGAACATTTACGTAGTCTTTACTTAAACTCACCATTAACATTTTGCTTCATTTACTTTATCTCTCTAGACTTAATCTTTCATTTTGCTGAATCATTTGATAGTAAATTGCAGACATTATGACACTTCACCCCTAAATATTTTAGCATGTATCTCTTAAGAACGAGGAAATTCTCTTTTCTAGCCATAAAACCAATTATCATACCAATGAAATTTAATGTTGATCTAGCAATATTATCTAACATATAGTGGATATTCACATTTTCCTAATAGCCCCCCAAAAGTCATTTATGGCTATTTCTTTTAGAGCCGTAATCTAATTAAGGTTTATGCACCGCATTTAGTTGCCTTGTCTATAAATCTCTCTAATCTAGAACCGTCTCCCTACCTTTTTTTGTCTTCCATAATATTAACAACTTTGAAAATCCAGGCCAGCCGTCCTGTAGAATGTTGCAAACATAGAGTTGTCTGATCGTTTCCTCACCGTAAGATTCAGTTTATATATTAATATTTTAGGAAGAACTGTACTTAGGAGATATTGTGTCTTTTCAATTAAGTCACAATCAGGAATATAAGTTTGTCCTCTTATGGGTGGTGGTAAATTTGGTCCCTTGTTTAAGGTGTTGTCTATCAGATCTCTCCATTTGAGGATATTTTCTCTCCACGTAAATAGTATGTAATCTGTTGGGTGATTCTTTGAAAATTGTGAATATTTCCCCATCCAACAACTTTATTATTATTATTATTTTAAAGATAGGCTCTTGCCATGTTGCCCAGGCTGGAGTGCAGTGGCATGGTTACAGCTCACTGCAGCTTCCACCTCCTGGGACCAGGTGATCCTCCTGCCTCAGCCTCTCAAGCAGCTGGGACTACAGACACGTGCCACCATGCCTGACTGATTTTTTTTTTTTTTTTTGTAGAGATGGGGTCTTGCTAAGTTTCTCAGGCTGGTCTCAAACTCCTGGGCTCCCATCTTGGCCTCCCAAAGTGCTGAGATTACAGGTTTAAGCCACTGCACCTGGCCTTTAACAACTTTTGATTTTAGCATCCATTGGTGATCTTTGTTCAATCAGTTATTACATTGGTGGTATTGCAAAAATGTTGTTTTTCTAATTCCATCATTCCTTTTACAGGCAATTTTTTTTTTTTTTGGATAGAAGAGACCTTACACTTTTTTAGTATCCATATGGGCTCATGAATTATTTTTATTTATTTATTTTTATTTTTTGAGACAGGGTCTCACTTTGTCTCCCAGGTTGGAGTACAGTGGTACACTCATGGCACACTGTAGCCTCGACCTCCCGGGCTCAAGCAAACATCCCACCTCAACCTCACTAGTAGCTGGGACTATAGGCATGCACCACCATGCCTGGCTAATTTTTGTATCTTGTAGAGATAGGGTTTTGCCATGTTGCCCAGGCCGGTCTTGAACTCCTGGGCTCAAGCAATCTGCCTGCCTTGGCCTCCCAAAATGTTGGGATTATAGGTGTGAGCCACCATATCTGGCCATATTATAATTTTTTAAAAAAATTAAGAATATTTTATATTGAAGTATATGGATATTAAATACACAATTTGGTTAGTTTTGACAAATGTATATGCCCATGTAATGCCCACCCTAAACCACAAAAAGTTTCCTTTGAACCTTTTTCAGCCATTCCCTGGCCCTGCTTCCCCTTAAAGAGGCAGCACTGATCTGATTTCTTCATTATTCTCATTGATATTTAAATTGTCCCAAATATTGGCATTGAAAGCCCCATCCAACTGGCTCTTTTTGACATATCTTCTTTAATCACGTATAAGAAGATGTTTGCTTTATTCTTTTTAATAGCTGAAAATAGAGTTGGCACTCTGTATCCATGAGTTCCATATCCATGGATTCAACTAAGAAAATATTCAGAAGAAAAAAATTGCATAAAGTTCCAAAAAGCCAAATTTGAATTTGCTGCAACACCAAGTACTACATCGAATCCACTTGCATGAAGTGATGTATGGGTGTTATATTAGGTATTATAAGCAATCTTATATAATTATTTAAAGTATATTTATTATTTATATACTTTAAATATATATATTTAAAGTATTTAAAGTATATAGGAGGATGATTTAAAGTATATGGGAGGATGTGGGGAGGTTATATGCAAATACTATGCCATTTTATGTAAGAGACTTGAGCATTGGCAGATGTTGGTATCTGTGGGTGGTCGTAGAACCAGTGCCCTGGGGCTGGGCATGGTGGCTCTCACTTGTAATCCCAACACTTTGAGAGGCTGAGGCAGGCAGATCACTTGAGGCCAGGAGTTGGAGACCAGCCTGGCCAATATGTTGAAACCCCATCTCTACTAAAAATACAAAAATTAGCTGGGTGTAGTGGTGCACACCTTTAATCCCAACTACTAGGGAGGATGAGATGGGAGAATCACTTGAACCCAGGAGGTGGAGGTTGCAGTGAGCCAAGATCGTGCCACTGCACTCCAGCCTATGCGACAGAGTAAGAACCAAAAAAACAAAAAAACAAAACAAAACGAAAAAAAACTAGTGCTCAAGGATACTGAGGGATAACTGTATCTAATGGTATGGATACTCCTTTAGTAATTTTTACATTAGTGGACTTTAGGTTGTTTCATTTTTTTTATCCCTTTACAACCATGCTGCAGCAAAAATCTTGGAGCACATATTCTATTCTCTTACACTGATGTGAGTATAGGCTAGAGCTCTAGAAGTGGTATTTTTAAAGTCAACGAGTATGCACATTTAAAATTTTGATCGATATTGCCAATACTTCCCTCCCCTCTTAAAAATCATTATTAATGAAATTTTTACAGACACTGCTGGTTTCCCCATGGCCCCTCCAACGTTGAATTTTATCTGCCTGTGTGTATCTGGTGGCACAGGGTTTGAATTTGGAATCCTTGAGTAGAGTGAACATCCAAAGTATAGGTCTGCCTTTTTGGTTGTAAGCCCTCCAGTTTTGATTTGCATAGAAATGAAATCTCTCCTCAAGAAGAAATGTTTGCCATTCCTTTTCATTCAGTGTCACATTGACCATCACAGCCAGCTTTGGGCAGAGGGCATTCTTACTGTTTTTATTCTGCATTAACTTTACACGGGACATGAGTGAGGAAAGAGGAGCATGGGGAGATGACGACATTGCCCCCAGGGTCTGATCTTCCTGAGCAGCCTCTATAAATTTGATTCACAGTTACTGCTCTATATGTTTACCCTTAAAAAACTATTGGAACTGGTTTTTATTTTAGAATGAGCCATGATGATTCTACATTTGGGATAGCAGATTTGTCCTTTGTGTGCGTGTGTGTGTGTGTGTGTGTGTGTAGAGTGTGTGTGTGATCACTCTTTGAGGCCAGCAAGTAAACAAACCCTTTCTGTTTTTATTTTAAATATGAGTCTCAGATTAATTAAACACCTTTGTGGATGACTCGTAACTTTTTCTCCTTTTTTTTACAGATTGAGGGTTGTTTGAAAGCTTTTGTCTCTTTACTGAAGTTGCCCATGTTGCTTTTCTTTATAGGTGTTTGAAGCTGTGATCTCATGGATCAATTATGAGAAAGAAACCCGTTTAGAGCACATGGCAAAGCTGATGGAACATGTCCGACTTCCTCTCTTACCTAGGGACTACCTAGTCCAAGTGAGTGTTGTATGAAGAGCCAAGCACTTCTGTGTTCACCCAGGCCTCTAGGAATAGCAATGGGCAATCCTGGTTGGATGGAGTAGTTGGGGGGTTTAGTGGGTCTTCTGTATGTGCTGAGGGAACCAGCCCACTGGGTTAAGTGTTAGGTGTTGTGAAGTTTAAGAGCATGGGCTTGAAAATAGGACACTTAGGTTTCAGTCTCTGCTCTGCTGCTTATTAGTTTTGGATTTTTATTTAACCTCTTCAAGCCTCAGTTTTTCTTCCATAGAACAGATAGTAGAGCCCAGCAGGGTTGTTGTGAGGGCTAAAGGAGTAGAGTATGCAAGTCAGCTGTTTCATGTGGAGCCTGGGGTAACAAATGTTCCATGAAAGTTAGCTGTCTTTGTTGAAGAGGACTGAAGCAAGAAGGGTCATGTCCACAATGTTTCTATGTTCCCTTTTTGTCTTAGTTTTAGGCAGCTTGAAGCCAAATTCAAGACTGTAAAAACGGTGCCTAGAATACAGAGTACTTCCACTTCCTCTGAAAAGGAAAGAAAAATTAAGAATTATGGGGTTCCCTTATGGTGCCATATGTTTTCTCATTTAATCCTTATAATAACCCTGAGGGGCAAAGATTGTAACTCCTTTTTCACACATGTAGGCCTTGAGGCTTATGGAGGTTGGGATTTATCGGGGGTCACCAGCCTTAGGGAGGCTCAGGATTCAAATCCATGTCAGTCTGGCTCTGAAGTGCATAGTTCTTCCGCTAAGCTAGCCGCCACCATTGATACGCTCTTTTCTGCTTGCCCATTACCTGACTTATTTTATATAGTAAATGGCATTAGACACTTTTATAAGCAGAGAATAAACCTTAAAATATATGAACAAAACAAAACATTGAGACAACAGGCTAGCCCTCAGTTGTCTCCAAGGAGTCTCTGGACGAAGGGAAGGTATGATGCAAGGATAAAGAGGAGGTTTAGCAGCCTAGCAGCCCAGCAGCCCAGCTCTTGTTACTTTCCAGCCATATAATACTGGGTACATACTTAACCTTTTTAAACCTCAGTTTTCTTATCTGGAAAAAATGGCGCTTGCCTTCATAGGATTGTTTGGGGATAAACAATAAAATGAGATAATCCATGTAAGGCCTATGATAGTGTTCAGTGAATGTTACTGATCTTACTCTGTAGTCTTTGTGACCACTGCTGTGATTCTTAGTAGCCGGTGACACAGTATCCTCACGAGCACTCGTAAACTCCTCTGCTGGTAACACTTGTAGATTGCAGGTATGAGGGGTCAGTGAAATGTTCCCTGAATCGCCGTACTTCAGCCTTCTCAGGTGCTGAGGGATATGCTTGCAAGCTCTTAAATGGGGCATGCATGCTACTTTGGGTGGTACCACTGCCACCTGGTGGCAGCTTATCTTTCCTGTAGAAAAGGTCCCCTAAGCAGAGGGAGTGAACCTGCCTGAGCATCCAGTGTCAGTCAAACCTCCCACTGTCCTGTGGGAAGCTGGCTGGAGGTGGAGGAGGTGGAGGAGGCACCTGGACTCCAGTATAGTCTCGCTTCCACAGGGAGGGTTGGCGACCTGGGGACCTGGGTTCCAGAGAAAGCTAAAGTAGCCTTAGAGACTCTTGGTCACAAACTCCATCAGGCATCCACAACTGAAACTTAACAAACATCACCATTAGGAAACAGCTCCTGGGTTATTATGCCAAAGTAGAGTTCAGATCTGGAAAAGAAGGGGGTCGGAGGCAATGGGCATGAGAACTGTTGTGTGGGACTCCTCCCTTCGCCCTTTTTTCAGAAAGGCCTTTTATCAGGCCTTTCAGAGTGAACACCTCTGGAAGAGGATGTTTCATTAACATTCATTTGACTTTGAAACTTCAAATGAGTGTAATTGCTGGGATGGCTGATGGTGGTGGAGGAGGAGGAGGAGGAGGAAGGGAAAGCCCTGGGCAGACCTCCACCAACACTGCCTGACTTCTGGGGAAGGTTTTTTTTTCTTTCACAAAAGGTAGCATTTATTAGGCTTTTACTCAGCATTTTAAAATATTGTACTAAATGTATAATATGTTGTGATAAAATGTATATAACATAAACTTTGTTATTTTAACCATTTTAAGTGTACAATTTAAAGGCATTCATTACATTCACAATTCACTACAACCATTACTATAAAGATTTCCAAAACTTTGTCATCACCCCCAAAATTGAAACTCTTGTACCCATGAAGCACTAACTTTCCAGGAGAACTTTTAATTCAAGCTGAGTAAGTTCTTCTGGAGAAATAGCTGCTCATGCATTTCTCGTTCCTTCCAAGCTTTTTTAGGCATCCTCTCCCACCCTTTATATTTTGTAATTGACCCTAGAAGTTTATGATTTGTCTCAAGCTGGCTTAGTTCCTTACTGGGAGGGGAAAAAAAACCTTCCAAGGAAAACAGTTCTTGGGGACTGTCTCTGGGGAGGGAGGTGGTCAGAGGTACACAGAGGCCTTCTCTTGCCGTCCTTTTTTCCCTGCCAGCTCCAATGCTGCCCAGCAGGTGATGGCCCTGGCGATGCTTTCATTCCTAGTGACAGATGGGGACCCAGGAGAGGCTCAGTCATGCCTTGTGCATCACTGACTTGAGGGCTGAGATAATTGAGGTGGGAGGCCCTTCTCATTCTCTGACTGGACTTGAATTCTTCAGGGTCAGAAATTTTGTCTTGTTCATCATTTTTTTCCTGGGGACTAGCACAGGGCTGCCCAACCAGGAGACATCCAATCAGTGTTAGCTGTTGAATGGAATTGATCTTTCCTGCAGTTAGGAATTGATCTTTCCTAACACAAAGCAGCCTCAGAAGGGCACAGTACCCATTCCAGATATGACACACAGTGATCTGACCTGGGCCAAAAGGTGGGGATTTGAGAGTTAGAGCACCAGAATGGCTTCATGCTTGGTCTTGCTCATGAAACCGTTAGGCTTACATTTGCTGAGCACCTGCTTAGGTCCTAAGCTCTGGAATAAGAGGTGAAGAAGCCAGAGCCTCAGCTTAGATGGAGTCCTAGGTGAGGTCAATAGGTGGGACTTTGTGCAGGATAATTTTTCTGCTCTGATGTTGTTACTCTGTTAGAAGGAGCCTCACTGGCCTATTTTCTGCCCTGAGACTTTCACTATAAGACAACGAATATGAATCTTTCTCCTTGACAAGCTTATTTTACTCAATGCCTCCAAAGGTTGGCTGATGGCTCCCACACCCTTTCCTCTTTCCCCTCACTCCTCCTTTCAGATGTCTGTTTACCCTAAACATTATAATGCATTCAAATCAGGAGAAATGTGGTTAGAGGCTTTCAGGATGGCTACTTGTCTTTTTTTTGCATAAACTCATTTAAGCCTCAAAACAAACAAAGCTAGTGAGGTTGTAGATACCTTTAATATGCCCATTTTACAGATGAGGAAACTGAGGATCAGAGATGTTAAGTAGTGGATCTGGTCTAATGCCAGAGCTTGATCCCTTATCCCATTGTGCTCTTAAAATGCAGGAGGTGAGCAGTAAGTTGTAACTCTTTGGGTCTGAGATGATGTGGTGAAGGAATGAATGAGTGTGGGAGTGCAGGAATGACTGAGCCCAGGGTGAAAGCTTGGGAAATGTGGCTGAGCTCTGCTCCAGGATCACCTGTGGATTATTACCTCTAGACGGTTGAAGAAGAAGCTTTGATAAAGAATAACAACACCTGTAAAGACTTCCTCATTGAGGCCATGAAATACCATCTGCTCCCTCTGGATCAGAGGCTATTGATTAAGAACCCAAGGACCAAGCCCAGGACTCCAGTCAGCCTTCCCAAGGTAAGCCCCAGCCCAATCGCCGCCAAGAGTCAGGACTGTGCCCTGGGAAAGTGGCCTTCCACTCCTGCCTCCAAGTCTTTCCTCACCCATAGCTGCCCTGCATCTTGGTTGCATTTACAACCTAGGAGATGGAGTCTGCTGGTTCCTCTTGAATCTGCTGGTACCTCTCTCTTCTGGGGTCTTCCTTTCCTAAGAGTTTCAAGGTAACCTCCAGTGTCATCAGGGAAGTTTGAGAATAACTCAGAGCTCCCTCTCACCCCCACCCTGACTTCTCATTTCACACCATGGCTTGTGCTCTATTTCTGTTGGAAGCAGAGGAATGGCTATGTTGGTTTCACTTAGTGATGGCCATAGTAGTCCTCTTTCTAGGCCATTCTTTGAGTCAGAATAGTCCTAGTCTGTTTCTTTCCCCCACTCAGGGAAGGACATAAAGGACAATTAGGGCTGCCACAGAGAAGAAAAGGGGTTCTAAGAAAAGGGACCCTGTCAAATTGAGGAGTTTGACAGGTCATGAAGCAGAGGAAGGAAATGGGAGAAATGAGGATTTGTGAGGGAGCAGCCAGGGAAAGGGAAGGAAGACATAGGAGGGGACCCCATGATCTAGAGACCTAGAGTTTATGGTGTGTGCTGGCTGCTTTGGTTCCCTGCGAGTCTTCTTTCCTCTCTGACCCTCAGGCTCCTTATCTATAGAATGAAGGATGCTCCATTCGATCCCTAAAGTCCTGTCTGGTGTGGCGCCAAAGTAGTCATTTTAGGAGTCTAACATGCTGATGTCTGGGGGAAGGAATCAGTCAACCCAGGAGGAAAGGTGGGAGGAGAGGAGTGGGTCATGTTGTCTCATTGATGACACAGTAGGCAGCACCAGGAAATTATTTAGGCCCTTGCTTTGCCCACCTCCTCCTCTTTCCAGCTGGCTGCCATCCTCCCTGCCTGCTTCTTCCAGGAAGGTTTCACAGTGGCTAGAGGCATGTTGTTTTCCAAGACCAGGGGTTGGAATTCTCTGAGGTTTGCAGGGCCTTCTTTCCCCTCTGCTCCTTGACCTTGCATCATGGGGAATACATTGGTTGCAATGTGAACAAATGTCTTAGTGTCCCAGATAATAATACAAGCAGCTAACCTTTACTGAGTGCTGAGGTTATCACTTGAATATCTTATTTAATCTTTTCAACAACCCTACAAGGTAGAGATAGTTATCCTAGTTTTATAAAGGAGGAAACTGAGGTTCAGAGAAGTTAATTTACTACCCCAAGGTCAACACAGCTAATGTGGTAGAACCAGCATTTGAACTGAGTCTTTATTACTCTCCAAACCTGTTCTCTGAACCCATACCATCCTGCACCTGGCTTCACCTTTGTAAACCTGAGAGTGCATACTTGCGTGTTGGCCTCATGTTGCCTAGTGCAGGTTAGAAGAAGGCACAGCCGCAAGGCAAGGCCTTGGTCTGGCTGGACATTGGTCTTACTGCAGGTTGATGCCTTTTGTTTTGTTTGGTTGAAATATTGCATTGAAACTTCTTCATATTTTTCAAAATGAAAACTTAGCTTTCTTTAATTATAGACATATGTGCTTATTGTAGATTATTAAAAGGATACTACAATTTTGAAATTAAGTAAAAGTCACTTGAAATGTCTCCTAGGGTAAAAAATCTGCTATTATTTGGAAAATTTTCTTTCAGACATGTGTCTTTGCACTTTTTCACAGATAGATACAAATGTACAGTGTATTGCTATCCAGGTTGAACTATTTTCCCCCCATGCAGCCATGAGGTACAGATTGCTTTTAATATTATCAGTATAGGTGAAATCAGCATTTAAATTGTAATGGTACATGGTGTTTAATTGTACTTATGCACTATTATGTACATATTATGGACAGTCCTCTACTGATGGGTTTTGCAGTAATTTCCCTTTTTTTTTTGTATTGTAAACATTTCTGTGTCAAGTATCCTTTAAAAGATGGCATCTTGTTTGAGTTCGTATTTCTTTCATTGGGAGTGAGATTAATCTTGATTTCATATGATTATTGGCATTTGTATTTCTATTTTGGAGAATTCTCTGTTCATGTCCCAGCTCATTTTTCTATTAGATTGTATTTTTTTATTAATATTTTTTATTCCTTTTTTTTTTTTTTTTCTTGAGGCAGTGTCTTGTTCTTCTACTCAGGCCAGAGTGCAGTGGAGTGATCTCAGCTCACTTCAGCTTCCACCTTCCAAGCTCAAGCGATCCTCCCACCTCAGCCTCCCAAGTAACTGGGACTGCAGGTGTGTGCCACCACACCCAGCTAATTTTTTTTCTTTTAACTTTTTTGTAGAGACAGGTTTTTGCCTATTGCCTAGGCTGGTCTCGAACTCCTGAGCTCAAGCAGTCCACCCCGCTTGGCCTCCCAAAATGCTAGGATTATAGGTGTGAGCCACTGTGCCTGGCCTTATTTATAGTTTCTAAAGGCTCTTTGTACATTAAAGAGGTTAGGCCTTTGAATGTATGTATTTCAAATATGTTTTTTCTTAGTTTGCAATTTGCCTCTTGTTTATACTAATTTTTTAGTCCAAAAAAACCCCAATTTTTAAGGAGTCAAATTGATCTATCTTTTGCTTTATAGCTTGGGTTTTGTGTCATATTTAGAAATATTTTCCATACTCTGAAATTATTTAAATAATGTCCCCATGTTTTCTTCAAGTACCTTTATAATTTTTATTTTACATTTGAATCTTTGATGCACTTAGAATTATTTTTTGTGTGTAAGGAGTGAGGGCAGGGATTCAGTTTTACTGGTATTGCAAATGATGAGCCAGTTGGTCTCAAGTTTATTGTATTCATTAATTCCCCTCTTCCCCCATTGGTTTGAATACTATCTTTATTATGATCTAAATTTCCACAAGCTTCATGTCTTGAGAATGTTGATTCTAAGTGCGCTGCTTTTTATTTAGCCTTTTTACTTCCCTGGGTTTCCAGCTGGTCTTCTGTCTGTGACATTTCCCTTTGGAAACTGGTTCTCATCCTCTATGATATCAGAAGAATGACATCTTTGCCTAAGCTAAGGGAATGGTTCAGCACTGGCCCAACTTTTTTGTGTAGAAACCATACCTAGTGACCTCTCCTTTTCTGGACTCCATGTCTGGCTCTTACCACATATACCCATAAAAAGTTTTAAAATTAAAGCCCAGTTTGTGCCTGAGCCTAGACTAAGCATGCTGAGAGCTGCTCTACCATCACCCCTGTTCCATCCCAGGGATTGAATCTATAGTTGAGAAAGAGGCTACCCCTTGTTTCAGGAGGTCAAAGCCATCCTTCTGTCATCCCTACTCCTTAAGAAACATTTATTTTCTGAATGAAAACATTTAGATTCCTGGGCCTTCTGCAGGCAACTGGAACCATGACTTCCTTAGAATCTGTTAAAGAAAGAAATAAAGAAGACCTCACTACTCTTTGTCTCATTGTTCTCCTGTATTTAATCCTTGAATGATTTAAGGTTATGTTGTCTAACCTGCTTCTTAAACTATACTCTCATCACCATTGTTTAAGCACTTAAATTAGTGAGGGGATCCCTACTGAGGGCTTGAAGAATGAATGGAGTATGCTGAGGGAAACGATCACTTAGGGATTATCAGATCGTGTACTGTCATAATAAATCATCACAGTAATAAGTCTGTACTATTCATATCCCTACTGAGATTACTCAGAGAGGTTAAGAAATTTGCCCAGTTAAGTACTGGCTAAGTGCAGAGCTGGGGTTTGGTCTGTCTCACTCCAAAGTCCATGCTTTTCCTTTTACACCAAACTGCTTCCTGAGAAACAGCTTTGAGGTTTTGATAGCGGTTTAAAGAGATTATTTTCTTTTAGATTAGTTGAGGTATAATAATTTATATGCAGTAAAATTCACACTTTTTAGAGATACAATGTGATAAGTTTTTACAAATGCACAGTCATGTAAACACCATCCCAATCAAAACATAGAATATTTTAATCACTACAGAAATTTCCCATGTGCTGCTTTGTAGTCAATCCTCTTCTTCTACCCCTAGCCTCTGACAACTACTGATCTGATTTCTGTCCCTATGGTTTTGCCTTTTCTAGAGTGTCATATAAATGGAATCATGCTGTATGTAGTCCTTTGAGCTTGGCTTCTTTTTCTTACCATAATGCATTTGAGATTCATCCCTGTTGTTGCATGTATCAGGAGCTCATTCCTTTTTATCACTAAGTAACATTACATTGTATGGATGGACCATAATTTATTCATTCACCAGTTGGTGGACATTTGGGTATCCAGTTTTTGGCTGTTACAAATAAAGCTGCTGTGATTTCACTTACAGATCTTTGTGTGGACATATGTTTTAATTTCTCTTGGGTAAATACCTAGGAGTAGGATTGCTGGGTTGTATGGTAAGTATATGTTTAACTTTATAAGAAATTGCTAAACTGTTTTTTAAAATGGCTATACTATTATGCATTTCCACCAGCAATATATGAGTTTCAGTTATTCTGCAGTCCTGCTACTACTTGACATTATCTATTTTTAAAAAGTTTAGCCATTCTAGTAGGTATGTGGCAGTATCTCACTATGGTTTTAATATGCATCTAATACCTAATCACTATGCTGTTGAGATTTTCTCATGTGCTTATTTGCCACCCATATTTCTTCTTTGGTGAAGTGTCTGTTAAAATATTTTGCCCATTTGAAAAATTGGGTTATTGTTTCCTTATTGAGTTGTAAACATTCTTTATATATTCTGGATACAAGTCTTTAATAAGATATATATTGTGCAAATATTTTCTCCCAACCTGTGCCTTATATTTTCATTTTCTTAGCAGTATCTTTGGAAGATAATTTTTTAACTAATTAATTATTATTATTTTTTTGAGACAGAGTCTTGCTCTGTTGCCCAGGCTGGAGTGCAGTGGTGCAATCTCGGCTCACTGCAAGCTCCGCCTCCTGGGTTCACGCCATTCTCCTGCCTCAGCCTTCCAAATAGCTGGGACTACAGGTGCCTGCCACCACGCTCCTGCCTCAGCCTTCCAAATAGCTGGGACTACAGGTGCCTGCCACCACGCCCGGCTAATTTTTTTTTTTTTTTTGTATTTTTAGTAGAGACAGCGTTTCACCGTGTTAGCCAGGATGGTCTCAATCTCCTAACTTTGTGATCTGCTAGCCTCGGCCTCCCAAAGTGCTGGGATTACAGACATGAGCCACCACGCCCGGCCACTAATTAATTTTTTAATTGACAAAAGTTATATGCATTTATCCTGTACAACATGAGGTTTTGAAATATAGATACATTGCGGATGGCTAAATTTAGCTAATTAACATATGTATTACATCATGTACTTATTTTTTTGTGGTAAGAACACTTAAAATCCATTCTCTTAACTATTTTCAAGAATATAATACATTGTTATTAACTATAGTCACCATGTTGTACTATAAATCTCATGAAGGTATTTCTCCCATCTCACTGAAATTTCATATCATTTGATCAACATCTTCCCAGCCAACCCCTTCCCCTATCCCTTGGTAACCACCATTCTATTCTCTACTTCTAAGAGTTTAACTTTTTTAGATTCCACATATGAGTGAGATTGTATGTTATTTGTCCTTTTGTGCCCTGCTTATTTCACTTAACGTAGTGTCCTCCAGGTTCATCCATATTGTCACAGATGACAGGATTTCCTTCTTTTTTAAGGCTAAATAGTATTCTACTAAATATGTATGGCACAGTTTCTTTATGCATTCATCTGTTGATGGACATTTAGCTTGATTCCACATCTTGGCTATTGCAACTAATGCTGCAGTGAACACAAGAGTAGATATCTCTCTGACATACTGATTTCATTTCCTTTGGATATATACCCAATAGTGGGATTGCTGGATTATATGGTAGTTCTATTTTTATTTTTTTGAGCAAGTTCCACACTGTTTTCCATGGTGGCTATACTGTATTTGGAAGTGCATAAGTTTTTAGTTTTTCAATTTTTTTTCTGTGATGGTTTATTTTGTGCTCTGTATAAAAAATCTTTGCCTAATTTGAAGTCACAGATTTTCTCCTATACTTTCTTCTAGAAGTTTTAGGTTTTACACTTAGGCCTATGGATCCATTTTGAGAAGTTTTTTTTTGTTGTTGTTCTTAATATGGTTCATGAGGTGAGAGTCTAAGGCTCATTTGTTTTGCATATGAATGTCCAGTTGTTCCACACCATTTATTGGGGAGCTTGTATGTTCTCCATTGAATTACCCTGTTACTTTTGTTATAAACAATTGACTGTATATGTGTTCATCTATTTCTGGACTCTCTTCTGTTCCATTTTATCTATTTGTCTACCTTTACACCAATACTGTGTTGCCTCGATTACTAGCTTTCTAGTAAGTATTGAAACTAGGTAGTGTGAGTCCTCCAGTTTTGTTCTTCAAAGTTGTTTTCATGAGTCTAGGTCCTTTGCATTTCCATTAAATTTCAGAATCAACTTGTCTATCTACAAAAAAGCTTGTAGGGGTTCTGCTTGGAATGGTATTGAATCTCTAGATCAAATGGGGGAACTGCCATCTTAATAATATTAAATCTTTAGATCCATGAACACGGTATAACTCCATTTATGCAGGTCTTCTTTAATTTCTGTCATCAGTGTTTTATAGTTTTCAGTTTATGCGTCTTACATGTCTTTTGTTAGATCTATCCCTGGGTATTTTATTGTTTTAGATGCTATTGTAAATGTTTTCTTTTGAAATTCCAATTTCTAATTGTTTATTGCTGATAGGTAGAAATGTGATTGATGAGAAAGGTTATTTAATGGGGGAGAGGTCAGGTTGGTGATGGCTTCATTGCTTTCTGAACAACAAGACAGTAGTTTCAGTAGCCCAGGCTGATGCCTCAGGCAGGCATTTAGGGCTCTCTTCTAGAGTGTTAGCTCTTCCATGCAACTGTAGGTTTCATGGCAGCAGGCATTACTCATCTGTGTCCTTGGCACATGGCCTCAAAGAAATACATGTTTAAAGAAATAACCTCATAGAGACTTAATACTGACCATTTATATTACCCCCATTTTTTCCTGATAGGCTTATCAGCATTCATACTTGCATTTTCTCATGGCTTTAGTGAGGATTTATACCCTACTTTATATCCTCCTTTGACTACTAATGTAGGTTGACCCTAGAATGTTTGATTCAAGCCTACAAGTCCAAATTTGAATGAATCCAGTTGTCGTTCCTGGGGGATTAGAAGGGTTGTAAGGTTCTTTGTTTCTTTCTTTTTTTTAAATCTGAAATCCAGCTATAAACAATCATGTATGCATTAATTCATTACTTTTTTTTTTTTTGAGATGGAGTTTTGCTCTTGTTGCCCAGGCTGGAGTGCAATGGCATGATCTTGGCTCACTGCAACCTCCGATTCCTGGGTTCAAGCGATTCTCCTGCCTCAGCCTCCCAAGTAGCTGGGATTACAGGCTCCTGCCACCACACCTGGCTACGTTTTTTGTGTTTTTAGTAGAGATGGGGTTTCACCATGTTGGTCAGGCTGGTCTCGAACTCCTGGCCTCTGGTGATCCACCTTCCTCAGCCTCCCAAAGTGCTGGGATTACAGGCGTGAGCCACCGTGCCCTGCCAATTCATTACTTTTTAATTCACTCATGCAACATACTTCCATAGAGAAACCACTAATTGCCAGGCACTGGGGTAAGCACTGGATTCACGAAGGCTGATATGAACTGGTCTCTTCCCCAGGGGACTCCCAGACCGGGAGGAGGGGTAACAGTTGTGAAAGGACAATTGCAATGGAGTGAGTAAATGTCCTCATAGGGGTACAGGTAAAACACTCTGAGAGCACAGAGAGGGGTAAGGAAAGCTTTCTGCAGGAGCTGACAGGAGCTGTGTCTCCAAGGTAAAACGCAAATTGTCCGTGAGAGTGAACATCCAGAAACTGGTTCAGGTGACTGCAGGAGAAAACTGGTTTACACCCTCTGGTGACCACTTAAAATAATTTGTACTTTGCATCTTCTTCCCTGGGTCATTGTCCTGGTCATCATCACCGAAGGTATTGATGGTGATACAAGTAATATTGTTTAAATACTAATTACTGAGCAGCTTCTTTGCATTATTAGCCTAAGTATGTAATGCCCATTATCTTATTTTGTCTTTATTACAACTCCGGAGGCTTTAATGTTGGAGAAAACCGAGATTCGGTGAGATTGAGTAAGACTGAGTGACTTGCCCAGGGTTTTACAGCTCTTAAGTGGCAGTGTGAGGACTTTTTATTTTTTTATTTATTTTTATTTTTTATTTTTATCATACTTTAGGGTTTTTAGGGTACATGTGCACAATGTGCAGGTTTGTTACATATGTATCCATGTGCCATGTTGATTTCCTGCACCCATTAACTCGTCATTTAGCATTAGATGTATCTCCTAATGCTGTCCCTCCCCCCTCCCCCCACCCCACAACAGTCCCCGGAGTGTGATGTTCCCCTTCCTGTGTCCATGAGTTCTCATTGTTCAATTCCCACCTATGAGTGAGAACATGCGGTGTTTGGTTTTTTGTCCTTGCGATAGTTTACTGAGAATGATGTTTTCCAGTTTCATCCATGTCCCTACAAAGGACACGAACTCATCATTTTTTATGGCTGCATAGTATTCCATGGTGTATATGTGCCACATTTTCTTAATCCAGTCTATCATTGTTGGACATTTGGGTTGGTTCCAACTCTTTGCTATTGTGAATAGTGCCGCAATAAACATACGTGTGCATGTGTCTTTATAGAAGCATGATTTATAGTCCTTTGGGTATATACCCAGTAATGGGATGGCTGGGTCAAATGGTATTTCTAGTTCAAGATCCCTGAGGAATCGCCACACTGACTTCCACAATGGTTGAACTAGTTTACAGTCCCACCAACAGTGTAAAAGTGTTCCTATTTCTCCACATCCTCTCCAGCACCTGTTGTTTCTTGCTTTTTTAATGATGGCCATTCTAACTGGTGTGAGATGGTATCTCACTGTGGTTTTGATTTGCATTTCTCTGATGGCCAGTGATGATGAGCATTTCTTCATGTGTTTTTTGGCTGCATAAATGTCTTCTTTTGAGAAGTGTCTGTTCATGTCCTCTGCCCACTTTTTGATGGGGTTGTTTGTTTTTTTTCTTGTAAATTTGTTTGAGTTCATTGTAGATTCTGGATATTAGCCCTTTGTCAGATGAGTAGGTTGCAAAAATTTTCTCCCATTCTGTAGGTTGCCTGTTCACTCTGATGGTAGTTTCTTTTGCTGTGCAGAAGCTCTTTAGTTTAATGAGATCCCATTTGTCGATTTTGGCTTTTGTTGCCGTTGCTTTTGGTGTTTTAGACATGAAGTCCTTGCCCCAGTGTGAGGACTTGAATCCAGGTCTGGCTGACACAAAGCCTGGGCTTTTAATCACTACATGATACTAATACCCACAATAATGATAACAGCAGATATCAATTACTGAGCACTTATCATGTCCAAGCCACTGGGCTAAGTGACTTATATTTGTTATCTCTTAGGATTTTCGTAACTGTAATTATCCCCGTTTCGCAGATGAGGAAGTTGGACCTTGGGTTATGTCACCCACTTATTATGCATTAGTTATCTATTTCTGCATTACAAATTACCCTCTGATGGCTTAACACAATAAACATCTATCATCTCACAGTTTCTGTGGGCAGGAATCCTGGAGTGGCTTAGCTGGGTCCTTTTGGCCCAGGGTCTCTCATACAGTCAAGCTGTTAGTCAGGGTGCAGTTATTTCAGGCTTGTTTGGGGAGGATCTGATTCTAAGCTCACTCATGTGGTTGCTGGCAGGCCTGTTTCTTGCCATGTGGGCCTCTCCATAAGCTGCTTGAGTGTCCTCATGACATGCTGGCTTTCTTCCAGAGAGGGTGATTCTAGAGCAAGAAAATGAGAGCACACATCTAACACAGAAGCTGTAGTGTTCTTATAACCTAATGTCAAAATCCATGTCCCATCACTTCTGTCTTTTATTTGCTAGATACAAGTCACTAAGTCTAGCCCACACTGAAGGGGAGAGGTATTAAGTTCCATGTCTGAGTGTAGTAGTATCACAGAATTTGTGACCCATCTTTAAAGCACAATTAGTAAATGGCTGAGTTGAGGTTTAAGCCTAGGATGACTGGCCCGAGGCCCTGCGCTCTGAACTGTTTTATTATATTGCTTCCAAATGTCACAAAAGCATTATAGCCGAATGCTCCGTTGAAAGAAACCTGATTCCTGCCCTTTGGGGACTTTTAATTTTAAGAAGTCTCTCTGAGAAAGTAAGATAGACATATATGAACAACCAAATAAGTAGAGAAAGAAGAAAAATCAGGAGATAATTGGACTAGTTGGAGAAGCAGGCATAGGAATTCCAAGGGCAGGCTGGTTTGGGCTTTCATAAATTCAGTCCAGATAGGCTTTCTGGCAGAGCAAACTTTGAAAAACAACATGGTGGAGAGAGACCTGCACTATATTCAGTAATTCTCAGCAGTAACTCTGTTTGCCAGCCAAGTCCTTTCCCTGAGAGGAACAGGACTCTGCCTTGAGATAGCTGCAGAGGCTAATAAAGGTGTTTTTCCTGAGCCATATATGCACAGAGCATACTGACACATCCCAGCCGGAACAGCTAACAGCATCATCTTGGCTCCCACACATTCACCGCCCAGCACTTTTCCTGAGGCTGGGTTGCCATGGACAACCCGATTCTGTCTCCCAGCCACTCAGAAGTCTCCTACGTTACCCTGTTCCACAGATGGCAGCAAGGAAATGAGGTTTCAGGAAGATGCAAATGAACCTTTTGGAAATGTACTGAACCTGGCACTTTTCACTGTCATTCCAGTTCAGTTGGCATCTCTATTCAGCTCTTTAAAAATGCTGCTGAAACGCCATTTGGGCTGGAAGTGGGTGGCTTGCTCCTGAGTTGGGCTGTCCTGCTTTCAGTAGATGGTGTTGGAAGAAGCTGTTGATAGGGTGGATGGGATGACCTCTCATTTGGCCCAGGCCCCTGGATGGGCACTGCCCCCATCCACCTTGGTCCACACCCTGACAAGCACCCTGGGGTCCTGAAAAAGCCCCATAATCACCCCTAGAATTAGTGGTACTTACCCTCCCTCACAGGTTCATAGTATCCTTTTCTACCTTTCATTGGGAATCTGTTTTTTAGCACCTGCCTTAGAAGCTAATAATGACACTAGTGTTAATCAGATAACATTTAGTGTTTACTATTTATCAAGCATTGTACTAAGTGCTTCATATCATTTAAGCCTCCTGACACCCATATGGGAAGCATCCTATTATCCTGATATTACAAGTTATGAAAATGAGGCTTAGCAAGGTTAAATGTCTTGCTCATAGCCACACAGCTATACAGCGACTGGGCTGATACTATATTTGGGCCCAGATGTGTCTGATTCCAAAGCCCATTTTTTCCACTCCTCTTCTCTCCCCCTGGGCCTTGCCCTCATATTACCTGGTTCTTAGACCCCCATTTTCTTTGCACCTTGCTATCAGTACTTGCCTAGAGCAACTGTTGCTCAGGAACCTGCTTGGACAAGTCTTCTGGCTCGACCTCGACATGCTCCATCGGATGAATTGTTGGTGTTAGCCCTGCGGCCCCACGCACCAGGGTAAGAGAGACTCTCGCTTCCTGCCCTGGCCCGAGGGACCGACTGGCTGGGCCTGCCTTCTGCCCAGCTCACCGGTCACAGAAGAGAGTTTGGACATGCATTCTACTCTTGCCCGATGAAAAAAGTGTGCAGAGCCCAGATTGTTCCTCTCACCTGAGTAGAAATTTGAATGACCTATGTAGTTCTGAGGCCAGGGCTAGGGTCTTGATCTACACATAGGCTGGAAATCTCTACTCCCTTCATGGATTGTCCCTTTCCCTGGCTAGTCCCTGGCACCTAATGGCTCTCAGACACAGGGTGGTTGTGATTTCAGTGAGGAGGGACCAACGTGCCTCCAATCCCACAGTCACGCTGGTGGAATCAGAATCATCTATGTAAACGAGAGCATTATATATTTATTTTAAAAAATGTTATGCTGGGAGTAAAATTTCCTTCGTAAGGAATCAGGTAGTCTTTTGTATGGGCTCACTGATCTTCCCAAAATAAATGGCTATTTGACTTTCAAAATGACAGTATTTTCCTTGGGAGGTATCTAGTAACCGTCCCTGCTACAGTGGAGTTCAGCTCACTCATATTCTGTCAACCAGAGAACCTCCATTCACCAGAACTTCTGCAGCCTTCAACACAGTGACAGTTGAGACTTGGGATCAGAACCCTGAGGCACCCTGCCAAACTCCTAAGTATGCTGCAGTTCACGAGAGTGATTAAATTATGTTCAGTCTAGCATAATTGTTCACCTAGAGCCAGTTCTTTAGTTTGTGATTCGTACGTGACTGATAGTTCTTACTCAGGGTTACCTTGAAAGATAAATGTTAAAAATAATGATCATTAAATAAGCTGATTTGATTGAGTAATTTCTAATAAAGGCATATTAATCTTAAGTATATTGGGGTTTAGGAGTGTTGGGGAAAGAAAGAAACATGCTTGCTGAACTCCCTGGGCCTGAGTGTTTCTGGAATATAAAATGAGGGCATATAGGAGAGAATGGTTCAAGTCTCTTCCTCTAACATCTTGTGGTCTTCTTAAGTAGCTAGAAGTTTATGATTTCAGAGATGTGATACATGTAGACTGTGGGAAATACTCATATTTGCCTAATTGGTTGCTAACATCAGGTATCCATGGAAACAACTACCATTAGCACTCATGACAGGAAATTTATTCTTTTTACTCTGCATGATCAACACAATAGTGGGTGTAGTGCTCCATGTATGATGGCTTCTTGGAATACCTACCATAAAAATTGGATTTCTTTTGACCCTACTGGGCTGTACTAATTTACATTCCCCCCAGCAGGGTGTAAGAGTTCCTCTTTCTCCACATCCTTGCCAGCAGTTATCTTTTCTCTTTTCTACAGTAGACCTTCTAATTGGAGTGAGGTGATATCTCATTGTGGTTTTCATTTGCATTTCCCAGATGAATAGTGATGTTGAGCATTTTTTTTTCATATGCTTGTTGGTCATTCATATATCTTTTTTAGAGAAATATCTATTTAGATCTTTTTGCCCATTTTTGAATCAGATTATCTGTTTTTCTGTTATTTAGTTGTTTTGAGTTCCTTATATATTCTGGGCATTAACACCTTGTCAAATGTGTGCTTTTGGCATATTCGTCGAAAATCAGTTGGCTGTAAATGTGTGGATTTATTTCTAGGTTCTCTAATTTATTCCATTGGTCTATGTGTCTGTTTTTATGCCAGTACCATGCTGTTTTAGTTACTCTAGCTTTGCTGTATATTTTGAAGTCAGGTAGCATGATGCCCCCAGCTTTGTTCCTTTTGCTCTGGATTGTTTAGCTATTCAGGATCCTTTGTGGTCCCATATGAGTTTTAGAATTTTTTTTTCCTATTTTTGTGGAGAATGTCGTTGGTAGTTTGATAGGGATTACATTAAATCTGTAGATTGCTTTAGGTAGTATGAGCATTTTAACATTATTAATTATTTCAATCCATGATCATGGGATATCTTTCCATTTATTTGTGTCCTCTTCAATTTCTTTCATCAATGTTTTATAGTTTTCATTGTAGAGCTCTTTTACCTCCATGGTTAAATTTATTCCTAGTTATTTTATTTTTTTTGTAGCTATTGTTAATGAGTTTTTTTTCTTTATTTCTTTTTCAGATAGTTCACTATTAGTGTATAGGAACACCACTAACTTTTGTATGTTGATTTTGTATCCTGCCACTTTGCCAAATTCATTTATTCATTCTAATAGTTTTTTGGTGGAGTCTTTAGGCTTTTTAATATATAAGATCATATTCTCTGCAAGCAGGTACAGTTTGACTTTCTCCTTTCAATTTGAATGTACTTCATTTCTTTCTCTTGCCTGATTGCTCTGGCTAGGACTTCCAGTACTATGTTGGATAAAAGTGGAGAAAGTGGGCATCCTTGTCTTGTTCCAATTCTTAGAGGAAAAGCTTTCAACTTTCCCCTTTCTAGTATGATGTTAGCTGTGGGTTTGTCATATATGGCCTCTATTGTGTTGAGTTACATTCCTTCTATTTCTAATTTGTTGAGAGTTTTTATTATGAAGTGATGTTGAGTTTTATCAAATGCTTTTTCTGCATCTATTGAAATGATTATGTGGTTTTTGTCTTTGATTCTGTTAATGTGATGTATCATTTTTATTGATTTGTGTTATGTTGAACCATCCTTGCATCCGTAGGATGAATCCATTTGATCACGGTAAATGATCTTTTCAATGTGCTGTTGAATTTCATTTGCTAGTATTTTGTTGTGGATTTTTGCATCTGTGTTCATCATGGATATTGGTCTATAGTTTTCTTTTTTGTCATGCCCTTGTCTAGTTTGGTATTAGAGTAGTGCTGGCTTCAAAGAATAAATTTGGAACTATTCCCTCCCTTTCAATATTTTAGAATAGTTTGAGAATAACTGGTATTAGTTCTTCTTTAAATGTTTGATATAATTCAGCAGTGAAACTATCAGGTTCTGGGCTTTTCTTTGATAGCAGACTTTTTATTAGTGATTCAATCTTGTTGCTTGTTATTGGTCTGTTTGGGTTTTCTGTTTCTTCATGATTCTATATTGGTTGGTTTTATGTGTCCAGGAAAAATTAAAAATAGAACTACCATGTGACCCTGCAATCCCGTACTGGGTATGCATCCAAAGGAAATTAAATCAGCATGTCGAAGAGATATCTATACTCTCATGTTTATTTCAGCAGTATTCACAATAGCCAAAAAACAGCATCAACCTAAGTGCCTATCAACAGATGAATGGATTTTAAAATGAAGTATATATACTATTCAACTATAAAAAGGCCGGGCACAGTGCCTCATGCTTGTAATCCCAGCACTTTGGGAGGCTGAGGCGAGTGGATCACCTTAGGTCAGGAGTTCGAGACCAGCCTGGCCAACATGGTGAAACCCCATCTTTACTAAAAATGCAAAAAATTAGCCAGGTGTGGTGGTGGGCACCTGTAATCTCAGCTACTTGGGAGGCTGAGGCAGGAGAATTGCTTGAACCCGAGAGGTGGAGGTTGCAGTGAACCAAGATTGTGCCATCGCACTTCAGCCTTGGTGACAGAGCAAGACTCTGTCTAAAAAATTAAATAAATAAAAAGGTGAAATCCTGTCATTTGTGACAATGTGGATGAACCTGGAGGACATTATGTTAAGTGAAATAACCCAGGTATAGAAAGACAAACACCACGTGATTTCACTTATATATGAAATATAAAACAGAGAAACTAGTAGAAGTAGAGAGCAGAATAGTGGTTATCAGAGGCTGGGGAAGGGAGGAGGGAGGGGAGATTGGGCTGATCAATGGATACTATGTTACTGTTAGATAGGAGGAATACCTTCTGGAGTTCTATTACACGTAGGGTGACTATAGTTAACAACAATGTATTGTATATTTCAAAATAGCTAAGAAGAGAGGATTTTGAATGTTCTCACCACAAAGAAATAATAAGTGTTTGAGATGGTAGGTATGCTGATTACCCTGATTTGATCATCACCCAATGTATGCATGTATCCAAACATCACACTGTACCCCAAAAATATGTGTACCTGTTATGTGCCAACTAAAAATAAAACAAAAAAATTGAGTTTCCTATGCCTATGAGAGAAGCATATGTATACCTGCTCCTCCTGCTGCCTTGAGCTACCTCTGAAACTGATGGTCCTATCCCACAAAACCTCATAATTCCTTTTCCCAGATAGTTGTACAAGTTTTGTATGCTTAAAGTTATCTCTTACCAGTGGTTTTATGAGCTCAAAGCCAAGTTTGTTTTGAAAACCTTATCTTGTATTCTATTTTTTTTTTTTTTTTGAGACAGGGTCTCACTCTGTTGCCCAGACTGGAGTGCAGTGGCGTTGCAATCACAACTCACTGCAGCCTCAAATTCCTGGGCTCAGGTGATTCTGCCACCTCAGCCTTCCAAGTAGCTGGGACTACAGGCATGCACCACCACACCCAGCTAGTTTTTTTTGTGTTTTTTGTAGAGACAGGGTTTCACCATGTTGCCCAGGCTGGTCTTGAGCTTCTGGACTCAAGAGATCCACCTGCCTCTGCCACCTAAAGTACTGGGATTACAGGCGTGAGCCACTGCACCTAGCTGTCGTGTATCATTTTTGTATTTCTACTCAGGCTTTACTTTAACATTAAAAAATTAGCATTTCTGTAATACTATTTCTGTGAAAATTCTCAGAGATGAGTGGTAGATTTTCTCCAATATGAATGTACCCTCTACTTCCCTGGTGGGAGATAGTTTCTGGGGCATGGTGAGGGTTCCTGAAAACTTTGCCTTTTTTTTTTTTTTAAATTTACAAAAGAAGCTGAATAGCTTATGCCAAGTATAAGCAAACTTTCTTTTGGTGGTCAAGTCAAAAGATGGGAAAAGCTCTCACTTTCTCTTTTTATTTTGCTTGCTTTTTCCTCACTGTCTCCAGAATTTTAATCTGGTGTTCCAACATATTTTAACTAAAGAAAATGATGTTCTAGTTTAGTTTCTTTTTTCATTTTTAAAAACTCTGTATTGTTTGTTTAACTCCTTGCATGTGCTATTTACTTTTTATTCATGTATTCTTTATTCCAAATAAACACTTGAGCCCTCACTTTTACCTGGCAACATAAGTATATGGAGTTATCTTGGTGACCGAGGCAGATACATTTTCTGCCCGGGCAGGGCTCACTGTCTTGAGGTGCAAAAGACAAGTCACCGATGGTCCAGCATAATGCAGAACACACAGGGCAGGTGAAATCTCAGAGGACGGATGTGTAGTTCTGACTTGGAGGCCAGGGAAGTCCATTTGTAGGAAATAACATGTAAACTGAGACCTGAAAGATAAGAAGGTGTTAAGGCAGAGTGCTCAGAGATGGGAAGAAGGTTTCGAGTCAGGGAACAGCATGTGGGAGGGTGTGGGGTGCCTGAAGTCCTTGCAGAAAGAAAACTTAAAACTGCATTTATTCTCACTCAGCTTCAGAAATCAGATTTCAAAGAAAATCCTTGCAGTATTTTCCTTCAGTTTAGCTTTACCAACTCAAAACCAGAAAGACAATGCAAGTTCTGGGCATATTTACGAACACGTCATTCTGCCCTTGAAGAGTAGGTTAGGCATTGTCTGGAGTTTGCCAAGGGGCTGTGTTCATTAACATCCCCCTTGAACTGTTCATGGATGCCTGTCTAAGCAAAGAATTACAGATGGGAAGTAATGTAGAATTCATCTTTACTCTGAAAAAGGCTACTCTTGACACAGGGCAGTGTCAAGTTTCTGTCTGGAAGCAGCAGCAGCAGCAGCTCAAGGCTGGGTTTTGTGTCCTGGGTTGCTTTGGAATGCTTTAGAAGTCAGAACTGATTTCTGAATTTTTGAACACTGGTCACCCACTTTTGGTGACAGCCAGCTATGGACTAAGTCTGCTGACCAGTGACCACCCACATGGCAGTGGGTGAGCTTTTTCTGGAACATTGGGGAATAAATGATTGATCTATAGTAATGGTGGTGAGCTCTGGTTTTACCTCCCATATGGTGGGAAGTGTTCACTTGAGGGATGTGCCCTTGCGAGTTCACACAGATTTTGATGGGCACTTCTCTCCCCAAAAATACATCATGGGGAAGTAAAAAGCACTATGATAATTCATAATGGCAAAAGTTGTTCATGGCATATCATCAGGAAATCCATACAGAGCGTGGATTAAAAAGGTGGTTCTCAAAGTATGAACCCTAGAGTGGCAGCAGCAGCAGCACCTGGGAACTTGTTAGAAAGGCAGTCTCTGGGCTCCACTCCAGATCCTCTGAATCACACTCTGGGGATAGGGCCCGGCAGCTTGTGTTTTCACAAGTCCTCTAGGTGATTCTGATGTATGCTCAAGTTTGAGAACCACTGGGTAAATAAGACAAGCTACAGGTAATGATCAAATGAATTTGCTGGTTGTGACTTCCACCCTTTCTTCCACTCAAGAAAGCATATTGGAATGCCACTGAGAGTGACATCATTGTGGGGACAGCTATGAATTTGCACACATTTATTAAAATATGTAAACTATAGGTAACTGGTACTTTAATTTTTATTTATTAATAACATGTGACCAAAGTCACAGCAGTGATACCACAGTTGAGTACTGCAGTTCTATTAACCTAACCAGAGCAGTAGTTTTCATTGTGTTTGACCATGCCCTTGCAATACAAAATGCATTTAAATTGCTATCCAGAAGACACATGTAAGTGTGTATAACCAAAACAACTATTTCATGAAATAATATTCTTATTATCATATTTTCTGTGCTTTTAAATATATATATGCTGGTCGTAATCCATTAAATTGATTTCATGACCTACTAATGGAAAGTGACCTGTGTTTTGACAAACATAGATGCAGCAATCTGTGTTTGCTTGGATCCTGTCTCTAGAGCAGGAGTTGGGGGGGTGGCTGGCCTCACCGTCTGTCAGGTAGACTTGGGTTTCAGTCTCTGCCTACACTCTTAGCTGTGTGACCTTGGGCCACTTACATGTGTTCTCTGAGCTTTACTTTCTTATCTGTCAATGTGGATGATGATATCTACCTCACAGGTGTGGTGACAAGTAAATGACAACACATTTCACATGGTGCCTAGCAGTGGTAGCTACTACCTTACTTGTGGAAATAGGACTGCTAGCACTAGTTTTCAGAACATCATCAGTTTAATAGCTTTTGTTATAAACACCTCACAGGAGTTTTTCACAATTTTTTTCTATACTGCAGTGTGTAAGTGCACCCTACATTCTAGGCATTCAGAAATACTTTTCAATAATACTTTAAAAAATACATCCAAATTCTGCACTCTTTTTCAAAGTATATTCAAGTTTGTTTTGATATAAGATTTAGCACCCCCCATTCCCAATCTTGAGGGCACTGAGATTACAGATGATGCCCTACGTGGCTTCACATACCCACAAGATAGCCCCGAGTGGGGCATTTGGGAAACAGAACTTATGATTGTGTTTCTACGGGAAGATGCTTGTTAGACTTTTCTTGAATACTCATACCTGTTGGTGACCAGGAGCAACATCCCCATGTATGTAGCTCTGTAAACTGGCATCTCAGGTCATCCACACACCCTGGGCGATAAGCCATGTGGAAGTGCCAGGGATACCATAAATCCAGATTTTGGGGTGACCCCGCTAATGTCCACTTGTCTCTCTGGAGGTCATGATTGTGGTTGGCGGCCAGGCACCCAAGGCAATCCGAAGTGTGGAGTGCTATGATTTCGAGGAGGACCGGTGGGATCAGATTGCTGAGCTTCCCTCCAGAAGATGCAGAGCAGGTGAGCAGCCTCCCAGTTCTGCAAGCTGTTTTTCCCCTGCTGGTCCCCACTCTGTGCCAGAAGTCGTGAGCTACTCCTTGTTTCCTCAAGCATCTGTGCATTTCAGGCTCCCATTCTTTTCCTTCCTGCACAGTTTTTTTTTTTTTTTTTTTGGTTGTTGTTGTTTTAAGACAGAGTCTTTCTCTGTCACCCAGGTTGGAGTGCAGTGTCATGATCTCAGCTCACTGTAACCTCCACCTCCTGGGTTCAAGTGATTCTCTCACCTCAGCCTTCCAAGTAGCTGGGATTACAGGCATGCACCACCATGCCCGGCTAATTTTTGCATTTTTAGTAGAGACAGGTTTCACCATTTTGGCCAGGCTGGTCTTGAACTCCTGACCTCAGGTGATCCACCCGCCTTGGCTTCCCAAAGTACTGGAATTACAGGCGTGAGCTACCACGCCCGGCCACTTGCACAGTTTTTGGCTCTTTTGTGGTCATTTCTTATGAGCTTGGGGAGTTAAAGCTGATTCAAATACTTACTTGAATCAGACAAAATTAGAAAAGCAAGTAGGAAAGAAATCCAGTGAATCCCATAATGACTGCCAAATACCTGAAGTATCTTCGGTGGTGACTTTTCCTGTGTCTGTCTTGCTCCTCCATTGTCATTCATCAACATGAGCAGTCATGCACCTGACCTGACCTTGATGTCTCGGTTTCCTGTGCCTCAGGTGTGGTGTTCATGGCTGGCCACGTGTATGCCGTGGGAGGGTTTAATGGCTCACTGCGGGTGCGGACAGTGGATGTGTATGACGGCGTGAAGGACCAGTGGACGTCCATTGCCAGCATGCAGGAGCGCCGGAGCACACTGGGCGCAGCGGTGCTCAATGACTTGCTCTACGCAGTGGGAGGCTTTGATGGCAGTACTGGTAGGTTCAGGGTGTGTTCCCAACGCCTGCTAGCCTGGGACACATTCTCCATGCAACCCTGTTTTATTCAGCCAGTTCTGGACCAACTTTCTGTCCATTTGTAGCTACTGCCCCAGGGACATACCCACTCTTCTTCCTCGTCCAGCTTTTGGGGGAAGAGCCAGGCCTTCTTCCAGACAGGATATGTAACTGCCCATGTACTAGGCTTTCTAGGACTCAGAAGAGTCCCTTTCCTACTTTCCAGTGTCTGGGAACCTATTTACTCAGAAGATGAGACTTAGAAGGAGTGCATGCTTAGCTAGGGGGTGCCCCAGGCCTCCAGTTTGAACCCTTTGCTAGACAGATGAGGGAGCTGAGTTCAGCACTTGGAAGAGACCTGGCTCAGGTCATGCAGTGGGCCAGGCTGCCCATTTTTTCTGTTGTCCTTTCTACTACCCTACTGAAGCTTTGCCAGGCTTTTTCACCATAGGTGAGCCTCCTTGCCTCTGGACTCTATCTAGCTTCAAAATTTCAACCCAAAACCACTAGTTGACAGAAACTCAGAGAGGTGATCTCATCTCTGCTCATACTGCCAGGTAGATGTCTCCGCAGACAGTAGCTCTATTAAACTAATATGATATTCTGTGGCCCCCAGGGAGGTAAAAAGCAGTATTTTTTACTTTGCTGAATTTTTATTTATGTCTTCACAATTTGGGGACCTTTCTCAGCCTTCTCTTTGCCTCACTCATATAATTCCAGGATCTTTAGCCCCTCTGGAGGCTGCCTTTAGTGAGTGGAACAAAGAGAACGAAAGGGTAGTGGTGCATTGTTTCTTTTGGGAATTACTTTTCGCTATAAGTAGAGAACCTGATTAAACTCTGCCTTAAAACATGAGGGATTTTGCTTTACTCATGAAACAAGAAGCCTAGAGGTTAGCAGTTGCTGAGTTGATCCAGTAACTCATGGACATTGAGGCCACATTCTTTAAGATTCTCTTGGCCTTTTTCTCATGATCATGAGATGGCTATTATACCTCCAGCCAACACATTTGTGTTCCAGGTAGCAAGAATCAAAAAGGGGAATGGTATCTATATCAGAAAAGCAAAGGCTGTTTCTGAAATCCCCATAGACTTCTGCTTAGGTCTCATTGACTTGGTCACCTCTAGCTGCGAGGAAGTCTTGGAAAGCAAGTGTTTAGCTTTCCACTGCTAAGATAGAGGAAGCTGGGGGAAAGGGGACTGGAATAGGTGTTCAGTGAGGCTACCTCAGGTGACTACTTGGAATCAAAGTATCCCACTCTGCGGTTTTTATGACCTACGTTTGCCATGCATTTCAGACACATCCCTTGTCCTTTCACAGTCCACTCTGTGAGTCAAGTCTTAATAGTCCCCTCAGGTAGACACTGCAGATGTGTTTCAGGGAGTTGCCACAGGCCGCATGGTGATGCAGAGGTGGCACTGAGCCATACATTTAGGTTTCCAGCCCCTGCATTTGGACTCCTCCCCCATCCTCACTGCTTCTCACACAGCAGGGTGAGGCCTGGTGCCATGGAAGTCTCATGAGTCTCTTGTCTCCCAGGCCTAGCATCGGTGGAAGCCTACAGCTACAAGACCAACGAGTGGTTCTTTGTGGCCCCGATGAACACGCGGCGGAGCAGTGTGGGTGTGGGCGTTGTGGAGGGTAAGGAGGCGGCAGTGGCCAGTGACCAGGCCTACCCGGCCCACGGGCCTTGTCCTGGGTCCAGCATCATGCTTGGTGCTTCCTCTACCGTGTTTTTTTCCTGAGATCACTCCTCTGGGTTAGGTACTATTATCCTGATTTAGCGGATGAGGAAAGTTGAGACTCAGAGAGGTGGTGGAGCTCCTGGCCCAAGGCTGCTAAGTGTTGGAGCTGGGCTGGGGGAGTAGCAGGAGCCTAGAGGGGAAATGCCGGCCTGTGGTTTGGCCCCGTGTCAATAGCTCTGCTAGAAGTTGGGGACGGGAAGGGAGTAGGGAATCCATAGTCAACATATAACGCGGGAGGATAATGTAGTGGAGTGAGAGTTAAATGTGCTTAATTAATTTTGTCCTCATATTCATATGTTGAACATTAATAGAACTGTGAGTGAGGTAGGTACCTCTTCTTGGGTCTGATGACTCTCTGCAGGGCAGGCTGGTGATCGAGTCCAGTTCTAGTCAGGAAAGCTGTGTAGGGTAAGGTAGGAGGGAGTGGTAATGTCTACGGCCTCGTCAGATGGTACACTTTTGTTTGTAAAAAAGAACTCTCATTTCTAGTCTCTTGTTTTGTTTGCAAAACCCTTGTGAAAGGGATAGGCAGGACTCAGATTTTCTCCATCCTCCAGATGTCCCACATTCCGATGACAGTAAATAACACAGCCTGTCCTTGAACCGAGGTCTTCTGACTCTTAAGCCGGTATTTGTTCCACTGTGCTATGCTCCTTCAGAATGCTGACAAATGCCAGTAGGTAGGAGTTCTGTAAATATGTGTGAATTCAGTGTACCAAAGCATAGAATATTACTTGAACTAAAATGTTGTCATTTGCAGGACAACACTGATTCATCAACCTGTAGTAATGTGGGAATTTAGATGGAATATCTGTTCATTCAGACATGTGTGCAGACATTCCATCTCTCATGTACACACTCAAAAATACACATGCAAACACAAATGTGCCCTGGGGTGAGTGTAACATCCAGTGAGTTAGACATTAATAGAAAGATTCTTTTCTCGCACTGTATTTCTCAGTCTGCACTGGTATTGTGTAATTTAAGTTTTCATTTAAAGGTGTACTATTCTAACATACTAAATAAGTCATCTTTGTGAGGGCAAGGATTTTGTCCTCCTACCAAGGTAAATTGTATCTTGCAATTTCATTCTCTTGGTGGAAGAGAAATTGATTTGTCTGCCAAGTGTAAGTGCTTTGTCTAGCCACCTTCTCATTTCTTCTCTTGTTCCTTAGCCAGGAATATCAAACAATAGAGTAGGGGTTAAAAATAGCAAATCCCTGTTAATAGACTCAAGGAGGAACCTTGAGTGCATATTTTTTCATCTGATGCAGATGGAATGGTTGATGGGGGTTAGAGGAGGTGCCATAATGGTGGTAATTTAAAATACTCCCCTTGACAAAGGCTTTTGTGAGCATGTTCTGTATGTGGAAGAAGTGCTGTCTTGTAGCACGCCCTGTTGACGTGGAAGACAGGCTGGGAATTTGTTTCTTCTGCCCCTCCTGAATCTGAAGCTCTTTCAGCTGTGGACACCCTGGGGCAGCAGAGTTCAATTTACAGCTGTTGTGAGAATGTTGAGGGAGGAACTTAAGTGGACTCTGTCTGCTTCACCGTGGCCTTGAAGAGACAGCTCGCCACACTGTCTGGCTTCCTCTCCTGCCTCTCATCATCTCATTACCATGGCGATACAGTTTGAATGACACTGAAAAAGAAATGGAGGAAATCACAATAATTTGCTACTGGCTGCCTCGAAGAATACCTATTTAGGAAAAGACTATGTGGATCGGAGTGTAGACAGAAGCTCCCAAGAGAGCGGAGAGTGTGCTATCGAGATTTTGCATCTGAACCAGCACACACCATACAAGTAGCCTGGACCCTGGAAGAGCTGCTTAGTCAGGTTTTTAAAAAATTTTGACTTTGGTGAGTGCAGAACTGAGGAGGATGTGTTTCTTTCTTTTAGATGGGTCAATTGAGAGGACCCTGGGGTAGGAAACAAAGCCAGGCTCGATGATGATAGAAGAAAAACATTTTTACATTTGACAATACAGCAGTAGTTCTGGTAGCAGAGTATATAGGTTTGAGCCTGACAAACTTTCTAACTTAAAATAATTGCAGATTTTCACATACTAGTAGTATTCTTGGTGTCTGTCCATCAAGAAAGCACATATGACCAAAAAATCTACTGAGTAAGTAATCCTGTTAAATAGATTTGCATTTGTTGATATTTATTTAGTCTACAGCTAGTGTGACTCCTCCCCCTGTTCCCACAGAAGATACCATCCCATTGCATTTTAAGACTAAATTTTAAACCCAAAATGTTTGAATTTCTGCTTTGGGATAGCTCAGATGCCAAATTTTTCCTCCTGTGTCCAACCTCACTCTCAGCCCTCAGCCCCCAGTCCCAGGCAGAAATGATGCTCTTGGGTAGCAGCTTAATGGTATTTTAATTTAAAAGTAGATGGCAGCACCTCAGGGCTCTCGTGCATGGCTCAAGAGATCACAGGGTAGTCTGCAGAAAAATTCCAGCCACCCTGGCCCACAATGTACAGAGAACCCTCCATTCACACACTCTGCCTGCCAGGGTTGTGGAAGGGGTAGAGACAATGGCTAAGACAGGTTTTGGGTTCTCATTGAATAATATTTTTCCATATTTACTTCATCTGCTATGTCAAGCCTTTCGCCAGAAAGGTGGTCTGCCTGCCTATAGCTGGGGGCCTTCTAGCTTTCCATCTGTCTGGTGCTGGTGTCTTGTTCTAGAGAAAATTTAACCTAATTCATCAGCAAGATTATATTGAGCCCCAGTGGTGCCAGGCCATAGCTTTGTGCTGGGTATTTGGGGGTACTTATTTAGAAAGAGGTTCAGTGTTTGCTTCTAAGGAGCTCATGGCTTAAGAGCAAGTAGAATGTGTGAAGAAATGTGAAGGATGCTTTGCTTGGTTGAGGAGTAAGTTGGTGGTCCCCTGGAGAAAGAGGGAACAGAATTCTGAGGTAAGGGTGCCCCAGTTGGTTGCAGACAGGGTTTCAGCTGAGCTCTGGTTTCATGCCAGTATCCCTGGCACCACACTCAGCCACTTTGTCTGTTGCAGGGAAGCTGTATGCTGTTGGGGGTTATGATGGAGCTTCCCGCCAGTGTCTGAGCACTGTGGAGCAGTACAACCCAGCGACCAATGAATGGATATACGTGGCAGACATGAGCACCCGCCGCAGTGGTGCAGGTATGGGAGAACCTCAGGGTGCTGGCTGTGTCTGATTTGCTCACAAGTGGGTCTTTAAATTTTTTTTGTTTTATTTTAGATTCAGAGGGTACATGTGCAGGTTTGTTACATGGATATATTGCATAATGGTCTGGTTTGGGCTTCTAGTGTACCCATCACCCAAATAGTGACCATTGTACCCAATGGGTAACTTTTCAACCTTCACCCTCCTCCCAGCCTTATCCCTTTTGGAATCCCCAGTGTCTGTTGTTCTCATCTTTATGTCCATGTATACCTGTTATTTAGCCTGTACATATAAGTTATAACATGCAGTATTTGATTTTCTGTTTCTGGGTTATCTCAGGATTATGGCCTCCAGCTCCATCCATGTTGCTGCAAAGGACATGATTTCACTCTTTTTTTGGCTACATAAGATTCTGTGGTATATACATACTATATTTTCTTTGATCAGCCATTGATGGATACTTAGATTGATTATATGACTTTGCTGTAGTCAGTAGTGCTGCTTTAAACATAACAACTGTACATGTCTTTTTAATATAATGATTTCTTTTCCTTTGCATAGGTACCCAGTAGTGGGATTGCTGGGTCAAATGGTAGTTATATTTTGAGTTCTTTGAGAAATCCCCATACTGTTTTTCCACAGTGGTTGTATTAATTTATATTTCCACAACAGTGTATAAGCATACCCTTTTCTCTGCAACCATGCTAAAGTCTTTTTTTTTTTTTTTTTTTTTTGAGATGGAGTCTTGCTTTGTTGCCGAGGCTAGAGTGCAGTGGCACCATCTCAGCTCAGCTCACTGCAAGCTCCGCCTCCCAGGTTCACACCATTCTCCTGCCTCAGCCTCCCGAGTAGCTGGGACTATAGGCACCCACCACCATGCCCGGCTAATTTTTGTATTTGTAGTAGAGATGGGGTTTCACCGTGTTAGCCAGGATGGTCTTAGTCTCCTGACCTCATGATCCACCTGCCTCAGCCTCCCAAAGTGCTGGGATTGCAGGCGTGAGCCACTGCACCCGGCCTTTTTTGACTTTTTAATAATAGCCATCTGACAAGTGTAAGATGATATCTCATTGTGGTTTTAATCTTCATTTTTCTGATGATTATGATGTTAAGCATTTTTTCATATGATTATTGGCCACTGGCATGCCTTATTTTGAGAAATGTCTGTATGTATATCCTTTGCCTGCTTTTTAATGGGGTTGTTTTTTCCTCGTTGAGTTGTTGGAGTTCCTTGTATATTCTGGACATTAGTCCTTTGTTGGGGGGCATAATTTGCAAATATTTTCTCCCATTCTGTAGGTTGACTGTTTGTTGATTATTTCTTATGTTGTGCAGAAGCTTTTTTTTGTTGTTTAATTAAGTCCCATTTGTCTATTTTTCTTTTTGTTGCACTTTCCGTTTGGCATCTTAGTCATAAATTCTTTGCCTAGGCCAATGCCCAGAGGAGTTTTTCCTAGGTTTTCTTCTAGGACTTTTATAGTTTCAGGTCTTATATTTAAGTCTTTAATCCATCTTCAGTTAATTTTTGTATATGGTAAGAGATAGAGGTCTAGTTTCATTCTTCTGTATGTGGCTAGCCACATACAGCACCATTTATTGAACAGAGAGTCTTTTCCTCATTGTTTTATTTTTGTCAACTTTTTTGAAGATCAGCTTGTTATAAGTATGTGGCTTTGTTTCTGGGTTCTCTATTCTGTTCCATTGATCTCTGTGTCTATTTTTGGTACCAGCACCATGCTGTTTTAATTACTATAGCCTTGTAATATAATTTGAAGTCAAGTAATGTGATACTTCTGGCTTTGTTCTTTTTGGTTAAGATTGGCTTTGGCTATTCGGGCTCTTTTTTGGTTCTGCATGAACTTTAGGATTGTTTTTTCTAATTCTATGAAGAACGATGTTGATAATTTGATAGGAATTGTGTTGAATCTGTAGATTCCTTCAGGGAATATGGTCATTTTAATGATATTGATTCTTCCAATCCATGAGTGTGGGATGTTTTTCCAGTTGTTTGTGTAATCTGTGATTTCTTTAATCAGTCACGAGTGGGTATTGGTTCAACAACTTAACATTTTATTTTACCTCCTCCTTCTTTCGTCTTGCTGTATATAATCCTACTAGCACCTTTGCAGCTAGACACAGTACTTTATAAGTTAACCTTTCCTGGGGGATCACTAGAGAATGGGTGAGATAATACGCTCCTCCTCATCATCCCTTATGTTTCTATGAAGGTGTTTATATCTTTTAAAAATGAAGGCTTACTATGTGCCAGTCACTGTCCTAACAAGTACTTTTTATGCCTCAATCCATTTAATCCTCACTGCAGCCCTACAAAGTGGATACAATATGAATTCCACTTATCAGATTTAGAAAGAAAGTCTGCCAGTGGTTGAGTAATTTGCCCAAGGTCATATAATTAGTAATGCTGACTCCAGAGTTAGCTTTTCAAATCCCTAAATTATCAGTCCTATAACTCTGAAGTAGTAGGACAAGTCTTCAGTTGACAAAGCTGAGCTTGCCTGTCTGGGATTGAAAGCCAAGCTATTAGTGTTCATGTCTGGAGATAACTTATGTCCCCCACTCCCACTTTTCCTAACTTCAACCTATTCCCCAACATGCGAAGAAAATGACTTTTCAAAAGGTTTTCCACTTCTACTTCTTGTCAGAAAACCAGAAGCTCTGTGATCCTTTGGGATTTTTTAGGAAGTGGAGCAACAGCCCCTTCTCCCCTGCTTTGTCTTCCCATCCATTGTCTCAGAGGCCCAAAGGGAAGGGTCTGAGGGCAGACAGAGGCATCAGTCCACTGGCTCTTTACTGCCGGTTCCTGTTGTCAGTGGTGACTGATTACCAATCTGATCCTGGCGGGAAGGCTGTGTGACTTCTGAGAAGGGAAGCCACATTCCTGCAATGTTATTCCTTTCTCTCTCTCTCTCTCTTTGTTTTTTTTTTTTGTACTTTTGGAGATTGAGTTGTGATCTCATTTTATAGTACCAAACATATGACCACTTCCTCAACATTCTTTAAAAAGTATGCGATTTTAATATTTTTGAAGAGCCTTTGTGTGCTCACTGGTTTCAAAAATAAAATCTGCATGATTCCATTTAAGAAGTTTTTGTGTTTGGAGTGCTATTTTTAGGGAATTTTTGTCTCTGCTGATGCTGACAGGTTGGCCCTTCCTGAATGTGGAGCCATTGCCTGGAAGTCAGGAGGCCCGGGACTTAGTGCTGGGTCTGCTGTCATTTGCCATATGACCTTCATTGGGCAAATCCCTTCCCTTATTCTGGCCTCTAATTCCTTATATGTGAAATGAGTGGGTTGTAGGGTTGTAGTAGATGTTCCCTAAGAACCAAGTCAATCCACAAATCCCATGTTTCTTCTCCTGTCATAAACCTCTTTCGGAAATTTTGGTTTCTAAAGTTTTGGTAGAGTCTTCGTACTCCCTAGAAATCCTCTGTTGTGACTTAAGGGGTGAGAGCTCAGCATGCCTGGGGCAGCACACCCTGAGATGCGTGACTGCTCCTAGGGCCGAAAGCCTGGGGGGGCAGCCGGGTGTGAAGCTGTGAGGACAGACCTGCCTTAGGAAGCTCAGGCTTGTCTCTCTGGAGGGAGCCGCCTTTGGAGATTACGGCTGCTTTGTCTCTGCCAAGCTGCTTTGTCTCTGCCAAGCTGCTGAAATGGTTATTGCTGGGTGGACATCACCTGGCCCTATTCCTGTCTCTTACCTACACTGGAGGACCTGGAGGGTGACACCTCTGTTGCCTGGGAGTCCAGTGTCCCTGGGAGGCACACTGACCTTGATTTAGGAAATCAAAACCAAGCCTTTTTCCTGAGGTTACTGTCAGAGCCCTGACCTCAGGCTCCCAGGTCAGCCTTTCTTCAGGGCTTCACTTTCGTAAGATTTGGGCAAGTCTCACCTCTGGAGTTGGGAACCCACATACTTGTTGAGGTGGGTGTTGTTGGCTGAAGACCCAGAGACCAAAGGCCCTGGCCTTCGGCTGCCTGAGGCCCTTTGAGGTGCCAGGAGCCCCTGTGGCTCTAGGTCCAGGAAACCGCTGCATGAATGTTTCTGGATGAGGCTGCACTAGGGCAGAAGCAGAGTTGCCTGAGTGCCTGGAAGGCAGCTCACTTCCTCAGCAGGGTGTGGGCAATGCCACAAATGGTTAGGCGAAAAAGAGGCCATCTCTCAGGGAATGCATGTTCCTGCTGAGCATGGAGGAAAGGAAGGTGAGGCAGCTTTGGAACTCAACTAATTTTATTAAACCTGTCAGTTAGAGAGAGCCATTGTTGATACGATAGCACCATCTGCTGTTAGTTTAGAGCAACTGCTAGGAGCTACTAGCATACCCTCATAATTGCTGGGAGGGATTTTATTAATTTATATTTTTGTCATTCAAGCAATATCTCTTGAGAACCTACTGCTGTGGAGCACAGGGAAGCATACGAGGACAAGGTGAAAACAGTCCTCATCCATATGGACTTATAGTCTACAAGTCTGGTTCTTGGGTCTGAAACCTGGCTGCACATCCCAGTCACCTGAGGAAATTTTTCTGACTCCTGACCAGTGTGGAATCTGTCTTTCAAAAAGCTTCCCAGTCGATTGAGATGCAGCCTGCCCATGGAGTGGAGAAGTCTGTGGTCCATGGGAACTACTGATCTAGTACAACTCTTTCCCTTTTTTCTGAGACGGAGTCTCGCTCTGTCACCCAGGCTGGAGTGCAGTGGTGCGATCTCGGCTCACTGCAAGCTCCGCCTCCCGGGTTCACGCCATTCTCCTGCCTCAGCCTCTCTGAGTAGCTGGGACTACAGGCGCCCACCACCACGCCTGGCTAATTTTTTTTGTATTTTTAGTAGGGACGGGGTTTCACCGTGGTCTCGATCTCCTGACCTCGTGATCCGCCCGCCGCGGACTCCCAAAGTGCTGGGATTACACCGTGCCTGGCCAACTCTTTCCCTTTACAAATAGGGAAACTGAGGCCCAGAAAGGGGAAGGGTCACCCAGTGAGCAAGTCAGAGAGACAGGTCCAGAACACAGGTGTCCTAGCTACCAGGTCAGTTGCACTTTCTAGATACTGTGCTGTCTTCCTTCTTTATGGCTTTCATCTTCTTGTTGTATAAAAGGATTTTAAAAGATTATACTAAAAATTGTAAACGAAGCAATTCTAGCACTCAGCTCAGGCTGATCAACACGGTGAGTGATCTAATAATGCCTTCTGCAGTACAGCAGGAGAGAAGTGGGCGGAAAGGTCAGCTTCTGCTTACACGACCAGCAGGGAGGCCTCCCTAATAATAATTTCAGCACTTTTGCTGTGTGGCTAGTTTCAATTTTTAACTTTTTACTCAACTAATATAAGGATGAGTAAGTAATACAGCATTGTAGGAAAACTAGGCAATATAGATAGGCAAAAAAGGAAAATGAATGTAATTTACCACTCAGAAATAATTATTCTTAATATTTTAATGGATTTCTTTCAGTATTTTTTGTCTTTTTTTCTTTGCTTATGAACATCCTCCCCTGTATGTATGTATGTATGTATGTGTATATATATATAAATAAATATATATGTATATATATTATATATTTATATATATATATATAAATAAATATATGTATATATATTATATATTTATATATATATAAATAAATATATATGTATATATATTATATATTTATATATATATAAATAAATATATATGTATATATATTATATATTTATATATATAAATAAATATATATGTATATATATATTTATGTTTTTTAAAAACAGAATTTGGGTCACATTTGCATTATATTTCAAAGTTTTGAGGTTGCTAGTCTTATGAGGAGGCAAGTAGGGTGTCATTATATTTGTTTTACAGATGAGGACACTGAGGTCCAGGGAGACAAAATGGCATTCCCCAAGTCCCCTCGCTGGTCAGGGCTATCCAGGACCGGATGCCAGGCCTCCTGATTTCTGGTTACTGTAGCCAGCATGAGGCTAGGACACTGTGCTCTGCCTTTCAGGGGTTGGAGTGCTTAGCGGACAGCTGTACGCCACAGGTGGGCATGATGGGCCTTTGGTGAGGAAGAGCGTTGAGGTTTACGATCCTGGAACAAATACCTGGAAGCAAGTGGCAGACATGAACATGTGCCGGCGCAATGCAGGTAATGACTGCTGTCTCCATCTCCCCTTTGGGGGTTGTGTGCCTTTTCTTTCTGAAGACACTGGCTCTAAACAGCAGGGAGATTTCCCAAGGTCTGGAGCTGAGCGTATATCCTGAACGGGGAGTGTTCGTTTGCCAGGTGGGCTCTCGGTTAGAGGAGGGGAGAAATTGAGACCCCAAAAGCTAGCTGGAGATCCTGCAACCTAGATGCAGAGGATCCCTTTTCCCCCCAGTGAAGGGTAATGACTTTTACCGCACACAGATGAGCACAGACCTGGAAAAGTCCTCTGGTTGCCATCAATGCCCCCTGCCCAACAGCTTTAGTAGGTAGCTAAGCACAGGGCTCTGTGGACAAGGGCCAGACAATGGCACTTGGTTCTATCTTTTCTTTGCCAGTGCCTGGCTAGGAGAACCTCTCACTTCCTACTTGAAACCAGTCTCCTTCCTTGCAGGGACAGTTGGACCCTTGATGAGTTCTCCTGTCCTTATTGCTTTCTTTATATTCCTGTCTCTGCTTTCCTTCTTGTCTCCTATGCCTTCCTGTAGGAAAGATTTACTGTAGAGTATTTAGGTTTATATTTCTTGGAGCATGAGGCCCCTTTTAAGCTATTTCCTTTTTGAGCTTTGCCTTGTTGGTCTTGTACTGTGTCAGTATACCTTTATGCCTCTTTGCTTTAGGAAAGTGTTGGCTTAGCTCAACTTCCCAGGCTGGAAAGACACACAGGTGACTTTCAGGCAGATCCATTTTCATTATTCTCATATTACCTGTTTGCTAAGCCCATTTGTGGCTGACTTGGAAGTGTAAACGGGGGGATGGGGGGATATTTACTAATTTACTCATTGCCTAAGCCTGCTGTGATAGAAGTTCTCATTTGGCTTTAAGCCACATGAGCAAAGAATTACAGGACCCTTAAGGCAGCTAGTCTATCTAGAACCTTGGAATTCAGTTTAGATGTAAATGCGTGTTTGTATAAAATTCATACATAGATATTTCTATTTTTTAATAACAAAAATGGAATTACACTATAACACTATTTTATAACCTGTTTTTTAAAAAAAACTCACTTTACAATCTCTCATGAACGTCTTATTACAGCACTAAACTTATTTATATGATATTATTTTAAATGACTATATCATAATTTAAACAACCAATCTACTATTGGACACAGGCTATTTCCATCTTTTCTATACTATAAGTAATACTTTAGTTATTATAACTGGTCTTTATAGCTAAATCGCTGCACACATTTAAAATTATTTCTTTAGAATAAAAGGCCAGAAGTGGATTTTTTTTTTTTTTTTTTTTTTTTTTTTGAGACAGGGTCTCACTCTCTCAGGCTAGATTGCAGTGGCATAATCTTGGCTCTGCAACTCTGCCTCCTGGGCTCAAGAGATCCTCCTACCTCAGCCTCCTGAGTAGGTGGGACCACAGGTATGCACCATCATGCCTGGCTAATTTTTGTATTTTTTGTAGAGACAGGGTTTCACCATGTTGCCCAGGTTGGTCTTGAACTCCTGGGCTCAAGTGACCCATCTGCCTTGGCCTCCCAAAGTGCTGGGATTACAGGTGTGAGCCACTGTGCCTGGCCAGAAGTGGAATTTTTTAATCAGAGGGAGCACATGTATTTTAGACGCCATCCAGGAAGATGTCCATTTTATCGTCTCACCAGTATTTGAGAATACCTTCAGCAACACTGATAATTACTACTTTTTGGAGTATCACCAATCCCTTAATCTAATTTTGAAAAAATACACAACATATTGGACTATGGCCTTTGAAAGTCTTAATGAGCAATAATTAATTACGTTTTCCTATGCCTTAGACCCTGCTGCATGAGATCTTGCCCAAAATCCATCTCCCTCTGAGATCAGGGTGGGAGCTGTTCCTCATCCCTGGGAGTTGTGTGTGAATGTAGACCCAGTCATGTAAAGGGATTACAGACATAACCATCAGCATCACACAGTATGGATATAACATAGGGCTTATCAGGGAAAAACTTAGCAGCAGAGAAGTAGTAGCATGCACGAAGTCCCCTGAATTGTCTTATTCTCTAGCTCAGGCCTGGCACAGGAGGTCTGTATACACCTTTCCAGTAAAGAGGGGTCTGTGCCCATATGCTCTACATACTTATAGTGTAGGCATGTGTGTGGCGGGTGGCATACACGTTATAAGTAAGCAAAACTCCCTGGTCAGAGAAATGATCTTGTTAGGAAGAAGGATCCTTGGAGCCCAGTGACTGTTGTCAATATTTTCTTTCACTTAGCAAACTCAAACCTGTGGAGCCAACTCTCTGTTGTATTACCATGAAGGGAGGAAAAGAGCCTCTCAGTCTCTTGATCAATTCTGATCTCTTAGTGCACCTGCTGTGATGTCTCCCATGGCTTTTGTTTGACTCACAGGGGTCTGTGCAGTAAATGGGCTCCTGTATGTGGTTGGAGGGGATGATGGATCCTGCAACTTGGCTTCGGTGGAGTACTACAATCCCATCACTGACAAATGGACGCTGCTTCCAACCAACATGAGCACGGGGCGGAGCTATGCAGGTCAGTGTGTGCCATCTCCATGCCCATCCGAGAGGCCTCCAACACACTAGGGGAATGAGGGTTGGGTGGGCCAGTGGGATGAGGGGATGTGAGCTTGCTTAACTTGGGCCTGAGTGCCTCCTCCAGGGATGACAGGTAATTGTTACATGGCCACCACTCCTTCATTCTGCGCTCATGACAGATATTGATAATTAGCACTTATTACCCCCTGCCCCTGCCCGGACCCTGTGAACCTGAAGATAGCCTCAGAATTTATAACATTTGTTCCATTGAGCCACTTCCAACTGAACTGAGTTGTCACAAGAAGATTTTAGAATTTCATTGCCATTCCTGGTTTACTTTGTGCCAGGCTCCTAGATGGCATAAGATGCAATTGTTGTTGTCCAGGGTTGAATTGGACAACTGGGAAGACAAGATGATGTATATACAAGTTCTAAATGACATATGCTAGACAGGCTTTAGCACATGAAAGACTGGTGAGAACTGACAAAGCCAGGGAACCCTTCCTGGAGGAGATAGGCTCAATTAAACTTTGAGGGTGGATCGCAATCACACGAATAGCTGTCCTTTCACTGGGTGGCTGGCCCCGTGCCATGGGGCAGTGTGTTAGGAACAGAGTGTGCATTTGTTCTCATCTTTTCAACAACTCTTGGGCTGAATGGGACCGTATCTGTCTATTTTATGATGATGAAACTGAGGTTTGGAGAGTTTAAGTAACTTGCTGAAGGCCACACAGCTAATAAATGGCAAAGTCAGAGTTCAAACCCAGAGTGCTAAGTCCATGCCCTTTGTGCTACTCCAGCTCAGGGTAAGCCTTAGAGTAAGGCACCAGCCGGGTATGGAAGCTTCTTGAGTGTGTGTGAGGGGCTTGGTGAGTGGCAGGGGCAGGGGTGGCATCAGAGTTGGTACTACTAAGGTTGGGTCAATGGGGAAATGAGCAAATATATATCCATGGTGTAGTTCATTTCCTTGTATCTGGTTTTCCAGAACCTGGAATAGAGATAACATTATTGATCCAGCACACACAGAACATACCAGGCATTATCCAAAGTATTTTATAGTCATTATCTCTTTTAATCCATACCACGACTCCAGGAATATTCTTCCGATTCCCATTTTGCATTATAAAGGTCAGTCATTCCACCTTGTTTGACTGCAGAGGAAGATTGTGCTGTGCAGATTTGAAGGAGTTTGCAGCACATTCTTTCAACGTAAGACTTCTGTTGCAATGGACTTTTAGCTTTTTTCTTCCTTTAGAGTTTTTTTCACCTTGTAATGCTTTTCTTGGCTAAGTATAAAACATTTTAGAAGAAGTTTGGTCCTGGAGTAATTCTGTTCTGGGATGAGTGAGACAAGTGAGGAATCTTCCCTTGACTCCGTGTGTGCCTTAATGAGAGGGGAAGAGTTAAGTGTGGGTGGTTAGAATTTCATATATATGCTGAATATTTCACGTCCCTTTCTTCATTGTCTGCCCTCTCCAGAAGTAGGTAGGAAGGAGACAAGCAAACCTGCAGTTTTATGTTCAAACCCACTTACTGGGTCTATTATCTTAAAGTCTAAGGAAATGCTCCAAAATGCAAAGATTTATGGACAAATTTATCGGGGCCTTACTCATAATAGTAAAAACCTGAGAATTACTTAATGTCTGACATGAGGGAAATAGTTAATCATCTATGGGATGTTTATATAGTGTATGGATTTTTAATGTTATGAGAAAACATTTGTAATAGCCTGTTAGGTTAAAAAAGGATGCAGAGTTGTATGAACCTTGTGAACTCACGCATGTAGTCCTGTATTGGTGGTAGCGGGAGTGGGGGTTGAATAGCTGCTGCTTCTTCTACAGATGCATATTAGAGTCAGATATGAATTTGAATCCCAGCTCTGCCACTAGCCCTGGGTCTCTGGGCCAGGTATTCTATCATACTGAACCCCTGTTGTCTTATTTGTAAAATGGGAATAAAATTAGACTAAGCCTTTAGGGTGCTGTGAGAATGAAATGCAGTAATACTTGTGAAGAGCTAAGCACAATGCCTGCCTGGCATTAGACACCATGCAGTAAATGATTGTGATTATTATTAGATGCTAGAAAATATTCCAAAAAGACAGTGGTGGTTTTCTTTGTGTGAAGGGATTAAAGCTTTTTTCTTTGTGTTGTGCATTTTCCAGATTTCCCATAATGAGAATATATTACTTTTATTATTAAGACAAAGGTTATATGAAAAAGCAACACAGGAGCCTGCTTTCGAAAAAAAAAAAAAGCCACCTTCTGAAAGAGATGTCTGAGATTCAAGTAAGAAGGTGTCGAGCTGGGCACGGTGGCTCACGCTTGTAATCCCAGCACTTTGGGAGGCCGAGGCGGGCGGATCACGAGGTCAGGAGATCGAGACCATGATGAAACCCCGTCTCTACTAAAAACACAAAAAATTAGCCGGGCGTGGTGGCGGGCGCCTGTAGTCCCAGCTACTCGGAGAGGCTGAGGCAGGAGAATGGTGTGAACCCGGGAGGCGGAGCTTGCAGTGAGCCGAGATCGCGCCACTGCACTCCAGCCTGGGTGACAGAGCGAGACTCCGTCTCCAAAAAAAAAAAAAAAAAAAAAAAAGAAGCTGTCAAGACCAGGCACCTGGACTCAGGTTCTGCCTGCCTCGAAGCTTCTATGTCTGCACCTTTAGGCAGGAATAAACAGGAAATAGATGTCTTAGCAGAATATCTCCAGTGGGGTATCCTGGCTTGATTTTAGCCATGTTCTCTCAATCTCATCTTCAACCAGAACATTTCATAGTTGTGGGACTATGTTAAAATAAGACTCCAGTAACTATCCTGCCTGTAGACACCTGTAAGTTAGGATTTCATTTAGCAACAGGCACCAGAAACCCTGACAGATACTTTCCTAAATAAGGAGGTGAGTGTATTTGTCTCAAGTAGAAAGAAATCCAAGGTTGGCCTGGGGGCTCAGACTGACATTGAAGAACCAGGTTTCTCTTCTCTTTTCTATTCTGCCAGCTTTATCAAAGGCTGCTGCCTCCCCTTGGCCTTGCATGAGCATTCCAGTCACAACAAGAACAAAGCCAGTGTTGCAACACTGGCACACTTGCCTTTACAGTCTTGTTGGCCAGCACTGGGTCACATGGCACATCTAGCTGCCAGGCAGTCTGGGAACCTGAGCTTGCAACTTGCTGGTGGCTGTGGTCGAGGATAGCAAGTAGGAAGGGTATTGACAGAATCAACCTGTAATATCTGCCATGTAGCCTCAGTCCCTTACAGTGAGATTTTGGGTCATGCCTGGATTTATAGTTAGGTGCTGAGCATGGTTCACTCGGACTAAAACAGTAACACAGCATACATGTCTGGAGCATTTACCAAAGTCGAGATTGTCACACTGGCAGGGTCTCTTAGATGACATTCGTGTGGGAACTGAGCCTAAAGAGGTCAAAGAACTTGGCAAAGGCCATAGTGCAGGTTGACTGGTAGCAGAGCTAAGAATGGAATTCAGTCTTTCTTGCTCCCATGAAGGCAGCCTGCTGTGCTTTCCGCTTCATTCCAGTGTCTTCTAAAAGTAGAGATGAATCACCCATCGCTTCTCTTACAGTGATTCAAATTTAGAACTGCATAACTGCCCCTGGACGCTGAGCATTGTTGGGCTGGGTGCTAGGGCTGCGGACAGGAGTCACCACAGTGAGTCCATGTGATGACACAGGGTGAGGCCACTAGTCAGTGGTGTTTGAGGGACTGTGCTCGTAGGTTCAAGTGTCTTGCCAGGACTTGGCTGTTGGAGTGGGGAACAGCCAGCTGCTAGCAGCCTGAGTCCACTTCAATATTAGGATAAAAATTGTACACATTTCCCTTGGCTGTGACTCAGGATATCTTGGATTCATGAACTCACTGGGACTTGGAGTAACTTTGGAGAAGCTAAGATGATAACTTTCTCCCCCTTTCTTATTAGGTGTTGCCGTGATTCATAAGTCCTTGTGACCCAAACTCCCACTGCCAGGAGGTGGAGGAAGGAGCAGGTGCTGCCTGTGACTCTGACCAGCAGGACCTTGGTGACTGGATTCAACTTGCTTGGGAGGGTCTATGCTGCTGTGAGAACCGCTCTCCTCTGACTTGGCAGACTGGTGTTGTTCATCTCAGTGTGGACACCATTACCCACCCCGCTCCCCTGAGGTGCTCTGGCCTATGTCCTGAGCAAGGGGGGTCCTGACAGCCCCAGGCAGCACCTTTGGGCTTTGTTTTGGTGTTTCTACAGGGACAATACAGACCCTGGAGTGTGTGTATGTGTGTGTGTGTGTGTGTGTGTGTGTAAACCATGGTGTTTCTCTATGTTTCTCTAAGTTGGGGGGTGAGCGTGTGTGACAGTCTACTGGATTTCTTTACTACTGATCCTTTCGCTGTGTTAAAAATCAAGTCACAGAGACCTCTCTTCTGGATTTGTCCCATGGGGACCCTGAGACTACTAAAGCTGCTTTCTTCTGAAGGTCCAGTTAGACAGTCTGGGAATGTTGAGAAATAACCAGTGAGAGGGGCAGTTCTCTGGCCACACCCACTTATGTACTTTAACTACTGTGACTTTGTCTGCAGAAGAGCTGGAGAATTCTCAAAGCTGCACCGTGTCCTCTGTGTGCTAGAATAAGGGACAAATGGGTTCCCTGTGTTTCTCAGCCCGCTGTTTTTCCTTGAGTTCTCCTACAGGAAGCAGATGAGAACTGCCCAGTCTTCAGGTTTAGGCCATTGGTCTTTGATGTCATAGATTCCAGGCCTGGGAGACATTATGTCTCTTCAGCTGGGAAAACTAGCTCTTCAGAGAAGCTTCGGGTAACACTGAAAAAACAAAACAAAACAAAACAAAAACAGGAAAAAAACAAAAAACCAAAGTGGTAAGGATTCAGTTCCTGCCTATAATGGTCTCAGAGAGGGTCCTACTTTTAGGTTTTCCGAGGATAGGACAGTCCCCATTTATACTTATTATCCAGGTTTAATTATTCACAGCACCCCATTTTACTCTCAAAAGTGTTCTGGTCTGGAGGATAAATAAGAGGTCACCCTCCTCCAGACCGAAAGATAGATTTGTGCCTGTGTTGGATGGGGTTGTGTGTGATTCATATGGGCATTGGATGGCTTCAAAGGAATATACCACTAGAGTTGGCCCTTGGCACTTTGTGACGGTGGTCAAGTCTGTTTAATGTCCTTGTCTTCTTTTTCTTGTGCTTTCCCCCTATTCCAGGGTGTGCACCCTCTCCCCAACCCCCAAGAACCCCACTACTACTTTCCCTGTGAGGTAGGAGATATCAGTGGGCCCTGGATTTGAGGCCTCCTAAGATGTGCTTGCATTTTAAAAAGGGAGCTTGGTGAGAGCTTTGCTAATTCACAGGTAAAAATTATTAATGATAGAACTTCAAGCATCTTGAGGAGCGGGCATTTGAGGGTGCATGGAGTAATTTGTATTTAAAAAACCTTAAAGTTGTGCTGTTCCTAAACTAGCAAATTGCTCATGCTGGAATTTCTGGCATAAGCAGGGGAAGTCTTGTGTCTGGAGAAGAGTCTCATACCTTGCAGTCTGGGACACCCTCCTTACTTTGAGAATCCACCTACGGGAAGCCAAGGAACTTTGTAAATCCTGATGTTGGACTTCTGATATGACTGGGCTAATTCCAAGCAGGTGCTGCAGGAGATTGGCATCCCCCAGCCCCTGCAGTTAGAAACCCCAAAGTCTTCCCAGCCAGTGAGCCACATTGTGTATTTACTGTATATTTATTGTGCCCTAAATGTGCAACTCTCCTGAAGACAAAACTTCTCTTTCTGATGTTAAGCACATGTTACTTCAACAAGACACTTGGAGAACAACAAGGTACCCAGAATTTTTAGAAGCCTTCAGAAGAGGCTGAAATATCCAGCTTTGGGGGACCTGGAAGAAATGTCTCCAAAGGAAGCAAGACATGTTTTAGTTGAGTGCTCTGGTCTCACTATGAAGTGGGGGTAACTGTGGCTTCATAACTCTACCTGGCTGTGAGTTGGAAGCTGATAGAATGAGAAATGTCCTTTCTCCTTCTCTGAGGAAATTTTGAGACTTGTTTGGATGTGTGATGGGGATGAGGCTGGGGTTGGGATCTGATGTGTGCCATTCACAGAAGCTCTCAATTTCAGATGATAGGTGAATTCCCTGCCCCTCCCCCACCACTGAGAAGCTAGACTTTCATGCTGGAAAGGCTATTTTTTTTTTTTTTTTTTTTTTTTTTTGAGACGGAGTCTCGCTCTGTCGCCCAGGCTGGAGTGCAGTGGCACAATCTCGGCTCACTGCAAGCTCCGCCTCCCGGGTTCACGCCATTCTCCTGCCTCAGCCTCTCCGAGTAGCTGGGACTACAGGCGCCCGCTACCACGCCCGGCTAATTTTTTGTATTTTTAGTAGAGACGGGGTTTCACTGTGGTCTCGATCTCCTGACCTCGTGATCCGCCCGCCTCGGCCTCCCAAAGTGCTGGGATTACAAGCGTGAGCCACCGCGCCCGGCCGGAAAGGCTATTTTTTATGTGTCGTCTTCCAGGGAAGGGTCCCTCCACTGAAAGCTAGCCAGTCATGTTTTCTGTTTTTGGATTTTTGCAATTGGTTTCACCTCACGTCTCCCTCCCTACAAAGCACTGCCTCTGCTGGGCGTGCTGCGAAGGCCGTGTGCACTCCACCGTCATGTGTCCTTTCTCACAGGGACCAGAACACTCGTACGTCATCACCAAAGCCAATCTGCTCTGGCTGCCCACAGATGCCACCAAAACCTGCTATCTCTTCATCACCAGGTACGATTCTCTTTCCACAGTGGACACAGCAGGCTATTTTCTAGTTTGTGCTGGTCACATGGTAGATGAAGCCTCTTACTCCCCACTTAGGGTGGCCACGGCTGCTTGTGAATGCAGCTTTGCCAATGGCATATCTGTCATCTGATTGCGGTGTGAAATGGAATTGAGGCCCAAGGTTAGAAGCAGCCGAGACGCCACTTGGATACTGATTTGAACAATGTAGAAGTCAGATTTTGAATTCCAAAGTTATTTCTCATAAGTACCCAATGGCATCTCTCCATCTACAAAGTTGCAGTATTATGCAAATAAAAGTGACCTCATTTTCTGCTATGCAATAAGAATACTTAATTCTATTTCCCGACAAGCCAGTTGCAATATCCCCTAAGATGCTTTTTGAGCTGTCTTACTTTGATATCTGTTGTGTAATGTTTGTATATTTCTGAGCCAGATCCTTTCAAAGATTGCCTTTTTATAAAATTGAAGCTATAGCTTTTAGGCTAAAATTTTAACGTAGATATTTTTATAAGATATTTTTTTCAAGATGTTTGAATCGCTTTTTATTGTCCATAATAATGAAATGTTATGTTCTTTGCATCATTCACTCAAACATAGTTCATGCCTGTAGCTCTCTTCCTTTTGTTTCTCACCCTCCAGAAACATATTTTTCAGTAGCTCCAGGTAGATGAGCCTTTTTTTTTTTTAATACCATATTCAAGGGAGTCTGCTGAATTTAAATGCAGTCGCTGGTGTTTCTTGAATTGCTAGGGACTGATATTATGTCCGTATTGTCCGTATTGATTGTGTTTTTTTTTTTTTTTTTTTTTGGAGTCTGCTTTCTGTGGGGGTGAGGCCGGGCTGTCACATGGTGGCTCCCACTGATAGGCACTGAGCCTGGCACCCTGTGGCATGGAGAAGCCTCAGGGAAAGGCCTCCCCCCCCAGCACATACTCCCATCGTGTCCTAGGTCCAGCCGACCATTCCTTATTCTCTTCTATCTCCTTGTTCATCTGAAGCTTCCAATAGCTTGAGGCCTTTGCTGCTGGATGATGCCCTTTTTGGGAGCATCTTGTCTCTAACCTTTAAAAGAGGGGTCAATCCTCATGATCCCCATGTGTTAAGCATATGCTTTGCAGGTGCTCACACTACACTTACAACTTGCTTCTTGAGCTATGTCTCTACCCCAGGCTCTGTGTATTTATCTGCCATTTGCATCATGTTTTTTAAAATTTATTATTATTATTATTATTGTTGGGACAGGTGCCATTTAAATTGCCTCTATGCTCCCCATTTGCACCTAGCTGGATCAAGTTGGGAGGTTGAGCAAACTCATATTCCAGTTAGTTGGAGTTTTTAAAGGCTGTTTGCCTGGAGAAGCAAGGAGGTTAGAATGTATTTTTTTTTTTTAAGCGTTTGCACTATTTAGAGTCCTAAGCCCCTCATTTTCAGCTGTGCTGTGTTTCTACTGACCAAGCAGGAGAGCCAGCAGCACTTCCAGCATTTGGGAATGGAAGAGATTTCTTCTGTAGTGGATAATTACAGCCTCATAGCCCCTGTGCAGCCTTCGTCATGGGACTCAGTGATTCATGGATATAGCATCAGCTATGGCAGGAATGCACAGGACTGTGGCATTTGCAGCATCAAATTGCCCTAGTGCCATGTTTGGTTATGAGATTGTAAATTATTTGCTCCCCCGTCCTCCACTCCCCTCATTTTCAGTGGCAATAGAGGACCCTTGTTGTACTTCTTGTTTAATTTGCATATTATGTGTAAAATACTTTCTTTGAAAGAAAATTGAAGACACTGAATGTGTATGTCTGTGTGGGTGCTCTGTCCCTGTGGTTGTCATAGCCAGTCAGACTTGATCACTGACACCCCGTACAACATATTGCATAGGTAAGATCCTCGATCTGGTGTTCTCTGCATGGCTGTTAGGGACTGTATACCTTGTAAAAGAACACTTGTCACGTGCTTGATCAGTTACAGCGATAGCTGAAGAAACATTTCCTCAAATGTATTATTTTAACAGGAATCATGTTCTAATTTCCCATCCTTTAATTTTAATAAAAACTGAACTGTGCAAACTTTTCTCAGTATTTCATTTCTATAGTCCAGTCTCTCTGCTGTGTCTCAAACATGAAAAGGACAGACTTATTCCTGTATGTCTTCGGATTAAAAAAATTTTAAGATCTACTGGACAGTATCTGGGTTCCTTGGTTTCCATCACTCGCCCCAGCAGAGTGCCAGACCCACAAAGACCTTCTTCAATGAGGCCAAGAGAGGACAGTCCCTCCAGGGGGTGTTAGGTGGTGCGCATAACTGCCAGATAATCACTGGGAACCACTGAGAGTCAGGCTTGGTGGGGAAGATGTCTAGCTCAGCTGGGCATCACTATTTGGGAGGGAAGCCTTGTATGAAGTGGGGGGTGGATGACTGGCTCAGCTGTAACTTCTCAAAGCCTCCTGCTCAGAGACCTTAGCTCCCTCTCTAGTTAACAAACCAGTCCCAGGCCCTTTTGGGATGTCAGTAGCCCTGGCCTGTACCAGGTGACAGATGGACAGCACAGAGGTGTTGGACTTATCTTCAAGCTGGAGAGACTCAAGAGACGAGTGGGAACCCTTAGCCAGATTCCTCCCCATATTTGGGAAAGTAAAATTTGAGCTCCAAGAGGGCACAGCCTACTTGACTTACTCTGCACTCCTGGTGCCTGGCACTCAGGAACAATTGATGGGAGAGCAAAGAAAGGCATGTGAGTAGGGCTCGGGTGGCAGTGTCTTTCCTTCCTCCAACTCCTCTCCCCTCTCCTGGTCTGGCCTCCGCTCTAGCCTCTGTTCTCCCATCTCTCACCACTCACCCTCTGCTCCTGTTGAGCAGTTAGACTGTTCAGAAGAATGAGGTCAGGCCTCTGAGCCCCACAGACCCCGAATAGGTGGGCAGGAATTTGTGCCCCTGGACAGAGGAGGCCCACAAAGGTGAATTCATTTATCTGAGGGTGTGTCGTGAGCAGGTGGAGCACACCTGGATGAAACCTACTAACTCTTTTGACCCACAATTGAATTTGAGCATTAGCCTGAGAAGAGAGGGTTCAGGCTGCAGTTATTTCAATAATCATAGCAGCCAGCATTTATTTTGCATTTGATGTGTGCCAGGCCCTGTGCTGAATGCTTTAATTCCAGTTAATCTCCATAACACCTCACGTAGGCAAATGACCACATGATGCTCTGCCTAATTCACAGGATTACCAGAGTAATTAACAGACCCTTGAGAAGAGGTGCAGGCCCACTCCTCCTGCTGAAGCTGCTTGCTGAGTTGTGTCATCTTCAAATCCCAGAGGCCATACCCTGTGAGTGCATTCTGCAGCTAGGAGGTCACCAATGTCTGGCACTCAAGAGTGGGCAGGGAAGCAGATCCCAGAGCTAGGCTGGAGACCCCCTCTGGGGCCAATCTGCTCTGGGCGTCGCCCGGCCTTGGAGAGGCCCGGTGAGGGGCTGATGGCTAGTGAGGGCTTGATGGCTAGTGAGGGCTTTGTCTCAGGGCGCACATCTTTCCCCCACTATGCTGCTGGCCTGGTTTCTCCTTACAGGAGAAGTTTCAGAGTAATTTAATATTTGGTGGTTTTTCTACCAACTTATGTTTCTATAGTTTACAAATAGTGTCTTTTGACCCTAATAAGCTATTTTAGTTTAGTAAAAATATCTTCTGTTCTGTTTGCATTTTCACACAGGAGTCTGCATTCCCCATTGTCTATCCCTTTCTGCTCAGACAGCTTCTCCTACTGCTCCAGGGTCAGTGCCGATGGGAAGGGGCCCCTGACTGGGATTTTAGACATTGTCAGATGCAGCCTGTGTATTTGCACATGGGGAGACTGGGGCTTGGAGCTGTAGAGAGGCAGCTGGCTCTTGTCCTTAGGTAGTTTTGATGTGGCTTTCTCTCTAGACTACTTGCAGCTCCAAAGCTGCCCACTAGTGCCTGAGGCCGAGCCAGGTTTCCCATCAGCCCAGTGGAGGCTCCAGGGCCTATGCCTGCCTACCTGCCTCTGGTGGGGGGCTCTGGGGCTGAGGAAAGGTAGCGACTGCAGGCCTGAGGGCCACGACCCTCGGGGTGGAACAGAGAGGAGGGGTGGCCCCCATCACGGCAGGGCTCGTCTCTCTGAGATTCCCACCCTGTGGCCACTCCAGCTTCAATGGTTGCTCCAGGCTCCCAGGGTCACTGGAGGCTGCAACTCTCCTTCGCAAGTGTCGGGGCGTCTATTGGCCTAGGGTGGAAGGAGGCCTTGTTCTTCACTGTGTGTCCTGCAGCACATCCTTTTCCCTCTCTGGTTCCTTGTCTGTCAAATGAAGGAATGTGTGTCCTTATGAGCATTTACTGCACTCACCAGGCCGTGTTCTTGCTCCTATGTGACTGGCAAGGAGATGGGGCTCAGAGAGGCTGAGGGATGAGGGGAACAAGGATTTGAACCCACATCTTCCATGGTAGTAGTTTTTGACTGCTATGCTGCACGTGTTGTTAATCTATTAGACCCCTGGACCCTGCCAGTGAACATGATGAAAATGTTTTGATGAATCTCCTAATTGTAAACTAAAGCTGGGAAAGTTTGGCTTTAGACCTCTTTCCTTTCCTCGGTTTTTCTTCCCTTCCCATTCCTAGTTCCCAGCTGCCTCTGGGAAAGACCCCACTGTCCTTCCCAGTGTTGGGAGTCTTTCATTCTCTCTTTTCAGTGTGTTCAACAGTTACTCCTTCAACAAGAATATATCCATCATCTATGTTGTGTGTTGCTGGGAACTTGAGATGCAACTGCTAACAGAACAGGCGGTCCCTGTGGACATGGAAGTTTGAGTTTCTAAAGAACATGATCAGGTAAAGACACAGGTACAGTCTGGTCTGCTGCGGGGGCTGGGGTGGATGAGGAGGGGAAACACATGGCCCCGAGCAAGAGTCACAGGGAGCAACAGGACAGGAAAGACAGACACACAGAGACCGGGGGAAAGGGGGTGAGACTCACGCAGAGCAAGAGACGTAATGTGAGAGTTGGAGACACACAGAAACACAGGGAGGCAGAAGCATAAAAAAGACACACACATGGCCAGGGAAGAAGAGATACCATCCATATAGAAACACAGAGGCAGAGACCCAGAGAGAGAGAATGAGAGGGTGAGAGCGTAAGACAGAGAGAGCAAGAGTCATTTCTGGCAGAGGACGAGTCAGCCTGGCGGTTCAGATGGGAAGCTTTAGAGTCAGGAGACTTCAAGCCTGAGCTCAGGCAGGGTGATCACGTGGGTTTGAGGAGTCTCCTCCCCTCTCAGAGGCAGTGCCCTGATCTATAAAATATGGATGATGCACCACGTCTGTGAGCTTGTGGAGATGAACGTGAGAAGGCCCTAAAACATAAAAGGCAGCCACTTCAGGTCCCAGGAGTCAGGCACAGCCTGGCGGAAGCGGCCTCCAGCATGAGGCACTCTGAGTCTCTGGTGGTGGGTACTGGTGCTGGAGATGTGCTGACTGCGTGCACGCTCGAGCGGCCGGAGTGTGTGTGGACAGAAGGCGCACCAGCAAAGGACAAGCTCTCTGTCCCAGGGTCTTGTCTGGGCCAGGAGATACACCTAGGACCTCTTTTCTTTTTTAAAAAACATTAGATCTTTGATAAGCAGAATCTTATTTCTGAAGGTTGCCCCAAGTGGAGCCATCTGGCAGGGCCTGGTTTCACCTGCGGCCACTTGGCTGCTCTCTCTTTGGCACAACGTGTTGAAATCCCTTTTTCTTTCCTTCTTCCTCTGAGGGGGTGGAAGGCATGAGTTGCAGGAGCTTACTTCCTGCTCTCAGAGTAGGGCCTCTTCTTGGTTTCAACTCTGTGCACACCAGAGAATGTGGGCTTTGGTAGGCATGTGTGTAAGTGTGGACATGACTAAGGAATCTCCCATGTGGTCTCATCTGATTCAGAAGTCCTGTGGGGTAGCCTTGGCAGGTATTATTGTGTGCACTGTCTCTGCCTATTGTACACAATGGTCACTTTCTCAATTCGTGGGTGGCACATGCTAAACACTCCGCATGGTGCCTGTGCATAGTGGGTAGTTTACTGGGGGGAACAAATATTATCATCTTTTTCCCTTTATATAGATAAGGAAGCCGAAGCTCAAGAGAGGTTAAGGAAGTCAATGAAATTCTCCAAGCTTGGATTCTATCACCCAGGATTGTGTTTGGTTCCAGGTGACAGCAAAATGACTGAGTGGCTTAACCAGAGTGGGGCTACTTTGCTCACATAACCACAGGTCCAGAGGCTGGCTTTCCAGGGCTAGCACAGCAGCTCCCCAATTCCCAAGTCCTGCTGTCTTCTTGTTTTTCCATCCTTAGCATGTTGTGAGATAGGTGCTCCATAGGTATTCTGACATCTGCACAACAGGATGAAAAAGAAGGGGAGGGGAAGGTGGAAGAGACAGTGCCTGTGACAGGAAAGCAAAACCTTTTCAGAAATCCCTAATAGAGCACCCTTTACATTCTCATAGTGCCCCAGCTTCAAGTGAGTTGGGGCAGATGAATACTTTTACTTGGGCATGCTGCTGCTCCAAACAAACTCAGAGTTTGCCTTGGGAGAAAGAAGGGGAGAATGGACATTAGCTGGGCAACTACCAATGAGGCCATAGTGGAAAGTCCCTGTAGCCTTATGTCTCCAAATGCCATGTGTCCTCCTCTCCACCACTCATCTTGGACTTTGCTTTCTTGGATCCAAAAGTCCAGGTCTTTTTGGTCCATCCTCTAGCATCTGCCCTGCAGGTTATTTTGGCTGGATACTGACTGTATGCAGGGCTTCTTGTCAGTGAGTGCTAAGGATGCTCCCTGTGCACTTGGCATCTACTGAGGGGATGCAGAGTGGGGGCCCAGAATAGGGCTGGGCAGGGAAGGCTTCCTCTCCCAACTGCACTCCAGCCTTCCTCCTTGCTCTATTTGGCATCAACAGTGGATGTCCCTATTGCAGGATAAATGAGAAATCCTAAGCCATGGAGACCTTTAGGAGCCCATTGCTGAGGCTTTAGTGGCGGCTCATTTATCAGCTGTGGAAGTTTTCCTGAAGGACTGATTGAAAAGACCTGTCAACTGCAAGATCTATGAACTTTATCTCAAGAATGACCCATCTGTGCAGCACCATAAATCTTTCTGAGCCACAAACTGGGAGCTGGAGGTGGGTGAGATTTGGTGTTGGCCTCTTGGAGGCAATTTTTCCAACAACCTTGTCCTCTTGCCCTCCAGCACGTCCTCAGATTTAATGACAGCCCATCCAGTGGTGTCCTCAGCTGAGCTGAGCTGAAGGAGGTCACAGAAATGATGTGAACAGTCTTGCTGCCAAGGGGCTGTCCCAGGTCTGCGCCCCCCAGGTGTGGGCCTGACTCTAGCCTTGGCATGGAGTAGAGAGGGAGGAATATCTGGGCTGGAGGGGCTTGGGCCTTGCCCTGCATCTCATAAGGAGGACGTGAAGCAGCATGGAAAGGGTAGAGTGAGAACCGGATGATCTAGTCTCAAAACATCATTTGACAATAGAGCATAATGGTTAAGGGCACGGGCTCTGCATCGGACAGTGTGGATTTGAATCTCTGCCTGTGAATTACTAGTAGTGTGACACTGGCGATAAAAGGCCCTCCCAGGACAAACAGTTCCGCACAGGCAGTGCACTCCAAGGGTGAAGAAGCCTGCACTCTAGGGGAGCTAACAGCCCCCTCCGGGCCTTTCCCTCGTTCTGGGCCTCACCTCCACCTGCATACAGCAGCCTGGATCTGAGGTGAGAGCATGCAGGGGAAGGCTGAGGCTTCATAAGGCATTCCAAATGTATTTTCCAGCCACAGATCCATCATTTTAATGTAACCCAGACCTCCTATTTGAATGATTAACTAAGGAACTGTCTATCCTGATGCCGGCAACTGCTGCAGAGTCCAGATAAGGACGCCCATAAAACCATCTCTAGGCAGCCAGATGAGGCTTTATGCATGTCCTAGAAAGGGTAGTTTGATTTCTAGCAGCTTCTAGCAGAAATTTTCTATCTGGATCTGGGAAACTGCTAGGCACCAGGAGCCTGTGAATGCAGGCAGGCCAGCCCCAGGTGGACTCCGGGAGGCCCAGGTGGAGATGGGTGGGGTGAATGAGAGAATTAGGCTTTGCTGTAATGCCGGCTATATATCACGGGGGTTCCAAAGTGAGCTCCAGAACTCAGGGGTGGTGCCATGGAGCCCTCCCACTGCCAGCCTGGGGACTCCTGTTCATTGTGAAGCCCTGGGCAGGGGCTACCCCCTTCCCGAAGCAGCCCCTAGCTAGTTGCCGCCTTCTCTGAGCTGCTTCTGTACTTTGCATGTGTCATGCATGCACTGCATATTTTTGAGTGCTTCATGAGTGCCAGCTCTAGAGATAGGATGTAAATGAGAGGATCCCTGTCCTCCTGGGGTTCATATCAAGTTGTGGAGACAAAGTCATAAACAAGGAATTATAATATGGTATGGTAAGCATAAGGGTTGGAGAGTGAAGGGGCCTGTGGAAGCACTGAGAGAGTCAGGGCAAGTGTCCTGGTGGAAATGATGACAAACTGAGTCATAAGTTTGGATGGATGATGGGTGTCAGCCAGGTGAGGGGATAGATGTAGGTGTTAGGGAGGAAGGAGGAAGGAATTCCAAGTGCAGAGGCCTGGTGGCTAGAGAGATGGCCTTTATGGGAAAGCACAAACAGTTCAGTGTGGCTGAATCACAGTGAATGAGGAGAACATGTGGAGAGAGATGCGGCCGGAGAGTGGGCAGGGGCCGTGTCACAAAAGGACTTGAAATCATGGTGAGGAGGTGACCCTCTGTCTTGAGGTCAATGAGGGAACATTAAAAGTGTCTAAGGTTAGGTACCCCAAGAAATAGACTGAGATGCTGAGATTTTCATGCAGAATATTATGGGTTAGTGCTTTTGGCAATAACACCCATGAAGGGGTGAGGAAAGCAGGAGAGGGCAGAGGGTGAAGAAGCTGCAGCAGAGGCCTCAGAAAATCCCATGGGGAGCTCTGGAATTGGATGGCCTTTCAGTGTTGTTCTGAGTTGACACAAGGGAGACAACCCTTTGTATCTTTGCAAAATTAGTGATTGACACCAAAGGTCCAGGCAGCCAAAGAAAAAATAGATAAATTAGACTTCATCAAAATTAAAAAATTCAGTGCTTCAAATGATACCATCAATAAAGTAAAAAGAAAACCCACAGAATGGGAGAAAATATTTGCAAATCATATATCTGATAAGGGTGTAGTATCCATAAATATAAATAATTTTTACAATGCAACAGTTAAAAGATAAATAACCCAATTAAAATAGGCAAAGGATTTAATTTCCAAAGAAGATATACAAATGGCCAATAAGCACATGAAAAGATGCTCAACATCATTAGACATCAGGGAAATGCAAATAAAAACTACAGTGAGATAGCACTTCATACCCCCTAGGATGGCTGTAATAAAAAAGACAATAACAAATATTGGCAAGGATTTGGAGAAAATGTAATCCTCATACATTGCTAGTGGGAAAATAATATGGTGTACCTTCTTTGGAAAATGGACTGGCAGTTCTGCAAAAAGTTAAATGTAGAGTTACTGTACAACCCAGCAATTCCACTCCTAAGTATATACCCAAGAAAATTGAAAACATGACCACACAGAAACTTGTATATGACTTTTCATAGCAGCATTATCCATCATAGCCCCAAAGTGAAAAAAATCCCCTACATATTCATCAGCTGATGAATGGATGAATGAAATGTCAAATATTTACAGAGTGGAATATTATTTAGTGTGAAAAGGAATGAAGTTGCGATACATGCTGCCATATGGGGGAACCTTGAAAACATGCTCAGTAAAAGAAGTCAGACACAGAAGGTCACATGGTTCATGCATCCATTTATATAAAAATCCAGAATAGGTAAATCCATAGAGATAGCAAGTAGATTAGAAGTTGCCAGGGGCTGAGGAGGAGGGGATAGGGGATGGCTGCTAATGGGCTTAGGGTATCTGGGATATCTTTTTGGGGTGATGAAAATGTTCTGGAGATAGTGATGACAGTGGCACAACTTTGTGAATATACCCAAACTCACTGAATTGTAATTTTAAAGGGTGCATTTTTATGGCATGGAAATGATGACTCAAGTAAAAAACAGTCACTGAATGTGCATCCCCCCACCCTGAAACCCCACAGGTCATATAACTGTGGGTGAGGCAGCTCCCTTTGGCAAAGGGCAGTTTCTGGAGAGGAGCTCAGCTGTGAGCATTAGCAGATGACACTCTAAGCAGAGGAGTGAGTACCTTTGGGGATGTGGGTTACA